>NC_138558.1:62962786-63585943 GCF_964273705.1 Natrix helvetica | reverse complement strand
GAGAAAGGAGGAGGAGGAGGAGAAGAAAGAGGGAGGGAGAGAGGAGGGGGAGGAGAAGGGATGGAGGGAAGGAGAGAGAGAGAGAGAGAAGGAAGAGGGGGAGGGATGGAGGGAGGGAAGGGGAGAGAGAGAGAGAGAGAGAGAGAGAGAGAGAGATTGACCAACAATAATAATAACCACCAGGAAAGGATATAGGAAGACATCAAACCAGCAGTTTGGATACTTTTATCACTTTTAATCCATGATTTAAAACTTTTAACATTTTCTGTATAATCTAAAATCTAACCTGCCTAAAAGCAAGCGAATGCATTTGCCCATGGCTGATAAGATAATAGTGTAGGTTCCAGACTGGGTACGGAGAGACTTCATAGGGAGAGCTTTTGATTCAGGTAGGCCTCAACTTGCAACAGTTGGCT
This sequence comes from Natrix helvetica, assembly GCF_964273705.1. Lineage (NCBI taxonomy): Eukaryota > Metazoa > Chordata > Lepidosauria > Squamata > Natricidae > Natrix > Natrix helvetica. Next base: position 63,585,527 of record NC_138558.1, on the reverse strand, counting down.
TAGGGACCATTTAAAGTCACAACGTCACTGAAAAAAAAGTGACATATAACCATTTTTCACACTTATGACCGTTGCAGCATCCCCATGGCCATTGATTTACATTCGGATGTTTGACAACTGGTTTGTGTTTATGATGGTTGCAGTGCACTGCTCTTGTGGCTGGAGGGAAATTAGGGTCCTATAGGACAATTCCCCAACCTTTCCAGCTTGGTGGCTCAGACCGGGGGAGGAGGGGGAAGAGAGGGGTGGTGTTATGGGAGGGGCAGGTGCATGGGTGCCCCTCCCATAAAGTGGGGCCTATAGCGCCTGTGATGCTCACACAAGTGGAGCTGGGAGGCCCTGTGATGCTCGCACGAGTCGGACTAGAGCACTTGCGTACCAGCTGGCCCAGTTTGTGAATTGGCCGTGGCCAGTAGTGAGCCACGGCCCACAGGTTGGAGACCCTTACATTGGACATTCTCAAATGCTGCCGATCACACTTATAGACACAGGTAGTCCTTGACTTACCAGAGTTCATTTAGTGACCATTCAAAGTTACAACAGCACTGAAAAAAGTGGCATGGCCGTATTTCACTCTTACGATTGTTGCGGCATCCCCATGGTCACATGATCAAAATTCAGAGGCGGGGCCACCAATTCATATTTATGCTGGGTTGCGGTGTTCTGCGGTCATGGGATCCCATTTTGCGAACCTCTGACAAACAAAGTCAATGGAGAAGCCGGAGTCATTTAACAACCTTTTTACCAGTGGTGGGTTGCCCCTGGTTCGAGCCGGATTGGGTGAACCAGTAACAGTGGTGGTGGAAGGCTCCGCCCACCCGCCTGGACGCTTCTGCACATGCGCAGAAGTGTTGCACGAGCGAGCATATGTACACAAACGAACCGATAGTGAACAAAATTGAAACTCACCACTGCTTGTTACTAACTTAACAAATGCAATGATTCTCTTAACAACTGTGGCAAGAAAGTCATAAAATGGGGAAGTCACCGGGGAAGACAGATTCTCTTAAAAATCATGTTACCATAACAACCGCAGCGATTCAGTTAACAATCGAGGCAAGACAAGTCGTAAAATGGGGCAAAGCTCACTTAACAAATTTCTCACTTAGCAATTGTGATCGTAAGTCAAGGATACCATGAGTATCGCGTAAGGGGATGAGTTAACAAAAAAAACAAAAAAAAAACACCAAGCACCACACCTCCAGAGGGGTGATTGTGACTGTGTGGTTGGAGGATCACTACTTTTTATACATGTCATATTCACGATACAAGTTTACAAAATGCAGATGGTCCAGTAGGGTGCTAGAATATGGGTGAGGGGGAGCAAATCTCATTAATTAATAGGAATACTGCTCACTGAGGTCAGAGACTGACTAGGTGTGGGATAAGCAGAGGTGGTATTCAGACGGTTCGGACCGGTTCAACCGAACCACTAGTGGAAATCGCAAGTGGGCCCGCTCACACACACACACACACACACACACACACACACCGGCGCTATGCCATCCTATTTATCCATGTTTTCAAGCCATGTGCGCAAGCAAAGCTCATGCATGGCCGTCCATGCACATGCATGGACGGGGCACACGTTCACATTTGCGAACTGTTAGGGAAAGTGAGTGGGAATATCACCTCTGGGGGTAAGGATAGGTGACCCTTACCCAGGAGTAAGAATATTCCCTTTACGGTTCTTTTGATCCAGATCTAATCACCACTATATCCCACTGATTACTCCACTGTGTGTAGGAAACCCTATTTTTTTTTCTTTTGTGTTATATTTTATGTAACTTCATAATTATTCTCAAGTGTACCCAATGTACCTATATTTTTGCTTGGGGATATTTCCTCACTCCTGGGATTACATTGCAGTACGACGGCATTCATTGCTCCAGATGCTGGGGAAAGCAGCGTAGATAAAGCCTCCTTGTTGCCAGAATTAGCGTTGTCAGCCCAGCACTTTTCTCTGCTGGAGAACATGGAACCCAGCTATCGAATATGTGAAAAGCTTTTTGTTTTCCCGACCGGTTAAAACGAGACATCTTGCTGTGGCGAAAGAAGCAGCAATTAATATAAATGATTCCTTTTGTCTTTGCCGGTTCAAATGCATGCACAATCTCTGATTTCTTTTAGCTGCTTTTGTATACACACACATACATTTAAACACACACACACATACACAATCTTAAAGGGAAACAATTGTGTTATCAAACAGAGACACATTTCCGGGTGCAACCAGAGTAGAGATTCCTTTCTAACCACATGGTTCACCCAAATGTTCCAATGCCATCTGATGGGCAGCCATGGAAGGGTCTATGTATGTACCAGGAGTGAAATTTGACTGGTTAGGACCGGTTCAGGCGAACTGGTAGGGACGATTTGAATTGGTTTGCTGAACTGGTAAAAACCACCCCTGGTTGGCCCCGCCCGTTTGCTTGCTCTGCGCTCACCTCTTCCAGCTGCTCGCTCGTCCCTTCCAGCCGTTCACCCTGCCCACCCATCACCACCCTATATATGTTTGCCATCGCCACACGGCCCAGCTAATCTCCTTGCCCGCTCAGCTAACCAAAGGTAAACAATGCATGCCACCTGCTCGCCCTTCACCTTGGGTTGCTGTCAGTGATGTAAAATTGGCCACACCCACTCAGTCACATGAACCCCAACAAGCCACACCCACCAAGCCACACTTACAGAACCAATAGGGAAAAATTGAATTTCACCACTGGTGTGTGACACTCCCTTTTACGTACATGGTTCTACCTCCTTGCTGATACTTCTACAGTATTCTACAGGGCTGTCAAACTCCTTGGCCCTGGGGCAAGATGTGTCATGTGCTGGCTACGCCCACGCCTGGTTTAGCGAAGGGGGAGGGGAAGTCCCAATACATCACGTGATGCCACTGTGACGACGTGAGTTTGACACTCCTGTTCTACAGGGAGTCCCCAATGTACAACCACAAGGGAGTGGTTGTGAAATAAAAAATTTCTGTTGCAAAGCGAGACCATGGTTAAGTGAATCCCCCCCCCCCGTTTTACAATCTTTCTTACCACAGTTGTTAAGTGAACCACTATAGTTGTTAAGTTAGTTACACGGTTAGTGGCTTCCCCATTGATTTTGCTTGTTAGAAGGTCGCAAAACCTTCTGACCTGCTCAAAGTTACAACAGCACTCAAAGAAGTGACTTATGACTGTGGTCAAAATTCAGACGCTCAGACAACTGACTCATATTTATGACGGTTGCAGTGTCCTGGGGTCCTGTGATTACCTGTATATGTTCTGTCTCAAAAGGTTATCACATTTAAGATGCAACTATCTTCAGTTTAGGCTTTTTCAACATAGCAATCCAGATTTTATGCATTTTTAAAGGATTTACTTCCCAACTGCATGTACCCCAAATTTCAGCTTTATATCCATTGTGACTATGTCAAAATTAGCCTTATCCACCTTCCACCATCTTCTCAATGAGACTTGTCCTTCCAACCTCGCAGGAGGATAGCAGTTTGGGGTAAGATTTTTTGAGGAAAGGATGGAAAATTCTGATCTGGCCATGTTGTCCTTCAGCAATAGCACTTAGCAATGCAGTTAGACTTACTGTATATACCACTTTACAGTGCTTTACAGCCCTCTCTAAGTGGTTTACAGAGTCGGGATATTTCCCCCAACAATCTGTGTCCTCATTTTACCCACCTCGGAAGGATGGAAGCAGTGGTGAAATTCAAATTTTTTTATTACTGGTTCCGTGGGCATGGCTTGGTGGGTGTGGTGTGGCTTGGTGGGCCTGGCTTGGTGGGTGTGTTGTGGCTTGGTGGGCCTGGCTTGGTGGGTGTGGTGTGGCTTGGTGGGCATGGCTTGGTGGGTGTGGTGTGGCTTGGTGGGCATGGCTTGGTGGGTGTGGTGTGGCTTGGTGGGCATGGCTTGGTGGGTGTGGTGTGGCTTGGTGGGCATGGCTTGGTGGGTGTGGTGTGGCTTGGTGGGCATGGCTTGGTGGGTGTGGCAGGGGAAGGATACTGCAAAATCTCCATTCCCTCCCAACTCCAGGGGAAGGATACTGCAAAACTCCATTCCAACCCCACTCTGGGGCCAGCCAGAGGTGGCATTTGCTGGTTCTCTGAACTACTCAAAATTTCTGCTACCGGTTCTCCAGAACCTGTCAGAACCTGCTGGATTTCACCCCTGGATGGAAGTTTGCGTCAATCTTGAGCCAGTGAGACTCAAACTGTTGCCTGTGGGCATTGAGTTAGCATGCAATACTTCATTCTAACCACTGTGCCTCCAATACCTCTTCTTGGATTGCTTCTTCCAGAGGTAACCAGAGTCAATTAATATTTGAATGAGGAGTAAATAACTGAGTCTCCTATATATACACAAATATCTCTCCGCCCCCCTCTGCGTATGTGTGTGTGTTCCAGCATAACTCTGGAACGCCTTGAGCAATTTCAACCAAACTTGGTACATAGATGACTTAATCTCTGGAAACAAATACTGTGGGGGTAAGACACTCATAAAACCTCTTGGGGGGTGTTCTGTTAGGATGCAGTCTGTTGTGCCTTAAAATGGTTTCTACTGTACAGCCCTAAAATGGCTTCTACTGTGCAGTGCAGTGTAGTTGCCATGGTAATGGCTTCACAGTATTCCACAAGGGCGCTCCCTCTGGTAAGGGGGAAAATTCAACTTTAGAAGTTGGTCCGGGATTATTTTTGAGGACTGGTCCAGCTCCATTTTTAGAAGTCATCTTTGAAGAATGCATATTTTAAGGAAACATTAATAATCCCACATTTGGGATTTTCAATTAAATTCATACTTCTGGAATATGCATATACAAGAAACAATGGTTGGTTCACAAATTAAAGTTTTTTATCCCTTTTTCTTGCACAAAGGGAGAAAAGAGAGGTTAGGTAAACATCCAAGCTGTGTTTTATATCCCACCAGAACATCTTTAAAGTGACACGAGAATGCTGACTTTTCTTGTGTTATCAAGGCAATTACTTTAAAGTGCTATAGCACTTTCTGTCTTTTGCTAATGGGAACTAGTTATATTGGTTATATTTCTAACATGCATTTGCCATCTCTTTTTTTAAAATTGTTGTATTCAATGTACCTACGAATAACTTAGTTTATTTAATTCAGCCATAAAACTTTTCACAGTGTTAAGAGTACATCTGCCCAGTGGTGGATTCAAATAATTTAACAACCAGTTCTCTGCTGTAATGACTGGCTTGGTGACCGTGGCCATGGTGGGCGTGATCATGGTGGGTGTGGCCAGGGTGTGTGACAGGTAGTACTTAGCCGCCTGGGAGCAAAACCGGTCTGCGGGGAGGGAGGGGAGCACCGCAACCCCCACAACGTCCCCCAAGCCCCATTTTGGGCCTAGTAGACCTCTCTGCACTTATCTGGGAGCCAAAATGAGGCATGTGGAGACTCCTGGAAGGGCGGGGCAGGAAGGGGTGGGGCTAGCCAGCTATTTAACAACCGGTTTGCCCGAACTGGCCCGAACCAGCTGAATCCCACCACTGCATCTGCCCCTTAAAAGATAGTTGGAAAATGCGTCTATATTCTCTGTGTCTGTCAATAATGGCCATGAAGACTGTGCCCGAAGTGTATTTTCGTGAGTGTTATTTGTTGTGATTGTTGAAAGGATGATATTAAATTAGTAATCCATTTAGTGGCAGGCTGGTTTGTATCTTCCGGCTTTCCAGAGTCATTGCAATTGCTACCAGTTTGTGTTATTGTGGTATGGAATTCCAGATAAGTAAATAAAAACATTGGCTGGTATTTTATGGGCCTGCGAAGAAATGAGATGCAGATGGCCACTTGCCCGACCTGCTTGAGGTATCAGAATGGTAGGCGCTTGTTGTTACATTACGGATACTAACATGTTGAGGGCTGTTGTCACGTAGCACAAGCGTGCAATTCAGAGTCCACTTTGTGCTTAATGGTAGACTTGCATTTGTCTTTACTCCTCCAGCACTTTTTCCAGGGTTGACTCAAAGCCATTTCAGAGAGAGAGAGAGAGAGAGAGATAGTGAGGATTTGCCCAGAACAAGCCTTATTATCATGGCAAGTGACTCAGGAGTGCTTCCTACATTAGGTACAACTACTTCCTGCATGTGTTTGTCCCAGTGGTGGGATTCATTTTTTTTACTACCAGTTCTGTGGCCGTGGCTTGGTGGGTGTGGCTGTGGCTTGGTGGCCGTGACAGGGGAAGGATACTGTAAAATCTCAATTTCCTCCCCTCTCCAGGGGAAGGTTACTGCAAAATCCCCATTTTCTCCCGATCAGCTGGGACTCGGGATGCAGAGAATAGATGGGGGTGAGGCCAACCAGAACCTGCTGAATATCACCTCTGGTTTGTCCCCCGATAGAACAAAAATTAATCCATTCCTGCGCTCTCCCTTCGTCCACTTCCAAGTATACGTTATAGTATGTAAGTAAGAGTGGACTGAACTGTTTAGTTCTGTACTCATGCCTTGTGCCTTTTGTGTATTTGTGTGAAGGTCTTTAGTAGATATGCATGAAAGATGAGAGAGCTATGACCCATTCCGAGGAGGCGATAAAAGGAGCAGGACGTGTTGTGGAAAATTTCAGGTCAGATGGCATTTGGGGGAAAAAGCAGAGCAGAGATAGCCAAGAAGACACAACAGAAGCGTCTCAAAACAAGAGAGAGCCACTCCCAAACTTGGCACATTTCACCGTTTCCTCCTCCAGTTCATATGGGAACTAACTCTTGTTTTGAGAAGCCTTTGTTGAGATAGCATATGCCCAAAACTTGTTGGAAATGATAAACGTTTATGGGAAAGGATGGAGTTTGGAGTCATCTTCTAGAAGAGGGATGGGGTATAACCGCCCCTTTAATGATCTGTGGACTTCAACTCCCAGAATTCTGGGAGTCAAAGTCAACAGGTCATAAAGAGACCATTATTCCTCACCTCTGATCTAGAACAAGTGTTTTATGTGGGCTTTAGTATCTTCTGACCTAATCAGCAGTGGGATTCATTTACCTTCCCTACCGGTTCACAAATGTGAGCGTGCATACATGTGCGCTTTGTTCACATGCACAGCACCTGCCCATGCGCACCACCTTCTGCACATGTGCAGTGCTCACACATTACATCGGGGTGGGCGGAGCCTCCCTCGCCCGAACCGGAGAAAACCGCCTGAATACCACCTCTGACCTAATCTGTGAACTAGATTCTGACTTGATTTGTGTGGTGTCAATGAACCGTTAAATTCAGAAAATGAGCAGCACAAATTGCAAGCCCACGTTTCACTGTGTCAATCTGGAGTCTCTCATCCAATCATGCTGGGGGAAGGCATACAATTCCTCCGCACAATCTTCCAGGTGACAGTCCTTGCAGGCAAATTCTGGGTGTGCAGTTATCCTGAGCAATGACGGAGCAATTTGCAATTGCTTTTTTGTGAGTTGAAGATCCTGTTTGGGACTGCCATTGTCAAGGCGCTTGTGCAGAAAACCAGAATCTGTGTGTGTGTGCGTGTGTGTGTGTGTGTGCGTGTGTGTGCATGTGTGTGTGCATGCTAATAGCATTATTTGAGACTGGGAAAAGGAATAATTGGCTCAAACAGCGTAAGAATTACCATCCTAGACTAGAGCAAGCAAAGGGTGGTTGCAGTCACTAACTGTTCAGTTTATATTTCTGCCCCACACTTGAGAGTCTGGGTGTAAAAGCAACCATTTTTCCTTACTAATGCCCCATCCGGGTGTGCAAAGATATTGGAAAATAACTACAGGTAGTCCTTGACTTACAACAGTTCATTTAGTGACCGTTCAAAGTTAACAAGGGCACTGAAAAAAGTGACTTAGGACCATTTTTCACACTTGCAACCATTTCAGCATCCTGATGGTCACTTGATAAAAATTCAGACACTTGGCAACTGACTCATATTTATGATGGGGTCAGATAATCCCGTTTTGTGACCGTCTGACAAACAAAGTCAATGGGGAAATGAGATTCATTTAACAACTGTGTTGCTAACTTAACATCTGCGGTGATTCACTTAGTAACTGTGGCAGAGGTGGTATTCAGCAGGTTCTGACCAGTTCTGGAGAGAAAACCTCTGACTGGCCCCGCCCCCATCTATTCTCTGCCTCCCGAGTCTCAGCTGATCAGGAGGGAATTGGGATTTTGCAGTAATCTTCCCCTGCCACTCCCGCCAAGCCACGCCCACCAAGCCACACCACACCCACCAAGCCACGCCCACAGAACCAGTAGTAAAATCTTTTGAATCCCACCACGGAACTGTGGCAAGAAAAGCCGTAAAAATGCAGTCGTAAAACTCACTTCACAAACGTCTCACTTAGCACCATACATTTTGGGCTCAATTGTGGTCGTAAGTCGAGGACTGTATGTTGGAGAAGGAAGCTGAAGGCAGAAAAAAGCCAATTTTCTGCCAGTTGGTTGTCTAACTTCAACATCACCACCCCTTCTCAAGTGATCCGCTAAGCCTCCAGCTGCAATGATATTTTTTTCCCATTTCAGAGAAGAAAAATAAAGGAAATAATGCTGGAAATTAAAAAAGAGCAGAAAAGAGGTGCATTGAAAGAAACAGAGGGCCTGAAAAGGAGGAGGCGGGGCCCCACCCATTTTAGGCTTGCTCTTCCCAACCAAATTTTTCCCAAGGGAAAGTAGCTGTTATCAGAAAAATTAAAGCCCAAACGCAGCCTCAAAAATCTAAGGTGGGGATGAGCTCATCCAGCTTCCTTCACCAAGCCCATAATTTGCATATGAACAAAGCAAGCAGTGGAAAACTGATGTGTTCTCTTTCCAGTGAATGCCATTTGGCAGTCTGTTACCCTTCATTAAAATAAAATCTATATATTGTTGCACATAATGCAATTAGTTTCCCCACCCATTCTTAGAACTGTTTTGTCTTACCCCAAAAGTACCATGTTCTGTCCATCCATTTAGAGTTAAACAGTTCCTATTACAATGCAAGATCATCGCAGATGGGGACTGCAGCCAAGAAATTAAAAGACGCTTGCTCCCGGGGAGGAAAGCTATGGCAAATCTAGACAGCAGACTAAAAAGCAGAGGCATCGCCCTGCCAACAAAAGTGTGTTTAATCAAGGCTATGGTTTTCCCAGTTGCAATGGATGGCTGTGAAAGTTGGACCATAAGAAAGGCTGAGCGCCAAAGAATGGAGGCCTTTGAACTATAGTGCTGGAGAAGACTCCTGCGAGTCCCTTGGACTGCAGGATGATCAAACTGGTCAGTCTTAGAGGAGATCAACCCTGACTGCTCTTTAGAAGGCCAGATCCTGAAGAGGAAACTCAAATACTTTGGCCACTTAATGAGAAGGAAGGACTCACTGGAGAAGAGCCTCATGCTGGGAACGATGGAGGGCAAAAGAAGAAAGGGACACGAGAGAATGAGTGGCTGGATGGAGTCACCGAAGCAGTAGGCCTGAGCTTCAATGGACTCCAGAGGATGGTAGAGGACAGGAAGGCCTGGAGGAACGTTGTCCATGGAGTCACAATGGGTCAGACACGACTTAGTAACTAACAGCAACAATTAAAATGCAGTCGTCTCTGTTACTAGTCTGAAAGTATTATTTTGAACGTAAACTAAATATCTTTGCATTTTGTTTTAGTGCAGTTTTTTTGCTCCTGCTGTTTGAAAATGCAGGTAGTCCTCAACTTATGACCACAATTGGGCCGAGAATTTAGACTGCTAAGTGAAACAATTATTAAGTGAGTTTTGCCCCGCCTTACAACTTTTTCTGCCACAGTTGTTAAGCCAATCACTGCCGTTGTTAAATCAGTAACACGGTTGTTAAGTGAATCTGGCTTCCCCATTGGCTTTGCATGTCAGAAGGTCACAAAAGATGATCACGTGATCCCGGGACACTGAAACCGTCATAAATGTGAGTCAGTGGGCAAGCATCTGAATGTAAATCATGTGACCATGGGGATGCTGAAGTGTGAAAAATGACCAGAAGTCACTTTTTTAGGTGCCATTAAAACTTCGAACGGACACTAAGTCAACTGTTGTAAGTTGAGGACTACCTGTACATAGAACCTGAATTTCAGTGACATAGCATGGAATATAAAATAGCATTTAAATTTCACTTTACTATTTTTTTTAAAAAAATCATGCAGAAATTGGAAGCATCTCATTAAACTAAAATTTTAGTTTGGTTATTGAGCTTGGGTGATCTTGATAACAATAGTGTAACAATTATGTCAAGAAGCTACGGCCACCAGGTTTTATATGTGACATATAGAGATCAGAGTTGGTATTCAGCAGGTTCTGACCAGTTCTGGAGAACCGGTAATGGAAATTTTGAGTAGTTCGGAGAACCGGCAAATACCGTCTCTGGCTGGCCCCACCCCTATCTATTCTCTGCCTCCCGAGTCCCAGCTGATCGGGAGGAAATGGGGATTTTGCAGTAACCTTCCTCTGTGACGCCCGCCATGCCCACCAAGCCACATCACCCTACCCAGCCACGCCCACAGAACCGGTAGTAAAAAAATTTGAATCTCACCACTGATAGAAACTTTCTAGCTAACTACTTAAAGCGGTAACAAAATCACAAAATAATGCAATCAAAGGCTGGTGAGAATTACTAAAATCACTAAGACTGAATTAATATTCTGAGACTAAAACCTACTTGAACATAGCAGGGCTTACTGCTGAGAAGGCAAGTGTGAGTTTCTGCTGCAAATTGTCACTTAAAGAATTGTCTTTCTCTACTAAATTATAATTCTGTTGCAATTTCTTCATAAACAGCTGGAAACATAACCATTAACGGGCGCTACCCACGGATTGTATGCAAAATTTTGATGGTTAGAAGAAGCCTGAGTGGAAGAATATAAGATTACATTTGACAGCGGTAAGGAATATTTCAACTTTATTTGGAAACTTAACACAAACCATGTTTTTTAAAAAATAAATCGGAATTAGTTTTGCAGGTGAAAAAAACAGTTAGAATTTGTACATTCAAATCTCGGTTTTGCTTCGATTTCCTTTGATAGTTCTAACATTGCAGGTGGAACACAAAAACAACCCAAGCCATGATTTTGAATTTAAAAAATCACAGCAAACTTTGTAGATAAACCAACATGGTTTAGAAGAGTGATTTGTGCTCTCCTCAAAATATGGCCCTCCCTTGGTTATGGGTCAGACATTGCAATAATCAATAATAATAATAATAATAATAATAATAATAATAATAATAATAATAATAACAACAACAACAACAACAACAACAACTGGCCGCTGTGATACAATTATGTTGATGCAATAATAATAATAATAATAATAATAATAATAATAATAATAATAATAAGCCATTCCACAAGCAGTTTCATTAATAGACACATCAACCTACAACCAGCCTACAAATTCCTCAGAATTCAAATCAACCTCAACTGCACAGCCAACCAAAATGGCACCAACCATCAACCAAGTCATGCAAACCCCCTCCCCACAGCACTTCCACCTCCCAATGACCACCTGACATGACCCTCACCCAGGGCTGGGATGAAAATTTTTAACAACCAGTTCTCTGCCCTGTTGCTGGGTAGGCTTGGCCATTGTGGGTGTGACCTTCTCAGCCTCCTGCACCACAGCACGGGTGGGGGGGGGGGTGTTTTCACCCTCCCCAGGCTCCAGAAGCTTTCCTCTAGCCTACGGGAGGGGAAAAATGGCATCCCTGGGGCTAAGAAGGCTTTCTAGAGGCAAGAAACAGGCCCGTTTCCAGACTTCCCGAAACTTCTAGGAGGCCCTCCCAGAGCCTCCACATGGGCCTTCCCCTTACCTGGCATCCAAAGCGGGCCGCGTGGAGACTCCTGGGAGGGGCAGAGTGGGGCCAGCCAGTTCTTGCAACTATGTGTTTGGCAAACCAGATGTAAAATTAGCATCCAGTTTGCCCGAACCGATCTGAACCTGCTGAATCCCACCCCTGCCCTCACCTGACATGACCTCCCCATCACAAGACCATTTCTGACCACACAGAGCCCTTATAAGCAGAAGAACTGACACCCCCCAAATCCCACTGAAGATGTTACCTAGCCTGGTAATGAAATATTTGGAAACAAACTCAGAAGCTCAGGGAACAAACCTCCACCTTCACCCTACACCTAAGCTACAGATATTTGCCACTATCTCTAAAAAAATCAGCTGGTGAGGGAAAATAAATAAAGGTGGAAGTGGAACCATGTTGTTAGATCTGGGCAACGAGAGACAGACTGCGGACACGAAGTAACTCAACAGCTCATTTTATTAGTAGTAGTAGTGATCCAGCTTGCTCTGTGGTCGGAGGGTTCCCCTTTTATAGGGATGAGGCACGCCCATTGACCAATCAGAGGAATACCTGTTTCCCGCTGTAGGAGCGGACCAGAGGGAAGACTTATCTCGATATATGTTAATATCTAACACCCCTCCCCTCCTAGATGGGACGTTGCGGTAGGTGACATAGTCCTTTAGGTAGGTGGGTGTTTGTCTTGCTCGGGAGGAACGTCGGAGTTCAGGTTGTGTTGAAGTACTTGCAGGACTGGTTTCCTGTTGGTTTGAAGTAGTTGCAGGATCGGGTGCTTTTTCTGTTTCTGGAGGTCTTGCGTTTTCGATGCTCTTTTCCCTGGTATCTTGTTCGGCTGCGATGACGGGGGGTTGCTCAGCGGCTGTGATGACGGGGGGTTGCTCAGCTGCGTGCGTGATGTCCTGTCCCCCGCTTAGCTCGCCGGTGTCGTCGTTTCCTGGGATGAAGTTTCCCTGCGGTTGTCTTTCTGTGGACAGGAAACTTTCGCCCTCATCCCTTAAGTTGGAGTGTGCTAGGCGACCTCGAAGCTGATCGATGTGCCTTCTCCAATTCCGCCCATCTTCAAGCTCTAACAAATACGATCGAGGGCCCATGATGCCAATGACCCTCGCCGGTATCCACAATGTCCCCCCTGTGTAATTTTGAGCATAAACAGTGTCTCCTTCTCTAAAAGATCTGACCTTACTTGTAGAGTCTGGGGGAGCCGAGGTAGAATAATTCGGGTGGAGCCTGTCCAGGTGAGACCGTAGGCGGCGACCCATTAGTAGTTCAGCGGGGCTTCTACCCGTCGTTGCGCTCGGGGTAATGTGTTGAATGAGGAGGTAATGGTCAATGCGTGTTTGCCAATCCCCCGGGCCCATCCTGGCGAGGGCCTCTTTCGCGAACCGCACCATTCTTTCTGCCTGACCATTGGACGCTGGATGGAATGGCGCGATGAGGGCGTGTCTGATTCCCAACCCTGCTAAAAATGTTTCAAACTGCATGGCCGTGAATTGGGGCCCGTTGTCCGATACTAACAGATCTGGTAGACCATGGGTGGCGAAAAGCCGCCTAAGAACCTTTATAACTGCCTCTGCCGTGGTTGATGTCATTAGGACTACATCTAACCATTTAGAATAAGCATCTACAACTATGAGGAAGGTTTGACCCTGGAATGGCCCTGCAAAATCAATATGAATGCGTGACCAGGGTGCCTTGGGTTTCTCCCATTCTGTGGCGGGCGCTTCCGGGGGTGCTGGTCTCGACTCCTGGCATGGGTCGCAAGTGGCCACCCACTCCTCTATTTCTTTGTCCATATTGGGCCACCACACATAACTTCTCGCTAACGCTTTCATTCTCACGATCCCCGGATGACCCATATGTAAAGCATTCAATACCTTTTTCGTAGAGCAAAAGGAATAACAACTCGATCCCCCCACAACAAACATCCCTGTAACACGGAGAGTTCGTCCCGTTTAGACCAAAACATTTTGAATTCCGGGCCCACATTTCCCTTTGGCCACCCCCTCCATACCCAAGTTTGCACTTGTTTTATTAAATTGTCCTTCGAGGAGAACCTTGCAACATCGTAAGAAGAAACCGGTCCCGAATCCAAACAGTCAATGAGCAATACCGGTACTTCTGGAGTGGGGTCTGGCAAAATGTCTGGTAATGGGCAACGGCTGAGCGCATCTGCGTGCCCTAGAGTGGAGCCCGGTCGATGAATTAACTTGTAAGAGTACGCAGCCAGGAAAACAGTCCACCTGGTCATACGTGGAGAAAGGGAGACCGGAGTGGGGCGATTTCCCGCCAAAAGTCCTAACAGCGGTTTGTGATCAGTAATGAGTTCAAAATCGCGGCCGTAGAGGTATTCATGGAAACGTTTCACACCTGCAACGGCAGCCAATGCTTCTCTGTCCATTTGGCTGTAGTTCCTTTCGGCCGATGAAAGAGTTCTGGAGTAGAAAGCAATGGGTGCTTCTTTCCCGTCGGGCATCCTGTGGCTGAGGACTGCTCCAACCCCGAAAGGCGATGCGTCGCAGGTCAATACCAGCGGGAGGGTTTGACTGTATTGCACAAGTAGTGAGTCAGTGGTGAGCAGGCGCTTTACCCCGGCGAATGCTGCAGCTTCGGCTCGTCCCCATCTCCATGGTGCGTTCCTCTGGAGTAGACGGTGTAGTGGCTCAGCAACGGTTGCCTTCTGTCTCAGAAAAACGCTGTAGAAATTAAGTAGTCCGAGGAAGGCCTGCAACTCGGTTTGATTTCGTGGTGTGGGGGCGTCCTGGATCGCCTTAATTTTCTTTTCAGTGGGGTGAATTCCCTGACCATCAATTCTATAACCCAGGAATTCTACGCTAGGCACGTTAATTTGGCATTTTTCTTTTTTAAGGCGGAGGCCCTTCTCTCTGATTCTGGCCAAAACAGATCTGACTCTTTTGTTTAGTTGCTCCTCGTTTGCAGCGGACACCAAGATATCGTCAAAATATGGGACGACTCCCGGTATCCCTTGCAACAGCCGTTCCATGACGCTCTGGAACAATCCTGGAGCAATACTTACGCCGAATTGTAGCCGGTTGCATTTAAACGCTCCTCTGTGCGTCACTATAGTCTGGGCCTCCGCTGTGGCGCTATCTACTGGCAGTTGCTGGTAAGCTTGTGCCATATCTAACTTAGCGAAAACCTTTCCTGGCCCCAATGAGTGCAATAGGTGCTGTACTACGGGCACCGGATATGCGCTCTGTTGTAGCGCGACATTAATTGTGCATTTATAGTCTGCGCATAAGCGGACTGATCCGTCTGACTTAACTGGGGTCACGATAGGTGTCTCCCAACGCGCGTGATCTACCGGCTCAAGGATTCCTTGTTCCACTAACTTATCTATCTCTTTATCTATTTTTGGGCGGAGTGCAAAAGGCACTCGTCTCGGTTTAAGTCGGATTGGCGCCACATTTGGATCTAAATTGAACGATATTGGTTTGCCCACATACTTACCAAGACCGGAGCTGAACACATCCTCGAACTCCTTAAAGATCTTTTCAGCGCTGCTGTTTCTCACGGCGTTTATTCCGGTGACTTCTAATCCCAGGGCTTCAAACCAATCAAGCCCCAGGAGGTTCTGCAATGGCGCGCTGGAGATGGTCACGGGCAGCTGGGCTTCGATGTCCTTAAACTGGATGTGGAATGTGCCTTGGCCCACGATGGGGACTTGGTTCCCCTGGTAGTCTCGTAGCAGGACGTCAGGAGCGCGCAGTTGGCTCTTTCTGAGGCTGGGAATGGCCTGTTTCATGGATGCCCATGAAATGATCGTCAGGGTTGATCCTGTGTCAACCTCCAGCTCGCAGGGTGAGCCCTCCAAGAGGACTGTGACTTTCAGCCTTTTGGGCCGCTTAGGGCGGACCTGATGTATCGTGGTGAGATACGTTCGCAACTCCTCTCTCTGGGTCAACTCTATCTCATCGTCTATATCCTGAAAATACTCTCGTTGAGCGTCTTGGTAGAACGCTCTTTCGGCTCTCTGTGTGAATTCTCTCTGGGGATACGCTCGCTCACTTTCTTGTGAGTAATCTCTCTGGGAATACGCTCGTTCAGCTCTTTGGGGAGTTTCTCTCTGGGTAAACACTTGTGGATTTCTCTCTGGGCGCCCTTTTTGATTTCGCCAAGCCCCTGGGTTGGGCTTCTGTTGGCGGTACATGGGTGGCTGCCGTGAGGCAGGGACTCCGCTCCGGCACACTCGTGCGATGTGCCCAAGTTTGTTGCAGTGCGAACAAACAACGTTCCTGAACCTGCAAGTAGACCTGGGGTGATTCCCTCCGCAGCTTGCGCAGGGCGGCAAACGGGATCCGGGTTTCCCCCCAGGCCTCCAGTGACTGCTCTGCATTAGGTGACTGTCCTCGAACTCGGGATCCACGTAGTCGGGGCTTGCGTCTTCGTAGTGGACTCTGGTTTGTCTCGGTGCTGGCTGGGTTTCGTTGACCCTTCTTTGTATGGTCACTGCTGATTTCTCCGCTGATTCCGACGCTCTTGCTTTGTTCAATGCTGACTGTAGGGTTAGATTCGGGTTGGCTAACAGTTTCTTTTGCAACGAAATGTCTCTTACCCCACAGATGAATTGCTCTAAGATATGCTCTTCCAAATCCCTGTATTCACAGTGGGCTGCTATTCTTCGTAGAGCTGCAACAAATTGGTTAATGGATTCTCCCGCCTTTTGAGTCCTCATGTTGAATTCTTTGCGGCTGACATGGCGGGACGGTTTTGGCGCGTAATGTGTTTCCAAGGCTTGTTTCAGCGTCGCCCATGGTACTGCTTGTATTGGAGTAGGCGCGGTGAGGTCTCTGGCCGTATTGAAGACTTCCTTTCCGCAGTAGCCGAGGAAGATATTTTTCTTTCTTGCATCGGTGATCCCCGTGTACTCATTTGCTTCGAGGAAACACTCGAAACGAATCATGAAGGCTTCCCATTCGTCGGTTGCTGGGTCGAAAGGAGCGGGGGGAGCATGCATCGCCATTTTCTCAGTTTGAATTTGCCGCGCTGCGGTGATCTGAGATGGCTGCCGGAATTTCTGCCGAATTCCTGGGCTGGATCAAATCCGGAGATTCTTGAAGTAGCGTTCTTCGTCCTATCTGTCTCTCAATCCCACCTTCGTCGCCAATGTTAGATCTGGGCAACGAGAGACAGACTGCGGACACGAAGTAACTCAACAGCTCATTTTATTAGTAGTAGTAGTGATCCAGCTTGCTCTGTGGTCGGAGGGTTCCCCTTTTATAGGGATGAGGCACGCCCATTGACCAATCAGAGGAATACCTGTTTCCCGCTGTAGGAGCGGACCAGAGGGAAGACTTATCTCGATATATGTTAATATCTAACACATGTGATTGCTCCAACCCCACCCCACCCTTTATATGCATAAAAATGGAGCAGGAGGTTAATTGTCAGCACCATCTTGATTCTTTTAAACCTCTCTACTTGTAGATGTTCCTGCAGAGATGGTGATTGTTACATTATTATTTACTACTAGCTGATAATCTGGCATTGCCCGGGAATTTATTTATAGGGGGAAAATGTCCATACCAAATGTAATTTCTAAGGTTGGATTTTCCCCTTTACCAGAGGGAGCCCCTCGTGGATTACTGTGAAGCTGTTATCATGGCAACTCCACTGCTCTGGACAGTAGAAGCCATTTTAAGGCACAACAGGCTGTATCCTAACAGAACACAATATAAATTGCGTGGCACAGCTGATTGTTACACAGCTGATTGTCTAAACTTTTTTTTTACTTTTTAAATCTTTTTTTTTACTACCGATTTGGGAGAACTGGTAGTTTAAAAATGCTTAAAAGCGTAAAAAAAAAGTTCAGACAATCAGCTGTGTAACAATCAGTTGTGCCACGCAATTTATATTCGCTAGTAAGCAGGAAATCCTGTTTTCTAGCGAATCTAAATCACGCGGGACAGCTGTTCCCCTCTCGCTGTTCTACTTACCTTTGCAGACTCAGAAAAGGCTTCTTAGCGTCTGTGGTGCATATGCACGCGAAGCAAACTGGTAGCAGACTGCAGAGCATTTCACCCCTGGCCTCATCCCAGGGATCCATGGACCACAGGTTGAGAATCAGCGGATTAAGGGTTCCATAATTTCCATTCCATACATCTTAAAGTTGTCAAGTTTGAAAAAAACTGGTTAGAAACTTGGCTCTTTACTTTCCTGATCCTGTAGCCACAGTTACATGGAATGATGGTCAGAAGACAGTCTGAGGGTAAACTATAGGCATTTTCTCATGTTATTTCCATATCTCATAAGGGCTTTTAAATTCAACTGAGGTATGGTGGCACAACCATTGATGCTGCCTGGGAAGATTTCAATGCTTTTCTATTTCTATTGTCTATACTTTATTTCCTTCACACAACTTCCAATATAAGATAGCAGCTTCTCACATTTTGGTTTTTTTTTTTTGCAACCCACTAGATAAATACAGCGAAATATTTCTACTGACAAACATGAATTGCTTAGTGAAGGGACTCTTTATTTTCTTTTATTATCTTTTCGTAAGGAGTGAGGGTGAAAGAACTTTATTTACCTTCAAAACTGGGAGTAATTCAGGGGGAAATCCCAATATATGGTACACTCCATGTTTGGGTCAGATGGAGGGAAAGTGGGTAAGGAGGTTAGCGCATGATATTCTTTGCGCAGTTTCTGAGTCTTCGACATTTTTATAGAAGTGATAGCAATTGTGAATTGGTTCCGAATTTCTCTGTTAGGAATTGAGGAATAGAATGCTTATAATATATGTGTATCCAGAGCATTTCTCCCCCCAAACAAGTGGATAATTTCCTGCTTTTTATTAACTTGAAATATTTTGTGGTTGTAAACCACCAATGCCACTATCTGATGTGCCAGTTCAGCATTTAAATAGCATCTTTATTGTAGTTTTCACTGCTTAGTTATATATGGGTTTTATTCTATTTTATAGTATCTCACACATCTTGTTGTTGTTGTTTTTTTATCTTAACCAGTTAATAGATTCTGACTTTTTTTTTAAAAATGGAGTTGTATGTGGTTTTCCCCAAGGCTTTCCCCCCCTTCTGTAGCCCCCTTGCATCTTTTATTATACAATACAATAGTAGAGTTGGAAGGGACCTTGGAGGTCTTCTAGTCCAACCCCCTCCCTAGGAAGGAAACCCTATACCGTTTCAGACAGATGGCTATTCTTGAATAATAAACAAATAAAAAGCAGAATGGGGTGAAATTTGAAAAGCTTTCATTTATTTCTCTGTTAAATCAATGTTATTCATTGATCTTGGACTTTTCTTTTGTTCCCTAAATATCCTTTCTCCTTTAACCTTTCCTAATTATCCCTCCTCCAGAGCCAGAGGGGGCAGAAAAAGATAAAGCAAACCATCTGATTTGCAGTTTATTTATTTTCTTAATTAAATGCTAGATTGTCCTCCCCCTGACACACACACACACACACAATCAGGTGATAGGAAGCTTGTTCTCTGTGTGTGTGTGAGTGAGTGAGTGAGTGAGAGAGGGAAGGAGGGAGAGAGAGAGAGATGGAATTATGCCCTGATCATCTCTGCCAGATGTTAGCTTCTTTGGATGTCAGGATACTAGGGCACATGATGACAGTTCTAATTTTATTTTTATCACTCCATGCCGGAATGACAAGGATTCTGCCTTGTTTTAATTTGGTTTCATGAATTACTGCTTCCTTAGGGAGCGATGTTTTGAGGATGAAAATGGGATTTTCCACCTCTGTTACTTCCTTAGCAGACCACAGGGAACAACTGGATTGTTGTTAGCCTTGTCAATAGCCTTAGACTATTAGTCTTTCCTTTGGCATCAGATGAGCAGTGATTTTTTTCCAACTGTTTTCCAGGTTCTGGCCACATAATGTTGCGCAGCTATCCTTGAAGTGGCAGATTATTATCAGCATAAAATTTGCTGCTCTTATTGTCAATTTCTGACTTGCCAGAGAGGGATGATACTGAAATGGTTCTGGATTTATTTATAATGTACATTGTACAGGTAGTCCTCGACTTGACAATCTCAATCGATCCCAAAATTTCTTTTGCTAAGCGAGACATTTGTTAAGTGAGCTTTGCCTCATTTTATGACCTTCCTTGCCACAGTTGTTCAGTTAGTGACACGGTTGCTAAGTGAATCTGGCTTCCCCATTGACGTTGCTTGTCAGAAGGTCACAAAAGGTAATCACATGACCCCAGGATGCCACAACCGTCATAAATATGAATTGGTTGCCAAGCATCAGAATTTTGATCATGTGTCCATGGGGACGCAACAATCGTAAGTGTGAAAAATGTTCATAAGTCACTTTTTTCAATGCTGTTGTAACTTTGAATGTTCACTAAATGAACTATTGTAAGACAATGTCTACCTGTACATGGACAGGGATTGTTAGATTCCACCATATTTATTTCTTTTCCCATTCATCAGCTGGCGGGAAAACAGCTGGATTGGCAAGTTTAGTCACCTGTCTCACTCTGACTATTCTGCTATTTGTTGATACTAGCTGATAGTTAGGTTCCTTTTGGGCAAGGATTTAGGACTTCTGTCCCAGAAAACCCACATCAATCAGGAACATGAGCTCAGCAAGGCTTAGCAAACAGTCTTTCAGAGGAATGTTTATCCACACGCACCTTATCGCATTTGAGCGCTGCCAGATAACTAATTTCCAAAGCACAGGGCAAAGCAAAACTTGGCACAGAGTCTCTTATAATCACAAACAGAACTTTCTACTCTTGAACCGACCGAATGAACGAATTGTTTCCTGCAAAAGCCCACTCCCCGTTCGTTCCTCTTTTGTTTCCTATGGGAGGGGCCAATCACCTCCAAGGTGTGGCTTTACTCCTAAGTCGACCCTGCTTTCTTAGTTGTTCTTGTCTTCTGGCAGCTCTGAGCACGCCCACACTGGGAACAGGCTCCAGCTGTTCTTCTGCCTCACTGCTGTCTAACTCCCTCTCTGCCTCTGACCCAGAGCCTTCATCTGAGCCTTCCCCAGCCTCCAGGACTGGCCCAAGCTCCTCCCCAACCTCCTCACTATCCAACTCTGCTGCCAGCTGTGCTCGCTGCCGGCGGGCTACAATACCTGCGATGGGTATAAGAGGAACACTCGGGTTGAAATAATTAAACTCTCCTGATATCTAGTTGCTCCCAAAAGACAGAGCCCAAGGAGTGGAGGGAAGGGACAGTCCTGCAGAAGTCTAAATGAAAGATGCCAGACTGATCTTATCTTCTAAGGGTGATTTCACTATTTGGGTTAAAAAATGTTTGGAGAATGGTTTATGAACTCTGAGTTAGATTTTTAAAAAGTCATATAAGTAGCTTTGAGTCTGACTTTTGGATTAAATGATGCATAGATGCGATTCACATCGTTATTAAACAAACCATGCAATCCAACCACGATAAAGTTGATTTCTGTGATTTAATCTATGTGACTCTGTTGTATTGTACATTTTGTTCCAGTAACATTTAGCAAACAATGGCTACAGATGAAAGAGGCACAGAACGCAAAGTTCAGTCCAAAGGACTAGGTAGCAATGCTCCAGGTACTGAAAAAAAAATAACATTATCAAAATCCGACAAGAATAACAAAATGTATGGTTTGAGATAAGATTAAAGAGACAGAATTTATTCTTGGGTTTAAAAGTGGCTAAATAGCAATGTTATTGTTATCAGACTCATTATTCTTAACTACTATATACATTGGAAACAATTTTAGGGCCCTAATAGAGAGATTAATTAAAATGAATAGATACTACTGTGTTTCCCTGAAAATAAGACATGTCCTGCTAATAAGCGCAATCAGGCTTTTCAGAGCATGCGCCATAATAAGCCCTCCCCCGAAAATAAGCCTGCCCCCAACTATTTAAGTGCATGCGCAACCATCCCTGCCATTACCACTGTACCACCTACCGGTACAGCTTGTGGGGCAAAAAGAGGGCTCACCGCAAAAACAGTGGCAAGTGAAGCAAAGTGCTTCCACCTCCCACCCTTTCCTCCCGCGCAAAAAGAGCCCGGCACAAAATCAGTGGCAGGCCAGCAATGTGATCACCTCGCCCACCTGTTCCTTCTCGTGCAAAAAAACACCGCCCACCCCAATGGTAAAGGCATCCTGCCTGGTTCCCTTCCCCGCTGTCCCTTTAGCGAGGGGTGGCAGGTGGGGGGGGGAAGAGCGAAGCGCGCCTCTTACCTTTCCAGGTCCATTGCGTTCCTCGCCCTTTTGGTCCAGTGAATCCCCATGTAAAAAAAACCTCGTGAGTTTAACTTGCGAGGTTATTTTTTACAAGGGTCTTCACTGGATGAAAGGGCGAGGAACGCAACGGACCTGGAAAGGTAAGAGGAGCGCTTCGTGGCTCAATACTGCCCACCTCGCCCCAATGGTAAAGGCAGCCTGCCTGGTTTCCTTCCCCACAGTCCCTTTAGTGAGGGGTAGTAGGTGGGGGGGGAGAAGCGAGACACGCGTCCTAGCGCTACCACAGACTGACAGCTCTGCTGCGTTCCTCGCCCTTTCGCCCATAGAAGCCCCATGTTAAAAAAACCTCGCGAGTTGAACTCATGAGGTTTTTTTTACAAGGGGATTCACTGGACGAAAGGTCGAGGAACGCAATGGACCTGGAAAGGTAAGAGGCATGCCTCGCTTCTCCCCCCCCCACATGCCACCCCTCGCTAAAGGGACAGCGGGGAAGGGAACCAGGCAGGCTGCCTTTACCATTGGGGTGAGGTGGGCGGTGTTGGGCCATGTGGTGCGCCTCTTACCTTTCCAGGTCCATTGCGTTCCTCGCCATTGTGTCCAGGGAAGCCCCTGGTAAAAAAAAAAACCGTCTCGCGACTACAACGAGTTTGATTGAACTTGTGAGAAGGGTTTTTTTTTTTTACCAGCGGCTTCCCTGGACACAATAACGAGGAACACGACGGAGCTGGAAAGGTAAAAGGCATGCCTGCTTCTCACCTGCCCCAGAAAATAATAAGCCCTCCCCTATAATAAGCCCAAGGCCATATTTCATGGAGGAAAAGAAAATAAGACCCTGTCTTATTTTCGGGGAAACACGGTATAAAAAGCTGAGCATCATAATCTGCAACTAGTGGTTGCATTGCACAGGTATTCTTCAGTTTACGACTACAATTGAGCCCAAAATTTTCATTCTAAAGTTGTAAAATGGGGCAAAACTCACTTAACAAATTTTTCACTTAGCAACATAAATTTTGGGCTCAATTGTGGTCAGAATTGAATGACTATCTGTATTTGGATGGAAAATCACTACTAGGGCTGTGATGTAGATCTGAACATTGGCTCTGCTATTGCTACAGGATTTATATTCCTTCCTGCACCATTCAGTCAGAACTGAAGAAGCTTCTTGGATGAGAAGCAAAATGTCTTCAAGGAAAAACAAAGTCCAGCTGCCTTTTGAAAAAAGAACTTTTTGGACTCCCAAGTAAGAAATGCCTGCCTGAAAGTCTAATGAGTAAAGCTAATCATAAATGATATGGTTGATAGAAGGAACCCAAAGTGCCCCCTGCTTTAATGGATCTTTCTGAACCAGTGGAAATCATTAGAGATAGTTGCCCTTGGATTTGGATCTAGCAGCAAAAATATTAATATTTAACCATCTCTGAAATTGCATCTGTGCATCCTGCCATCTCTTCCCCATGCATCTATTAATTGCTCTCTGAAATTTTCAGTCAGTGGGTATAGCCAGTTTTAATCACCATTGTGACAATTCTGTCTCTTTATCTCTGCAAGTGATGTGTGTTTTGTTTGTGTGTGCTGTTGCTGTGTTCATTGCTGAAGGATTCTGACCTGCAATTATGCAAGTGAAGAGCATAATTTCATGATGTCCTGAAGTGCGACTTCCCTAGATTCGGTGCTTTCTTCCTCCATGTTTTTTCAAGGGCATGCTTTCAATTTGGAGTTTTATCTGACTGCATGAGGCTTTTGGCAAATGTTGTAATCATGGAAAGCAACATATGGAATTTGTGATAATGAAAAAAAAACTGTATAACAGAGGAACATTAAATGACTTATATAAGAAAACCACAGTGCCAAATCTTGTATTAAAATATCAATATTAACAGCTCTAAAATGCAAAGATGGGCATTAAGAGATAAGAGCAGTTTCCCTTCATCAATAAACACCTTCAAATCGCTGTAAAATAGAATCGCAGAGCCACATTCAAGGAAGGTTGACAATTGCAGAAACCAAGGCCATATCTTTCTCACATTTTTGGCAAAAGTAGATAAATTATTATGTTTTTCTAATCTTCTGGGATGCACCTTTGTGTTCTGACCTAGCTTCCCCCAAAAGCATGAAGCAGATTCCTGGTCCTGACAAAACCCCTTTTATTAAACGAATGTGAATTCCTCTCATTCACATTCAGCAAAGGCCTGGTGAACAGTCTTTCAAAGGAATGTTTATAACTACAGACCTTATCTATCTTGGGAAGCTGCCATGTAAATATTTTCCAAACGCAGGGCAGTGCAAGGAAAGACTGGGCACAGAGTCTCTGAGATTCATGGACAGATCTTCACACTCCTGGAACAAAGGAACAAATGAATGAATTGTTTCCTGCAAAAGCCCACTCCCCTTTCACTTCTCTTTTATTTCCTATTGGGGGGGGGCATTCACCATCCACCTGTGGCTTTATTTCCAAGTTGATCCTTATTTCTTAGCTGTTCTTTTCTTCTGGCAGCTCTGTACATGCGCACACCGGGAACAGGTTCCAGTTGTTGCTCTACCTCACTGCTGTCTAGCTCCAAAGGCAGCTGAGAACTGCCAGAGGGGCTTGGCCCCATCTCTGCCTCTGACGCAGAGCCCTTGTCCAAGCCTTCCCCAGCCTCCAGGACTGGCCCATGTTCCTCCCCAACCTCCTCACTGTCTGACTCTGCTGACAGCTCTGCTGGCCACTGGTGGGTCACAACACTTTGTCTGATTTGCTTTCCGTGTCTTAGTGGCTGACAATGTTGTCAGAACTCTAGTCAAAATAATAAAAAGAGAAAATAACCATTAAAATGACCACATAATAATATGTTTTAGTCTACAGGTCTGGTTCCTTCCCAAGCCCTAATTAGGTTTCACCATGTTTAATATTTTAAAGTCGGCCAGAGGACCCTAAACAATAAGCAGAACAACTTAGTAGCTGTTTTATTGTAGAATTCTGAAGATGGAAGTCATCAGAATAATGTCATCCAGCCCTCCAGGAGCAATGGTATCCAAAGTGTCAAAAATATTCAGGATGGTGGCTGCAATCATGCAACTGAAGTCTTGTCCCTTTTTAATGTGTGTACCGGATGCACAAAAAATGGGATGGGGTTTTTGTTGTGAAGTTGATTTTTTCTAAAATCTTCCTAATGGACATGGTCCTTATAGTCTCTTCCAATTCTTACTACTCCGGTGATGGCTCTGATTATAGAGTTAGTGCCCTCATAGCACTGCAATCTATTCATGCTTCCATATGCTTTGCCACCCTATGTAAAATGCCTCTCCATCTAAAAAGCTGTTGTTATTTAGCAGTGATCATTCTGGGCTACACAAACCAGTGGATTGATTGAAACTTCCCTTGTTTTATATGTTAGCACCTAAAAGGCCTAAAGCAACCCAGACTTGAGACATCTAGAACAAAAGAACACAACTTTTGCCCAGGGTCACACTCCCACAAAGTTTTAAGTGTCCCTTACGGAGCTCCTCCAAATCATGCCGAATTGTAATTTTTAACATGAAAGAAGGGGGTAAATGATTAAATGCCTGCTGAGTTCCCTTGTTAGTTCAGAGCATACATTTATTTTGTCAGGATTATTGTTTAATTCAGTGGTGCCTCCTGTCCCTTATATCTTTGTTCGGTGTAACTTTTGGAGTGACCATCCCCGAGAGAGATCTCAAGACTCTGTTGGTCTTGTTGGCTTCTGCTTTGGAAGACAGAGCTCAAAATGTAAACTAAGTAGAATATGGATTCATTTACCAGCAGCAAACCAGACCGATGCTACATGACTAATAAGAAGTATGAATAACACTATCTGGAGAACTGAACGCTGCATTTACATAACATTCTGGGGTTTTAATGTAACATTCTGGCTATCATCTGTCATGCCTAGGTTGGTAGTGCTGTATATATACATTAAATGAAGATTTGGCTTGTTTCTGTAGCTGTAATAAAAAAAGTGAAACTGGTATTTTTCTCTTTTTCAAACAATACATAAAGATTGGAGGAGGAATATAGCTCTCTTATCATGGACCATGATGTTCCATGATAAGACCAGTCTTGGCATGCTAAAAGTATCTAGTATGAGCATCTACACAACAGTTCAATTTTCATTATTGCTGTATTGTTTGTAACCTCCTTTTCTTCAAAGGAAGCTAACTGGAACATACTAAAAAGTAAAGCAATATTAAACCCAACCAACAAAACAATGTGGAAACTCATAAAACTGCTACATTTCCTCTAAAAACATGTCACTTTAGTGTCATACGTAGAGAGAGAGGAATATCGAATTACACCACAATAGTCATGACTGGCTCAAAGTTGAAACAAAATGTTTAAAGCAGTGCAACCTGGCTACCTCAAAACCTATGGTACAGTGGTGGGGTTCAAATTTTGTTACTACCAGTTCTGTGACCATGGCTTGGTGGGCATAGTGTGGCTTGGTGGGCATGGCTTGGTGGAGGTGGCAGGAGAAGGATACTGTAAAATTTCCATTTCCTCCCCACTCCAGGGGAAGGTTACTGCAAAATCCCCATTTCCTCCCGATCAGCTGGGACTGGGGAGGCAGAGATTAAATGGGGGCGGGACAAGTCAGAGGTGGTATTTGCTGATTCTCTGAACTACTCAAAATTTCTGCTACTGGTTCTCCAGAACTGGTCAGAACCTGCTGAATACCACCTCTGCTATGGTAGCATGATCAGTCCATGGATGTTTGGAGATACTGTCAAATCGGGCTCCAAACCAAATTGTTCCCAATGGATAACGTATCTGGCATGTAAGTGTGTGTTTATAGTTGTATTTATTTTGTCCATGTTGTTATGTTTTATGGCAATGTTTTAAACTGTGGATTGGGTGTTATAAGCTGCTCAGATGTCTATGGAGACACTCAATCATCCATGGTTGTCCCAAAGAAGCTTTTTCAAAGGGCAACTGGACTTCCTTCGTTTTCAAGCAAAAACAATGTATTTCAGGGAAAAAGTTCAGCTGCCTTTTGAAAAAGCCAGAGATGAGAATTCAGCTGGTTCTCTCTGGTTCGTGTTAACCGGTAGCGACTGTAGCGGGAGGCTCCGCCCATCCACCCCAACATAATGCGTGAGCACTGCACATGCTCAGAAGACGGTGCGCATGTGCAGGCGTGGCATATGCGAGTGAAGCGAGGGGGCGGTCACGCTCATATCTGCGAACCGGTGAAGGAACATAAGTGAATCCCACCGCTGGAAAAAAGCACCTTTAGGATAAGCTGCACAAAGTCTGTTGCAGTAGAATAGCTGTAACAAATCTAAAGGAGGATGTTGAGAGGTGGTGGTGATGATGATGATGTAATCCTTAATTTTCCTTGAGTTTCCTAATATTATAAAAGCAGCAGGAATGTGAAAAAGAGATTGCAAGGAGGAGAAAGCGAGATCGTGTTTGAAGAGCAGCCAGCTTTGAAAATCCAGATGGTGTTCTTTGCATAGGCAGCACTATTCTTCATAGGACTGCAGAGAATCTTTATGCTTTTTTAAAATTCTATCCAAATAAGGGTGATGGTCTTTTTTCCATCCTTTTGCTAAATTTGTTGAATTTCTCTGGCTAGTATTTATCTTCACCAATATGTACCTCTGAAACTTTTGGTACAATTTCTTTAGAAACTGTTGGAAGAAATGTCCTTCTGGGTTCAGTTCCAAGTGGGGAAAAAGACACTGGATTCATGGAAGTTGCTTGGAAAGATAGTTTAATGGTGGACAGGATCACATGGCTTGAGGAAGAAAGGAAGAAAAGGGAAGAGATGCTGAGAGTGCCTGGGTTTTATGCCCTCTCTGGGCTTTTGAATTTTGAGCTTGTATTCTGATCGGTTGTCAGACTCCCATGGGGCCATGCAGGGACAACTCGCTAGGCTGTCCTGAGTCCCAAGCTTGGTTGACTCTTGCTGGGTAATGATGTAATGAAAAGGCTCTAGGCAATTCCTACTATGGATCTGCCTGAAGGAGGTAAATCTTTATTATGTAGAATAGACTGGCCCAGGCCTTAATGGCCCATTGACAAAAGTGGGGGTGGGGCTGAGTCTCTGCTTCCCTTTTAGGGGAAATATTCTGTCCTTTTAATATTTCCTAAAATATCTCTTTTTTCTAGGAGAGGGGTGGGTGCTAACTTCCTACAAAACTCATGGAATGTGGGTCTGTTGAGCAAGTATGTTGAATGAAGATTGGTGTCCTACAAAGCTGTAAATTCAGATTTCCTTTGTGCTCCTTGGTGCCCTTAACTAGGCCTACCAGATTGAGAGTGCAAAAATCTGGACTCTAGATGGCAGCATCTTGAACACTAACATGCTGCTGCCATCTAGTGATTGATTTGGGTTTTGCATTCATACCCAACTTTGGCTGGAAGGATTCTATTTTGTTCTAATAAAACAAGAGTGAAAAATAACAGATATCAATTCCAGAAGTAGTTATAAGACCCAAAGGTCGCTAATCGCTTTTAAATCTAAATTTAGAGATTAAAAGCCTAGATCACATGTAAGAATAAAATGGAATGGGGTCTGCTTGCTTTTTGACTTATAAACAAACAAATCAGTGTAGTTACTGATTGAGGCTGGCTAGTATGTGCAGAATATGGATTGTCAACACACCATGGCTTGAATGTTTCTATTTTAATTATTTTTAAGCCATTTGGGATCAGAAGCCATTTCTCAATTTATTTTTCCCCTCCTCACATTTCTAAACTGCTCACCTCTTCAAAGACCTTCAGTATAGATCAGTTTTAAGATGATTCTGATGGTTTCATGGAGAAAGCCTATAGACACAACGGTAGGAACCGTGTTGGAGGCTCCAGATATAGGGTCACAAGTTCCCCTCCCCTGCCTTTACGTTTTTGCATATGTTAATAACCAATTATTGCAAATTAATTAGCACGATGATCAACTGATGCTTCTGTAAGCCGTCATATAACATAGGAAGCAACTGAAATTCTTTTTCTTTTTCACCAAAGAAGGTGAGTTTGATGAATCAGTGTTTGTTAGATTAATGAATTAAAAAGGGGCATACAAATTATAATCAAAGATGTGATAATGAACAGTGGTTCATTTTTTTAACTAGCTAGATATCTCAACTAAGAAGTCCCAAATTAAGAAGACGCCTAACCTTGGCAGCCTTTCAACAGTTGTTGTCAAGAGGAAATTATGAGTGTCTTATTTGAACAAAGACTTTGCCCATTGGTGAATCTGTTCCTGAAGCACCCATTCTTGTCCTGTTATTTTGCTATAAATTAGCCAGTTAAGGCTAATATCTCGCATCTCTTCAAATTTTTATGCCACCTAGATCCATTTTATTTACAGTTTCTGTCATTTGATTGATGTGATCTAACTTCTCTTAACATAGCTGGGCTTTGCTTTATCATTTGTAAAATGCATCACAAGTGAATCATACCTACCTTTATACTTACTGGTTTTTATTTACTTACTTTGGTCTTATATTTTGTTTTCTCTCGTTTTTGAGCTGGTCTCTGACCGCAAATAAAATCTTACCTTTGGAAAGCTGTTAGATCTTTGAATGGTCATGTGACTTCAGGGGTACATAATGCATATTTATTTGTAATTATAATTTAAGATTGCCAACATGATCGACTCTGGATGGCATGCAAACTTAAAAACAGCAACTGAGTACAGTAAAAAGCCAAACAAAAGAGAGTTGTAACAGGGGGACGTGTGCTGAAGATGTGTGTTATGTGTTACACTGGCTGGAAATAGCCTGACCATCCTCATCAAAATTCAGAGAACACTTTGTCTAGACTTTTGTACTGTGTGCTGTGTCTAGAGTAGCTAACAAACTGCAATTCATACCAAACACAGGTGCATGACTGCTAACTGAGACTGAGGCTATGGAGCATATGTATGCCACTGGCTACTGGACTATGTCCCAGTAAATTCAACATGCTTGATTGTGATCTAGGAAGCTGTGTGGCTTTGGGACCAGGTTAACCATCTGCTCCTACATTAACAGGCCAGTCAAAATTGGGCTCATTGCTTATTTCTTTTTTCCTACCATGAAAAAAATAATAATTAGTGATGTTGGTGAGGAGACAGAAACCATGAAAGAGAGAGAAAGAGTTTAAATGCGGGATAAATAGGACCCAAAAAAAGATTCCATAAGGAGCACTACTCAGGTTGCCCTGAGGACACTGATAAATCTCCAAGTGCTTCAACACCAGAGGTGGGTAGCCATTTTTTTTTACTACTGGTTTGTGCATGCATAACGCTTCTGCACATGTGCAGAAGCATCCGGGCGGAGCCTCCCACCGCTGCTACTACTGGTTTGGTCGATCCGGGCCGAACTGGGAGCAACCCATCTCTGTACAACACCCTCTAGGATGCAGATTACCAAGGAATAGAAATCCTTCCCTTCCCACTATCCTGTCAGAGCTGAAGAAGCTTCTTGGATGAGAAGCGCAACATCTTCAAAAGAAAAAACAAGAAAGTCCAGTTGCCTCCGGAAAAAGCAAATTTGGGACAACCGTTACCTGGATGACTGAGAATCTCTACAACAGGGGTGTCCAAACTTGGGAACTTTAAGACTTGTGGACTTCAACTCCCAGAATTCCCCAGCCAGGCTGGCTGGGGAATTCTGGGAGTTGAAGTCCACAAGTCTTAAAGTTCCCAAGTTTGGACACCCCTGCTCTACAGAATTCCATAAGAACTATAAAAGCTTTCTGAGGGCTTTGATAATTATATTTATATAATGATCTTGATGGTCGATTAAGACATTTGAATGCTCCCCGGATGCAGATATTTGTGGCTTCAAGGAGCACTAGATGGAGATGGGAAGGCAAATTGATCATCAAGTATCCAACATCTGGAAAATTGGTTGGTTACTTAACTGTGGGCAAGTATGCTTGTGAATCAAACCTTTGGCTCCGTTGAGTGGAACCATTTCCTAATTTTCAACCTGAGAGGCTGGGATCCCTGAGATCTGCCCCACAACCAGGTGTTCTATGCCTGCCCCAGGTTTTCTGTGCGTGGTCTACAAAAGCTGCATTTAGTAACTGAAAAATCAAAGGGCTTTGTTCTTGTACACTTGGAAAAGTGTACAAGAAGCTGCAGGAAACCAGCTGGCCATTTAAAAAAAAAAGAAAGCATTAGGAAAATAAGTGGTGATGCGGAGAGAGAGAACATATGGAAGATTTTTCATCTCTAGTTCACTCTTACAAAGTTTCCACTGAAGGTGATCAGAGTAAGAAAACATTGTGCAGAAAATGGCTTAAATGCTCAAAAGTGATTGATAGACCAGGAAATTCTCTCTCTCTCTCTCTCTCTCTCTCTCTCTCTCTCTCTCTCTCTCTCTCACACACACACACACACACACACACACACACACACACACACACACGGAGAGAGGGAGAGCTAATAGCAAAGGGGACCCAAAATCTTAATTCCCTTTTTCTGTTTTAAACAGTAGCTACTCTTTTGGCTTGTCAAAGAGAAGGGTACTTGAAATACATTTTGGGAACATGAGTCATTGTAGGAAAAACAAAAGGTTTGAGGAAACGCAAAATTTCCACTAAAAATGGCAGCTCTTTCCTGTGCATTCTTTTCCCTTCAAAGACACCCACAACATTTCATGCCTTGCTTGTATAAGATAGAATATATTTTCTGCCTCTGCTCTAAGGTGCTGATGGAAACTTTAGAAGCACGATGGTGAAACTTGGTATTGTCCTGTAGCACCAAGCTATTAATGGCTTCTGTTTTTCTATAGTTTGGGGAATAAATCAGCATGACCGTGTTTACATATAATGGTCACCCATGAACTGGTTTTACAGGGTGACTTGGCTCCTTCACTAAAAAAAACAACACCAACAAATCAAATTAAACAAACTGTGAACCTCTCTATAGTAATACAAGTCTGGATGCCATTTTCAGCAGCAGGCTTGGTTTTTTTATTTTTATTTTTTAGCAAAACAGTCACATGTTTTTCAGTCTGAGTTAGAGAATGAGGCTTAGAAAAGGTGAAACCGGTCAAAGGGTAATTTTGAAGCCCCAAAAGGGGTGAAAAGGGGGTGAGGCTTTGATCATCTGGATCAGGATGGGGAACGGTGGCGCTTTTATGAATTATTAGTTCATAACCTGCCGTTGCCTGGGTATTTATTTATAGGGGGAAAATATCCGGACCAAACGTAATTTCTAATGATGGATTTTCCCACTTATCAGAGGGAGCCCCCTTGTGAAGTACTATGAAGCTGTTACCATGGCAACTCTACTGCGCTGTACAGTAGAATTCATTTTAAGGCATAACAGGCTGTATCTTAACAGAACACCGTCCACTCTGAGGGGTTTTAGCCGTGTCTTACCCCCACATTATTTTTTTCCAGAGAGTAAGTCATCTGTGTACCAAGTTTGATTGAAATTGCTTGAGGCATTCCAGAGTTATGCTGGAAAACAAACAAACAAACACACACACACACACACACACACACACGGACTTCAACTCCCAGGATTGCTGAGAGAGCCATGCTGATTCAGGAATTCTGGGAGTTGAGGTCCACAAGTCGTAAAAGGGCCCCACCTCTGATCTAGATTAATGTGGCATCTTTAAGATGAGTGGACTTCAACTTCAAGCAAGGCTATTCTGGGGAACTCTGGAAGTTGAAGTCCACACATCTTAAAGACGCCAAGGTTAAAGAATACTGATCTCCATTTTCTTTTTGAGTAAGGTGACCAACTTTTTTACAATGAAAAGGAGGACAAATAAATTGGAAAAAATATATCGTAAATAAAAGAAATATTTTATTCATTGCAACAATAATACACTAAAATATGATATATGCATAATA
The DNA here is from genome assembly GCF_964273705.1 of Natrix helvetica. Classification (NCBI taxonomy): domain Eukaryota; kingdom Metazoa; phylum Chordata; class Lepidosauria; order Squamata; family Natricidae; genus Natrix; species Natrix helvetica. The sequence goes on along the minus strand of NC_138558.1, from coordinate 63,552,769 downwards.
AAAACAGTTGCAACATTTTATATTGTAATTATGCTTACATGCCTGTTAATTATTATTTAAATGAGTACTTTTCCATTGAATTAATATTTTTTGTCAATGTATCATCTTCTAACAATATATTGGAAATATCTGAACAAGAAATATCCTTCATATTGAATTTTATGGCAAGTGCTGCAGCTAGAGTATCAACATTCAATCTCGATTTCTCACTTGTCGAAAAATCATTGGCAATTGAAAAAAACTCTTTCAACTGCTGCATTAGTTCCAGGGCAGCACAACGTAAATTGAACAAGTATAAATAAATGTTCACATGGAATATGTTCATTTTTGAAATGGCTGAAAATATCCACCCATCTTTTATCAATTTCAACATGTTGATTTTCCCAATGTATTAATTTTTCAGAATTTAAATATACATTCAGTCTTCTAATTTCTTCAAAGAGACAATTGTCGTCTATTTTAATGTCTAGCATTTCTTTAGATAAAAATTCAACACAAGATTCAATATCTGTTCAATATACTTGTGATGAAGTAAAAAAAACACCATTAAAAACTGTTTAATAAAACGTGAATTGTACTTACCTCTGTATAATTGAATATTCACTGAGAAAGAAATAATGACCGTGAGTCATTCAATTGCCGACGTGCCGTGAGTCTACTGCGTGCGTATGTGCTGTGTTGTGTTTTGGTAAGAAGTAAACAAAGCCACTTGCACGCGGCGCTCTCTCTCAGGGTCTCCCATGCGGAGCGCATGCGTCTCATAATCACGTCTTATACCGCACTATACCGAGTCTTGACGAATTGTCATGTCAAATACAAATACGTCACATAACGCGCAACAGATTAGTCTTCAAATATCAAAAAGGAGGACATGTAGGAGGACACTTTTCGAGGGAGGACAGAACTTACAAAAGAAGGACTGTCCTCCCTAAAGGAGGACGGTTGGTCACCTTATTTTTGAGTGACACACATATGTGGAGCAGTGACCCCTCTCTGCAGAAGTTAAAAGAAACTGGTCTCAGAGCATGCAAATGAGTTGCAAGCATCTTGCGGGAATGTAGGCCTCACCATTTTTTATATTACATAAGTTGTGGGCTGATAAAGAACCCCCATCCTCAGCTACCTTAATTTTGTAGCACGTCTCTTTGCTACTTTTTAAAACAATCTCTGGATAGATCATGGTCTGATTAAAAAGTGAAGGGGGAGATGGGTTATGGCTTCTGTAGGCAATTAGCCCCCTCATCCCATTTTCCCATCACACCCTGCCCATAATTTGAGCACATTTTTAACTGATGTTTTTTTTCCTGAACAAGAACAATTTCTCCCAAGAAGCTTCTTTCTTTTTCAAAGACATTTGTGGGTGGCTTTTTCTTTCTCATCACCCCCCCCTCTTTTTTTCCTCCTCTTTCTAAACCCAAATATAGACCATGTATTTTCAACGAGATCCACCAGGCTGTGCCCACACAAACTTCATTTACTTTCAAATATTCCTTCCAGCAATTTGGAGATAAAATTTTCCATCCGTGATCTTATAGATTCAGTGATTCTTTTGAAGAGGGTCAAACGAAGAAATCCTTTTTCTGTCCCGGACTTTGCAATTTTCCAGAATGATCAATTTGCTTAAGAAACCTTGTAAGTAAAAAAAAACAAACCTTATTCTTTGAACTGAGATCTCTGACTTGGAATTAGTATAATAATAAAAGAGGTTGGTGCTTGATTTTATTATCTCAAACAAATGATGGATAAAAATATAATTTGCTGTGATTCTTATTTGTTGATCTTGGTTCCGGTTGGTTTTTAATTTTCTTGGTTTTTTAAATGTATATGCCCAAATTAAACCCGTTTATAGATTTAATAAGATCAGTTTGTTTTCCATTTGTCAGTTGTTTGACCTTGCTTCCATTAACAATAACTGCAGTTATTTGCACATTGATGGAAGAATTTTGACACATCATTTCTTTGGCAGTAAAACTGCAGCTGATGTACAACTGATATTTTCTGTTCTTTTCAATAATCCATTTGAATCTCCATGGCTGCAGCACATGGAAGGGAATCTCAACATTAACAGTGATATTTGAAAGCTCTTCTACTAGCTGTTACTCAGCAACTAGAAGACCTATTTTGAAAATTCTTGTGTCGGTGTTTTAAAATATGCCAGTTGTACCTTAATTCAAGTCTATTGTTTAATTCCGCTGTAAAGAGACAATGTTATGTTTTTGCATCAATTCCTAACCACGGAACAACAAACCCAAATGTTGTATGTAATTGTTGGACCCGACCTTTTTGTAACAATATTTGCATTACGCAGTATTGTTTTGTGACAGATAAAGGTTCTATAATGGTGGTACATGTTTAGCCAAAAGTAAGCCTCTTAAGTTTACTGAATCTTATTTTTGAAGAAATAAAGGATTGCAGAAGAAGATACTTTCCAAATTGAGACAATGCCCAAGACCTTCTCTCATCATTCCCTATTTTGATTGTACTAATCCTTTGCTATTTTCTATCGCAATAATGCATCGATTGGATATTGAGATCCTACACTTGCAAAAGGCAATAAATACCAAAGCACCTTTGCATCAAAACTTTTCTCAGAGAAATCCCAGGTGATATAAATGAATGGACATGGTGACCTCTTGAGCATGTGATTCAACCTATTCTGGTAGACCATCTTAAAAGATGGAAGGTGTAATGTTAAACTTCTTACTGCATAAGTTGTTCATTTGTCAGTGTGCACGTTTGCTTAAGGAAGGAGATAGAGAAATCTATAAATAAACCCTCACAAGGTGATCAAGGTGTAGTAAGGCTTTGGAGGAGGAATCAGACAAAAATGTTATAAATCCATACTGTTCATTGATCTAGATTTTGATTTTCTGTTCTTTTTAAAGTTGAGCAGCCATTCAGGTTATCCTTAGCTATCCCTAGGAGCCATGATCCTATATAGTCAGGTCTGCTTTTGTATTACATTTCCCTTTTATCAGGTATAAAAGGTTCCCTGATTGTGATGGTGCAAATGTATATTGTAAACTAGCTGGATACCAGTGCTTCACTATGAAACTATGTGATCGGGCTTGATAAATTGACACTTAATGCTTGAAAAGTAATCAGTAGTTTAAAAAGGCACTGTATTACTTTGTTAGAGATGGTAAACTAAGTTTCTGTTACAGATTAAGACATTATTGTAAATCTAACAACAATAAAATAGATGGTTTTAAGATCTTTAATCCCAATAGCACCCAGTTGCAACTGGCAGTTGGAACAGTTCTTTTCAGGTGGGGAGGGGGAGTAGAACTCCCTATCATCAAAGCGTGTTAATTACTGTATAAGAAATACTAATGATCTGATGGTCATTTTGAAAAATCCTTTCTTAGCGAGCACCTAGAAGCCAAGAGGAACATACGTGCCAAATTTTAAAATCAGCCTTTAATTCACAAAATCCTTAATACCAACCAGTGGAAATAGGTAAAATGCATCCTGATTTGCAACGTTAAATCTTTTTTAGCCCTGCTACATACATCTAGTCTATCTGGACATATTTAGGTTTGAATCTTTTTTCCCCCAGAATGTTTTTTTATTTTTTGTTCTCTTGCGTACCATTTTAAGTATACATTCACATAATAATAATTATTATTCTTTACATTTGTCATTCTTATACATTTATTATTTCATTTAATAGGTTATAATATACAGTTTGGGTTGCTTTATTTACCATCCCTTCCTCCTGTTGTAACACCACCTTATTTTCCCTTTCTTTTCTCCCTCCCTCCCTTCTCTACTTCCTTCCTTCTCTCCTTCCCATTCCTTCTTCCCTTACATCTCCCCTACTCATACTCTTCCCCTTCATACCCTCTCTCCTTCTCTTCCTCTCCCTTCCATCCTCCTCTCCTTACCTCTTTCTTCTTTCCCCCGTTTTCCTTTCATTCTCTCCTCCTCTTTCCCTTTCTTTTCTATTGTTGTAGGTGTCTCTTTCAGATCTCAGTTTATGTTTCCTTGGGATGGTATTTCAACAAACCCATGTTTAGGTTTGAATCTGAGAACTTTTGCATACAATTTGTGTTTTCATCCTGCCCCCTCTTCTCTCCCACATCATTCCCTTTTTATAACATACAATAAAGGGGTTGGAAGGGAACTTGGATGTCTTCTAATCAAACCCCTTGCACATCCAAAATATCCTATACCATTCCAAAGAAATGGTTCTTCAGTCTGTTCTTGAAAAACCGCAGTGATAGAGCTTCACAACTTCTGGAGGCAAGCCATTCCACGGATTAATATTTCTCACTCTCAGGAAATTTCTTCTTAGATCTAGGTTGGATCGCTCTTTAATGATCTTCCACCCGTTACATCTTGTTCTACCCTCAGATGCTTTGGTGAAGAAATTGATTCCCTCTTCTCTGTAACAGCCCCTCAAAGACTGGAAGGCTACTATCATGTCACCCTAGTCCTTCTCTTCATTAGATTAGACATACCCATGGTTTAGCCTCCAATCCCCTAATCATCTTTGTGGCTCTTCTCTGCACTCTTTATAGGGTCTCAACATCTTTGCTGTATTGTGGTGACCAGAATTGGACACAGTATTCCAAGTGTGGTCTCCCCAATGCAGTATAAAGCAGTACTCTCATTTCATTTGCTCTTGAAACTATGCCTCTGTTGATGCAACTATTCCTCTGTTGATGCAGCCTATGACTGCATTTGCTTGCTTATTGATTGATCGATTGGATAGCATTTGATTGGCAGATAACCCTGGCACATCGCAGTGCCTCTGATTTGCAATCTAATTCTTTTTTGCTTGGTTCTGAGTGCAGGTAACAGGTGGCTTCACAGCCTTCCTAGGACTGGCTGAATGAGTGTGAAACATGAGCAGGGAGACAGATGGCACACCTGGCAGGCAGGCAGGCAGGCAGTCTGTATAAGGAGTGCAAGAGAAACACTGCGTCATGCATGTTGTATTAGACACGGAGTCACAATAGAGAGGAAAACTGGTTTCCTGGAGGGTAAGAACAGCAAGATCTGCTTCTTGCCTGGCAATGTGACTGCGCTGGCTTGCAATGTGTGCTGTGCAACTGACAGAATATGTTCAGTCACAAAATCCCTTTGTTGTTAGTTGAGAAGACGTGTTCGACCCATCACGAAAACCATTGTCAACATTCCTCCAGGCCTTCTTGTCCTCTACCATCCTCTGGAGTCCATTTAAGCTCACACCTACTGCTTCGGTGACTCCATCCAGCCACCTCATTCTCTGTCGTCCCCTTCTTCTTTTGCCCTCCATATTTCCCAGCATTAGGCTCTTCTCCAGTGAGTCCTTCCTTCTCATTAGGTGGCCAAAGTATTTGAGTTTCATCTTTAGGATCTCGCCTTCTAAAGAGCAGTCAGGGTTGATCTCCTCTAGGACTGACCGGTTTGATCGCCTTGCAGTCCAAGGGACTCGCAGGAGTCTTCTCCAGCACTATAGTTCAAAGGCCTCCATTCTTTGGCGCTCAGCCTTTCTTATGGTCCAATTTTCACAGCCATACATTGCAACTGGAAAAACCATAGCCTTGACTATAAGCACTTTTGTTGGCAGGGTGATGTTTCTGCTTTTTAGTATGCTGTCTAGATTTGCCATAGCTTTCCACCCCAGGATCAAGGGTCTTTTAATTTCTTGGCTGCAGTCCCCATCTGCGGTGATCTTGGAGCCCAGGAAAATAAAATCTGTCACTACATCCCCAGCACTATGTTTAAAAGCTGTTTTCCCATCATACTAAAGCAAGTAACTCTAATCTATTTGCAAGTTCCATTCTGCTCTAGCATTGAAGTCAAAGCGTGGTTTTTCTCCTTTAAGGGTTGGTATCCTGTGGCCAGAAGGCTTATTCGCTCACACAGAGAGGGACTCCTCCGGGTGCCGTCCACTAGGCTGTGCTAGCGGGCGACGCCCAGGGGAAGGGCCTTCTCTGTGATTGGCCCGACCCTCTGGAATGACCTTCCCCCTGACATTAGAACGACCACAGACCTCCGCTCCTTCCGCCAGAAGCTCAAAACCCACCTATTTCAGCTAGCCGGCCTGGCCTAATTCAAGCTTTCCCACCTCAGTTTGCATTTTTAAATTTCACGGTTTGGTTTTAAGGTTAGGTTTTAATTTTTATAAACTTGTACAGGGGTCTGTTTAATCTGATTTTAATTATATTTATTATCGATTGTATGGTTTTTAATTTTGTACCTGTACACCGCCCCAAGTCCCTTCGGGGAGAGGGGGCGGTCTAGAAGTCTAATAAAATAAATAAATAAATAAATAATATTACTGTTTACAAAAATTGACCAAAAGTCTTAATTCCAAGCAAATTTCGGCTGTGCCTAGTTTTATGATGGGGTCTTAAGAACTTGGTATCATTTCGAAGTCCAATGTTTTCTTTTCCTATCCCTCCGTCTTTCCTTGGGCCACTAAATGGTTCTTTACTCTTGTTCTTAAGGCTCATAACTTTTGATGTTCAACTGATTTGATGGCAGATCTGCTACAAATCTCTGGGGCTTTTCATTTCTGCAGTTCAGATAAGGTATCCATATTGGCTAGAGACCTTGCACCAAGATTCTTTAGAGATGGACTAATGATAATCTTAAAATGACATCTGAATGATTGGGAACCCATAATTATTCTCTTTCAAGGGCTTCAGGGCAGAGGTGAGCTTCAAAAATTTTAGCAAGGAGTTCTCTGCCCGGTTGCCGGGTAGGCGTGGCCATGGTGGGTGTGGCCTAGTTGGCTTCCTGCACCATGGGGGGGGCATTTTTGTCCTCCCTGAGTTCTGGAGGTTTTTCTCGAGCCTCCAGGGGGGCGGAAATGGCCTCCCCAGGCTCCAGAGGCCCTCTGGAGTCCCTGAACTTCCAGTAGGCCCGTTTTTCGTCCTCTCAGAGCCTCTGCACGCATCCTGCACTTACCTGCATCCAAAATGGGCTGTGTGGGGACTCGTGGGAGGGGCAGGGCGGGGTGGGCAGGGGGGGGGGTCAGCCAAGAGTGGGATTTGGCGATTCTCCGAACTACACGGGATTTTAGCTAGAGATTCTCCCGAACCCCTGCAAACCCCAGCAGCCCACCCCTCCTCAGGGATCATTTGACTTCTTGCTCTATAGATCAGAATTATTATGCTGCTTCTGCTTCTGAAGTGACTGGGGGAATACCCAGTGCTAGGAGAACACAGAAGGAAATTGTTCAGTTTATTTTGATCTGGAAATCTCTTCTTTCTTTGTATAAGACGAAAGTTATTTTTACTACACCCTGGGAAATAACCCTATTTTTTTCTTCTTCTCTTGTACACTTCACCTCTTAAACATATGAACGATCTAATATTGGCTACTGCTGAAGAAATATTCCAGCTCCTCAATTCAATTCAGAGGGTTTGGTTTAGATTCACCTGCTTTTAATAGTCACTGGCCTCCCGAGCTGTGCGGTTGGTCCTAATTTACATCAGATAGGCTATACAGGCAAGGCAATTCGCCTTGTTAAAGCACACTGTATCGTTCCAACTGTCTCCACTGAGGGAGCTGAAAAGATTTTGGTGCCTGCGCACTTCATGCAATGATGTGCAAAATAAAGTTAGACAGCTTCCCTTTACACTTTGCAGACCACACGTAAAGCAATTTTTGAAGTGAGGTTGCAGGGATATCCATTGGGTATAGTCAAAAAGCTAAGGATGGCGATCACAATGGTAGCAATAGCAATAGCACTTATATATCGTGTTACAGTGCTTTTACAGCCCTCCCTAAGCGGTTTACAGAGTCAGCCTATTGCCCCCAACAATCTGGATCCTCATTTTACCCTCTTCGGAAGGATGGAAGGTTGAGTCAACCTTGAGCCTGGTGAGATTCGATCTGCCAAATTGCAGGCAGCCAGCACTCAGCAGAAGTAGCCAGCAGTACTGCACTCTAAGCACTATGCCATCACGGCTCTTGCAATTAAACATACAAATGGGTACAATTAAAGTTGCAGCCATTTTTATGTTTATGCACCATCCATTTTTAAAAGTGTAAAAATACAGAACTTTGCTTGCACCGTCGCAACTGCTTTTTGACCATGCCTTGTGTGACACTCTTTGCATCTGAAGCATTGTCAAGGCAAGGCATCCCTTCCAATTTTGCACAGCCCTACTAATTATAATCCCACTTCCAACACTGGAAGTCTTTAAGAAGAGAGTGGACAACCATTTGTTTGAAATGGTGTCAACTTGCAAAGCATCCCTGACCTGCTCTTGAGTTGCCATAGGCAAGCGGGATGGGGAACTGACGACGCAGCATGGCAGCCACAAACAGAAGCACATTCCACACCAGTGACGTGCAGTCAGGTGAGGCAAGTGAGGCACAGCCTCACCACTCTCATCATGAAAAAAAAAAAGTAAAAGGAAAAAGCTGAGCTAGTTGCTGCCTCACCGTGGATGACTCTGCTTAACCTCACTGGTGCTCTCCCTCCCCAAGTGTAGTGACTTCCTCCCCAGGCCCCCATTCATTTCTCTCTCACACACACACAGCTGGATAAAACTATATAAAAATCTAGCCCAGCTTCACTGATTACAAGTTTGAAAAGGCAACGTGGCTCCACCTGCAATCAAACTACACTTGGGGAGGGAGAGCACAAGCGAGCACTGAGGAGACCACAGGAGGAGGCAGGAAGCCAGGCAAAGACTCTTCAAGCCACTGGAAAAGATATCCAATCCAACTTTTGTGTGTGGGGGGGTTTGTTTGAGAGTGAGTGAGAGAGGGAAGGGGTAGGAGAGATAGTCCAATCCAACTTCTGTGTGTGTGTGTGTGTGTGTGTGTGTGTGTGTGTTTGAGAGAGGGGGAGGAAGGGAGAGAGGGAGGAAGGAGGGGAAGGAGAAGAAAAAGAAAAAGAAAGAAGGAGCAAAGGAGAAAAACAAATGCTGTCGCTTTAAATTGGAACTGAGCATGCCTGGCTGTGGAATTCTGGGAGCTGAAGTCCACAAGTCTAAAAATATTTGAAACTCAGCACTGTGTCAGTGCCTCACCAGTCATAAACCTCACCGCACGTCACTGTTCCACACATATCTTTCTCAAGGCTGTCTCCCAGATTACCTGCAGCAGCCGGAGGGACATGATCTCTACAGCCCGCGAAAGTGCTCCATTGGAGAATGTGATTTATGACACACTCTGGGGGGAGGAGGAAATAGGGTCATAATTGGGTTGTAAATTACATGGGGTCAGAGTTGGCCTCCCTTGGGTACGTGCCAACATGTTGCTCCTAATAAATAAGTGGATTTCTTTTGAAGCTTGGCTCAAGACTCATGGTTTAATTAGGGCATCCGTTGAAACCCTGACAATAGGGTTTCCTGCCTAAGCAGGGGGTTGGACTAGAAGACATCTAAGGTCCCTTCCAGCTCTGTTCTTCTCTTCTTTTCCAATATTAGTAGTTGCGTAGATTGTATATGACTTGTTCATATTTCTCAAATGTTCCTAATCAATCCCCTCCCTCCAGTTTCTAGACTTTTGCTTTCAAAAATCTAGAGGAGCTTGCTTCCAAGGGCCAAACCATTAAAACTGCAAACTTTTAAGTATCTTAAATGAAAGGCTAAGGAAAAAATACTCATGGATAGAATTTATTTATTCATTATATTTATATCTTGCTGCTTATATGCCTGCCTAAGGTAGCGGTACTCTTCCTTCCCAGCAATAACCCTCAGACTCCATAGCTGATGATGGAATTACAATCTAGGTCTCCTTATTGTTACTCCAATTAGGTGAACAAATGGTGTTTATTACACCATCTCTCTGATAAAGAAGTTTGTTCATTTGTTCACGGTGAACAGCTGTCATATTTTACAAGGAATATAATTTTGAATTTGTGATTTGTAAAATAGGAATCAGTCTCTTAATTTTCTTCTTTCTGGATGGAAGCATTCAGAGTATGTCCAGCTAAGTTTTAGTTTAAAAATAATTACCTGCTGGTTTAAACTGCTGCAGTTTGAAGCAATTGGTAGGTTGCATTTTTTACCTATATAAAATACATGTAGTCCTTGACTTATGACCATAACTGCACCCGATCCTAAGCAAAGAGAGTTGTTAAGTGAATCTGTCCCATTTTACGATCTTTCTTGCCACAGTTGTAAAGTGAACCACTGCAGTTGTTAAGTTAGTAACACAGTTCTGAAGGGAATTTGGCTTCTCCATTGACTTTTCTTGTCAGAAGGTCCCAACTGCAACCGTCATAAAGGTGAGTCCGTTGCCAATTGTCTGAATTTGGATCACAGGCTCATGGGAATGCTGCTAAAAATGCTAACATTTTTCAGTGATCTTGTAACTTTGAATGGTCACTAAATGACCTGTTGTAAGTCGAGGACTACCTGTAGCAAAAAAAAGGGGGGGGGGGCTTTGATGAGAATTGAGAAAACAAGACAGATGAAGGAAGAGAAGATGTTCATTTATATCTCACAAAGATGTGACTGTATGTCTGTATATGGAGCAGTGGTGGGATTCAAATTTTTTTACTAGCGGTTCTGTGGATGTGGCTTGGTGGGCGTGGCAGGAGAAGGATACTATAAAATCTCCATTCCTTCCCCACCCCTGGGGAAGCTTGCTGCAAAATCGCCATTTCCTCCCGATCAGCTGGGACTTGGGAGGGAGAGGATAGATGGGGCGGGGCCAGTCAGAGGTGGTATTTACCGGTTCTCCAAAATCCTCAAAATTTCCGCTTCCGGTTCTCCAGAACTGGTCAGAACCTGCTGAATACCACCTCTGATATGGAGGTCCGAGTTCAAACATTAGACAGTTTAAACCAGGGGTGTCCAAACTTGGGAACTTTAAGACTTGTGGACTTCAACTCCCAGAATTCTGGGAGTTGAAGTCCACAAGTCTTAAAGTTCCCAAGTTTGGACACCCCTGGTTTAAACTGTCTGTTGACCTCACCCCATTCCTAAGAGGTCAGTAGGGGCGTACATAAGCGCACCAGTGTGCCTAACATCCCTGTCCTAATGTCCTCATTTATTTCTACCCATTTCCTGTGTTCTTATTCATGCTTATTCTTATTCCTGTTATCTTGTACACGAGTTGCAAACTAACTAACTAAATAAAATAAATAAAATAATGAGTTCTGAAGAGTTCCGCCTCCTTTGCTTGGGTTCCTCTTTTTTAATCCTGCAAATATTAACCGAGTAGACGTGTACAGTACAGGATTACATTCTCAGCTTAGCTAAGCAGGTTACAATTAAATGCAAAGCTAAAAGTCCCAAATGCTGTTTTGATTTCAATTCCAAAAGCAACAGGGCCGGCAATATATTTGTCTGAAAACAGCCAAAATGTTGAATAATAACAAGTGAGATCCACCATGTTTTTCCGTTAAGTGGGAGGTTAAATAAAAAAATGGGAAACAAGCAGATAAACTGCTTTAATATTGATGGGACTCTTTGCTTTTGCTGTAAAGCCACAAACAAGACATGTGCAATGCATCAACAATTAACTCGTACTGTTATACCACTGGGGAAAGAAAGCATTGTGGAGACATTTTAGTAAGCTAGTTCATAGATAATGTGCAGCTTGCCTTTTATGCTACTATAGTTCAGAAATCAAAGTGAAGGTTTTGGCAACTGTTTTAGAATAAACTAATGACATTTCCTTATTCGTGACTGGCTGGTTGCAAACTGCTTATCAATAATTTTTTTTAAGTTTTATTTTTCTTTCTCATATATACATTCACAAATATACATTATCATAAGTACTATTAATATTTATATGTTATCCTTTAACATTTATCATAATATACAAATATGCAGTTAAACGATGGCATAAGTGGAACTATTGCAATGAAAATAAAATGTGGAAGAGGGAATTTATTTTTATGTAAATATGGAACCGTTTTTTGCTTGAATTCCACCCCGAAAAATCCATCAGAGTGAAGAAGAAAACAAATAAATACAACAACGGAAGGAGGGAGAAAGCAGAGGGAAAGAAGAAAGAGAAAAGGAGAGGAAGTAAGGGAGGAGGAGTAAGAGTAGGAGAAAGGGTAGGAAGGGGAAGAAGAGAGGAGGAGTGGGGGAGAGGGAGGGGAAGAAGAAAAGAGAAAGGAGAGGAGGAAAGAAGAAGGTAAAGAAGGGAGGTTGGGAGGACAGAAGAAGTGTACAATAGTGGTGGGATTCAGCCAGTTCGCACCTATTCGGGAGAACCAGTTGTTAACTTTCTAAGCAGTTTGGAGAACCAGTTGTTGGAAGAAATCTCCTTTTGTTTTTTCCCACTTTACAGGGCTAATCCTGTAAGGAAGGCAGGAAGGGAACATTCTGGTGTTTCTAGCCTCACCTTTATTGCCGTGCTTACAGAAACTGCCTCTCCCGTTAACCCTTATTACATTGTAACAGCTAAGGTGAAGTGCCCATCGACCTGAGTGATGTTGAGTTGGCCATGCCCACAGGGTCACATGACCACTGAGGCACGTCTACCCAGCTGATCATTAAGGCAGAGAACCGGTTGTTAAATTATTTGAATCTCAACACTGATGTAAGGGGTGGCAGGAAAGCGACCCTGATTATATTTTTAAATTTTTAAATGTATTGCTTATCAATTCTTGACCATGCAGCTGAACCTAGTTAAATTATTTTTGCAAATAATTTGATGCAATGATAAAAACGCATTTCTGATCACAATGACAATAAAAAAAATCAGCTTTGTAAGCCTTTAGAGCAAGGGTGTCCAAACTTGGGAACTTTAAGACTTGTGGACTTCAACTCCCAGAATTCCCCAGCTGGCTGGGGAATTCTGGGAGTTGAAGTCCACAAGTCTTAAAGTTCCCAAGTTTGGACACCCCTGCTTTAGAGATACTTATCTGATCGGTAACACAATCTATAGTAAAGCTAATGAAAATGAGTCATTTGCCTTTTATGGAAACAGATGAACTGCTGCCTTTTCTTTCCGCCCTCTGCAGAGATGACAAATGGCTAGTAATACCTTTAAGAAGCACTTGGAAGATTTGTTTCCGGCATTTTTATTTTTATATCTATAGAAAGATAGAGATATATGTAACTGCATGACACATGCATCTCATGCATATATTATCCACAGCTTCACTGCCAGTAATTTAATAATGACATTCCTTGCTGTATTAGAAAAATAGTTAAGTTGGTTTTAAGAAAAAAATACAGGCCTGGAATATTAGCAGAAGGTTTTAAAATATACCTGTCCTCTTCACCAAATATATCTGAAATGTTATTTACAACAGACATGTTGTCAGTTTTTTATTGTAGTGTATCGTGGAAAGGGATAAGGGACGCAGTGGCTCAGTGGCTAAGACACTGAGCTTGTCGATCAGAAAGGTCGGCAGTTCGGCGGTTCGAATCCCTAGTGCCGCATAATGGAATGAGCTCCCATTACTTGTCCCAGCTTCTGCCAACCTAGCAGTTAGAAAGCATGTAAAAATGCAAGTAGAAAAATAGGGACCACCTTTGGTGGGAAGATAACAGCGTTCCATGTGCCTTCGCTTTGAGTCATGCCACCTGACCGCGGAGATGTCTTTGGACAGCGCTGGCTCTTCGGCTTTGAAAGGGAGATGAGCACCACCCCCTAGAGTCAGGAACGACTAGCACATGAGTGCGACAGGAACCTTTACTTTTTTTATTGTGGAAAGGCAATGCTGACTTTTAATAATTGCAAGCAAGTTTTACATTGAATAGAACTTTCTATGTATCTGTTGTTTCTTATATGCTTCTCAATTTTTTTTCAGCTTTTACTATACAACGTAATATTTGGAAAAATGCAGTTCTCCTAGGCATGAATTTTTTTTCCCAGCATACTTTTAGCAAAGTTTCTCAGCGGTAATCTTATGCTCTCCAATACATCGAAAAAAGAAATTCATTTTTTAAATAATAATTTTAGTCATGAAAACTAGTACTGTCATCCGTTAGCAGTAAAGGATGATTCAAATAATCTTAGTACCTGAAAAATTGCAATGGCCTCTTGGGAATCAAATAGCCATAGAACGAACGATAAATTTCAAACACTTTCAACTGTTAGAATGGTAGAAAAAGTTTTGGTGCAGCCATTCTGATAAGGACTGCTGCAATTTGTTTGAGCTAATGGATGTGTGGGAATTTGGATTATATTCAGAACTCATCTAGATAATGAGACAATCCTTTAAGTTTTCCAGATCCACATCTGAAATGGAGCAGGGAGGGAGTGTTCAGTTCTGACTGTTGAATGAAACAAGCTAACAAGACTTCTGCTTTTCCCAGCCAAGAGCTAAGGAAATGCCCCAAGCCATCAGGCTACTCTTAAAGCACGTGGGATCTTCAGCTAGTTCAGGAGTGTCAAACTCAAGGCCCGTGGGCCGGATGCAGCCCACCCAGTTCTTAGATCTGGCCCATAGGGCTGCCCGGCAAATAGCGAAGGACTGGCCCCTGGTGCCTCTGCCAGGGAAAACAGAGCTCGGGAGGGCCATGTGCAGCCCTCCTGGGCTCCATTTTCGCTGGCAGAGGACTGCAGGAGGATCCCCCCAGCCCCACCCAGGCCACCACAGGTGCCCCCTAACACGAGTGATGTCAAGCTGGCCACGCCCACCATGGCCATGCCCCCCCGGCCACGCCCAAGATCAAACACAACCCTGATGCGGCCCTCAATGAAATCGAGTTTGACACCCTTGAGCTAGTTCAATTTGCAGCATCCAAAATAGTCCTTAGGTTTATCCATGTATTCCAGGAGCTGTATTGATTACTATGGTAGTCAGCTTCTGGGTGTCATTTGAGGAGGTAGTTCAAACCCTGATTGGCTCACAGCAGGGATATCTTCAAGAGTGTCTTCTCCAAGTTGAGTCTGTCCATCTGGTCAGATGGAGTGGAGAGGATTTTAGATCGGATAGAGAGCTCTTTGTGGCAGAGGTGGGCTTCACATAATTTTACTACCGGTTCAATTCGCACCAATTCGCACCTTCTGCACATGCCTTTTGCTCATGCATGCCTTCCAAACATGTGCACGTGCATGCGCTTTGCTCGCATGTGGGCTTGCATGTATGTGCGTGGCTTAGAAAACGTGGCTAAATAGGACAGCATAGTGCTGTGGCGGGGGTCTGAACCGGCTGAATGCATCCACTCCTTTGTAGGAAGCTCAGTTTGAGCTCTCTCTCCAGATTTCACTTGCCTCTGGATTAGCCACCTCAGTTATTCAGATCACCCCTGCCTATTCCTCTGAAAGACCGTGAAAACCTGGCTATTTGGGGTTAACATTTAAAGATTTTGCTGCCAAAATGGGGACACGTCGGGGCCTTAGATTCCTGATGTTTATGTTTTCATTTTATGTTGTTTATTAACCACCTGGAATCTTTGGAAATAGAGTCCCATAAAAGCTAACCTACCTACCTAACTAGGTCAATTAGCATTCAAAGTAAAAGTCAGCTACTTGTGTATCTTAAAGATTGCTTTTATCTACTTGCTTTATAAATGATTGTCTTTGCACCGTGAAGTATACAGGCCAGTCCTTAAGCGGGGGCTACATGTATACTTCATGAGTTGTTTTTCAAACGGGCTTTTATGTTTATTTCAGGTTTTTTTTTTTAAATGCCTGGTATGGAAGGATTGAAACATTCATTTTTATACGTTCTGCCTACATTTCTCTTCCCTTCTCCCATTTGACAACACCAGAGTTAAAAATCTGCATTAAAGATAGAACAGAAACAAGTACTGGGGAAATTACAGTGGGTGAAACATGCTTTTCATTGAAAATGTAAGATCTTTGAACATGTCAAGACTAAAAGGAAAAAAAGATTCCTTTTCTCCCGGAACCTGTTGAAATAGTTCTTTCAGCCAGCATTAATAAAAGCATATTCTGTATTAATTAAGATGAAAAAGATATTAGAACCAGATTCTTAATTGTATAAATAAGGTCCATGTTGCAGTATGGCAGCATCTTTGCCAAGCCTTAGCAAACTCATACGGGCTAAGCTATACAAAGGGCTGACAATTTATCAGTGCTGTTTTGAATTTGCAGTAATTATCGTACTAATGGCATCCTAGTTTGCAATAGCTCAACAGAGCCAAAGCTAAGCTTCAGCTTTTCTTCACTTAGCTCTAAAAAAGGGAAGCATATTATATAAATTTCTGGTTAATTGGTTTTAAATCTCAGCAAGTACCTTATTTTCCATTAGGCTGGCATATACTGTGTCTATTGATCTTACTCTTATCAAAACAAAGTGCAGATGCTCTAGCATGATTTTCCACAGTAATAGGAAGATCAACAAAAATGGAAAGATTAATAGCTGGCATATATTTTGATTGTGCAGTAGACAACCCTAAGGTATTTAACAAGGTGTTCCAGGGGTGAAATCTTCCCGGTTGGGACAATTGTCCTTGGTTCTGTGAACTGGGAGTAAAAGAAAAAAAAGCTTCCGAGGATCGCGTGGCTCAGCTGTGAGGTGCATGATCATCAGAAGCTATTTTTAAAGCTTTTAAAAGCACTTTTCCCTGCCGGTTTGCCCAAAACAGCAGGGGAAAATGCTTTAAAAAGGTTAAAAAAAAAAAGATGAAAGTGAAAAAAAAAGTTGGCCATGCCCACTCAGTCACATGACACACACACGCCCCAAGCCATGCCCACAGAATCGGTGAGGGGGGAAATTAGATTTCGGCTCTGAGAAGTTCCTACAAAATTTGCTTCCATAGCTGTCACCTAGCATCATCCAGGACAATTAATTGGCTATTACTACATTTTTGATGGCGCACTTTTTGTGATACTCAGCCCAGTTCTTTCCGGGGATAATGTGTTTGTAATGCTGTTAAGTAGTTTTAAGTAGTGCTCATAGTTATTTTGAGGGATCACTTTTTTGGGTAGCAACCAACTTTACTTATTTTAAGTTGTGAGAAGTTAGCCTTGTACCATTTAGAGCCGAACGATGGACCCTGTATGACTGGTGGACTTCAGCTCCCAGAATTCCTGAGTCAGCCATGGTGGCTCAGAAATTCTGGGAGTTGAAGTCCACCAGTCATACAGGGGCCATCGTTGCCCACTTCTGATTGGTGAGGTTTTTCATTTCTGGCCTTAGCACAGTGGTGGGTTTCAAATTTTTTTAGAACCTCTTCTGTAGGTGTGGCCTGTTTTGTGGGAGTGGCTTGTTGGCCATGTGACTGGGTGGGAGTGACTTGCCGGCCATGTGACCGGATGGGAGTGGCTTGCCAGCCATGTGACTGGGTGGGTGTGGCCAACTTGTAAAATGTGGTTGAAACTCACTTAACAACACTCTTGCTTAGCAACCAAAATGTTGGCTCAGAAACTCTGGCATTTGAAGCACGCAAGTCTTAAAGCTGTCAAGTTACAAGACCCTTGCACCCCTAACCCTTTAGAAAAAAAATCCAGGGGTGTTCAAACTTGACAGTTTTAAGACTTGTGGACTTCAACTCCCAGAATTCCTCCTCCAGTCATGTTGGCTCAGGAACTCTGGCATTGAAGTGTGCAAGTTTTAAAGCTGTCAAGTTACAAGACCCTTGCACCCGTAAACCTTTAGGAAAAAACCCTAGGATGTTCAAACTTGACAGTTTTAAGACTTGTGGACTTCAACTCCCAGAATTCCTCCTCTCGTTCTTCATCTTGATGATGTGCGGACGGGCGGGGGGAGGGAGCTGGAACCGGTTCTAAACGGCACAGTAGATTTGTGGAACCTCTTCTACAGAAGAGGTTAGAACTGGGAGGAACCCACCCCTGCCTTAGCAGCACTACTGTTCCCAAAACTATTGCATAAGAAGGCTCTGCAAGTACTGTATGTCCTTTATTATAAAGGACAGTGCTTTATTTTAGAAAGCTGCCCTTCAGCTTTATTTATTTAAGGAAAAAAACCCTCATTTTTGCCCTTTATTCTGGTCATTTAACATTAATCATACAAATGCTACCAGTTATTGCAGTCTTTCACACTCATGTGAAAATATGAAAATTGAATTGTCTTTTAAAAGCAATTTTACATATCCTGCTTTATGTTTATACACACTGCTGCTAGATGTTTTTTATTTGATTATGCCTTTTGGCAAAGTTTTTCTTGGTTTTGCTCTCTCTTTTGTAAAGCAAAATTATACATGGTTAAACTTTTAATTCTAATGAATCTCTTTCAGATTTGCTCCTTTTTCAGATTTATCCTTTATTTTTCCTCAAGAAAACATGGTCACTATATTTACAACGCAGTGGTGGGTTGAATTTTTTTTTTACTACCGTTTCTTTGGGCGTGGCTTTGTGGCGTGGCAGGGGAAGGATACTGCAAAATCCACATTCCCTCCCCACTCCACTAACCTACTTTCCAGCTCCGTTCTCCTGTTCAGGAGAACAAAAGAAGATCAGCAGGGTAGGGGCCATCTCAGAGGTCTTCTAGTCCAACCCCTGCTCATGCAGGAGACCCCATACCATTCCAGACAATGGCTGACCAATCTCTTCTTAAAAACCTCCAGTAATGGAGCACTCAGAACTTCTGAAGGCAAATTGTTCCACTGGTTGATCATTCTCACTGTCAGGAAATTTCTCCTTAGTTCTAGGTTGGATCTCTCTTTCACAAGTTTCTGACCATGACTTCTTATCCTGCTCTCTGGTGTTTTGGAGAATAGGTTGACCCCCTCTTTTCTGTGCCAGCTCCTCAAATATTGGAAACCTGCTATCATGACTTGAGGTGAAAGGGATATATCTATGTGAAATAAGACTTTATAGATAGTAACCAGAACTTTGACTTGGGCTTGGGAGCTTACTGGCAACCCTTGCAAAGATTTTTAGAAACACACTACCTTTAAACAACAGAATTTATATTTGTTATGTTTGAGCTCAAACTTGGTCCCAGATGGTCATGTACAATCTAGCTAACAACCTTGCTAATCATCAAATTTTCAAGAAGGATGTGTGAACTAGTCTTCCTTCTGAGAGCTGGTCTCTCTCTGATCTCTTTTCCTGTCTTGCACACAAATAATTTGTAAAGTTACTGTAGTTTGAAAAGCTCTTTAATAGTGAGATGCCTCAAGGAGAGTCATATGGACAAGAGGTGTAATTAAGTCTTTATGTAGTTTGAAATGTTAACCTGTAATTGTACAAAAGCTTGAAGATATTTACATTAGATACGTTAAGTCTTTTTTTTCCCTTGTTTTTTTAAGTAAAATATATTTAGAATAAAAATTTTCATTTACATTTTAGACTTTAAAATAATAAGAAAGATATATGATTGAAAAATGGTCAGGAATATAAGAGGGACAACTCATGTGGTTTAAAATGTTTTTAGAGGGAAATATTTAAAAATATAAACACATTGTAGTAGGATTATATTTAAAATAAAACTATGAAAACTGGTAAACAAACTTAAATGAAGGGTAAATGTATAGAGATAACATTTGGTTTGCTTTGGCAATTATTAATTCTGTATATTAACAGAAATACAATTAGTATCCTAAGATTTGTACTTTTCTGAGTATTGTATAACAGTTCAAACATCCATAAATTATAAGGAAATGTATGATGTGCATAACATAAAAATCATTGCAATAGGCAAACCTTTATAAAATGGATACAATAGAAAACAGCACAAAATGCATATCTCAAAGGAATGGAATAAAAAGTTTCTTTGAAGGAGAACACATAATACATGCAAGCACATTTGAGATAGATTTTAAAAAGTAAAGACATAGAAATGGATTAAAGTCAATTTAGTGCAGGGGGGAAGTAACTAAATTACAATGGATGGATTTAGTTCAAAAGAGGCCTCTTAACTTTTTATCATTTCTATCTGAAAATCAACAAAAATATGAAATTAAGAAATCAGAGCTATTGCAGTGACAATTCATTTATATAAATCCCGAAGTTGTGTTTTCTAAATTGATCTCATGTGAAAAATAAATGTACTGATACTTTAACCCATGGAATGGAAATGTGCTTTTAGCTATTATATCATTAATTGGCTCAGCTTGTTTGAGTAATATAGTATTAGCAACATATGAAGTGCAATTTGTTTTGAAATTAGATGCCTCACTTGTAATTTAGTTTTAGTGAGGTAATTATGGGTTAGACAAAAAAGAAAAATGGTTTGCAATATCCATTTCCAGCTTGAATTTCATTAAAGGTCTCCTTAAATGACCATGTATTAAACACCATTTGCATTGTGGTATTTTTTTTTCCAAAATTGAAATATGTCTTAGTTTATTTGTTTTGGCTTTAACGAGGTGTAAAATGCTACCAGTTGGTGCCATTTTGCTTGAACCGGTAGTTAAAAAAGGCTGAAAAAAGTTTTTAATGATCAGCTGTGTGACAATCAACTGTGTCGTGCGATTGTTGGGACTATTTTTTTTACTTTTTAAAGCATTTTTAACTACCGGTTCTCCCGAATCGGTAGTTAAAAAATGCTTTAAAAAGTTTTTTAAAAGTTGGCCATGCCCACAGAGTCACATGACCCCCCACAAACCACGCCCACCAAGCCACGCCCACAGAACCGGTAGGGAAAAATTTTGCATTTCACTGTTGGCTTTAACCAAATCTTGGATAAGTCCAATATTTTCTGTTTTGCAGTTATAAAACTAAAGCTGTTAATTAGCTGATATATTTATGTTCTTTTAAAGTGTAATTCTTCCCAGGGTGGTTCATCTTATGATCTGCTGTTTTTTCTTCTCTCTTTAGAGCAGAATTTTTATTGGCTTTGGGGGGTAAAAAAAACAATTTACCAAATTTGTAAGCCACTATGATTTATTAAGGTCTTTGGTGTCCTAGCTGTAGTAAGCGATACTGTGGTAAGCTGTAGTAAGATACTCTTATATGGTATTTGCGGGTTATCAAAAATATCTTCCCTATAGCAAATAATGAACAAGGAGTTACAAGGGCAACTTGAAAAATCACCACTTGGTAAATAGTCATCTGTATCAAAATTGGGAAACATATCTGATGAACTTGTTTTTTTTTTACATTTTACAAAATAATAAAGTGAATTAGAATGGATTAACTAGAATAACCAGAGGACCCGTGCTTTTTTCATACAGAAACTCAAATGCAGACATGTTTACAAATGGCTTCCTATTCTATATTTGGCAGTCCAACTGTGAATGCAGTTTTTAAAGTAATGAATCATTTTTGTTTGTCTTTTAATGCCCCGTTACATCGGTGTGGAGTTGGGGAAACTGACTGGAGTTGAGTGTTTACTGGCCTGATGCCCTTCCTGTTGCCAATGCAGAGTTTTGGCAGCTGATATTTATTCACTTTGCCCAGAGAGAGAAATATCTGCCACTACCCAGGATTGAACTCACAGCCTCCTGTGAGAGCTGGCAAGAGCTCCACCTCTAGGCTACGACACCGCTATGCCCATCATGTATACCAGAGGTGTCCAAACTTGGGAACTTTAAGACTTGTGGACTTCAACTCCCAGAATTCCCCAGCCAGCATGGCTGGCTGGGGAATTCTGGGAGTTGAAGTCCACAAGTCTTAAAGTTCCCAAGTTTGGACACCCCTGATGTATACAGTCAGTATAAGATTATATGGACCCTGGTCATTCCAGCTGGCCTTTCAGAGAGCAGAGGAAAAGGCTACTATTAGTTAAAATCCTTTGCCTATCCATTACATCACTTGAACCAGGCATGAAATCCTCTTACCTTCGCTACTGGTTCAGAATTGGAAGTGCTTGCATACACAGAATGTACGTGATGATGTCTGGGCGGGTGGGCAGAGCCTCCTGCCACCGCCGCTACCAGTTCACCCGAACTGGGGCAAACTGGCAGAAAAAACACCTCTGACTTGAACTAACCAATGTCTGAGAACTGAGTCAATGCTTTAATGCACCATAAATACTTCAGTGCTATACTGTGGCATGGGCACAGTCCATAGTGAGATATTGCTGGCTAGGTGCTAATGACAAGGCATCATGTTGATACACAAAAATAAGACCTGATTTACCATTTGCCATCAGTTCTCACTCTCTGCAGTTTAAATGCAATTTTATGTCACTGCATTATAAGGCTAACTTCTATCATTCTTGCCATTCCTTTAGGAAGGTGAGCAAAAAATCATGCCTAATGCCACAAAAATCTACATAAAGCATTTCTTCTTTGAGGTTTATATCACTGAAGCATTCTTATTGTTGAATGTAGTCTTCTACTATTTCTCTAAAGAAGTATCTTGATCATGTAAACCAGTAATGGTATCCTATTATCTTCACTACTGGTTCGGGAGGGCATGCACATCTGGGCATGTGCAGAACGTGGGTGGGCGGAGCCTCGCGCCACCGCCACAACTGATTCGTCCGAATACCACCTCTGCTCTAAATACTACAAGATGAACATTTTAAAAAAATATATAATTATTATGTTTTATCAATGGGAATAAAGTACAAAATGAGAAAAAAACAGAAAAAAACATACAGTACATCCAAAAATAACCACACACATAAAAAAAAGAAAAACAATTGTGTACAAAAAAGGGGAAAAAAAGATCCAAACATCCAACATTAAGCATAAAAAAATCCACTCTGGCTGGATGCTGAATTATTGTTTTTAAAAGTCCTGATAAATTATCTTCCCTTTACAAATAGTTATAAATGTTCTCATCCTTATTTCACAAGAAAAATATATAAACAGGTATTTCAGATGAAGAGGTCTCTATCTAATAATCAAACTGACCTAACATGTACTATTTATTAAAAAATGAAGGGGAGGGGAAAAAACACTGCAGCATGCACATTTTTAAGGAATTTTGTTTTGTTTTTGCAAGATAGGGTTTTCAACTGCAATAGACAGATGTGCTTTTTTCCCCCATAGACTTGCAACTGGTTTGGACTTCCATCTTTCTGGCTGGCTTCTTAACTTAAGTTTTTGTTTCCCAGAAGTTTTGCTGATGAAATGATGATGAGCCTTTATGTGTATTTGCCTTGTTATCTGCAGATAAGAAAAAGGGCAGTAAATTTCAGCCCTTCAAAAAGTTGTTTGGAAGGAGGAAAAAACGGGAGACCACGCCGGATCGTGAGACCCCCAAGTTGAAGGCAAGCAGTTCCATCGGAAATGTCTGTAATGGTGCACTGTCTTCTGATGAAGAGACCAACAATGGCTTGAGGTAATGAAATTTTGGCATGCTGCTGCCATTGCTGAATCTAACCCATTGCCTTGAGGCTAAGCCAGGAGAGGTGAATCTATGGAGGTCAGCCACCCAGGTTGTCCCAAAGGTGCTTTTTCAAAAGGCAGCTGGACTTTGTTTTTCCTTGAAGAAGTTTCACTTCTCATCCGAGAATCTTCCGAGACCAGGGGAGGAGTAATAGCTAAAGTTCTGAAAATCTCATTTGAATGAAATCTAACCTTTGGTGTTTATTAAGGTATAATTTATAATGCCTTGGTGAGGCCACACTTGGAATACTGCATTCAGTTCTGGTCGCCATGATGTAAAAAAGATGTGGAGACTCTAGAAAGAGTGCAGAGAAGAGCAACAAAGAGGATTAGGGGACTGGAGACTGAAACATATGAAGAACGGTTGCAGGAACTGGGTATGTTTAGCTTAAGAGAAAGAAGGACTAGGGGAGACATGATAGGAGTGTTCCAATATCTCAAGGGTTGCCACAAAGAAGAGGGAGTCAAACTATTCTCCAAGGCACCTGAGTGTAGAACAAGAAGCAATGGGTGGAAACTAATCAAGGAGAGAAGCAACTTAGAACTGAGGAGAAATTTCCTGACAGTTAGAACAATTAATCAGTGGAACAGCTTGCCTCCAGAAGTTGTGAATGCCCCAACACTGGAAGTCTTTAAGAAGATGTTGGATAGCCATTTGTCTGAAACAGTATAGGGTTTCCTGCCTAGGCAGGGGGTTGGACTAGAAGACCTCCAAGGTCCCTTCCAACTCTACTATTGTATTGTATTGTATTGTATTGTATTGTATAATATGGAAGTGGTGTGTTGTCGAGACATTTCTGATACGCATATCTAATATGATTACTTCAAAACACTTCTTTTGAAGGAACTGATTCTGTAATTTGTTCACCAAAGGAAATAATTTCAAGATGACAGTTTCAGCATCAATCATGCTGTGCTATGCTCAGGACCAGGGGTGGGCTGTTACGGGTTCAGCTGGGTTCGGAAGAACCCATAACAAACATTATGGCCAGTTCGGAGAACCTCCAAATCCCACCCTTGGCTGACCCCTCCCACCCCACCCCTCCCAGGAGTCTCCACGCGGCCCATTTTGGATGCGAGGTAAGTGCAGAGCTCGTGCAGAGGCTTGGGGAGGGGGTAAAACGGGCCTCCTGGAAGTTCCAGAAGGCCGGAAATGTTTCCGGCCTCCGGAGCCTGAGGAGGCAGTTTTCCCCCTCCCAGAGGCTTGAGGAAAGCTTCCAGAGCCTGGAGAAGGCGAAAACAGCCCCCCCCCCCCCCGCCCACCATGGTGCAGGAGGCTGACTAGGCCACGCCCACCATGGCCACGCCCACCCAGCAACCAGGCAGAGAACCCGTTGATGACATTTTTGAAGTCCACCCCTGCTCAGGACATAATAAAACCCAAGGCAGACTGTAATGCCATAAGTATAGCATTGTCTGAGGTGATACAACTGTGGGTTGAAGATGATTGGCCCTGTGGCCTTCTGTGTATCTTTCAAGGGAAAAGACATTGGGGAAAAATGGAAGGACTGACCAGCCCACCCCTTCTTCTTGCTATCGAAAATTACAGTACAGTTGAGGCTCTTCATTGAAAGTTGTGCCCTATTTCAAGGGTATCCTTGTTTCCAGTTGATTAGCATTAGGGGACATTCTCCTTTCTCAACATATGTAATACAGCCATCCTACATTATTTCAGACATTCAGCTGGTAGCCATCCTATAATAAAGGATCAGATTATCAGATAATAAAAGAAACAGAATAAGAGAATGTAGTAAGATACATTAATAAGAGAAAGGTATAGAAGCATAATCAGAATAACAGAATCATAGAGTTGGAAGGGACCTTGGAGGTCTTCTAGTCCAACCCCTGCTCATACAGAAAACTCTATACTATTTCAGACAAATGGTTGTCCAATCTGTTCTTAAAAACTTGTGGGAGCTTTCACAACTTCTGGAGGCAAATTGTTCCACGGATTAACTGTTCTAATTATCAGGAAATTCCTCCTTAGTTCTAGGTTCCTTGATTAGTTTCCACCTGTTGCTTCTTGTCCTGCCTTCAGGTGCTTTGGAGAATAGGTTGACCCCCCTCTTCTTTGTGGTAACCCCTTAGATCAGGGGTGTCCAAACTTGGGAACTTTAAGACTTGTGGACTTCAACTCCCAGAATTCCCCAGCCAGCATGGCTGGCTGGGGAATTCTGGGAGTTGAAGTCCACAAGTCTTAAAGTTCCCAAGTTTGGACACCCCTGCCTTAGATATTAGAACAATCAGGTCAAGGGTATCTGAGTCCTGTAATCTCAAAGAGGAAATGCTCACATGTTGATTTTGCTGATGTCAGTCAAATCTTCTGTTGGTACGAAAATGCTACAATTATATCATTACCTACTATATAACTTAAAGTAAATTTGTATGGTGGAACTGTTTACGCAGATCACCTACTCTAGTTACTGCAAGTTGCAGTAGTTTGAGGCAGTTATTTAATAAAATATAGAAATACCTACCAAAGGACTAAACAAATCTGATTTACGAGACACAATTCTATCTTAAATTTCTAATAACATTCTACTGTTAAATTGTCCTTGGATGTGATCATCGCTGTGGTCTAAGGAATCTCTCACATGTATCCTGGCAACAGTTGTCATAGCATTACCATGCCATTTAAGGGCTATTGAGCACACAGTGGGAGCTTGCTCTAAGCATATATATTTGTTCAAACTTGCTGTTTCCTTTTTGATGGTTCCTCTATGATATGACAGGATACCAATAATCACAACATCTTCTTATTTTTGAATAGTAATCTTCAGAAGAGCATCAATATCAAGGCATGCGTGGACCCAAGGGAGTTATCTAAGCAGGGCCACCCATAACATTATTCATCTTTTACATTTTCTCATTTCTGTTTGTGCGTGCTTCAATATGGGAGTGGGAGGCAGATTCCTGCACTCTAAAAATAGGTGATAACAACTTGATCTTTTTGGAATGATCATGTTCTTAGAATTGTGCAAAGCACAGTAGGACCACAGCACAGTTATATCGCCATATTTGGAATCCTGTTTCTAATGTAGATTCAATTCAAGTCAGGATAGAGCTGGAAGGGGCCTTGGAGGTCTTCTAGTCCAACCCCCTGCTCAATCAGGAGACCCTATATCATGACAGACTGTGGCTGTTCAGTCTCTTTTTAAAAACCTCCAGTGATGAAGCACAACAACGTATGAAGGCAAGCCATTCCACTGGTCCATATCATGAATAGATCCGGGGGTGGGCTGCTGCGGGTTTGCAAGGGTTTCGGGCGATCCTCTAGCTAAAGATCTGCCCAATTTGACAAACCCACAAATTCCACCCCTGGATGGCCCCTCCCACCCCAACCCACCACTTCCATCCTGCTCCTTCCCTCCCAGGACTCCACACGGCCTGCTTGGGATGCCAGGTAAGTACAATCCCGTTTCCAGCCTCTGCATGGCCTCCGGAGCCAGGGGAGGCCGTTTCCGTCCTCCCGGAGGCTCGAGGAAAGCCGTGGTGCCAGAGGCTGACTAGGCCTCACCTACCCGGCAAGAGAGAACGGCAGAGAACCCGTTGCTAAAATTTTTGAAGCCCACCCCTGAATAGGTCCACATCATAAAGTTGCCTAGAAAAGAAAAGGGACAAAATACAACCACATGCAATAGAACGACTCATAAAGCAAGCTGTAATCCTTCAGTGAATTTGGTATTACAAATCCAGAGAATGACGGCATTAAGACTAGTGTGCAGTTGCAACAAACCGGGCCTCACCATTTTGTAGCACAGTCCTTTTAAACCTCAGCAAAATTTTAGATGTGTGGATTTCAAATCCCAGGATTTCCCAGCCATCCGGAGGAAAGATATGGAAAAGCTATTGCGCACATAGAAAGGGCTATTCTACAGACCCGATTTCTGGTAAGTCCAGGTAGTCATTAACTTAAAACAATTAATGACTGTTTGAAGTTGCACAGATGCTGAAAAAAAGGACTTATGATTGTTTTTCTCCTTTACAACCATTGGAGCATCCCCATGGTCATGTGATCAAATTTCAGTTGCTTGGCAACCGGCTCATATTTACGACAGTTGCAGTGTCCAGGGGTCTGGTGTTCCCTTCTGGCTAGCAAAGTCAACGGGGAAACCAGATTCACTTAACAAACCGTGTGATTATATTAACAACTGGAATGGCTCACTTAACAATTGTGGCAGGAAAGCTGGTAAAATGGAGCGCAATTCACTTAACAAATGTTTCACTTAGCAACAGAAATGTGGTGCTCAATGGTGGTCATACATCGAGAACAGGGGTGGGCTTCAAAAATTTCAGCCACGGGTTCTCTGCCCAGTTGCTGGGTGGGCGTGGCCATGGTGGGCGTGGTCTAGTTGGCTTCCTGCACCACGGCGATGGGGGAGAGCAATTTCACCTTCCCCTGGCTTCAGAGGCTTTCCTCGAGCCTCAGGGAGGGTGAAAACTGCCTCCCCCAGGCTCCGGAGGCCCTCCAGAGGCCGGAACTAGGCCCGTTTCTGACCTTCCGGAACTTCCAGGAGGCCTGTTTTTCTCCCTCCCTGAGCCTCTACACGGGCCCTGCACTTACCTTGCATCCAAAATGGGCCGCGTGGCGACTCCTGGAAGGGGCATGTTGGGGTGGGAGGAGCAGGGTGGGCAGGGCCAGCCAGGGGTGGGATTTGGAGGTTCTCCCAACCGGCCATAACGTTAGCTATGGGTTCTCCTGAACTATCTGTAGCGACTCTCCTAAACAATCACAAATGATGCGGAAGCTATAATCTAGAAGAGGGCACACTTTGCCTCTAATGCCAGATAATGAGATTTTGGAATAACCTGGTTCTACAGAGCTGTTCCTTTTCGTATTCACTTGGCGTTCTTGTGGCAAATGTTCAAGCCCAAGATGTTTAGTCTTTTTCAAGTCAAGAACCCTATTTGTCTTTTAGGTCGCACATGGACAGCTGCAGTTGCAAGCATGAAAGTGACAGCAGCAACGAAATGGGCAGGGAGAAGGCAAAATTAAAAATGGGATTGCACATAATTGCTTTTAAACACAATTTAAATTGAATGAAATTCATGGCATACGGTCATCAGAATTGGTCTCCATGTACCAGAACGTTTTCCTTTCATAATGCAAATTATAATTTGGCAGCAATTTATATAGGAACTCTGGAATTAGGCACAGATGCATACCCATTATTTAAGCAGTGAAAGTAAATCAGTAGTGGATTGCAGACGGTACACCCCAATTGCAGACGGCGTATTGGTGCCTGCCGGGAGCACCAATCCTAAAATCCTAATATGTATCCGAATTGTCTTTCAGGTCTCCAAGTTATAGCATGGGAACACGGGCCTTTTCCCATGAGAGTATTTTTATGCCTGATGGGCGAGCAGAGAGCGAAGAGTCGATTCAAGCAATGTCACAAGATAATCTCGTTGGCAAAGTCAAAACTCTTCAGGTAACAATGAGCAAACTTTGGGCTTCTGTGCCAGAGTTTAAATTCTTCCGTTTTCTGATTATATCCTATGATTCCATATGATCGTAGAGACATAATAAAGACTCTGGAGCCGGGGGTCTCTGAACATTCCCCACCATAGCTAGCTGGGGAATTCTGGGAGTTGAAGTCCACAAGTCTTAAAATTGCCCAGGTTGGAGACCAGTGCTCTATAGCAGTAGTCACCAACTGGTGATCCGTGGACCATTGGTGGTCCATGAGAAAATTTTGGTGGTCTGCAGAAAAATTATTTGCATTTTTATATTGCACTAAATCAGGGGTCCTCAAACTACGGCCCCTAGGCCGGATACGTGCAATGAACTTTTGTGTTGCTGCAGAGAGTTTCTCCCTGTGGGGGTCCTTTTGTGCAGGTCGGAGGGGGGCAGAAATTCTGACTTGCTTCAGCCTCCTGGTGCGGGGCTTTGGGCGAAGGCTGGAGGGAAGTGCCGCTGGTGGCGAAGAGTCGGAGGACCTTGTTCCAGTGGGACTACATGATGGCCTGGAACTGGCTGACCAACTCAGCCTGCTGAGCTTCCAGGTGCCGGTACCTGGCCCTGCACTCCCACAGGTCTTCCCTCTTCTTGTAGTCCTCAATGAAGTCCTTCTGCTTCTCGGTCAGATCCAATTTGAACTGAGCCAGCTGTTTTGCCAACTCCTTCTCATGGTGGCTGCTTAGCTCCTGCTTCTTGTTGGGGCCCTAAGGAGCCCAGGTGGGCAGGCAAGGAGTGGCTGGGAGGGTGTGTGTGTGTGTGAGTAGAGCCTCGCAAGGTGCCCTTGTCGTGAGTGACATTGAGTTGGCCACGCCCACCCAGTCACATGACCACCTAGCCACGCCCACCCAGCCGGTCATTAGGCAAATCATATTAGTGGTCCGCAGGATTTAAAATTATGAATTTTGTGGTCCCTGAGGTCCGAAAGGCTGGTGACCCCTGCTCTAGAGGTCAGTTGGAAAGGAGGAAGGAAATGGAACCATATCCACACTGTGTCCTACCAACAGAAGGGAATACTTGTAGCCCAGGGTTGAACTCTGGGGTCCTTGGTGGTCTCTGAGCTTGGTTGTGTGGTTGTATGCTCTGTCTTTGAGCACTTTCTGTTCTTTCTTCATGTCGTTCGACTCTAAGCCAGTTTTTTAAAAGCCTGTCTGGACAGAGACACTTGAGCACACCTCACAAAATATTAATTCCAAATAGCTGGCTACCATGTCTTACATAAGACAGTTTTTCCTCCGCTGTGCCTTTCCTTTCCAGGAATGCAAGAGCTAATTGTTTTCTTTTTTGTGGGTAGAGCTTTCTGTGTATTTGTGGGTATTCGTACTTACCCACAAATGATGCACGCATGTGTTTTTTATTGCATGCCTCCAGTCTGTCAGACTTGCCAACACTTAAACCTCTAAATGGAAATGATCCTTGGTTCCATTTGTTGAGAAAGGTTTTCCCTCGCACATGCGTGCTAGTCGTTCCTGACTCTAGGGGGCGGTGCTCATCTCCGTTTCAAAGCGGAAGAGCCAGTGCTGCCTGAAGATGTCTCCGTGGTCATGTGGCCAGCATGACTAAACGGCAAAGGCACACGGAACGCTGTTACTTTCCCACCAAAGGTGGTTCCTATTTTTTCTACTTACATTTTTACATGCTTTTGAACTGCTAGGTTGGCAGAAGCTGGGGCAAGTAATGGGAGCTCACTCTGTTACACGGTGCTAGGGATTCAAACTGCCGAACTGCCGTCCTTTCTGATCGACAAGCTCAGTGTCTTAGCCACTGAGCCAACTGCATCCCATATTGAGAAAGGTATAATTTTATTAAAGTCAAGTGTACCACAGTAATGCATAGCCAGAACTGAGAATCATGCACAAATCCCTAAGTTCAACTTTTCCTGCCATTAACTGCCTCCCATTGCTGACCACCCCATGATCAATCAAGTTCAAACAAGATGTTTTCAGAACAGACACCTCAAGCATGTTGGTATGCAGCTGTTTTCTTCTCCCAGCTGGGTGACCTTGAAACAGTGTCTTGGGCAGATACAGAGGTTACTTTCGCTTTCCCCAAAGCATTCCCAAAGCAGTAAAAAATACTATTTATTTTAAAGTTGGTTGTTGTCCTTCCGCATACATACAGTTTGATGTTTTAACTTAGTGAATGATATGGCTGGCTGCATGGCTGACTGTATCAGCTGCCACCTGACATTTGCTTTTCTGTGTGCTTCACTATCATACGGTGGCTGTCTTCCATGAACTCTGGCGAGAGTGGATGGGAAGGTGAATGCTTGGGGGGAAAGCGAAAGTAACTTCTGTATCTCCCCAAGACACTGTTATTATTTTTTACTGCTTTGCTGGTCTCTATTATATTTTAGAGCCATCTTTGTTAGATGACATCTTTGTTAGATGACAACAGAGCACTAACCTTCTAGTGCTAGGTTGATCATGATTACCTTCCAAGTAAGAGTCTGCCAGTTTGAAACTCTGCAGAAATTTTCTATTATTATTAATTTTCTTTCTCTGAACTATCTAGTTATTTGTGGGCTTCTTTTTAAATAAGAACATATCATCCTTTCTCCAGGCACTTAGAGGAAAATTCATCTTCTGAGCAAGATTAAACTTTTTTAACCCAAGTGACTGGAGGCTCCAGAAATTGGACAACAGATA
Organism: Natrix helvetica; assembly: GCF_964273705.1. NCBI lineage: Eukaryota > Metazoa > Chordata > Lepidosauria > Squamata > Natricidae > Natrix > Natrix helvetica. Next base: position 63,521,639 of record NC_138558.1, on the reverse strand, counting down.
AATAGTGTACCTCTTACTTTCTTTCTCAAAGAAAATCAGTGGTTAAAAAAAGTTTATGCCAGGTTGGAAGCCAGCAACTTTCTGTTTAACAAATCAAGGGTTAACAATCATTGTGCTGCTTTAGTATTACAATAACTGCTGGGATTAGTCTGTAGTTAAATAAAAGATACCAGCTAAAATGGACAAGAGCAATAACATAAGAGCATAAGGAATAAAAGGGTAGTTTAAAACCACAACAGGAAAACATGCTTGAAGCTCACCATTGTAATGGAAAAGTGATGAATACAAAACTATCTTGTCTGTTCCTACCCTGGAAAAGGTGGTTGTTGACCAATTCTGGAAGTGGAACAACTGGACAAGATGGATAAGTCCTGAGTTGGTTTGTTGGTTTTGTTGCTGTTGTTGTTTACCTCCAACCAACAGCTACCATTCCCCTGCTTCTTTTTCCAACATAGAATGTCTTGGGAGAGGTCCCAGCTTTAGGGGTTATGTTCTCTACCAAAATAGCAGGACTGAAGGGGAAAATTAGAAGGATCAAGAAGATGTATCGTTCCATTTTTGACCCACAGTTCATCAAGAATACAATACCTATGTAGGACAGATGGGGAGGAAGCTAACCACCAGATTGCAAGCAGTCAGACAAAGAGACCCAAGCTCATTGGTAGCTTCACATTGCAACAAACAAGGACATACATTTAATTCTGCAGCTACTAAGGTTGTTGGACGAGCAGGCACAAAAACAGCCAGGGAAGTGATTGAAGCCTAGGAAACTGGCCCCTCATCAATCAACAGGAGTGCTGATTTACCCCAGTTTATCAAGTACTTAGGAGGCAAGGGCTTGGGAGCACAAGGAAACAACAGGCAATGACTTAATAGCCAGCAACACCCCAAACTACATCTAAAAAGCCACATACAACAGGCCCCATATAAATACCATACTCAGAATACCCCAAAGCACACACTCTGCTAGGGAGAAGTTCCCTGAGGATGGGCTCCAGAACGAGACCGAAAAGACAAAACCTTTGGTCCCGGTGACCGACCCAGATTGGATCTTGCAGAATATATGCTCTCCCTATATAGTTCATCAAGAATACATACCTTACATGGATGTGGAACTTCTGAGAGAATATGAATGAGTGGAGGAAGGAGAAAGTCATACTAAGAATAAGGTAAAGGTTCCCCTCGCACATATGTGCTAGTCATTCCCAACCCTAGGGGGCGGTGCTCATCTCCGTTACAAAGCCGAAGAGCCAGCGCTGTCCGAAGACATCTCCGTGGTCATGTGGCCGGCATGACTAAAGGTTGAAGGCGCACGGAACGCTGTTACCTTCCCACCAAAGGTGGTTCTTATTTTTTCTTCTTGCATTTTTTACATGCTTTCCAACCGTTAGGTTGGCAGAAGCTGGGACAAGTAACAGAGCTCACTCCGTTCGGCGGCACTAGGGATTCGAACCGCTGAACTGCCGACCTTTCTGATCGACAAGCTCAGTGTCTTAGCCATTCTGCGTCCCACAGAATAACACAATAAGAATAACACAAACTAAGAATAACACAATAGTAAATCATATAATCTCAGTCCTCCGCAATGGTACTGCTTGGTAGAGAGAGAAACGTGGTTGAAGAGTAAGTAGGCAGAGTTAAGGAGTAAATAATGAAATAATGAAAACAAATAACATGTCTCACCAAGTCTGTATCGTTTCTGGGTATGTGCTAGACATTTGGTGCCCATCCCTTGAGAGAACAGAACAGAACAGAACAGAACAGAACAAAACAGAACAACATAGTTGGAAGGGACTTTGGAGGTCTCCAGAGATTGAAAAGGAATTTCATCTTCAAAATACTCTCCATTTCTCAAGTCCCTCCTGTAATTTTACACTTCAATACCTTAAAAAAAAAACATGACTTTTTGGGAGAAGTAAATCTGCCAGCCATAGCTTTGCCCTGCCTGAGTAAACTCCTAATTCCCACCCCCACGACAGAAACATTTCTTCCCGTTGCTGTCCAGAGAGTTTCTAAATAATTTTCTCCTTCTGAATCAGAGGTTTCAGTAAGCAAAACATATGGCTGCTTTAAGGACTAAGAGACGATCGGGAGGATTTAAATCTTCATTAGATCAGGTTTGAATAATTAACCACTCAATGAAGCAAAGAAAAAACAAGTTTCAATAATACGCTTGAAAGACGTATCGCGCTAGGATAGTGCATGAAGGGCATGTGGATGGAAAACAGAAAGCATATGTGTCAGTCTGGATTATTTGAGGTATTTATTTATACTGTAATGACATTGGGGGAATTTATAGGTATTTTTAAAGTGAAGTTTTAATTTATTCATGATTTTAAAAGGTTATAGGCCACCAGCGTTCTTAAGAGTTCTGCTCGGCTCTGGTAAGTTATAAAAATGTCTCCCAAAAGCCTCTAAACTGGCAGCATTTGAGAAGGTAAATATTTAACAGAAACATATTCAGGTAGTCCTCGACTTACAACAGTTCATTTAGTAACCAATGGTACCGAAAAGAGGGACTTATTATCTTTTTTCACATTTATGACTATTGCGGCATTCCCATAGCCACCTGATCAAAATTCAGATGCTTGGCAACTGACTCATATTTATGACCATTGCAGTGTCCCGGGGTCATGGGATCATCTTTTGTGAGCTGCTGACAAGCAAAGTCAATGAGGAAGCCAGATTCACTTAACAACGGTGTTGCTAATTTAACCACGGCACCGATTCACTTAAGAACTGTGGCAAGAAAAGTCGTAAAATGGGGCCAAACTCAGTGAACACATTTCTCACTTAGCAACAGAAACCTTGGGCTCATTTGTGGTCGTAAGTTGAGAACTACCTGTAATATAGTTACGATTTGATCACAAAATACAAGAGTTCAATTCCTGCTGTAGGGTTTGATATAAGGAGGAAAAGAAATAAGCTAAATCTACCCACCGTTCTTTAGAACCATTCATACAGTTCTGTCCTTGCAAACCATCCATGCTCATTAGATGTTTGTAGGGAGATCACGAAAAAGTAAATATGGCATTTGGGGGAGTGCAAACTCTTGCTGCCATTGAAGTTTATGTACCAATTCTACGTTGCTTTTTCTCCTTTAAAGTTTTCTTTTTTTTAAGGGTTTCATCCTGCTTTTTCGAGGGTCGACTCCATCCAGCCACACTTCCTTGTTTCTCCCCCTCATTCTTCTTTCATATACTTGTTTTTTTGATTCTCAATTCATTTTTTTCAGAATGACCGCATCAATTGAGTGTACTTGTTTCATGCCGGTCACTCCTTTGGTCATTCAATGTATGTGTCAGCATTCCAAGTAATGCACCCATAGAAAGCAGAACTCCGAGACAGATAGATTCCTCAAAGAACAATTTATTGGATACATCATATTGGCACAACTGGTGAAAACCAACTCTGAAAGTTCCCGCGGTTTTCACCTAATTAAAAAATGAAAATTCCCCCTTCCCCTCAGGTCATTGGTCACATTGTCCAATAGAGGTGCTGGCAGGTTGCTTGGTTACTCCACTCCTCCTCTTCTCAGCCACCTGTTAGAATGACCTTGGTTCCCACAAGAAAACTTTTTTATTTTGACTGCAAAGCCGAGCTCTAATTTCCCCCCCTCCCTGTCTCCTCCTCTGCTTTGTGGCAACTCTGAAGCCTCAAAGATGGCCTCACTTCAGGGTTGACACTATGTGTGTTCAGCATCCATACATTCTTGACTATATCTTTTCTTGTTCTACAATCACACTTTTCAAACAGCCGTCAACTTGCTGTATTGTCTCCCGTATTATTGGCTTGCTGTATTTTCACAGATTAAAATGATTCCATCCATTTTCCCATCTTAATAGTGCACCAACCTACGCAATGTGCTTCCAATAAATCCACCTCCTTATATTCCAGAGCAGGCCTGTAAATAAAACTAATCCAATCTTATTTCAGCCTCTGATGTCAATCGCAGACGTGCATTGACAAATGACTCAATAGGGTGTCTGACATTTGCTGTCTACCATTAGAGAATTAATGTTTACATCACAATTGCAAGCAAACCCAACCCGAAATGTCACTGCCTTTCATGGACACGTGAATGGACTCTTGTATTGCATTAATATTTAGAGAGTGTTATTCCTATTAAAAGAATAGCTCACCATAAATAAATGGGAGAACAGAAATAAAAAGATTCTTTAAATTATCCCACCTCTCAGAGCAGTGGTGGGATTCAATTTTTTTTTACTACCAGTTCTGTGGGCGTGGCTTGGTGGGCGTGGCATGGCTTGGTGGGCGTGGCAGGGGAAAGATGCTGTAAAAACTCCATTTCCTCCCCATTTCAGGGGAAGGATACTGCAAAATCCCCTTTTCCTCCCCACTCCAGGGGAAGGATACTGCAAATTCCCCATTCCTTCCAGATCAGCTGGGACTCGGGAGGCAGAGAATAGATGGGGGCGGAGCCAGTCAGAGGTGGTATTTACCGGTTCTTTGTACTACTTAAAATTTCCACTACTGGTTCTCCAGAACAGGTCAGAACCTGCTGAATACCATCTCTGTCTCAGAGATAGGGAAAGAAAACGGAAATTGTTTTTAATGAAACTTTTAGAACTAAAATGTTGAGGAAAGGAAGAAACGAGACGCTGAACTTGCACTTGAAATAGCCCTAAGGATTTCATACATTACATACTGATATCCCTAATAGATAGCTATGGCAAATATTCTATTGTCAGGAAATCTCAATAAAGCCAGATGAAAACACAGTGTATTCCAGCTTGCTTGTTTATTTGCTTAGTGGCTTTATGCCTTTCAAACGCCTGCAGATTACAATACGTTTCTTTAATAGAGAGGAATGCATTGAACAATTTCCTTTGAAAAGCCCATACAGTTCACAACAATAAATCCATTCAGAAGCCTTTTTCAATATTCGGAATTCTTGAGCAAGGCAACACCATAACATACATAAAGTAGGAGGCCCACTGTTGATATCTATCTGAAGGTTAACCTCCCCTAAAGATTTCAGTGGGATAAAAACACCCCGATACAGCTGAAGATGGCAGAGAAATGCCTGGACCTGAAGATGCTCAAAAAACAGGACTCAAAATCTGTCCGAATCTGTCCCTTTGCAATGCTTGAAAATTAATTAAAGTGGTGACCCAGGATTTTTGGAAAGATTAATATAGCTTTGCAAATTTAAACATTCAAATTCAAATAAAAATTCAACTTTTATGAAAGAACAAAGGAATATCTCCAAAAAATTGTTGTCTTCAAAAAAAGGACCAGCAGAGTGATGCACTACCTTTCTCTGACCAAGAGAAAAAGGAGAAGAAACAAACACTGAGATTCTTTTAGATGTCAGTATACTTATTTTACATCTTAAGAAAACAAAAAACAGAAAAAACCCCACTCTAACTTTTTTTAAAAAATCCATTTGAAAATTATTTTGTGAAACTACGGCATCCAACCTGCAGAAGTATTTCACTACTTTTTTCCTTAATCCTTCGTACTGGACTCTCCCTAAGTGTCATTTTGCATTCTGGAGGCATATTAATGTATTATTTTATTTCTTCTTAACCAATATAAAATGCCAATTGTCACAGGTTTTGAATGTGGAAAAAAAGGAATGTCAAAATAGTGGGGACAGATGTGGTTTTACCATTTCACGTGAATCTTAAATACCCATACATACATACATACATACATACACATACATATATATACACACACACACTGTATATATATGGTTGTGTGTATGTGTATGTTCCAGCATAACTCTGGAACGCCTTGAGCAATTTCAATCAAACTTGGTACACAAATAACTTACCCTCTGGAAACAAATACTGTGGGGGTAAGACACCCCCCAACACCCCTTGGGGGGATGTTAAAATACAGCCTGTTGTGCCTTAAAATGGCTTCTACCATACTGCCATAAAATGGCTTTTACTGTACAGTGCAATGGTAACGGCTTCACAGTACTCCAAATAATCCGGGATTATTTTTGAAGACAAATGTATGGATTAGAATAAATAAATACCCGGACAACGCTGGGTTATCGGCTAGTCTAAGATAAAATCTGAAAGTACTCTAAATATCAAAGAGTTTGTGTGAGGTCCAAAATGGAGCTGCTTAGAGTGTCTTGCAATTAGATAATGCTGCTGTTTTCCTCCTCTGGTTCTCAGCAACCTTGACTGATCTCCAAAACTCAGCAGAATTATTGCTGAGTATTGCTCGAATCGAGGATTACTTGGTAATTTCAAGGTTATTGAATAAATGTAAAAATAAAGAAAGAGAACATTTTGGGAGAAGAAAATGTCACATCAATTATACAGCTATGTTGGGAAGAGTTCATGGATGCCGTCATCACAGCTCAACTCAATATGCATGCATATACACACAATTAAATCTGCTTTGTTATTTTTCACGCCGTGTTTGAGGGTTAAATCTAGCAGGAAGCATTTTGAAACCTTGACATAATAGAAGACATTGTTCTAATTTTGTATAATTTTTCATTGTGCGTCTTGTTTTTCTTCTGCTTAGAAGAATACTCCTGTTTTGAAAAACCCAGGAGATTATTTACCCTGCCATTTGAGCGTTCATTTCCTATGCATTGTCACACATCCAATGACAGACAGCAAGATGAGACCTTACGGAAAATTTCCCTGTAATTTAGAAAATAAAAATAATTGGCAGTGTCTCTTCTCCCAGCTGAGCTTGATTCAGCTAGTAATTTGAAGATAGGAATACTAAAGTACCCACTTGCCCGCTCAATATATTCTAAGACAGTTTAATTTTTAGAAAAAGTGAGTGTCCATCTGTTCATTCCTTTTGGTACCATTTATAAAAATAATGGATAGGGAAGGGATTCCTCTTAAGTACTGAAACTCACTGCTAAAATAAAAGATAACTGAAAACATCTATGAACAGTGCAATGCCTATGGCATAATATGATATGAATAAACATATACACTCACTTGTTTCTAAACAAGATCCATTAGGCTCAATCTTACATTAAATGCCATGAAGTACAAGTCATATATCTACACCCCCCCCCCAATTATTGGAACATTGTCAATTAGTTCTTTGAAACGAGGTAGTTTTCTAGAGCACAACAAGAAGGAGAAAATATAGGTACAATATCCATGAATAGCTCAAGTAGCAGAGAAAGAAGGAAAAGATACTTTCAGGGAAGAACGCAGGGATTGGCTGCTACGGGTTTGCCCAGGTCCTGGAGAACCTGTAGCTAACGTTATGGCTGGTTCAGAGAACCTCCAAATCCCATCCCTGGCTGGCCCTGCTTACTCTGCCCCTCCACCCTGCCCTGCTCCTCCCAGGAGTCTCCATGCGGACCGTTTTGGATGTGAGGTAAGTGCAGGGCCCTGGTGGAGGCTCAGGGAGTGTGGAAATGGGCCTCCCGGAAGTTCCAAAAGGCTGGAATCGGGCCCCTTTCCGGCCTCCGGAGCCTGGGGAAAAACAGTTTTTGCCCTCCCAGAGGCTCGAGAAAAGCCTCTGGAGCCTGGGGAAGGTGAAAAGCCCCCACCCACCCACCATGGTGCAGTAAGCCATCTAGGCCACGCCCACCCAGCAACTGGACAGAGAATCCGTTGCTGAAATTTTTGAAGCCCACCCCTGGAAGCAGGGTATAGGTGTACAGCTACCTGAAGAGATGTCCTCTTACTCTTGAGATGCTGAGAGTTAAATGCCAATGTATCAGTATCAGGTATGGGCACCACATTAGGAAGTCTGGACAAAGAGTGAAGAACATAGAATGACAGTCCAATTCTGAAGTATCAGCTGAACTGCAATTTGTGAGTCAGGCTTAGCTGCCTTTCTGTATCCTCAAACTCTAGCTCAGGCACCAAAAAGAAAAAGTGCATGTCCCAAATTGCTAAAAATCAGTCATCTCATAAGACATTTGCATTGTCCCTTTGTGAAAGTTCGGGAAAGTTGAAACCTAACCTGATCAATCAAGATTTTCCCATTCTTGCGAGAACCTCTAAGATTCTGGTATTTTCGAATGAAATCTCAAGATAATTGGATTTTTTTTTTTAAAAAATAGAAGTTTATTTTAACTGACAGGGAGGGAGCCGACCATTATGTGGTACATTGCAACCAGAAAAATCCTTTCAAAACTAGGCTAGCCCCTTGAAACTGATAAAGCTGTATGGATGGTTGAGCCCCACATTATATTACTTCTTGTGGAAATTACTTTCTCTTTCACCTAATATTTTAATATTGCTATCTCATTATACCTAATAATACCTCCAGGACTCAGTGGAGAAGAGCCTAATGCTGAGAAAGACTGAGGGCAAAAGAAGAAGGGGACAACAGAGAATGAGGGGGCTGGGTGGAGTCACCAAAGCAGTAGGCATGAGCTTAAATGGACTCTGGGGGTGGTAGAGGACAGGAAGGCCTGGAGGAACGTTGTCCATGGGGTCGCAATGGGGTTGACATGACTTCTCAACTAACAACAACAATCTCATTGTTCCTAATAGAGATGTTTATGTGTATAGGCATGGTGTGTTAAAAAGTCAACATGATTGTGTATCTGAAGCTGTAGTTGCCTGTTACATATGTGATCCATACAAAACTTATTTTAAAAAGGATGGGCTTTTATCACCTAGTTATAGCACTAGCAATAACACTTAGATTTATATGCCACTTCGCAGTGCTTTATAACCCTCTCTAAGCGGTTTACAGCCAATTGCCCCAACAATCTGGGCCCTTATTTTACGGACCTTGGAAGGATGGAAGGCTGAGTCAACCTTAAGACAGTTCAGAATCGAACTGCTGGCAGTCGGCAGAATTAGCCTGCAATATTGCATTCTAACCATTGCACCACCAAGGCTCAGTGCCATCTTGACATTCTTCATGTCAAGATGGCACCAATTCTTCATGAATGCCCTTGACTGCTAAACCCAAGCTATCTAATTAAGAACAGCAATACTTTCCCTGCTCTCTTTTCTAATACACAACTGTATTTTGATTTTCAGCAACAGTTGGCCAAGAATATTAAATTTGGCCAACCCTCACAAATGACAGTCTCTGTGAAAACACCTGGGGAAGCTAGTGGAAGTTTGGAAGCAGATGTGTTGCTGAATAACCCCATGGAGACTGGGATGCCACCAGATGTGGTCCTTCCAGACAACCACCACAAAGTAAGTCTAATTGATGGTGAGGAGCCAAGTACCAATCTTCAAAATGAACGAATACATATGTTTATAGAAAACATTCATTGACATTAGCTGGGTGATGAATTATGTATTGCAAAGAAATCCAGCATTTGGGAGAATTTCAGACAGTGTGGTAGTCCTAAAGCAGTGATGGTGAACCTTTTTGGCACCAAATGGCAATAAGGTCACATGGGAATGTCTCGCGTGCACATGCTCGTCAGGGCCGCGCTTTGGAAAAGCCAAACTTCTGGGTTCTAGCATCCATGTGTGCCTGACAATCAGCTGGACGGCGTGCATGTGCACACCGGTTTTCGGCACTGCTTCGCGTGCAAAGGACAGCTGATAGTTGTGTGCACATACACGCCAGAAACCCGGAAGACAAACAGGCAAGGCCGCGTGTGCAGGGCGACCTGGCTTCATGTGCCACTTTGGGCATGCGTGCCATAGCTTCATGGTCCTAGAGTTTTTAGGACCTTGGGTGAGAATATCATTCAGAATTCCATGTATGAATGATTTTTGTTTCCCGTCCGACTGGTGTATCTGATTTTATTCTATGATTTCTCAACTCATGAAATAGCCGTGAAAATCCAGTAATGAAACGTCATCAATAAAAGCAAACAATCAAAGCTTCGATTGGGTTCTTTACTTATATCTTTGTTATGAGACATTATCATATCTTCAAAGCCGTCTCTTTCTGATTGACTGAAATTACACCAACATTAGAAACGACCACACGTGTAGAACCTTGGACAACTTTCTTGATTTCCACACTTCTAAAGTCTCCTCTGTTTTACAGATTATGTGTACTATCAGCACTGGGGTAAAATGAACCCTCAGCTGATCAAACGAGGTGGGTTCTTACATTCAAAGTGTTTTATCTTTGAGCTGGAAATGCCATTTTGAACCCAGCGATTGGGAAGTAGGGGTCTTTGATGGAGACCCTTGCATTCTAGTAATGTCCTCAGACAATTGTAAAAGAGACACAAATACAGAACTCCTGTTATGCCAGGAAAGGGGTCTGGAGATTCCTACTATGAAGATGAATGTAACGTTTTCAGTGGTTTGCCTTTTATGTTTTAACATTGATTTCCCTCTCATATTCTCCTTTAAATGGCTTCTTGATTTTCATGGAAAGAAGCCACAATTTGTCTCCAATACATAGTCAGAAGAACATGGCACATAAAGGTAAAGGTTTCCTTCACACATATGTGCTAGTCATTCCCGATTCTAGGGGGCGGTGCTCATCTCCCTTTCAAAGCCAAAGAACCAGCGCTGTCCGAAGACGTCTCCGTGGTCATGTGGCTGGCATGACTAACCTTCCCACCAAAAGTGGTCCCTATTTTTCTACTTGCATTTTTTACGTGCTTTTGAACTGTTAGGTTGGTAGAAGCTGGGACAAGTAATAGGAGCTCACTCCGTTACGCGGCTCTAGGGATTCAAACCACTGAACTGCCAACCTTTCTGATCAACAAGCTTAGTCATTGTACCACCGCATGTGTCAAGAGGGGAATCCTGTTAATCACTTGTCTTCTTTCTATTTTCTCAGGGAAGGAAGTAATGCTTGTTTAGGCACAAATCTGATAAAGCAGGGGTGTCCAAACTTGGGAACTTTAAGACTTGTGGACTTCAACTCCCAGAATTCTGGGAGTTGAAGTCCACAAGTCTTAAAGTTCCCAAGTTTGGACACCCCTTTGATAAAGCCTAGCAGTGTGATAAGGAACTCAGTAATTGGCTAGCTTGAAATTATACAAAGAAAATGATTACCGTATTTTTCGGAGTATAAGATGCACCTTTTTCCCTTAAAAATGTTGATGAAATCTGGGTGCATCTTATACACTGAATGCAGCACTTTTTTGCCTCCCGAAACTCCGCCCCCTTCACCAAAATGGCCATGCATACCTTTTAGAAGGCTTTCAGAGAGCTCCTGGGGGCTGGAAAGGGCAGAAATGAGCAAAAAATGGCCTGTTTTTTGCCCCCCCCCCCAGCCCCCAGCAGCACTCTATAAGCTTCCTAAAGGCTAACCATGCCCCTTTTTGACAAAAAACCAGCCCATTTTTTCTCATTTTTGTCCCCTGCCCCCACACTCTACAAGCCTTCTAAGGGTTATTCATGCCCTTTTTTGAAAAAAAAATGGGCCCATTTTTGTGAAAAACAAGCCGTTTTTGGGAGGTTTGCAGAGTGCAAAAACTTTTTAAAAAAAATTTCCTCTTCAAAACTTTGCTGCGTCTTATACTCCGGTGCATCTTATACTCCAAAAAATACAGTAGTTGACAACATTCTCCCTCCAGAGGCCACATGGGTTCTGGATACTGCTATTTTTTTAAGGTGCTAAAGTCCTGAGTCTGTGTCCCAAAGGTGCTTTTTCAGGAGGCAACTGGACTGACTTGTTTTTCTTTGAAGACATTTCGCTTCTCACCCAAGAAGCTTCTTCAGTTCTTAGCACCCAAAACAGGAAGAGGCTTTTAACAAAGGAGACAAAGTGAATACATGTTTGCCTCTAGCTTGAGTTTTTAGTAGAACTGGATACTTTTTAAAAAACGAAAGCAAGATGAGAATATTTGGATTATAGTGCACATTCAATTGACCCAATCAATTTTGTTTAAAAAAAAATAGAATATTTGAATTTATAATGCCCAATTGACCTACTCCCTTAGATAAGTAGTGCATGCATTTATAAGTAACCTTCATTAAACTCTTGCTAAATTCATAGGGTTTTTTATAAGCTTTACTTTACTGGGTTTTTTTTTTCCATAGCTGCATGAAAGGTAAAGGGAGGTAAAATAGAAAAACATCCATCCTTTTAGGCTTGCAATCCAGCTTCCTCTTTCACAATTTAAAATAGATGGAAAAGAAGGGAACAAATCTGTTTATTCAGTCAATTGGTCCAACAAATTGAAATGGAATTAGATTAGGTATTACAACAAAACATTGTAATGGGATCTTATTGTGACTGCGATATAAAAGCATTTGGTGCTTCTACAAAATATGAGTCTACACAATATATCTGAAGTTGCAATAGTTTTGTATGATATTCATATATATTTTTTCTAGTCAGCTGTGATGCCAGATTCCTTAAGTCCTACCAGTCTGGGTGAAACAAGTCGTGACAGAGATGAGAAGGTAATAGAAATAATAACACTAATGGCACTTATTTCTTAAGGGCCACTTCAAAAATTGCAACAAATTACAATTATAAGTGTCTAATCACATTTCTTAGTGGGCAACTCAGACTGAGGTAAACCTCTAGCTCTGAACCTGGAGTTGTAGGCTGCCGAGATAAAACCATGGTATGGGTTTACATTTTATGAGATTTATCGCTTGTGCCTGTTGACCTTCTATTGGTTCCAGTCAGTTTCTCTGTACCACCTGGCATTTTAGTTTTTCAGTTAACTTTGAGCTATTTTAACCATCCCCCCATCCAGTCCTCCAAATTGAAAAGTTGGCATCCCACAAAGCAAAGTGCTATCTTTTAGCATCTTTATTTCTAGGATAGGCTCAGCATTATATTAAAAAAAATACAATTGGCTGCCTGGAGCCCATATTTTATTTGAAAGTATAGCTACCTACTTAGCTATAAAGAGAAGCTCAACTGACTATTCTGGGGAGCTATCAAAAGTAGTCTTTCTGGTCTGGTCATACTCCCAATGGCTGCCATTTTGTGACTAGATGAATTTACTCATAGCATTTCTTTGGTGAGGCATATCCGACATCAATCAGAATAGAACTGGAAGGGACCTTGGAGGTCTTCTAGTCCAACCCCCCTGCTCAAGCAGGAGACCTTATACCATTTTAGATAGGTGGCTTTCCAGTCTTTTCTTAAAAGCCTCCAGTAATGAAGCACCTGCAATGTCTGAAGGTAAACTATTCCTCCGGTTAATTGTTCTCACTTATTATTATACAATTATTCTCAACATTCCAAATGTCCCAGGGATCAGAATTATTTGAGGATGACCGTATTACAGCAAGCTGCAATAAAAAAGCATAACTGGGAGTTTAGCATGAAACTCTGCCTCAGCTTCAGCTTCTGATCCATAGCCATACCAAGACATACTCATTTGTTTGCTTCCATACTACTACAATAGAGCAGATAATGGCTATCCTTACTGGATTATTAAGATGTAAACTTTTGTTCAGGTTGTAGTCCAGAGCAATTTCAACCAAATTTGGTACACAGATAACTTATTCTCTGGAAACAAATACTGGTCGTTAGCACTTTTTTCTGAGAGTTGTTGAAGCCACTTGGGGGCACAGGAAGCTATAAAAATAAAGAAGGAAAGTTACAAAAGAAACTCCCGAACCTGGCTTTGAATTCATTTCTAGAGCTGTTACTGGATTTGGAATTTGTTTTGTTTTAAATACAGGATCTTCTTTCATTTTTTCTTTTTCTTGGGGCTTCTCTAGGGGACGCCTGTCAAAGTGTCATCTCGGCCCAAAAGACACCATTCCCCTTCTGGAACCATCGAAACTGTCAACCTTGATGCCATCCCTTTAGCCACTTCTTGTCTGGACAACAGTGCAGCAAAGCACAAGCTCTCAGTCAGGCCAAAGAATCAGAGGCTTTCCAAAAAGCACAGATTGTCAAAGGTATTGAACGGATTCCTATGGTGGTCAGAATTTTAGCTGCTGATTGTAAGACATAGAGCTCTTCTAAGAATATTAGGTTACCTTCGAATCTTTCAATGTTACACTTCAGCTGGTATTTATGGATGTGAACCAGCCTCACACAATTTGGGAGATTCACTGCCCTGCTGTATATGATGATCGTTTCTCAGAAATAAAGTCATAACTGTCAGGTTCCACTATTTTATTGACAGACCGGCATTCAATATGTATCTTTTTTCCTATTCATCTGTAAAAGAAATGTACATAGGCTTCAAAAACGTACAAACTAAAGAGATAAATGATATTTACACACCATTTAAAAGAGACAATAAAAAGCTAAAGAGGAAACAAAAAGGCATCCTCCACAGCAACCAACAATCAGATAAGCAGGGATTAACACCAGACAAGCAATCTTAACAGAAAATAATGTCCTAATCAAGGAGCTACCGAAGGGAAAAGCACATACCTCCACTTTCCCTCCTATACTGATAGGGCAAGCTACTACAGAGCAAATCCCATTTGCTTGTACTAAGTAATACTAATATTTGGTAGTACTAAATATTTACCTAGCCTGATAATGAAATGACTACAAGCAAAACCACCAAGCTCAGAGAGCATCAAGGACTCAGGATTTCACCCCTGAGCTACAAATGTTCTACTGGAGCGGAAACTTTTATAAATCTGTTGGGCAAAATCTCAAAGAATCATGAGCAATTTGCCAGCCATGTGACTGGGTGGGCGTGGTCAACTTGTAAAATGTGGTGAAACTCACTTAACAATGCTCTTGCTTAGCAACCAAAATGTTGGCTCAGAAACTCTGGCATTTGAAGCACACAAGTCTTAAAACTGTCAAGTTACAAGACCCTTGCACCCCTAACCCTTTAGAAAAAAAACCCCATGGGTGTTCAAACTTGACAGCTTTAAGACTTGTGGACTTCAACTCCCAGAATTCCTCCTCCAGTCATGTTGGCTCAGGAATTCTCTATGTGAACACCCCCATGGGTGTTCAAACCTGACAGCTTTAAGACTTGTGGACTTCAACTCCCAGAATTCCTCCTCTTGCTCTTCATCTTGATGATGTGCAGACGGGCGGGGGGAGGGAGCTGGAACCAGTTCTAAACGGCACTGTAGATTTGTGGAACCTCTTCTATAGAAGAGGTTAGAACTGGCAGGAACCCACTCCTAAGAGTACATTAATATTGTTGTAATATACGACTAAGATTGATAAAAACAAATACAGATAGTCCTCGACTTACGACCACAATCGAGCCCACAATTTCTGCTGCTACGTGAGACAGTTGTTGAGAGAATTTTGCCCCATTTTACAACCTTTCTGGCCACCATTGTTAAGTGAGCCACTGCAGTGGCTAAGATAGTAACACGGTTGTTATAGTAAATGACAGCTTACTATAAGCTTCCCTATTGAGTTTGCTTGTCAGAAGGTCCCCAAAGAGGATTCCATGGACGATGCAACTGTCCTAGATATGAACCAGTTGCCAAGCATCCAAATTTTGATCACATAGCCATGGGGATATTGTGACAGTTGTAAGTATGAAAAACAGTCATAAATCACTTTTTTTCAGTGCTGTTGTAACTTTGAAAGGTCACTAAATGAACTGTTGTAAATTGAGGACTACTGTAATTCATCCTGAATGTTGAGATTTATATAAAATAGGAATTGGATTCTAATAGCCTTCTACTGCATTAAGTAAACCTATTTTTATTTCCCAATTCTAGGAGGTACAAAGTTTAATCGACACTGACTTCGGACAAGACATTCTAGAGGGCACTGAAGATAAAGTGACAAAAGATGATAGCTATTACAAACCAGAGAAGTTAACCCAGCATGGAGAAGTTCGGGAACCAAAAACTGAAGGAAAACGAAAACAAGACTACTGGATAAATCTTGAGGCAGGGAAGAAGGAACAAATGGCTGAAACAAAATTCAAAATCCCTATGGAACACAAAAGACTTCAAGAATTTGAGGGAAGCCAT
Source organism: Natrix helvetica (assembly GCF_964273705.1). Classification (NCBI taxonomy): domain Eukaryota; kingdom Metazoa; phylum Chordata; class Lepidosauria; order Squamata; family Natricidae; genus Natrix; species Natrix helvetica. Next base: position 63,505,893 of record NC_138558.1, on the reverse strand, counting down.
GGAGAACAAGTGGGGAAGAAAATGAAACTTCAGGAAGAACATCTTTATCAAATGGAGGAGAAAAAAGATCAAGATCACCAGGCAAAAGGGCTACAAGAACAAGAAAAACAAGGAAGGCATGGAGAAGGGCCTGAAAAATTACAGGCACAAATCCCCCAAAAATCTCAGGATCTTGAGGAACAAAAACACAGGGATCAAGAACAGGCACAACATGAACTAGAGGCACAAAGACAGAAGGAGGAGCGGAAACCACGGGAAATGGACATGCAATGGCGGAAGGAGAAAAAGAAGCAACAAGAACCAGAGGCACAAAGGCAACAGGTAGAAGCAAAAAGACAGGGTGAACTAGAGGTCCAAAGACAACAGCAGGAAGAACAAAAGAGACAGTGTGAAATGGGACTACAAAGACAGCCGGAAGAAGCAAAGAGACAACATGAACGCAAATTACAAAAAAAGCTGGAGGAAGAAGAAAAGAGACAATGCGAACTGCAGTTCCAAAGGCAGCAACAGGAAGAAGCAAGGAGACAACTTGAGCTGGAGGTCCAAAGACAGCAGGAGGAAGAACAGAAAAGACAATGCGAATTGGAGGTCCAAAGGCAACTTCAGGAAGAATCAAGGAAACAACATGAACTGGAGATTCAAAGACAGCGGGAAGCAGAACAAAAGAGACAACGTGAGCTAGAACTACAGAGACAGCAGGAGGAAGAACAAAAGAGACAACGTGAGCTAGAACTACAGAGACAGCGGGAAGAAGAACAAAAGAGACAACGTGAACTAGAACTACAGAGACAGCGAGAGGAAGAACAAAAGAGACAACGTGAACTAGAACTACAGAGACAGCGGGAGGAAGAACAAAAGAGACAACGTGAACTAGAACTGCAGAGACAGAGGGAGGAAGAACAAAAGAGACAACGTGAATTAGAACTCCAAAGACAGCGGGAGGAAGAACAAAAGAGACAACGTGAATTAGAACTCCAAAGACAGCGGGAGGAAGAACAAAAGAGACAACGTGAGCTAGAACTCCAAAGACAGCGGGAGGAAGAACAAAAGAGAAAACGTGAACTAGAACTACAGAGACAGCAAGAGGAAGAACAAAAGAGACAACGTGAGCTAGAACTACAGAGACAGAGGGAGGAAGAACAAAAGAGACAACGTGAATTAGAACTCCAAAGACAGCGGGAGGAAGAACAAAAAAGACAACGTGAACTAGAACTACAGAGACAGCGGGAGACAGAACAAAAGAGACAGCGTGAATTAGAACTCCAAAGACAACGTGAAGAAGAACAAAAAAGACAACGTGAACTAGAACTACAGAGACAGCGGGAGGAAGAACAAAAGAGACAACGTGAATTAGAGGTACAGAGACAGAGGGAGGAGAAAGCAAAGAAACAAAGTGAACTGGAGATCCAAAGACAACAGCAGGAAAAACAGAAGGGACATGAACGGGAGACCCAAAGACAACAGGAGGAAAAGAAGAGACAATATGAACAAGAACAAAAGCATGAAGATTGTACGATACAGAAAGAGCAGAAAGTCAAAGATCCAAAAGAAGAAAAGAGGCATCAAGAAACAGAACTTAATGACAATCTGATCCAGCAGGGATGGAAGGATAAAAAGGAAGAACCAGAAAAGCAAAAGGCTCAGGAACAAGATATAAGCCATCAGTATTTGGAAAAGATGAAGATGAAAGAACTTAAAACAGTTCAAACGGAAAAGCTCTCTGAACTGAACCAACAATTACTTCCGGAGCAAAAAAGAGAAATAAGACAGAGAAAGAAAGAACAAGAAAGCAGCAAAAATTTACATGATAGAAACCAACAGCAAGAGAAGGGAACAGCTGTGAAACTGAAGGGACAAGAAGAGCAACAGGAAAATCTGAATGAAAAACAATGGAGTACAAATGAAGAAAAGCAGCAAAAATTGGCAAAATTGATTGGGTCAACAGAACATAGTAAAATAACACCAGCAGAAATAGGCCATTTGCGGGCTGAAAAGGAGGTGCAGCAGGAGGAATGTATACAAAGGACAGAGGGCCAACAATTTGAAAGAGACAAAATCCTCTCTTTAGAAGATCAGCTGTCACTGGAAAAGCCAAAAGAAGAGAAGAAGTCCCACCAGTTACACATGAAGAAGCATCCAGAAGATGAACGTTTGGGAACTGTTGAGAAAGAGCTACAACGTAAAGAAGAACCAGGACAGCAACAGAGAGTTCAGGCAGGCAAAGAACTGAAGGAAGAAGGGAGAGTTTGTCAGGCAATGAACGTTGAAGTTGAGGAGCAGGAAAGAGTTCTGGGTGAAGAATTACGTTGGCAGGAAGTTGACACCCGGCAAACCATGTCCAGGGGCTTCACCTTTCAAGTGTCTTCTGGAGAAAAAGAAATTATATTTCCCAAAGTGAATTTAAGTCCAGTTACACCCATGAAAGAGGCGCCAACTCCTTCTGCCACAAAAGAATTTAAGGACCCTAAGTCTAGTAGAGGTTATAGTACTCTTCCAACTTCTTCATGTGTTCCCCATACAGCAATCTTGGTCACTGGAGCACAACTCTGTGGCACTGCAGTAAACCTCAACCAGATAAAAGATACAGCCTGCAAATCTTTACTTGGTTTAACAGAAGAAAAGAAAGCGGTGGAGGCGCCTGAGCCCAAAAGTATCCAGAAACCTGTTGATGGCAGGCCGAACAGCACTAAGGTGAAGCATGTTCAAGATTCAGTGGACAACCAAGCCATCCTGGATGAATGGGCTTCAATTCGTTCCAAAATCTTAAAAGGTGCAGAAAACGAGAAATTCAGTGAGAAAGACAGTGGAAGTCTTAATAGGCATAGTGATGATTGGACAGCTAAAGGACGAAGTACTCCCCATGGTAACTTACGAAAGACTTTGTCTGCAAATGCGAAGTTTTCTATAACTCCCGCATGGCAGAAGTTTTCAGAAATGTCCAAAACTGCTGCAGAGAATAAAACTGTTCCTGAAGCAGAAAATGCAGCAATGCAACCGAGTCCGTCCATTCTGCATTCAGACAACGAGGCCGTCCACACAGAGTCCCCGGTTGGTACAAAGAACGTAAGAACTTCCCCTGGGAAAATCAGAGGGCAACAGGAAGTAGCAGGTAATACTGAGGGATGTAAGTTTGCCAAAGATCTCCCATCTTTTCTTGTTCCAAGTCTCCCGTATTCTCCAAATAAAGAACTCTCTCCCTCCATTGAAACTTCGCCAGCAATGGAAACCCAACACAACCTTGGCTCCAAAAAATTGGACCGGGCTTCACCAGGCGGAGAAGAAAACGTCTCCCCATTTGGAGTGAAATTAAGGAGGACCAACTATTCCTTGCGTTTTCACTATGACCAGCAAGCAGAGCAAAAGAAGAAGAAAAGATACAGTGCAGGAGATAGCTTTGATGGCTTGCCAACTCCACTCACCCCAGACAAAGAACAAGATGCAAAACCTTTATTTTTAAAAGAGAGCAAATCTCCGAGTCAAGACAGAAAAGATGCAAGACTTAATTCTGACAATACCACGTTAACTATTATTAGTCGCAGTTACACCATAGTTGCACCTGTATCTTCTCCGACTGGTCCTATGTCTGCGCTTAGTCAAGAAAAATCTGCTTCTAAATCACCCCTACCACCAAAACCTGCACTGGCTCCAAAGCCCATCAGCCAAACACCGCCTACATCACCTCTCACAAAACCCCGTCGATCTCACTTCACTGAACCCATCGGGAAAAGGATCTCTAAAGTGGAACCTGATACCAGCTGGAGAAAAAGCGAAGGTAAAGGGAGTCCTCACCACTCCCAAGCACCCGGTGAAAGCAAGAACGAGGAGGAAGAATCTAGAGAGAAGAAATCGTTTTTTCCATCCATCACCATGCCCTGGAGAGAGAAAGTGGAAAAAAAGCCAGAAGCATTGAAAAAAGGTAAGTCAAAGGCAACTCTGAGGTACAATGTTCTTTCTTTATTCATTCGTTCGTTCGTTCGTTTGTTTGTCAACAAGTACAGGGAAACAAGTATGAAAACACATTAAAAATGGCATAATTAATTGGATATAAATAAGCAAAACATAGCCATAAACACATAAAAAGAGTACATATAAATGGGACAGTAGGACAGGGATGGTAGGCACACTGGGGTGCTTATGCATGCCCCCGTAGGGACCTCTTAAGAAACGCATGAGGTCCACGGAAGACAGCTTAAGAAGGTAAAAGGTATGGGGGTTAGAGGAACTAGCAATAGAATCAGGTAGGATGTTCCACACATTTACTACTCTATTTCTGAAATCATTTTTCCTGCAATCAAGATTAGAACAGATTTAGTTCCTCATGAAAAAGCTGCCTTTGATTAGGAAGGTTCATAAGGAAGGTGGACAAAGAAACTGTTCTGACCTTGGTTTCCCCAAACCACGAAGCAGACCCCTTTTCCCGACAAAACCCCTTTTTTATTAAGTTACTGGGAATTCCTCTCATTCGCATCCAGCAAAGTCTTTCAAAGGTGAATTTACAGCCACAGACCTTCTCTGGCTTGGAGAGCTGCCAGGCTGATATCTTCAAAACCCAGTGCTGTTCTTGGCAAGGAGTCTTTGAGAGTCAAAAACCAATTAAGCGAACTAATTGTCTCCTGCAAACTCCCCTCCTCTTTTGCTTCTCTTTATTCCCTATGGGAGGGGCCATTCACCGTCCACCTGTGCCTTTACTCCCACGTCGGTCCTTATTCCTTAGCTGTTCCCTTTTCCTACAGCTCTGCGCATGCGCACATCAGGAATAGGCCCCAGCTGTTCTTTTGCCCCCACTGATATCTGACTCCAAAGGCAGCTGATAATTGCCCAAGGTTAGTATATGAACTGAAATAGACCTATACGTGACTGACTTGCAATTGACTGCAGTCTTTCTTGAATACTGAAAACACTGTGGTACTCCACATCATTTTAAATAAAGACTGATGTGCCCTTTTCAATCAGGATGGAACAATTCGCTGTGGCCAACTCACTGCAGGCATCTTGCCATGACCAGCTCATTGCAGCCATCTTGCTGCGGCCAGGACAACTAGCAGTGGCCATCTTGCTGTGTGACAATTCTACAGGGAATGACTCAATGGGCTCGATATTATCTGCCACTGTTTCTTTGTCCTTATTTCCATTGACAAAAATTGGAATAACGTAGAAGAAACAGTGGTGGATAATATTTATTTAGTTATCTCACGTGGATCCCAAAGCAAGTTGTCCCATGGTGACTTGGCACTGGCAAGTTCTCCTAAATCCTTTTTCAAAAGGTATGTGTCAAAAGATGCTTCCATGTAGGCAATTTGAGATCACTGTGATCTCTGTCAAGCAACTCTTAAGAGTTCAGGAGAATTCACAAACAAAAATATGGATGAAACATGAACAAATTGGGTGCCTCTGAAAAATGGAGATTACATACAATACATTCCATCTGTACCCATCTGTGATGTCATAGGCTTTTATTTAGTCCTGGGGAAAAAATATCTACCAAAATTGGCAGATACTTAAAATAAGCCATGCTTTTTTTCGGAAGTATCATATCATTTTTATGTGGTACTTTACGAAGTTAGGACCCACCACTCTCCTAGAAAAATGAAATATTCTAGGAAATATTAAAAGGGCAGAATATTATATTTTGCTGGATGAGAAATGGAGAAAAATGTTTTTAGGCAGGAAACAGACTCACTCTTAAGAGCCCCCAGCAGATGTCCACACTTAATAGATGAAGAGATAGCTAGGTCTATTCATAGGCAAATGCCAAGGTCCAGGAAAGGTGGCATTAGCCCTCTACCCATCTCACCACATGACACCTGGGAAGATTACATCACCCAGCAAGGCTCAACCAAGCCTGGGACTCAGAACAGCCTAGAGTTGTCCCTGCATGGCCCCATGGGAGTCTGACAACCAATCAGAATACAAGCTCAAATTCAAAAGCCCAGAGAGGGCATAAAATTCAGGCACTCTCAGCATCTCTTCTCTTTTCTTCTTCTTCACCCAACATCTTCAAGGCATGGGAACCTGTCCACCATCAAAACCATCTTTCCAAGCAGCCACCATGTTTCCAGTGTCTTTCTCCCCACTTGGAGCTGAACCCAGAAGGACATTTCTTTCAACAGTACATATGCAGAACTGCTACACATGGCAAATCTTTCCCCTTAACTTATCTGTCTTTATCCCTTTGTTTATATACAACAACTTGTTCCTCTGAAAAAGTCCTTGCTAGTGGAACTGTTCTGATATTACAGACATTGTATTGCTTCTTCCTGCATCAGCGTGTAAGATTTTTCTGCAGATATTCTGCAATTAGAAGTCTATATTCCATCTTCTATGTGCCACCTACAAGCTTAAAAATTTGCTCAGATAACCCAGAATAGCGTATTAAATGTATCCCAAATTAAACACCCACACTTTCTAGAAATAGATAGAAGTGTTGGTACTCACAGATTGCTTACAGTTAAAACTAGTTCTGACATTTTTAGGGCAGCCAACATTGGAATTGAGGGATGCAAAGCTTGTTAATAATAAAGCTTTGAGAAAGTTGGCAACACGGAATTGTTTTCCAGATGTTTTCCAGGGGTGTATTAAGCTTTCACCAAAAATATGGGATTTTAAAGTGCTCTATTGGTGCTCCAACTAACAAATATTTGCATTTGGGGAAGAAACGCTGTGCTATAAGAGATTCTCTCTTTTCTGCCTTTTTAAAGAAGAAAAATGCATCATTTCATGGCCTGAGAGAAAGATAATGAATTTTAGAACTTAGCAGGAAAGGAAATGTTTGATGAAACACACAAGGAGTGCTATGGGAGCAAATGTGTCTAGCTGATTTGTTTTATAGATTGAGAACAACGTGCTAGAACGATGGTAAGCCTATGCAGACTTTGAAAACAGACCATTTGGAAATTGTCTAAACTAGGGGTGTCAAACTCAAGGATCTGGCTTCAGGGCTGCCCTGAAAACAGCGAAGGACTGGCCTGCAGTGCCTCTGCCAGCAAAAACGAAGCTCACGCTCTGTTTTCAGGTCTGTTTTCGGCTGCGACCATCTCCTGCAGTCCTTGGCCAGCAAAAACACGTGCAGCCCTCCCGGGCCCTGTTTTTGCTGGCAGAGGGCTGCAGGACACCGAGCTGGCCACGCTCACCCCAGCCATACCCACTTGGCCCCCGAGGTCAAGAACATCCCTGATGCGGCCCTCAATGAAATTGAGTTTGACACCCCTGATTGTCAGTGTTGGCGAACCTTTTCGGCACTGAGTGCCGATATGGAAATGCCTGTGCGCATGCCAGAAACTGGAAGAACAGTTGCCCGGCATGCGTGCGCCCACCAGGGAGATGATCTTCCAGTTTCCAGCACTCCCGCACACATGAAGACCAGCTGGCCAGTGCTCCGGAACTCGGAAGAGCAACGGGCGACAGCTGGAGTGCCTGGAGAGATGGCTCTGTGTGCCACTTTTCTCACCCTGAGAAATGGGCACACTTTAAAAATATAAAAACATATTGTTTGTACAGAGGCAGAATGAAATAAATTAGGCACATAGGACATCCAAGGCCAGATAACCATCAAAAATGTCTGAAAATATAAACATGTAGTGGCTTATTTGAGATGAATTTGTAGCAGTAGCTAGGAAAAGTTTCAAGCAGGAGGTTGGACACCACAGATACAAGGTCTCTTGGATGTCCTCTTTTGGACTGCTTCCATTTCCATCAGCACCAACATCATAAGCATGGACTTTTCTTGCGCCTTCTTCCCTCTTCCAGATCGGCCAGTTCTTCAGAGCAGGCATTCCATCGATGGTTCAAAAGTGATGGAGAAAGGGGAAACGGCACAGCCTCTCTGGATCACTTTGGCGTTGCAAAAACAGAAGGGCTTTCGGGAGCAGCAAGCAACCCGCGAGGAAAGGAGGCAAGCCAGAGAAGCCAAGCAGGCCGAGAAATTGGCTAAAGAAAATGTAAGCATCTCAACAGAGAAAAAAATAAGGAAGGGGAAGAGTATATTGTTTGGGGCACCTGGTATCTTCTGCTAGCAGGGGCAATAAAAGTGGTCAGGATTATAACTTTTCATTATAGTACATCAGAGATAGGCAAATATGGTCATTTTATGACTTGCAGACTTCAATTCCAAAGAATTCCTTAGCCAGCTATGCTGGCTCAGGAATTCTGGGAGTTGAAGTCCACAGGTCAATAAAATGACCATATTTGCCCACCCTGGTAATAAATGATTAAACTCAAGTAAAGCTCTGAATCTAGAAACAGAAAAAGCCAACATTACTACTTTGAGAGGATGATGGCTTAAAACAGGGGGCAGCAATATGTGGCTCCGGAGCCACATGCGGCTCTTTGGGCCCTCTGCTGTGGCTCTCTGTTGGGTGTTCCGACCACTGGCTGGCCCCACCTCTCGCCCTCTTCTCCCAGTTACTCTCACCTGGCTTGAGAAGGTAAGGCTGATGGCAGGGGATAGAGAAGCGACTGGAGCTGAATCTCTGGCGCCTCAGTCTTGCTGCAGCTTTTTCCAGCCCTTGTTAGTTGCCAGGTGTGCCTCAGTCACTTGGGGAGATGCTCTCCACCCCAAGACACTGTCCCAACCCAGCCACTACCAACACCTGCCTCGCTAACACGAGGGCTGGCGGGGTGAGAATGGGATCTAGGACGGGACGAAGAAAAGGGGGATGGGCCCGAAGCACCCAGCTGCGGCTTTAAAACGTCATGGGAGACGTTGAGTTGGCCACACCCACCCAGGTTTTGTGGCTTGATGTGTTTTCTTTTCTGTGGGAAACGGGTCCAAATGGCTCTTTGAGTGTTTAAGGTTGCAAATCCCTGGCTTAGAGAGATGGAGGCAACCCTCTTTATCTCACATTTACCTCTTTAAAAATTGTTTTATCAAATGCGCCTCCTGCCAAAACCTCTAGGCCCGTGATGGCAAACCTATAGCACGCATACCACAGGTGACACGCAGTGCCCTCTCTGTGGGCACACGATCCGTCACACGAGCTCAGCTTCACCGCACATGCGCACGGATCTCCCCCCCCAGCCACCAGATTCTCGGGTCTCTGCTGCACATGTGCAGGGCGCGGGTTGCATATTGGAGATGCGTGTGCATGAGTGCGGGGCAGGGGGGGTCACGTGTGCATGCATGGGGGTGTGGGGCAGCATGGGGAGGTGCGGCATGCCCCCCCCGTGCCATTTTTGGTCCCAGGAAGCTTCAGGGAGGTTGCTAGGCCCAAAACGGACCACAGGGGGAGTGCAGCGCACCCCTCACATGTCCTGTTTTTGGTTCCAGGCTTCAGGGAAGCCAGCTAGGCCCGAAACGGGGGGGGGGGAGGTCACGGATGCATGCGCAGGGGGGGCGAGGCACATGGGGGGGCAAACACATTGCATTATGGGAGTGGGCACACAAGGACAAAAAGGTTAGCCATCACTGTTCTAGGCTCATTGCAGCTGACAACGCAAATGGAAAGAGCTTCCACAATATAACAAAAAGCAAAGAAACAACATAACAAAAATAAAACACATTCCTTATAAATACTAAAGATAGAAAATCAAAGTCAAAACCACTGCATTGTACTTCAAAGCCTATTTAGTTGGGAAGCCCAGGAAACGGCCTTGGCTGAGGTATTCTGAAGCTGCCGGGGAAATAAAAAGCTCCCAAGCAGGCCTTGAACCCTGGGAAAGGAGAAAGCATGAGGAAGATACTCAGACTGGCTCCCTTTGTTTCTCTGAGACAATAAGAGGGAGAGAGAAGGGAACAAACACAAGATTGTGTTATTGTCTATTTTGTGATCGGGATAACCTCATGAAGCTGACAATCAATGCAGAATCTGCCAGATAGATGCAATTTGCTTCTAGCCATTAATGTTACCATAGCAAGCAAATTGCATAGGGGACCAAATGCAGTTTTTTCCCCCTGTGGTCTTCAAAGGCGTAATTATTATTAATAATACTTTATTCAATTGATTATGGCCATTCTCTCCAGACCAGACATTGGCCTCATTAAATGAATATATTGATGAAGATGTTCCATTGGAAGAGCAAGATGCCCTTACATACACATTGCACATAAACATTCTCTGTATTTTCTTGCCATAAACATGTGTTGTTTCTCTGTGTCATATAATACATGTTGGTATATACATAATTATGTATGTATGTATGTATGTATGTATGTATGTATGTATGTATGTATGTATTTATCTTGTCATGTTTATGTAGTGTAAAATTGGAGATGGTGACCCTTTAAGAGCTGTATACAATAAAATTTCATTTTTAATGTATGCCAATTAGTGTACATTCAAAATGACAATAAAATTATTCTATTCTAGTCTATTCCTATTTCTATTCTGAATTCTGTTCTGTTTTGTTCTCTATTCTATTCGAATTGATTCAATTCGATTCTCTATTCTATTCGATTCTCTATTCTATTCTATTCCTGTTCTGTTCTGTATTCTGTATTCTGTTCTATTCTATCCTATTTCTATTCTGCATTCTGTTCTGTTCTGTATTCTATTCTATTCAAATCAATTCAATTCGATTCTCTATTCTATTCGATTCTCTATTCTATTCTATTCTATTCCTGTTCTGTTCTGTATTCTGTATTCTGTTCTATTCTATCCTATTTCTATTCTGCATTCTGTTCTGTTCTGTATTCTATTCTATTCAAATCAATTCAATTCGATTCTCTATTCGATTCGATTCTTGTTCTGTTCTGTTCTCTATTCTGTATTCTGTCCTATTCTATTCTATTCTATTCTATTCTATTCTATTCCTGTTCTGTTCTCTATTCTGTATTCTGTTCTATTATGTTCTGTTCCCTATTCTGTATTCTATTCTATTCTATTCTATTCTATTCTATTCTATTCTATTCTATTCTAGCCATGTGATTTATAGCACCTGGAAGGTTGCAGGCATTTACAAATGCTTTCTAACCAGTCCTTTGTCCTTACTTTGTACATATGAGTTAACCGATATGAGTATGAACTATAAACATATTAATATTTAGCACGTGTTTATACTGTTGCTTTTGATATTAGGCCAGCATGAACAACCAGGCAGATAATAAAAGCAATAATGTGAGCAGGTCAAACGTACTGCAAAAGCCCACTGGCCCAGAAGAGGAGAAAAAAATGGAGACGGCTACATCGAGATTTGAACGTAGAGAACAGCTCAAAAAATCGAATACCCTGCCTTCGTCCGTCACAGGTACGGTTTACATGTTGGGTCACGAACGTAGCTTCAATTCTGTTTCTGAGATGGTTGAGTATGTACGGTAAGACCTTGTTGGTTCACCTTGCCTTGTGTACAGGTAGTCCTCGACTTACGACCACAGTCGAGCCCAAAACCTATGCTGCTAAGTGAGAGTCTTGTCCCTATTTTGCAACTTTTCTTGCCTCACTTGTTAAGTCAGGGGTGTCCAAAGTTGGCAACTTTAAGACTTGTGGACTTCAACTCCCAGAATTCTGGGAGTTGAAGTCCACAAGTCTTAAAGTTGCCAAGTTTGGACACCCCTGTGTTAAGTGAATCACCACAGTTGTTAAAATTAGCAGCACCGTTGTTAAGTAAATCTGATTTCCCCATTGACTTTGTCTATGGAAATTCTCAATCATCCAGTTCAGATGGAAGCAAAGTTCCAAATCCAACCCAATTCTGGCATGGCTGGCTGGGGAATTCTGGGAATTGAAGTCCACAAGTCTTAAAGTTCCCAAGTTTGGACACCCCTGATCTATAACCTTGGATACAGATGTGGCAGATAGTTAAGGCGTTAATCGATGATAAGCTACGACAGTAAGCAATGGATGTGGCGATATAATAAATAGGTTGTTCCATGAAGCTTATTGAAGAAATCATCTCTAGATTATTCCGTTTCCTAATTATGGCTTCGTTTATATAGTTCTTAAATGCTGCCATTCAGGCTTAAAAGCTGATTCGTTGATTAAAAAACAAGCAATAGCTTTGGATGATAAAAGCAAGAGGGAGTGAACTAATTTCATTTCATGGAAAGGCAGCACACAATAGGGAGGCCTCTGAAAAATTGTATGCACTTCATATAATTTATTGTTGCTTTGCTAGTAACATAAAATAACATTAAATGATGGAGCTCGTTGGCATAAAAGAGCCATAACCATCAAAATAAGTTATTATGGAGGATATAAATTAAGCACCCTAATCTATTCTTATTCTATAAACATCCAGGCTGACTTCTCTTTTGAAAGGCAATCTTCCAAATATCAAATTCAAAAATACTTTGGATTGCATCCAGAGAGAGGCAATATCGGACCAATTAAGATCCTCTACATACAACTTAGTACTATGCCTAAAATAGCACCACTGATTTCATTTACTTCTCTCTAAATCAGACGAACAGAATACAGGTAGTCCTCAACTTATGGCCACAAGTGAGGCCAACATTGCTGTTGCTAAGTGAAGTATTTGTTAAGTGTGTTTTGCGAGATAGTTGTTAAGTGAATCATTGGAGTTGTTAAGTTAGTAACATGGTTCTTAAATGAACCTGGCTCCCCCATTGACTTAGCTCAGGGGTGTCCAAACTTGGGAACTTTAAGACTTGTGGTCTTCAACTCCCAGAATATATACGTAGTATATATTGGAAGTAGTGACCCTTTGAGAGCTGTATGCCACGAACTATCATTTTAATGTATGTCAATTAGTGTACATTCAAAGAGACAATAAAGTTATTCTAAGTCTAAATTATTCTTAGTCTAAAGTCTAAATCAGTGTTTCTCAATCTTGGCAACTTTAAGACCTGTGGACTTCAACTTCCAGAATTCCCCAGCCAGCATGGCTGGCTGGGGAATTCTGGGAGTTGAAGTCCTCAGGTCTTAAAGTTGCTAAGATTGAGAAACGCTGGTCTAAGTGAAAGCCAACCTTTTGGTGGCAAATTGACTGCTGTTTTGCCCAAGAGGTAGAAGACTACATTATTAATAATGTTAGCCAGCAAATTAAAAAAAAAATCTATTACCTTCCTTCCTTCCTATTAATCCTTGGTGAAAATTATAAAGGAACAAGCTAATTCTCATCTGTTGTGTTATCCTATGCCAAAAAGAACATGTGAGAAACAAATTTGATTTCAGTGCAGGTAAGTATTTTACTATGTGTTCGGCTTACCAGTTGCTTTAAGAAACAGTCTTGTGCAACATCCCAAAACCAAGAATGTGTTACAGATAGGCAGAGTTTGCAGCTTTGAAAGTCTGCCTATCTCTGATGCATTCTTGGTTTTTAGGGTAATTTGCCGGATATCCAATAAACATATTTTTCTTTCTCTGCCAATTAATATGTGGACTTTACCGGAGAACCGGTAAATGTCACCTCTGACTGGCCCCGCCCCCATCTATTCTCTACCTCCCGAGTCCCAGCTGATCTGGAGGAAATGGGGATTTTGCAGTAACCTCCTGCCACGCCCACCAAGCCATGCCACACCCACCATGCCACACCCACAGAACCGGTATTTTGAATCCCACTACTGACACACATACAGGGAAGCAAGGAAGATCAAAAAAGCAATAATACTTTTTTTAAAAAACCCAGCAAAAATACCACTTGCCAGAAATTTAGGTTGCTTCTTCTGCCTTTTAGTTCTAATAATCTCTTATCAGCGTGGGAAGGAGAGCTGCGCTTCAGATAACTTTTATTATTCTGCAGAGCACTTACGCTTTTGTCTACTTGGTGATGCAAAACTGGAACCACAAGAGTTTCTCCTGAAATACTTTGCTGTTGTTCTCTCCCCCCCGCCCCACCGGGAAGACTCTTGTGATCTTTGTTCTCAGCTTCTTTGCTTCCCTAACGAAATGCCGAGGGCTCTGCAGATTTTGCAGTGGTGCAAAAAACCTCAACCAACAAATGCTCTGTCTTACACATTGGCAACAAAACTCAGAACACCAAATACAAGCTGGGCGGATACGACCTCATAGATGACCCTCACTCTGTCAAGGACCTAGGAGCAGCGGTGGGATTCAGCCAGTTCGCACCACTTTGGGAGAACCAGTTGTTAACTTTCTGAGCAGCTTGGTGAACTGGTTGTCGGAAGAAATCATTAGGGCAGAGAACTGGTTGTTAAATTATTTGAATTCCACCACTGCCTAGGAGTATCCACCTCAAACGATCTAAACCCCAGAGCCCACTGAAACAGCATTCTGAAAAAAGCAATGAGTTGTTAACCTAATTTTGCTGTACTGCAAACTAGGGCATATAAAATTTTTGCCAGACCAATTCTCGAATACAGCTTATCTGCCTGGAATCCACACTGTATATCAGACATCAACACAATTGAGCGAGTCCAGAGGTATTTCACGGGAAGAGTCCTCTAACTCTTCTGCTCACAACAGAATATCCTATGCCACCAGGCTTGACATTTTGGGCTTGGACAATTTAGAACTATGCTGCCTACAGTCCGACCTAAGCATAGTACACAAAACTATCTGCTACAATGTCCTACCTGTCAATGACTACTTCAGCTTCATCCTCAATAATATATGGGCAAACAATAGATACAAACTCAAGGTAAACCGCTCCAAACTCGATTGCAGAAAATACAACTTCAGCAACGTCTGGAATACTCTACCTAACTCCGTTGTTACATCCTCTAACCCTCATAGCTTCAACCTCAAACTGTCTACCGTGGACGTCACCCCATTCCTAAGAGGTCCTTAAAGGGGGCGTGCATGAGCGCACCAACATGCCTCCCATCCCTGTCCTCCTGTCCCCATTTATTTGTACTCATTTCCTTTGTTCATTTCCATGTTTATACATACCTGTTAACTAGTACATGTTCAACAAATTAATTAATTAAATAAATAAGTTTAACAGTTTCCCTTTTCCTCGTTCTCTCACAGTGGAGATCACCGATTCCCTTTCGTCGTCGCCTTTGGCTAAAGAAGTCACCAAGAGATTCTCTACACCGGATGCTAACCCCGTCTCCACCGAACCTGCTTGGCTGGCCTTAGCCAAGAGAAAAGCGAAAGCATGGAGCGACTGTCCTCAGATCATCAAGTAAATAGATCCTAGCTTTTGTGTTTTACTCTGGTTGGAGAGCCATTTCCTTTTTTATTCATATTCTCACATGGCAAATGCTCCCAAACTCATTTACAGGCGAACTCCGACTGATGAGAGACATTGAACTGTTGATCATGAGAGGAATGTTATCAAACTGGTATATTTTGAGTTTCAGGCCACTTTAAGAATCACTGCTTCGGTGTTGTTGAATGTCAGCTTCCCGTAAAACTTATTATTTTTACTTGGACATTTTTACAAATGCCACTCAGGTACAGGAATAAGAAAGATGTGCTTCTGCCATAGTTACGAGATAACTTTGAATAATTTGCCTCGGATCTGGCAAGGACGACTCCAGAAATAATGAAATGTAATTTGGGAATAATGAAAGCACCATATATTTTTTTTTATTCTAAAGAGTTTTTCCTGAGATTTTTAGTTTTGAACATTAGTCACACTTCTGGAATGTATTTAATGATTCACACTCAAGTTATGTTACATCAAATATTTCCTTCTTGTATTGCTCTAAATGATTCTCCGAACCATTCACAGCCTGCCTGCAAACTACATTATTACATTTGCATTTCCATCATATCCAAAAATATATTCATGCAACAATAATGTTTTAACTTATTTACTTATGTATATATATATATACGTATATGTATATATCTCCTCATCTCTGCAGAAACTCAAGATATCTTGTCTCTCCTCCATTTTATCCTCATACCCCTGTACAACAAGAACACATTGAATAAGTAACTCAATTGTATTTGGAGAGAACTGTATCATGATTTTCAGTCTTTATCATAAAAGGCAGAACAGAATACAGAACAAAACAAAAACATACGCCCAGCACTAATAACAAAAAGGGGGGGGGGAAATGGTGTACAAGGAGAAAAAATATAGTTTAAAAAAAGGATTTCCAGTCTTAAATCTGTTGTTCATGTCATGCAAGGAATAATGATATACAACATCTTTAAGTGACCGAAAGCAAAATTTATCCCCAGATGTACCTGCAAGGTGTGGTTAAAAAAAATGTCCAGATAGCAGCTACAATTGTCACCCAGAAACAATGGGTGGAGCTTCAGTGACACCATCTTGGCTTTTTCACCATACTATTCCTATTATCTAAAGGAGGCTCATCCAACCTCCTTCAGTTGGTTATCTTTTAGATGTGTTGAGTTTCAACATCTGGAGGACAGCAGACAAATCGGGTGGAAAATCTAGCCCCTTTACCCTTCATTCCAGTAAGATGTATGTTGGGGCCATCTTGCTGTTCACCAAGCTTCATTAGCAGTTTCCTCTTCGATATCTGTGCCGTGCTACTGCATATTACCTTTGCAAACTATGAGCCGAGTGCTTCTGTTAATGACACTCGGTGAAAGCGTAGATATTGTGTTAATACATATTACTTTTTGTCCTGGAATTAGATCTGATTCAAGATGATGGAATTGGTTTAACGAGGGAAACTGAATTGGGACTGCCAAATTCCAGCCAGCTGGACAGCAACAAAGATAAAGAAGCCTCCTAAATCTTTGCTGTTTTATAGACTTGCAGCTGAGCTACGAAAGTCTTTGATTTGAAAAGCTAATCGTAAGGAAAATGTGACCTCTTTACCCCTAAGTATTGCTGCCCTTTAAAACTGGTATTCCTAAATTATCAATCAGTTATATTTTCTAGTTAGACATGTAAATATGCAAAAAATAGCATTGTATTGTTCTAAACATCAGATTGTTGGGTAAAAAATGGTTGAAACAAAATCTGAATTCAGAATTTCTATTTCTCTTCATTGTAACATCAGTTTAGAATGAAAACACTTTTAAGACAGAGAAGTGCAGCCTACCAAATTACATTCTCATTCGAAAATCCCACCTCAAAACAACAAAAACCAGCCCACACACTATGCCTCTGGAATCAGGGAAAACATTAATTCAAGGATCAGTGTAAAAATTGCAATTTTGGTCCAAGACAACCAGAACAAAAGCAGTTACTGAATAGACATAAAAGTGCAGGAGAAAATGTTTATTGTGTTTAAGGAGAAGCTCAAAGATGCTAAGTTTGATAGCTGAGTATAACTGTCCTAAAGAAAGTTATTCTTGTAGTCATTGTCACTTTGATCTTTTAAGTGAATTCAGGACTTCTTCAAGACTCATCTTAAATGAGATCAGGAAAGCCTATTAGAAATACAATTTAACGGATGAAGTTAGGATCTCCTAGTAACTCAGTATATAGAGACAAGATGGGAGTTTGAAAAATGAAAAATGAACTTTTTTTTGCCATTCAAAAAAAGAGTGAAGATTTCATCCAGTGTAAGAGTGAGTTAATTCTTATTAACCCTTACAGCAGCTAAACAATCTTCAGGGACAGTAAAAAAATGTCACGAATTTGGATCTTCAGTTCAAGTTTGAGTTTCCTCTGGACGTCAGGCTTTTGCTCACCCACAATTCACTGCTTTCATTATCGTAGATAATGCAATGTTTAACCCAGGCACAGCTCCTACGGAATATGTTATAAACAACGTATAGTAGAAGTGGATGCAAATTTAGTAAAGTTCTGTTGTGACTAAGGGTAACACAATTCCCTAACCCGAAGGTGGCCTATAATATATTTACAAGCATTTTAATGTGCATATAACTTGTGTCAACATGCTGTTGCAAAAAAGTAATAATTTCCTCTAACTCAATGAGACTTCTAGATTGGGAGAACAGAGTTGGAGAAAAAGAGGACCGGGGGTGGGGGTGGGGGATGAATATTGGTGAAGTGGACAAGGCAAACCAAGACAAGTAATTTTGCGGGGAAAGTGGGTGTCATTTGCATGAGAAATAAGGGAAACAAAACTCCCAAAATAAGTCTAGGGATGGTTAATGCAGAACTTATAGTCTTTATAGTAAATAGTTCTAAAGCAGTCTTTTCAAGCATGAGGATTCACAGTGGATTAAAACTGTATTCAATTCAGGGAAGCCAGACAAGAGTAAAGGGCCATAGGACCTTTGCTTCTCTGTTCTCCCAATTTTACTCTGGTCTTTCAGGATCAGCCACCATCACAATCCCTATTTATTATCAACACTTACAGCCCTAATTATCCTTCAGCATTAAAAGACTCCTAGACAGCAATGGAGCATCTATTCCCTTCAGGGGCAAGATCCTACCGGTTTAACAACCAGTTCGCTGAGTGTGCTTCGCTTGCGCATGCACCAGGACGCACACTATGCGTCCGTAGTTCAGAGAATACTTACCTTCCGGATTGCTGCTTGGGAAGGAAAACAGCGGAAGCGGGGCAGCCCACTCTGCTGCGCGACTCAGGTGAGAAGATAAAGGCTGGTAAAGCACAGGGGTGGGCGGTTCGCTCCCACCTGATCTTGGAGCTACAGGTTCGCCCGAAGCGATCTGAACTGGTAGAATCCCATCCCTGATTCCCTTTGCTCTACTTCACGGGTGATGCGAGACAACAGGTAAATCACATTCTCTGCTCTTCCGCGAGTACAGAGACATTCCTGCAGGCCAAATTGTTGGCTCTCCGTGCAAAGGAGTTTTGTATTAACGGTCTCGATTTCTGCATCAGTGATTGGATCAAAGCTGGGCTAAATAAAAATATTTCCTTTGTAAACATTTCCAGAAGCCTGTTTTAAACATTTGTCATTTCACATAAGGTCAACTTGAACTTTTGCACTAAATACCAATGAAGTGTTACTTTACTTAAGCTTTGTTGAAGCCTTTCTTAATAAACAAATAAACCTGGAATAACTTCCAACACTTTAAAACTGATCAAACCACTTTGCACAATTGTGGTCTCAATTTTATTTTTTTATTTTTTTTGTAACATACACTTGGTCCTTACCCAGAGACAGTTAATCATATCCAAGCCTTATTGGCGTGAATGGAACTTATATCAGCAGTGACTGAATTATCCTATACACTAACAGGTATTGGGGCATAACTTTTTTTAGATAAAGGCAAAATATTATTTGAGGTTATGAATGATTAGCCTTGGTTAAAGTGGTGTATAAAATTACAAACATGTATAATTGTGGATTTCGTTTTGTGTACTTTTTTAATTTTTCAAATGTTTTAAAGTGCAATTGTTTCTTACACTAATATCATTTTAATTCCAATTAAACTATAATATGCTGAAAGTTGGTAGGTTTATTTATTCATTATCTTTTGTTAAATGTGTCTGGTGACCTTAAAACAAGAGCCTGAATTAATATATGACTATAACCGTTTTCAGAATATATTACAACCAGGGCAAAATTAACAATGACTAAGGGTTATGTTAGTAGAATTTCTATTTTCAGTTTTTCAGTTTTTGATCGTCACAATTTTAATGTAAATGGTCTATCACTGAAAACTTGTTCTATATAAATAAAATAGCTGTGTTTCTATAGAAAATACTTTTTTATTTATTTACTGATTCATTTCAGAAAAATCATAAAAATGTGAAAGACGTAAATAAACTTTTAGTACAGCAAATCATTGATAATTAGTAATGGGAGGAAACACATTTTACTGCAACTATATGTGGCATTATTAAGCGCTGTTTAAAAATACAGGTAGCCCTCAACTCGCAACGATACGTTTAGTGACCTTTCGAAGTTAAATGGCACTGAAAAAAGTGACTTATGGCCATTTTTCACACTTAGGACCATTAAAGCATCCCCCAATGGCCACGTGATCAAAATTCAGACCTTTGGCAACTGACTCTTATTTATGAGTCATGTGAATACTTTCTACGACCTTTTGACAAACAAAGTCAATGGGGAAGCCAGATTCACTTAACAACCAGGTTACTAACTTAACAACTGCAGTTAACAAGTGTGGCAAGAAAGGTTGTAAAATGGGACAAAATTCACTTAACAGATATCTCGCCTATGACAGAAATTTTGGGCCCCATTGTGGTCGTAGGTTGAGGACTACCTATACAAAAAAAGGAGAAAAAAGACTGAGCAATGCTCTTCCCTCAAGAGTTTGGCTGAAATGTCTTGAGACAAGAGAAAACTCTAGTTCGAGATGGGTAATCAATGCTTCAAGATCACACTAACTTGTAGGATAGCAGGCTTATTTTTGGTTTAAAGTGGTAAATAAATACCATATTTTTTAGAGTATAAGACGCACCTTTTCCCTTCAAAAAAGAGGCTGAAAATCTGGGTGCGTCTTATGCACTGAATACAGCATTGCTGTGTTTTGCCTCCCGAAACCCCGCCCCTTCACCAAAGTGGCCATGCATAGCATTTAGGAGGCTTATATAATGCTCCTGGGGGTTGGGGAGGGCAAAAAATGAGTGAAAAACAGGCCGTTTTTTGCTCAATTTTGCCCCCCCCCAGCCCCCAGGAGTATTCTATAAGCCTCAAGGCTATGCGTGCAATCTTTTTGACAAAAACGGGCTTGTTTTCACGAAAAACAGGCCATTTTTTGCTTGTTTTTTTGGGGGGGCTACCCCCTAGGAGTACTCTGCAAGCCCCCTAAAGGCTACTCATGCCTTTTTTGGGGGGGGAAATGCGCCGTTTTTGTGAGGTTTGCAGAGTGCAAAAACTTTTTTTAAAAAATTTGCCTCTTCAAAACCTTGGTGCGTCTTCTACTCTGAAAAATACGGTAAGTCATAATTTTGGAAATCCTGTTTTGCGGTATTTAGACATCACATCAAGACATGCAGTGATTCAATTAGAAACTATATTGCAAAAGGTTCCTACTTACAATTATTCTTTGTAGGATATTGTTCTTCCACACTATATAACACTATCATTATATAATGATAATCATATAATTATACAGTATATTATAATATCCTTGTTATAGCACCCTAAATAAAAAGGGCAGCCGTAATGAAAGAAAATCACCGTGTTGGTTAGAAATCTCCCATCTTATTTGAAACAATGTTAAATTGATGTCATAAACTCTGGCTATTCTTTTGACAATGCCTTTCCAACCTTCATAATTATACTTAGAATTTTAATACCCAGCAAGTTTTATCATGTACCAAAATCTCCTGAACTGAAAATATAATTTATTTAGATATTTGCAACATCCGATAATCTTTTCCACATAGCCTAATTTTTGGCCTTTAGCCTGCACCATAGTCACAACCCCGAATAATTTCTGCCAAAATATGTTATCATTTTTTAATTTTTTTAATTTAAATTTGTAAATAAATAAATATTCATCAGTCTGGTTTCTAGAAGTATCACATTCCATTTTGGATATAATACTCAATACAGAGCACTAACTCCCAGATTTATAGGGGTCTTGACTCGGTACTTTAAAATGCTTTAAATCAAGTGTAAAATTAGCTCTCCTCCCCTACATATTGAACCAGGCAATTCACACCAAGTTCACACCAAGCAATAGCGCTTCTACTTATATACTGCTTCATAGTGCGGTTTACAGAGTCAGCCTATTGCCCTAACAATCTGGGCCCTCATTTTACCCACCTCGGAAGGATGGAAAGCTGAGTCAACCTTGAGCCGGTGAGATTTGAACTGCCGAACTGCAGCTAGCAGTCAGCCGCACTCTAACCACTGCACCACCTCGTATCCAAGGCAAACATTTAGCTCTCAAGTAGAACATTAAAAACTCTAAAAAGCTCATCATTACAGAATTTTATTAGCTTTAGATAAACATAGATCTAAACAATAAAGGTAGTTGTTTCTACACCCTACAACAATTGTCGATCCCCAGGCTATAGGAGAAGAGAAGACCTCTCCTGGAAGTTCTCCTCTACCTTCTGCCACACCAGTCTCAGCATTCAGGATCCATATTCTGCCATCGGTGGAGGTCGCCACCAGAAATGTTTTACTGTCCAACTTAGGACTGCGGGAAACAAATGGAGTTGCGTAAACTCTGGATGTAGTTTCAAACTTCCATAATACATTTCCTTCCCTGTTGCAGCAATAAATAAAGTGGTCATGGGACCCAAAGAATATATCTCCGGAAAAAGGTGAAACACAAGGTGATGAAAAGATTGGTCCACTGCTGGAAAACGCCCAAACCTGTAGGACAGTAATAAAATATTAAACTGGTTATTGAAAATTCAGTTAGTGTGATAGAATCATTGTATACACTGTTATGAGTTTATGATGCATATACAAACATTCACCTTTATAGCCATGTTTACAAAATATCTAAGAAAAGGACTAATTCTTCCAATCAATTATAATATATATCATAGTTAGGCAAATGCATTGCATTTTTGTACACTTTTTTGCTTATTGAGAGGACCTGCTGAACATATAGTTTAGCACAGTGGTCGGCAAGCCGCGGCTCGCGAGCCAAATGTGGCTCTTTGCACATTTTAATGCGGCTCTTCTGTGTGCCGGGCGCCTGCTTCCCTCCCTCCTCTCGGGCTTTGGAGGGAAGCTTCTGCAAAAGCCCGGGCATGACAAGTCTCCCAGGCTGTAATTTGCCGAGCTGTACGAGCGCGCCTGTTTTCCACGGCGTGGAGCAGCGGCGAGATTCTGGGCGGCGAGCGATGATTCCGGGGGCCATCAGTGGGGAGCCAGGGTCCCCCCTCGCGTTCCTCATCTTCCCAGATGGCCCCTGGAATCATCGCTCGCCGCGCAGAATCTCGCCGCTGCTCCACGCCGTGGAAAACAGGCGCGTGCGCACAGCTCTACTAGTTATTTGTATCCTCCTGACCTATGTGGATACTTGCATGCAGAATATTCTCAATAAAAACTTATTGAAACTAAAAACAGTGTACCATCCTATGTATTTTCGGTTTTAAAAATGCGGCTCTCCAAATAAATTTCAATCGTGGTTTTGGCGAGATTTGGCTCAGTTGAAAAAAAAGGTTGCCCACCACTGGTTTAGCAAATTGTTTTAGTTAAGAGTCAGACATGATCCTATTGGGCATGCCAAACAAACTAGAACGTTTTAAAAGGATATTTATTAAAATCGCTTAAAGACACTTGCTCCTGGGGAGGAAAACTATGGCAAATCTAGACAGCAAACTAAAAAGCAGAGACATCACCCTGCCAAGAAAAGTGTATAGTCAAGGCTATGGTTTTCCTAGTTGCAATGTATGGCTGTGAAAGTTGGATCATAAGAAAGGCTGAGCAACAAAGAATTGAAGCCTTTGGACTATGGTGCTGGAGAAGACTCCTGCGAGTGAGTCCCTTGGATTGCAAGGCGATCAAATTGGTCAGTCCTAGAGGAGATCAATCCTGACTGCTCTTTAGAAGGCCAGATCCTGAAGATGAAACTCAAATACTTTGGGCACCTAATGAGAAGGAAGGAGAAGAGCCTAATGCTTGGAAAGATTGAGCGCAAAAGAAGTAGAGGATGACAGAGAATGAGGTGGCTGGCTGGAGTCACCAAAGCAATAGGCATGAGCTTAAATGGACTCCAGAGAATGATACAGGAAGGCCTGGAGGAACGTTGTCCATGGGGTTGCAATGGGTTGGACACGACTTCTCAACTAACAACAACAATATATTGATGAGCCACAAGTAATTTAGTAGTAGGAGAATTTTACCATTGTTCCCTGGAGAAAATACCAAGGTTATACCAGAAATGAAGATGGCTTTGTGATGATTTTTGACAATCATTTCTCTAGGATAGTCTTGGTCAATGCATATTTCTCCAACAGCATTTTATACAACATAGATCATTGCGCTGTAGGACAATCTATCACTGAACTCAAGTCAAAGGAAGAATTTAATCCTAACATCAAGGGCAATTTCAACAGTTGCTAAATGAGAAACTCTCAGGAACTCAAGCTTCGTGAACACGGTTGATTTCAAAGGAAAATTCCAACAAAACCAAGATGGTCAAAATCTTTGCAGAATTATTATTTAAAATTACATTAATAAGCTCAAATAGAACGAATGCATATCACAAAGCAAGCAGGTAGCAACACGTTGGGTGCTCTTATGAATTAGTAATAAGTTTTTTAAAAATTGAAATCGATTCTAGAAATGAATGAATGTTTCTTACATCCTTCATTACAGTGTGCAAAGGATGGGGTCTGTTAAGCAACTGTACAGAATAGGCTGTTGGTTTAGAAATGATTTAGAATTATAAACAATCCGGGCTGCAACCATGTTTGCAAATAATAGGAAATTATTGAAGAAGATAACAATGAAACTAGATGGTCTTGGAAGAGCTACAGATTTCTGCAGAGGAAAGGCTGAGATGACAATCCCTGGCCTATTCAACTAGGACAGTGATGGCTAACTTTTTTGTCGTGCGCACACGCACCAATAAAGCAATACGCGCATGTCCCCCATATGCCCCACCCCTTGTGCATGCACACGCGCCCAGCACATGCATCTCACCCACACATGCATATGTGATCCCCACGCATGCCCCCTGCACAAATGCGGCAGAGACCCCAAAACCAGCTGGCCGGTAGGAGGCGCGCATGCATGCGCGGTGGAGCTGCGCTGGGGTGACAGCTCGTGTGCCTGCAGAGAGGGATGTGCGTTCGCCATCACGGATCTAGGGACTGTGTCAACTTGAGGCATTAAACTAATTGCTGGAAATGATGCAGAAAAATGACCCAAAATATAATTAAGTTTCTTCATAGAACAGCTTTTTTACAAGCACACCAAGAAATTGTCAGTATTTGAGCTTTTTTAAAACAGAAAACAACCCAGATAACTAACAGAGATGCATCTGATGCCAGATCCTCAGCTTGGAAAACAGCTCAACCATCTTTCTGTTAATTCAGAGGTGGAGTGTAGCACATTGAAGGGTGTTCCTGATTCTCCCCCTTCCCAATGTTTAGCACATGAAATACAGAAACACTGTTAGTTTTTGTGACATTAAAACAAAAACAAACCCCAAAAAACCCAAAATGGCCCAACATTTCCAGGAAAGTTATGCCATTATAAAAGGACAAAGCCCTTCCACAGAAATCAGCACAAGGGTGTCCAAATTACACTGCTTTACAAACTGGGTTATTAGCTTTTCAGAATTTCACTAGAACGGAAGAAATGTACACTTATCCAGTGTCATAGAAATCAGCATGGGTAATTAAAGGGTTTCTTTAAATCATAGCAAAGGCTTCCTAAGTCCAGTTTTGGTACATTCCAAGAGATCTTTTCTCAGTGACCTTCAGTGGTGGGCTGCTCCCAGTTCAGACCAGTTCAGGCAAACTGGTAATTCTGATGATCAGCTGGCCCCCTCCCCACCCACCCTATCATCTCCTATATTTCCTTCTGGCTCATCTGATTCTCACGGGACAGCTGTTTTCTGTGCCTCCACTGTTCTAGCCTTAGAAGGTAAGTGGCTGAGCTTCAAATTGCTATATTTTGAATGTTGCGCACAAGTGCATTAGGCACATGCGATCACTGAACCAGTTGTTAAACTGGTTGCAGCCCACCCCTGGTGACATTCTACACTCAATCACTGTGGTGTCATTATTTATTGTACCAGTAGGCATTCCCTATCAGTAGAGCCCAAACAGATCCAAGATGTGGATGGGAGCGTTGCATACAAAGTTATTAAGAGGCAAAATGTTTAAACCCACAGGAAGATGACACACAAGAATGCATTCTTTGCAATTATTTACATGGTTGAAAAAAAACCCAGAAGCGAACGATAACAAACGATTGGGAGGGAGAACAAATGAGCAAGAAAGAAGAATTTTGAAAGAGCAATTCAAAAATGCCTTTAAGGCAAATCAACAGAGCAGAAGACGCTGTGAGAAGAAATGAAGAGAAGAGGAAAAAAGGAATGGAGATGGAAGGAGCTAAATGAAGTATAATCAAGAGAGACCAAAAATGATACAAGCATTAATCAGTTGGTTCTTTGCATCAGATTGCTTAACAGGAAAGTGTGACAGCAGCAACAATGACTTATGTGTCAATTCCTCACAATCTCAGAACCCACCCAGTCACAACATTCAGTATTGTTTGATGAAGAAGCTATCAACAATGGATCCAATTTTCCCTTCTCGCACCAAGAGTTTTTATATCAGATGTCAAAGGATTAGAAAAATAAGACAGAAAAGCATCATTTTGCTTGCATTGATAATGTCTTGCGCTTTTCGGTATTCTGGAACCGCAAATCAAGAGCAGGATTCTCACTCTATTCTTTTCTCAAGTGAGTTTCACACCCATCCTGAATTGCCCCCCTCTATGATTAGTACAAGGTGCATGTTGTATGAGAGCCCAGTTCTGGTTACTAGCCTATGATTCTTATATATCAGGGGTGTCCAAACTTGGGAACTTTAAGACTTGTGGACTTCAACTCCCAGAATTCCCCAGCCAGCATGGCTGGCTGGGGAATTCTGGGAGTTGAAGTCCACAAGTCTTAAAGTTGCCAAGTTTGGACACCCCTGATATATATTGTGATGTATGCTGCATTTGGGAAGAGCAGTTTGGAAGAATACTGTGGCTTCTTGTGCTATTTTGGGTCTCCTCACAGGCATTTAATAAACTACTGTGAGAAGCAAAATGGCAGATATTTTTTTTAAAAGCTTCTATGGGCAACACAAAAACCAAATCTAAAGTTAATAGTAAAAACAACCCGCGTTGATCTAGTTATTTTAGAGGTTTCAACTATTAAATAGTACGATAATGTTAACCTTATCTCCGAAGTGACTAAAGCAGTATAAATTTCCATCCACGCAGCCAACGTATACATAATCTTTGTCGCAATGTGGTGAGGAGAAGATAGGTTTCCCACAAATGGTTTTCCAAATGGTTTCCCCCATAACCTGCAAAAGCAAATAATCAACACCAGTTGCTTTAAGATGCTCCAAATGTTAAACTAATGAGAAATTAAGTCATTCAAACAAAGACTGGAAACAAAGAAATTAACTAAAAGGCAACAGTGGAAAGCATTTTCCTACAAGTTCAGATTCTCAGAAACGCCTATATTCAATTTCAATTTTATTTGATTTCTAGACCGCCCCCTCTCCCCGAAGGGACTTACAAGGTAGATCATAGTAGAAACCGATGCCATATAGGACAGAATTACGTTTATTGTAAGAGCTGCAGTTACAGAACCTTGCAAGTCTGAATGTGCTTCCCCCTTCCTTATGTCATCTTCATGTGAGCTAGGGAAGGGGCTGTTTTCTCTAATTACTTTGCTACTCTGGGCTCAAGCCCTGTTTATCTAACCATTGCCTTGGTAACAGCTCTTTTTCCTGTCCTTCAAGGTCATTCTCTATGCCTTCTTACACAGGAAGAGACAGTTTGTTATAGTTACCTAATTTAATCAGATAACAAAGGAGCAGCTACCATTTCTGCTTTCCTATATTTCAAATGTTTTAAAGAAAAAAACATCTATTGTTGAAGTAAGACAACATGAAATCATATTAAATAATGAAGAGTGCTTATTCACTACTGCAGTAATACCTATGCAAAATCATTCACTAATGTTTACTTGTGTACACATCTCTGTAAATACGATACCATTTTACATAGGTGGTTACAATTCCAAAAGAATTAAATTACAAGGAGCTGATAAATAAAACAATTAGCTTCTGATCCCTTAACATGTGTCCTTTCTATAATTACTTTGAATTAATATATGCTAATGTAGCTTGAAATCCTTGCATCCGAAAAGAACAAGGTATATGTTCAGTAACTGTAATGTTATTATCGAAAGTCATCTTCTCTGCAGCCCCTTTATTCAGAGTTTTCAAAGCATATAGTGAATCTAGAACTTCATGCATGCAAAACTAGGAAGTTACGTACAGGATTAACAGCAAGTAGTTGTCCTCCCAGAGTACCAACGTACAGGTGATGTGGAAACAGGTGTAGATGAGGAGAAGAAAATATACCTCCAGATTGACAGTGTAACCTCCAAACACATTCCTTCTTCTGCCAGAGTAACAAAATATACACTTCACAATGTGACATATCTTAATTTAAGGTTAACATAGAGGGCCTCATTGTAGAGCAGGGGTGGGGAACAATGGCCCTTTTATGGCTTGTAGAACTCCTGAGCCGGCCAAAATACAGAAGAAGGATGTATCTTAAATAATGTGTTAAAAATAAAGCTGCAGCATAGCATGCAAGCATAATAAAAGTAGCATGACAAGCACCAAGCTCTTGCTTGCTGAAGGCAAGGGAGGAAATAATGAATTAAGAACCACAGGCTGCAAACGTGTACGATCTCTTGTGGGTTTTATTTCTCTGAGCAGAAGCAAAAAAATAATAATGGTGCGGTTAAATAATTAAACGGCTAGGGTGGTCAGTACTGTATTTTGGGACATTTAAAATAAGAAGTGGAACCGAAATATTTTTCATCGATCAATAAAAACCAAAGCAAGGCCAGTAGCTAGAGTTCCTGTTGACAATATATTCTGGAACTGGAATTAGATTTTAAACATCAACATCTAAGGGTGCAGTTCTTAGTGCCCTGATGTGGCATTCATTCATCCCATCCTCGTCGCCAGTGTAGATTAGGCGGAAAAGCAGACAGACGCCGTGAGGCGAATTCAAAAGGCTTTATTGAACAACTTGCTATAGACAACATACAGGAGAGAAGCGGGAGCTGTCCCTGCTTGACAGCTATTTATATGGAGCTGTCAAGCAGGGGGGGCAATCAAAAGGCAGGGATTGCCCGCGTTTAGCCAAGCCGCGTCTTAACCAATCAGACGCGGCTTGGCTGTTGCCGGCAGACACAGGGGAAACTCCTGACGTCACCGCCAGGATTCTACAAAATCCATATGGCTTGATTTGATAGGAAATGAATACTAGGTTGGAAAACATTCCCATTAATAACAACAATCCTAGTTTGTTGTTGTTGTTGTTGTTGTTGTTGTTATTCCTTTGAGTCAGTCTTCATTTCTGATGATTACCTGGACAGGTGTACACACAGTTTTCTCAGTAACATTTTCAAAGATCTTTTTCTTAGGACTGAGACAGAGGGATGATAGGCCTGAAATAAACTGAGATGGATTCAGGCCTAAGAAAGGCCTAGAATTTATATAGTCTCTTAATTTCTAGCTCGGTGCTCTTAACAGCAATAGCACTTAAAGATTTATATACCACTTCACAGTGCTTTTACAGCCCACTCTAAGCAGTTTACAGAGTCAGCAATTTGGGTTCTCAACAATTTGGCTTCTCATTTTACCCACCTCAGAAGGATGGAAGGCTCAATCAACCTTGAGCCTGGTGGGATTTGAACTGCCAAACTGCTGGCAGCCTGTGATCAACAGAAGTAGCCTACAGTACTGTGATTCCCAACCATTCTGGCTTTGTGGACCAGTAGTGGCAAGGGGGGGGGGGGGCGAAGGGGGGATAGTTCCACAAGCACACACACGCAGCTCCATTTGCAAATGGTGGGCGCACATGCTATTTTGGACAAATGGAATTTTGCACATGCATACTCGCCCACTGCTTGTGTGGCCTAGTTCCCAAAGGGTTGTGGTCTGGTACTGGGCCTTGGCCCGGGGGTTGTGGACCCCTGCCTTAACCAAACTGGATGAAACTAGCTCTCGACATTCGCATTGACTTACATAGATATCCAAAGCATATATATGCTGGTCATGAGATCCAATAAAGACTAGTCCCGTGGAAGGATCCAGAGCTGGAGAACTTTTCACAGCATCTTCCGTGGGAAATGCCCAGTGGACATCCCCATTAGTATTCTGGAGAACATATACCAGTCCGTTATAACAACCTGCATAAAAGCACAGCCACAGAAAACAGGTGCATTTGGAAAAACGTTCTAACCGGAGATGTGAAAATGTTTTCAAGTTCAAAACAGACAGTTCTTCTATCACAAGAAATGTCTGTAGGCTTTGTAGGGAAAATAGGCATATACCAAAGGAGCAGAGTTTGGATTGCAACCGGTGGTCGGTTTCATATTTTGTTAACACTGGTTTGCCCTGTGCGTGTCCGCTAGTTTCACACACATGTGCCCCTTCCACACATGCGCCCAGCCTTCTGCACATGCACCCGGCCTCAAAAACATGCCTAAATAGGGAGGCATAGAGTCGGGGGGGCAGGCCCCCCCACGATTTCCACTACCAGTTGTGGCGAATCGGTCCGAACTGGCTGAATACCACCTCTGATTGCAACATTATGCAATCCACCATCTTGCCAATACTGGTCTTTCTCGGAGCCCCCCCCCCCCCCCCCCCCCGGTACTGAAGCTTTTCTGACTCTGCAGGAGATGGTCTAATCTCAAAATATTTTTCACAGACCTGCATATACTTCTTTCATTTGCAGCAGACAAAATGAATCACAGTAGACACTGATCCAGTTTTCAAACCTTCAAACAATTAAGGTGAATTCATAAAATCATCACTGTTGAATCTACGATACTGTTCATTCACAAATAAAGGCGGATATATGTGTTGCAGGATAACGTTGCAGGATCCAATCTGGGTCGGTCATCGGGACCAGAGTTTTAATCTTCCAAGCTTTTGGAAGGGTGCTGGAGACCATCCTCCTAAGGGCTTGGAAATAACAGCCAACAACTAATAGCCAGCCATCAACACCCCAATCAACAGCTAAAAAGCTACACACAATATATAAATACCACACACAGAATAACCCAAAGCACACATTTCCTGAGGATGGGCTCCAGAACATGTCCGGAAGCTCAGAAGACTAAATCTCTAGTCCTGGTGACCAACCCATATTAGATCCTGCAACACTGTTCATTGCATTTCATGTTACAAATATATATTATTGTTTGATGATATTTTCCACTGACAACTATCAAGGATTCTGAACAGGGGTGGGCTTCAAAAATTTTAGCAGCGGGTTCTCTGCCCGGTTGCTGAGTGGGTGTGGCCATGGTGCGCATAGCCTAGTCAGCCTCCTGCAACCCAGCGGGGAGGCCCATTTTTCGCTCTCCCCAAGGCTTCCTCGGGCCCATTTCTGGCCTTCTGGCGCCTCTGGGAGCCTCCTTTTTCGCCCTTCCCAAGCCTCTGTGCAGGCCATGCACTTAACTGGCATTCAAAACGGGCCGTGTGGAGACCTGGGAGGGGAGGGTGGGCGGGGCCAGCCAGAAGTGGGATTTGGGAGTTTGCCACAACAAGCAGAATCTTTGCTAGAGGATCACCTAAACCCAGGCGAACCCGGAGCAGTTCATCCCTGATTCTGAATACTTACCAACAACAACGAAGTTTCCACACTTAGATACACATGCGGAGGACTCGATGCGGCCTGCGAGCCTTCTTGTCCATTTCACTTTGCCCGAATATAAGCCAATCGCTTGAATCGTATGAGAATGAGATCCAATATAAACAAGAGCAGATGATTTGTCAGGAACTGGGATTACAAGTAGCGGAGAGGCATCCACACACTTGCCGAGGTCCGAGGTCCATCTTACACGCAGTGTCAGCTTTTGGGTAATTTCGCCAAGATTTGTTTCATCCAAATTTCCTTCCGCAGAATAATCTGCTATATTTACATTCGTGTCGCTATTTGGCAACACTTCACTCTTCTCTGCCTGTTCTGCTTCAATCTGGTTCTTCACAGGCTCATCGAGAGACACCAAGTGGTTTCCTCTTCTTATGGCAATAAAACCTATGGTGGCCATGTCAGTTTTCAGCGATTTTTCAGGGGAGAGCTCCACACACTTATTGTTCGGTTCTTCACCAAGAGGGTCACTCAGTTTCCTTTTTACAACACTGTGGCTGCTTATAGCTAGGTTGTCCCTTGGAAAAGCTGATTTTAGGACATGTTTGTAAATCTCGCTAATGGAATGATTGAGAATAATTTCTACTAAGCCAGGAACAGGCCTACCTACCATACGTTCAATCTCATCATGAAGCTGTAGCAATTTTAAAGAATCCCCACCACTAGGCAGGAACTGTGACTCTTCCAAAATACAACTGGAGCCATCTGGAAGACTAAGAATAGACTGGGGTAGGGAGAGAGAGAAAGGAAGAAGCAAAGCGTTATTGTGTATAGATTAGTTTCCAACAGAATTACACACCGAGTCGCAAAGCAAGTGAGTAATTTGCAAAGCAGTAAGAACCAAACAGATTCAAAGAGAAACAAAGATAAGCTATAGACCAGCGGTGTCAAACTCACATTGTCACCGCGGTGGCACTTGATGTAGCGCAGGGGTGTCCAAACTTGGAAACTTTAAGACTTGTGGACTTCAACTCCCAGAATTCCCCAGCCAGCATGGCTGGCTGGGGAATTCTGGGAGTTGAAGTCCACAAGTCTTAAAGTTCCCAAGTTTGGACACCCCTTTATTTATTTATTTATTTATTTATATTTGATGCTTCTAGACCGCCCCCTCTCCCAAAAGGGACTTGGGGCGGTGTACAGTCCATACAGAATATAACAAAATACAATAAAAAAGTTAAATATGTACAGTTGACATGGAGGAGGTTAAAATGCAATTAAAAGAACTGTACAAAGCTAATATAAATATAAGTTTAAACCCCTAAAATAGACACAGTAAATTAAAATTAAATTAAATTAAAAAAACCCTAAAATAACCAGATGTAATACATTTGCCAGGAGGGACAGTTGTAATTATGCCTACATACCCCTGATGTAGCGGGACTTTTTTATCCTTCGCTAAACCAGGCGTGGGGCCAGGGTTGGTATTCACCTACTTTCCCGCCTTCTGCGCATGTGCTTTGCCTAAAAAAGGGGCCTAAATGGGATGCCGTAGAGCCGGGGAGAATGGGGAGGGCCACCCGTGATTTCAGCTACCGATTCAGGTGAACCAGTCCGAAACAGTAGAATACCACCTCTGGTGGGCGTGGACAGTGCGTGATGCATCCGGCCCGCGGGCCATGGATTTGACAGCCCTGCAGTAGACACTACCGGTACTTAAGACGAGACATCAGCTCTCTGAAGCTAGGGAAGAACACTATCTTTTAATCTTTTAAAGCAGATAAAAACTTCTGGGGAAAAGGAAGGAACACTATTAAAATGAAATGATAAATAAAGTCACCATCCGAGCAAAGTTGTAACTGATTCATATACTTAATTGCTATGAATGTTTTGGGATA
This sequence comes from Natrix helvetica, assembly GCF_964273705.1. NCBI lineage: Eukaryota > Metazoa > Chordata > Lepidosauria > Squamata > Natricidae > Natrix > Natrix helvetica. The sequence goes on along the minus strand of NC_138558.1, from coordinate 63,473,027 downwards.
CAGCACCTGGTCAAATGTTATGCATTACAGGTTGAACATCTTAGTAGCATAAAAGGGAGAGGAACTTCTTTATAGGATTGTAGCCACTTTATAATTTTACTAGTAGCTGATAACCTGACTGGGTATTTATTTATCCTAATCCTGTATTAGACAGGAAAAGCCCTGATTTCAGCAACAATTAAATTAGTTACAAATGTTGTCCCTGTGTACCCAGAAGCGTCAACGAAAGTGATACCATCTTATTGATCATGGCCATACATTTGTCCTCAAAATAATAATTGTTGAAAATGTCTGGACCAAACGTAATATCTAATGTTGGATTTTCACCCTTACCAGAGGGAACCTCCTTGTGGAATACTGTGAAGTTGTTTCCATGGCAACTGTGTTGCACAGTAGAAACCATTTTACGGCAGTACAGTAGAAGCCATTTGAAGGTACAACAGGCTGTATCTTAACAGAACACACACACTGTTGGGGTGTCTTACTCCCACAGTATTTGTTTCCAGAGAGTAAGTCATCTGTGTACCAAGTTTAGTTGAAAATGCTCAAGGCGTTCCAGAGTTATGCTGGAACATAAGCACACACAGCCATTTATATAATGATAATATATAAATAAATCCACTTGCATACGGATTCTAATAAAACGCATAAAAATTAGAAGCTCACTGTTGAATTTATTTTAATCCTGTTCTGGTGCTTGCTGATTGGATAAGGCAATTAATCTTCAACATGTCTTCTCACTTATAATAAATCAGAAACAGGTGCAGTGAATAAAACAGATATTTTGAATATCTGATATTCAACCTATACAGAAATGCTGGATCTGTTTGATTATTTTGGTCATGCTTTTATTAAAAAATAAGTCGCGCCTCAACTTATCCCAGAGAGGCAAGCATTAATGGCTCATTGGGCATAGCACTATTCATTACAACTGCCTACCATTATCTGAGTCCTGAGTTTTTAGAGAAATATTAATGATTTCTCTAAAGCCATTGCAAAGAATCCAAGTCAATGATCCAATGTGAAGACTCAAGAATATTCATTCCTGTTCTTCACTCTCTTATACAAATGACTGAATTATGGATGCTTAAGAGAATGCTTATGATATGGGAATAACGAAGTTTAATGGACTACCTGCCAGAGACTCTGCAAGCCTCCCCACAATTCTTGTTCGCTTAGCTTGCTGTCACTTTTTTGAGAATTCAGGTGGCTGCTGTAAATCTGATTCAGCTTGGACACATCAATTTTGCCTTTGCCCAAAGCAAAAAATAAAACAAGTGTTTATTATAATAAAACAAAGCATTCCTATGTCTTTATTGTAACTTAACACTCTACTGCAGGCGTATATCCAATTTACATGTATGTTTGAGTTCACAAATGACTTTAGTGAAATGAAAGTAAAACCACAAACAGGTTACACACACACACACACACACACACACACACACACACACACACACACACACTCATCTTTTAACAACCCCATAATCTCTTGTGGAGTCTTGGCAACTGAATGGAACTTAATGTTTACTGGCTGGATGCCCTTCCTGTCGCCAATGTGGAGGTTTTTTCAGTAGATATATTCTTAGAGACAGAAATATCTGTCTCTACCTAGGATTGAACTCACAGCCTCCTGATTGTGAGGTGAGAGCTCTACCTCTAGGCCACTGTACCACTCCCATGTGTACTATATACTGGTCTATACTATTCCAAATCACACACTCAGACACTTAGATATAGTGTAGATATCTGAATAAGAGAAATAAGAACGTCATATGCACAGTGTCTGAATGCTGAGTTTCTGGTTAGAACAAAAATCAGTGGTACACAGATTAGCCATCAATTTAGGTTAGCTGGACTTTGTACATAGTATTAAAATAATGCTTAGGATCATCCAACACAGATTAGAGCCCTAAATGGGACGGAAATGCCAGATGTTCCAAGCTGGCTTTAGAACAGTGTTTCTCAAACTTGGCGACTTTAAGTCCTGTGGACTTCAACTCCCAGAATCCCCCAGCCAGCTATGCTGGCTGGGGGATTCTGGGAGTTGAAGTCCACAGGACTTAAAGTCGCCAAGTTTGAGAAACACTGCTTTAGAATAAGTCACAGAACAAGCAACATGATTGCTAATGTATCCTAGAAAATTGAGAAAACCAAAGGATGACAAAAATAAGTCAGTATGTTATTTATTTGTCTTGGACTGTGCCAGCCATGTGAAGTTATGGAACGTGCCTAGAAATATGGGAATCTCAGAACATCTCATGCAACATGAGATGCAACAAGTATAAGGTTGTGGCCTGCCAGTGGCCAGCAGAGCTGGCAGCAGATTCAGACAGTGAGGAGATTGGGGAGGAAGATGGGCCAGTCCTGGAGTCTGGCAAAGGCTCTGATGAGGGCTCTGTGGCAGAAGCAGAGAGGGGGCCAGAGCTGTATGCCAGCTGTCGGCTGCCTTCAGAGTCAGACATCAGTGAGGCAGACAAACAGCTGGAGCCTGTTCCCAGTGTGTGCATGTGCAGAGTTGCCAGACGAAGGGAACAGCTAAAGAATAGGGGCTGACTTGGGAGTAAGGCCAGACGATGAATGGCCCCTCCCAGAGGAAATAAATGGGGAGCGAAAGGGGAGGGGAGTTTGCAGGAGACAATTAGTTTGCTTAATTGGTTAATGACTCTCCAAGACTCCTTCCCAAGTTTTGCAGATATTGACCTGGCAGCTCTCCAAACCAGATAAGGTCTGTGACCATAAATCCTCCTTTGAAAGACTTTGCTGGCTGTGAATGAGCAGAATTCACTGTAAATTAACAAAAGGAGGTTTTGCCGGGACAAGGAGTTCGTTTCATGCTCTTTGGAAGCCTTGGTCAGAACATATATATAATTCAGGAAGCCCCACTCTTGATCAAACATAGAGAACTAGACTGGCTCCAGGTCATCAAGGGAATGAGATATGACTATGGACTTTCGTAGAATATGCAAATGGTGGATAACTTCCGTCTTATGCCATCTATTTTCACAGCAAACCAACCAGCAACCAAGAAATATGCCACGAACTAAAACTTGGTGCATTAACCAAGAAGCCCTTGGAAAATATATTCAGATGCTGTAATATATGTACAGGTAGTTCTCGACTTACGACCACAATTTAGCCCAAAATTTCTGTGGCTAAGTGAAGCATTTGTTAAGTAAGTTTTGCTCCATTTTACAACCTTTCTTGCCACAGTTGCTAAGTGAATTCTTGCAGTTGTTAAGTAAGCAACATGGTTGTTAAGTGAATCTGGCTTCCCGATTGACTTTGCTTGTGAGAAGGTCACAAAAGGGGGTCGCTTGATCCCAGGGCCTGACAACCGTCATAAAGATGAACCAGTTGCCAAGCATCCAAATTTTGATCACGAGACCAAGGGGATGCTGTAACAGTTGTAAGAGTGAAAAATGGTCATAAATCACTTTTTTCAGTGCCATTGTGGTCACTAAATGAACTGTTTTAAGTCGAGAAGTGCCAGTATATCTACAAATATCAGGATAGTGCAAGGAATACTTTTTTGTGTGACAGTCTATGGAAGTGAAATCTGGACAATGAAGAGTAGAAAAAGTATCGATGCTTTTGAACTCTGGAGTTGGAGAAATCTCCCGAGAATACCATGGATAGCCAAGAAATGTCCCAAAAGTGCTTTTTCAAAAGGCAACTGGACTTTCTTGTTTTTTTTCTTTGAAGATATTTTGCTATTCATCCAAGAAGCTTCTTCAGCTCTGATTAGATGGTGGGGAACAGAAGGATTTACACTCCTTGCAGACAGCTGGCTATTTGCATCCTTTTAGAGAGTCGTTGAGGCCACCTGGAGGTTTATCTGTGTCCTCAAGGTCACCTGAATGATGCGAACTGACACAGATAAATCTCCAAGCTGCCTCACCAACTCACTAAAAAGAATGCAAATGGCCAACTGTTTGCAAGGAGTAGAAATCCTTCCCTTTTTGCATCTTCCAGTCAGAGCTGAAGAAGCTTCTTGGATGAGAAGCAAAACATCTTCAAAGAAAAGTCAGAAAACCCAGTTGCCTCTTGAAACAGCACCTTTGGGACAACCATGACCTGGATGACTGAGAATCTCCACAGATAGCCAAGAAAACAAACACGTGACTCCTAGAACAACTCAATCCAGAGTTCTCACTTGAGTGAAAAAATAACCAGAACAAAGGATCAGACTTTAGACATATTTTCAACTCCCTTGAGGAGTCTATAATGCTGGGAAAGGTGGATAGAAAAAGAGGATGACCAGAAGATAAGTGAATGGACAGAGTATCAAAGTATCACGGTAGTTGCAAGTACACTTCAAGATATGCAGGAGGACACACAAACAGGTCATCCTGGAGAAAATTTCTGTATGTGATCCGTATAAGAACTGACATTGACTTGATGGCACATAATCAGACTGACTTGGCTTCTCTCAGGTTTCCCCATGCTCTAAAAAGCAAGCTATTTTCGTAACAAGATGTTCCAATAAAATGCTATTTACATCTGGAAGCCGAAGAAAAACACCCAATCGGTCTCTGAATTAATGAGCGAGAGTGGCAGATGGCTCCCTTGTGCAAGGTTGGATCTGGTAGAACTGGCGTTCTAACAGTACCTTCATTCTTGCCTGGTTTTATGTCATTCTGTCTTAATTAGGGCTTATAAATTTAAGAAATTAATATAATCAAATACACATACAGTAGGCATTGATATGCATATTTACCGTGGGATGTGAATGGCAAAGTATCAATCGGCAAAACCTCATCTGGAATTGCATAGCTGGGGAGACATTCCTGGAGCTTTTTTAAAAGGTGCCTCTTTGAAACAGCTTTGGGGGCAACAAACAGAATTAATTTTTCTTCTTGGTACCATATCAAGGCACAGGTTCCCCCTGGGCAGAGGCTCTCTGCAACCTGCAAAATAAAATCACGGATGATTCTGACAAAACTTGGCAGAGAGCCATGAAGATGATTTTTCTTCCCCTTGTAATTCAAGTAACTTTCAGTATCATGAAAGCACAAACCAGGGGTGTCAAACTCGATTTCAGTGAGGGCCACCTCTGGGCTGTGTTTGACCTCGGGTTGGGTGGGGTGGGTGCGGCCAGGGTGGGTGTGATCAACTTGATGTCACTCGTGTCAGGGACCCCTCTGGGTGACCGAGTGCTCTGCCTGCCAGCGAAAACTGGCTCCCAATCTCCGTTTTCGGCTGGGATGGCCTCCTGCAACCCTCTGCCCGCAAAAATGGAGCTCAGGAGGGCCACTTCCCGAGCTCTGTTTTTCCTGCCGCTTGGATCCTAGAAATGAAGCCAGCTACCCCACTTGTGCTAGCCTAGCTTTGATACGGAGCAGATAGGCAAAGGTTTATTAGTCTTTGATCAATGCGTTTGATATGGGACATGCTAGAATTTAGGCCCCTGATAATTGTTAACACCATCCATAAAGGAAGAATTCTTGTTCTTCCTTTATGTTCTTCCCAACAGTGGGAACACCGTACCACTAATTTTAGTCCCTATTTTTCCACGAGCCTCAATGAACTCACTTTGATTCAGTGGTGGGTTACGACTGGTACGCCCTGGTACAGGAGTACCGGAGCCTGCTGGGAGCACCAGATACAGTTCCGGTACAGTGCTCCGGAGGGCCCGCCCGTGCTCCTTACTGGTATTTTAGGTTTTTGGGGCTTCCGCGCTCGGAGTGTACTGCGCCTGCGCGATGTTCCGGCCAGCAGCTGGAGCGTTGCGGAGGCGTCGCGGGCGGTAAGTACACATGTGCGTACTCATGCGGTGGACGCCCGGCCCCATTGCACCGTACCGGTTGCAACAGGATCTGGAACCCACCACTGCCTTGATTCAATTATTTTTGAGATTCTCCTTCTTTGACTCCTTAGTATCATGGTGTGAAACAATTTTATTGCAAGTAATAAATATCACTAGCACTGTTTATGAATTCAGCAATTGCCTTCACTTTGTATCATTGTCCCGTCATGAACCATCATAACTGTTTGAAACCAAAACCAGTTCTAGGTTAATATAAAAATTATAGGCACATTAATTGGATGGGGTAATAAAGTAAGGATTAATTCATGTGTTAGCTATTCAAGGTCCTTTTAGCTAGTTTAAATATTTAAAGATATGCTTAAATCATTAAAAGGATAGACACGCCAGATCAACATATACATAGGACGCTCCACTGAATTAAATTGGCTTCATTTTTTTTAAAAGAAAAAGTGGACTCCCTTGTGTTTGGACTGGGCTGGCCCATTTACTTAGCATGGCTACACTATAGAACTAGTTTGTCTTTGTTTCCTTTCAGGAATATGTTTTCAATATCCCAGCCTATCCTACAAATTTGGGATTTCCTAGTGGTCTCCTATTCATCTGCTCTGTCCCACGTAGATTTTAATTTGGGGGGGGGGAGTGGAGAAAGTTCAGCTGGTTGACTAGATGCCGTCACCTGTTGTGGCTTAACTGAGATTCTTTTTCTTTCTTTCTTGTTTAACTCTGGATGTGCATCAGTGGTGAAATTCATTTCTTTTTAAACTACCGGTTCTGTGGGCGGGGCTTGGTGGGTGTGACAGCGGAAGGATACTGCCAAACCTCCATTCCCATCCCACTCCAGGGGAAGGATACTGCAAAATCCCCACTCCTGGGGGAAGGATATTGTAAAATCTCCATTCCCACCCCACTCATGGCATAGGGCCTAGTTACCTGCGGGATCGCATCCTCCCACATACATCCCTGCGGCCAATCCGCTCTCACAGGGAGGGCCTTCTCCTGGTGCCGTCCACGAGGCTGGTTTGGCATAATTTTAACGTCTACCTCCTGGCATACACATTCTTACTGGTTTTTAGAGGGATATTGTTTTAAATTTAACTTGATATTTTAAACTTTTGTATTGATTTATTTATTAGCTGTACAGTTTGGCATATTTTACCCTCCTCTTATACATGTATTTATATAGTTATTTCTACATTTTAATCTGTTGTATTTTGGTACGGACTGTACACCGCCCCGAGTCCCTTTTGGGAGAGGGGGCGGTATATAAACGCTAATAATAAATAAATAAAATAAAAAAATAAAAAAATACTCTGGGACCAGCCAGAGGTGGTATTTGCCGGTTCTCCGAACTACTCAAAATTTCCGCTACCGGTTCTCCGGAACCTGTCAGAACCTGCTGAATTTCACCCCTGATGTGCATGATTATTTTGCGATGGAATGGGAACGGGATAAGAGGTGGCAGATAATGTCAGCAATAGGCTTCCCCGGGGAGGAGAAGTCAACACTTTCCACAGAGAAGCCCAAGCTAACACTTCACGGTCCTGAATGGATGGGGGAGGAAGGAAAGGCTTGATAGTAGCCCAATTTCCCAGGTTATAACTGTTAGGTTATAGCTTTAGTTTGGTGAGACTCTTGACTATTGGATGTAAACAGATAAAGAACTGGACTCAACTGGACCACGCTGTGTCGTCATTGGGCTTAGGCCTGTCAGTTTTTTTCTTCAAAGTACAAAAAAAAACACACACACACACACCTGCTGTCAGGCCTGGAAGCCATCTTTCACATTGGGCCTTCAGGCCTGTCACATTTATTGTTGTGGGAAACAGGGAGGGGGGATTGTATGGAGTGGGGTAGATATAGTCAAAATAACGTTCTTTTCTCTGCGAGTCAAGGACATCTTGCCCTGCACCTGGAGGGGCTTGACTGGGAGGCATCTCTCGTTGGTATGTGCTTGATTGGACCATGTGATGGGCATGTGGCTGCTGGGCAGGGACCCTGAACTTTCTTTTGGGTGGGGAAAACCTGGAAACTTTCAGATTTGGATTTTCCCAGATGTGCTAATATGATATGTCTCATAAAATGGAGCTTTGAGGAAACTCAAGCCTCGGAGTCTTCTTTCGTTGCGGGTGTTACTTGGAACCCTGACAACTGCTTCCTTCATATGGCCGAGCACTGCTCACAGCGTAGCATTCACTATCCAGACTTCCTCCTTGTATTTGTTTAGGAATACCCCTGCCTTAGTCTTCTTGTCATATTGCTAATCATTCTCATCTCCATTAAGAGTTTTGTTTTCAAATGTCACCGCGGCTCTTAAAGATATTTTCTATTGGTGGGTCTAAAGGTTTATTATTCCCAGGGGTTTTTCTCCAATGCATGGGTTTCTAACCTTTTTATTTTCAAACTTTCTGGTATCCCTTAGGTTATAATACAGATGGAAGCTGGAGAATATGATAGTATTCAAAACTTAGGGGTAGCTAATAGTCTATTTCATGGGTGGGTTTCACATAAGTATACCATCAGTTCGCCACATCCGTGCACCTCCATTTCATGAGCATGCGCGCCTTCTGCGCATGTGTGTATAACCTTCCGTGCATGTGCTTTGCTCACATGCGCAGCTCGCCCGCATGCGCACGGCTTATAAAACGTGGCTAAAAAGGATGGCATACAGCCGGGACGGGTGGGCAGGTACACCCGTAGGTCGCCGCTACCGGTTCGCCCGAACCGCTCCGAACCAGACGAATACCACCTCTGGTCTGTTTCCATGTAAGTAATATCGAAGTCATCTCAAAAAATCAGGTAATTTCTATCTTCCAGATTCTTCATGGCCCAAACTCACTTCTGTTTTTAAAGATTTTAAAAAAAACTTTTCGTAAATAGTTACCTATTACCTCACCTGCTGTACATACTCGGTGTTGAGGCGCTTGCCATGACGCTTAATTTGATTGTCCTTCCGCCCCAAGAAAAACATTTCAGCCTTCTTCACTTTTACGAAATCTCCGGTGGCTCTCATGGTGTCCACAGGTAGTGTTGTTTCTCCGTCAATGAAGCAGACGCGTCCGTTTCCTCCTACGCGGAGCAATTCTAAGTGGTAAGTAAGTGGCTTCCCCTTATCAAGGCATATAATGCAGGCTAAAAAGATCTTAAAAGGATGAGATTTATCAGCCTTGTGAGATAGTTCGGATACAAAGCATATCCAGATGAGCTGAATTCTACTTTATTGTAAGGTTACTTTATCAGAATCTTTCAAGTCTGAAAGTATATTTCTCCCCATTGTTTTTGTAGTCCAAGATATTAGGGCGAGTCCTTTCTGAGATGTTTGCTACACCTCAAGTCCAGCTGCCTCTTATCTGACTGTTATCTACTGTATGGCTCTTCCTCCTGTCTACCAAAGTCATTCCCACATACCATTTACTTGATACAGGAAAATAGCACAAAGTGTCTTTCAAACTTGATCAACTAACTTGCCCACCTACTAGCTACCGTATTTTTCAGACTATAAGACACACCTAGATTTAGAGGATGAAAACAAGAAAAAAAAGTTTTGGGCCTCTGCGCGTCCCATTTTCGGCCTCCCCTCACCCCAGAAGCACTTTGCAGGCAAGACTTCCATGCATCCCCGTTTGGCAAAAACGGGCTCGGTTTTGGCTTGCAGAGTGCTTCTGGGGGCCGGGAAGGGCAAAAACGGGAAACAAGGGGGGCTCGGAAGGCCAAAAAGGGGGCGTTTTTGGCAAAAACGGGACTTGGGGAGGGTTGGGGAGGCAAAAAACAGGCCCTTATTCAGTCTATAAGATGCACAGACATTTCCACCTACTTTTTTGGTGGGAAAAAAGTGTTTGTTATAGTCTGAAAAATACGGTAAGTTTTATCACATTGAACTACTGCATGCAGCATGAGAAAGAGTTCAGTCTTGCACACTGCCACTGTCCTATCTGGTCAGATGACCATGAAGAATGTGGAAGGCTCTACTTTTATTTTTGTTGAATGTAGCTTCTTGGGCTTAAACATAACTGTGATTATTTTTCATAAGCCTATTTCGCTTCCCATGGTTTGATATTGGCTTATTTTGTTGTGAGATAAGAGAAAATGCAGAAACATTAGAGCCTTGTGCGTATTACAATTATTTAGCATGATAGCCGACAGCCACTTCGGACCGTGATGCAAACTAATTATAGCACCTTCCGTCGCTAGGTTAAAACTTCCATTCATAGTTACTCTTTGTGTTAGCTGAAATCGATGGGAATTGGGGATGCATTATTATTCCAAGAATCCAGATTCATAAGTGCATAGCATTACAGAAAGTGTAGTGCTCAAAATAAAGTGTTGTTTAAAACACACTACAGGTAGCTCAAAATTTCTGTTGCTAAGTTAGACATTTGTTAAATAGATTTTGCCCCATTTTACAACCTTCCTTGCCAAAGTTGTTAAGAGAATCTGGCTTCCCCATTGACTTTGCTTGTCAAAAGGTCAGATAAGGTGATCGCATGACCTGGGACACTGCAATCATCCTAAATATGAGTCAATTGCTAAACGGCTGAATTTCGATCATGTCACCATGGAGCTGCTGCAACCCTTGTAAGTGTGAAAAACAGTTGTAAGTCACTTTTTTCAGTCACTAAACAAACTGTTGTAAGTCGAGGACTACCTGAATTCCAATTAACCATAGACCTTGCCTTAGTGATGAGGTTGAGAACAAACATCGTGTCAAATTATTAAATCTGATGCCAGATTTTAAAACCTTTTGGTTGCATTTTTATTTTATAGTGTTCAGAAATCGAAATATTTAAATCCCAGTTTTTTTAAAAAAAAATGCTTATCTTGGGGAAATCTTTTAAGCTCATTCAAAGTCCTCAATCTAATAACTGGACTGTTCCCAATTATTCTGATTACTAACTATAGGTAAGAAAAACCTTGCTATTTTAATACTCTGGCCAATCTAATTCCTGTACTACCTAATCAGAAATCTCTAAAAGTTTGAAGTAAAATGTTAGCGCCCTGAAAATAGCTTCCTTATTCACTGGAATCCAATGGCTACTAGAATCATCTTCAAGTAATGATTAATTTAATTAAAAATGACAAAAAATAAAATTACCTATAAATACTTGGCCTTCACCTTCTTGGACAAGTAAGCCATTAGCATCTTTGACTTCAACTGTTATTCCAGATAATGGTGTTCCCAGTGGTACAGCAGCATCAAATCTGAAAAAGGATGTGGTGAGCAGGCAGAAGGAAGAGAGATGTAAAACAAGGACAGACAATAAGTATAGAACCAGTGACGTGCAGTCAGGGGAGGCAGGGGAGGCAGAGCCTCACCGCTCTCATCATGAAAAGAAAAAAGAGAAAAAAAAATTCTCCCCTTTTCTCTTTCATCTCTTTCTTGTGCATGCAAGCAAAATACCCCAGGATCACGGTGGCGGGGACAGCAACTCCATCCGCTGTGCTGCGGAGAAGAGCCACGCTGTGCTCCTCAGCGCTAGCCTCAGATCAACGCGAGCCGCGGTCCCCTTCATGTATGCTCAGGAAGAAGGGGAATGGGACCGCGTGTGCAGGAGGCTCCTCAGTGCCAGCCTCAGATCAGCGCGAGCCGTGGTCCCCTTCATGTTGGCTCAGGGAGGAGGGGAATGGGACCGTGTGTGCAGGAGGCTCCTCAGCACTAGCCTCAGATCAGCATGAGCCGCGGTCCCCTTCCCCTGCACACGCGGTCCCTTTCCCCTCCTTCCTGAGCCAACATGAAGGGGACTGCGGCTCACGCTGATCTGAGGCTGGCGCTGAGGAGCTTCTAGTACGTGCGGCCCCATTCCCCTCCTTCCTGAGCCAACATGAAGGGGACCACGGCTCGCACTGATCTGAGGCTAGCGCTGAGGAGCACAGTGTGGCTCTTCTCCGCAGCGCAGTGGAAGGAGTTGCTGTCCCCGCCACCGTGATCCTGTGGTATTTTGCTTGCACGCTTGCAAAGATCAAAGTTGTCACAGTCCTCCCTTCATGATGATCATTTGATGACGTCACCAGCCTCACCAACCATAAACCTCACCACACGTCACTGTATAGAACTAATTTCTTCCTTCAGAAAAAGAATAAAGCCACTATCCAAATTATTAACAATTATTAATTAGATTTTTTTAATAAAGTGAAATCACTGCCAACAGTTACATGTTTTATCCACAAGTCAAATTTACAGAATCTAGATCAGTCACTTGTAATGTGTACTTTAAGTGCATAAAACATTTTGACTTTAAAAGACTGATTTGAGTTCAAGTATTCTGAGTTTGGAATGAATTATCTGGCTCATGCCCCCATTGCAACTAGAACTAGAGTCGACAGAGATCAAGGGGGTAGTTTTGTTGGCTTCGGAGGAAAACGGGGAAGAGCAGACCCATGTCAGGCCAGGGGTTTTCAGGATTGGGATGGCTTGTAGGCAAGGAGGAAGGGGGGCAGGATGACCAAGAGAGGCTAAGCAGTGAAACTGAGCTCAGGCGATGAGCAAGGACGACCCGCTTCTGATCCTTGAGCAAGGAGTGTGGAGAGAAGGCGAGAACAGCGCAGACTTAGCCGACTACTTGGGAGAAGAGCACCATGCCTCTCTTCACAAGGCACACCTGGGAACTGAGGCTTAAGGAGATGCTGTGGGGAGGGGTATTTGTTGGAAACTAACGCTGAATTCTTGGAGTGTTGAGTGCCAACGTTTAAACTTTCCTGTATTTCTTGCTGGATTTCTGGATTATTTGTCATGCTCCCTTGCTTCCTGGACTCTTCAACTTGCCCTGCTGGATTTCTTGCTGTGCAGCCGTGGTGCTCACACCGTTGGGCTGGACTATTTGCAGCCAGAGACTGCTTGAGATGTGTGAGTGTGTGTGTGTGTGTGTGTGTGTGTGAGAGAGAGAGAGAGAGAGAGAGAGAGAGAGAGAGAGAGAGAGAGAGAGAGAGAGAGAGAGAGAGAGAGAGAGAGAGAGAGAGAGAGAGAGAGAGAGAGAGAGAGAGAGAGAGAGAGAGAGAGAGAGATAGATAGATAGATAGATAGATAGATAGATAGATAGATATCACTTTGTTCTGGGACTTGCCAGAACTTGCTTGGGGAAATTTGGAGCAATAAAGGGGTGGTTTGAACTGTCAGCTGCCTGTGTTATCTCTGTGCTGTGCCCGGGGTCATCACAAAGTCTGAACTCAAAATGTTTCTGGAACGGATAAAACAACCCCTTTCACATTTGAAACACTCCCAACTCAAAATCCCCACAGCACTGAGCCTTATCAAGTCCACAATAGGGCAGCAAAAATTGAACATTTTCCTACCGACGATCCATGTCAAAAGCCTCCTCAGGAATCCTGTAACATGTGGCCCAACATGAAACTTCTGTAATGCCATAAATATTAAAGAGTTGAGTTTTGTTTCCGTTTACTTTCCAGCTTCTCAACACGCTAAGCGCAGGGCAGGCTTCTCCACCAAGGGCTAAGATTCTCAGGGAGGTATCCACACTCAAAACGGTTGATCTAATATGTTCAACTCCAAATCTCTTCAAAAGGGTGGGTGTAGCCTGAAGAAAGCAAGATTTAAGGTTATGACAAGTAGTCCTCGACTTTACAACGGTTTGTATAGTGTCTGCTCAAAATTACATCATCTGAAAAAAGAGACTTACAACCGTTTTTCACGCTCACAACAGCATTGCAGCATTCCCAATGCAATCCTCGGCTGCAACAATAGAGGGATAGAATCAAAATCATGAGAAGTATTGGTACCACTTTATAAAGATTTATTAAGACCCCACTTGGAATACTCCATCCAGTTTTGGTCATCACAATATAAAGAAAAAGATGTTGAGATTCTCAAAAAGAGTCAGAGAAGAGAGACAAAGATGATTAGGGGTCTGGAGACTGAACCATTGAAGAAAGGTTGAAAGAATTGGGTATGTTTAGTCTACTCAAAAGCAGGACTAGGGGAGACATGATAGCAGTGTTTCAATACTAAGGAGAAATTTCCTAACTGTGAGAAGAGTTCATCACTGGAATGGCTGGCCTTCAGAAGTTGTATGTGCTCCAGATTTTTAAGAAGAGACTGGACAGCAAATTGTCTGAAATAGGACAAGGTCTCTTGCTCTAGCAGGGGGTTGGACTAGAAGACCTCCAAGGTCCCTTCCAACTCTTGTTATTCTATGAAATAGTTTTCAATCTGAGACACTCCTGAGCAGAAACTCTGGAACTAGCCATTGCTTATCTCCTGTCATTTGAGTCAATACTAAACGTGGCTTATTCAATAATGGTTATGTTAGTAAGAAGTTTCTAGGAGAAAACACCGTCATTTGAGGCTTAACCTCATCTATTCCAGAAATGTTCCAAATCTGAAATACTTATATACTATATTAATATGGGTGAAACAGCACTGGAGCACTTCTGATGAAGTTGGAAGAAGACTGATTTGGGAACAAGGTGCTACATATATTGACACTATTTTTTAATTCCTACAGAATGCATATGAAAGCTTTGGGCTATTCATCTGTCTGTCTGTCTGTCTGTCTGTATATATATATACATGTTCCAGTATAGCTCTGGAATGTCTCAAGAAATTTCAACCAAACTTGGTACACAGATAACTTATTCTCCGGAAACAAATACTGTGAGTCTAAGACACCCCTAACACCCCTTGGGGTGTGTGTTCTGCTAAGATACAACCTGTTGTGCTTTAAAATGAATTCTACTGTACTGCCGTAAAATGGATTCTACTGTACAGCACAGTAGAGTTGCCATGGTAACGGCTTCACAGTACTCCACAAGGGGGCTCCCTCTGGTAAGGGGAAAATCCAACATTAGAAATTACATTTGGTCCAGGATTACTTTTGAGGATAAATGTATGGATTAGGATGAATAAATATCCGGGCAACACCAGGTTATCAGCTATCTGCAATATAAATGGCCTTGGTAAGATTTCTCCTTACTCAAGCAAATAAGACAAGTGAATAGTTTAATTAACTCTCCAAACAACAAGTTACTTACCTGTAATATGGTCACTCTGTGCTGCTGGAAGAGAGCCCTGGATAACCGCTGTGGCCTCATTTTAATTGCTGTGGGTAGTATAAGCAGACATGCCCCACTCGCCAGACTAATGAACAGGTCAATGACTGATGGATCAAAAGTCAAAGGAGAGGCCATAAACACCAAGTCATCTGGGGTAATTTGAAAAATCTCTCTAAAATAAGGAAAAAATACATCTCTGAGAAATTAGATTTAGATGGAACTTCAAGCAGTTTTGCATTTCTTGCAACACTGATCACACATATGCCAAATTAATCAGTCAGACTCTTTCTCCCACTAATACAAGTTATAAATGCTCCAATTCCACCTCTAATTCAGGTCAGCATTACATAAACTGTATGCCCTGAATGTCTGGGGTCTAAGCAGCCCTTCCAAAATTTGGAGAAGTATAATGAGGTCAACCCAGAATGAGATTCATTTCCAACAAACATTATAGCTTTCCACATTTCTTTTTTAATCTAAGGGCGAAATACTTGCAAACCAAGATCAATGAGCTTATGTCAGATCTATTCCAATTATATTGAAAGCCAAAAACTGGAAATCCAACACAATTTATGCTATTGTTGTTCTTTTTGTTAACCCTTCCTTCTTATCAAAATATATTATCATCATCTTCATTTAATGACCCCACGATCCCTTGCAGGGTGGAGTCTGGATAACTGAATGGAGCTATCAGAGCGTTTTAATGGCCGGATGCCCTTCCTGTCACCAATGCAGAGTTTTGTTCAGCAGATACTGTATTTTTCGGAGTATAAGACACATTTTTTTCCCTCAAAAAAGAGGCTGAAAATCTGGGTGCGTCTTATACACTGAATACAGCACTTTTTGCCTACTGAAACTCTGCCCCCTTCACCAAATAGCCATGCATAGCTTGTAGGAGGCTTTCAGAGAGCTCCTGGGGGCTGGGGAGGGCAGAAATGAGCAAAAACCAGGCCCCAGGAGCATTCTATAAGTTTCCTAATGCCCTTTTTTGACAAAAAATGTGCCAGTTTTTGTGAAAAACGGGCCATTTGTTGTTGGTCCCCCCCCCCCCCCCCCGAACACTCTATAAGCCTCCTAAAGGTTATTCATGCCCTTTTTGGGGAAAAAATGGGCCCGTTTTCACAAGAAATGGACCATTTTGGGAGGTATGAAGAGTGCAAAAACTTTTTTTAAAAAAAATTGCCTCTTCAAAACCTTGGTGCGTCTTATACTCCGGTGCGTCTTATACTCCAAAAAATACGGTAAATTCTCATTGTGCCCAGAAAGAGAAATATGTGCCTCTACCTAGGATCGAACTCACAGCCTCCCAATTGTGAGGCAAAACCTCCACTTTTAGGCCATGGTGCCACTCCTCTTATCAAAATATATGACTGTATATATGGAAAAACTTACCTAAGATGAAGGATATTTGGTACGATGCATTTATGAGGCACCCTCACAATTTTGGGGAGCCCTGTTGTTCCAGATGTGTGCAAAATATATGCCAGGGAATGTTTCTCTCTGACATTCAACAAATCTTTGGGTGGTCTAACATCATGTTGCTGTTCTTGAAAGACACTTTTGACCACAGAACTTTCGCTATCTGCATTTTCATATTTGGTCAACGGAACACCACTCTGCCTTTGGAAAAGAATTAAACCAATTCTCTGCCTTTGAAGAGAATTTTGGCTGTACAAGTGTCCATAGGTAATTGTGAATTTCTGGAAAGAAAAGGGGACACTTATTCTAATAGAACTTTCGTACGTTTACTTCTCTGTGTCTAAAGTCACACCAAATAAAGTCAAACAAAATAAATTTAGAGCAGCTAAATAATCAGATGCCTTTCAAGGGAATATGGCTTTAAAAAAAAAACAACAACCCAAAGTGACTCTGCAACAAAGGCAAAAGCTTGGTGGTTATTTTGTAGGGCTGCAAGATTTGTGCTGCAAAAATCCAAATGACAATTAATGAAAAATGGAGAACATGGAACAACGAAAGGGCCTCAAACAGCACACCAAGACTGTAGAAGTGTCAGTATTTAATCAAACTCATGTGCCCAATATTTCAAGAGAAATGCTGGACAAGAATTGGAATTGAAATTAATATTCTGGGAGAAACATTAACAATCTCAGTCTTCTGCTCCATATTAAAAAAAAACATCTATCAACTAATGCAAATACTGGCCAAATACTGGCCACAGTCAAAGACATTATTTTTTTAGGCTCAACGTTCACCGAGATCTTTCTATTTGGGAGAAGACTATGATATATCAAGATATTAATATTAAATATACCGATTTTATATATGTCAAATTGGGGACAGAGCACCCTGGAGAAAAATCTCATCCCTGTGTCCTGGATGCCTTTGAACTGCAGTGCTGGAGAAAAGATATGAATAAACTCTGAGCTGTAAGAACAATTGATCAAGAATCAAGATCACGTGAAGTGTTAATACCACTTTATAATGCCATGGTAAGGCCACACTTGGAATCCTGCATTCAGTTCTGGTCGCCACGATATAAAAAAGATGTGGAGACTCTAGAAAGAGTGCAGAGAAGAGCAACAAAGATGATTAGGGGACTGGAGACTAAAACATATGAGGAACGGTTGCAGGAACTGAGTATGTTTAGTTTAAGAGAAAGAAGGACTAGGGGAGACATGATAGCATTGTTCCAATATCTCAGGGGTTGCCACAAAGAAGAGGGAGTCAAACTATTCTCCAAGGCACCTGAGGGTAGAACAAGAAGCAATGGGTGGAAACTAATCAAGGAGAGAAGCAACTAAGAACTGAGGAGAAATTTCCTGACAGTTAGAACAATTAATCAGTGGAACAGAAGTTGCCTCCAGAAGTTGTGAATGTCCCAACACTGGAAGTCTTTAAGAAGATGTTAGATAGCCATTTGTCTGGAACGGTATAGGGTTTCCTGCCTAGGCAGTGGGTTGGACTAGAAGACCTCCAAGGTCCCTTCCAACTCTACTATTGTATTGTATTGAGTATTAGATGAAATAAAAACAGACTGCTCAGTATTTCAAACCAGTTGGTTTAAGACAGAGAACGAATTGGGACAAGGTTGCATTCTCTCCTCTTTCTTATTCAACCTGTATGGAGAAATGATCATGAGGAAGAGATCTTGAAGAATCAAAAGTTGAGGTAAAGATCAGTGGAAGAAACATCAACAATCTTTGAAATGCTGACAATACAACTCTCCTCTCAGGGACCAAAGAAGGCCTGGAACGTCTGATCAAGAAAATCAAAATGAGATTGTTGATTTCTTTCTGAACATCAAAAAAAGACCAAGCTCATGACCACCACAAGGAATGGAGACATCAAAAGGGAAATTGATGGTGAAGGGACAGAATGTGTGGGAAAAATTCATTTTCCTAGGATCGCAGATAGCTCAAAGTAGTGAAGGCAGCACAGAAATAATATATCAGATTGCACTGAGTTCCACAGCAATGAGCATGAGCTGAGTATTGAAAAGCAAGTACATCAGACTGGAAACCAAACGTAAGTTAGTTCACTCTATTGTGTTTCCCGTAGCTACCTTTGGTTGCGAACGCTGGACTTTAAAAAAAATAAGACAGAAAGAAAATCAATCTGTTGGGGCTGGAGAAGACTCCTGCGTATTCCTTGGGCAGCAAAGCTGATTAACAAGCAAGTATTGGAGCGTTGAATTTGTATTGTTTTCTATTGGACGTGATGGCTTAGTGGCTAAGATGCTGAGCTTGTCAATCAGAAAGATCGGCAGTTCGGCGGTTTGAATCCCTAGCACCGCATAAAGGAGTGAACTCCCGTTACTTGTCTTTGCTTCTGCCAACCTAACAGTTCGAAAGCAGGTAAAAATGCAAGTAGAAAAATAGGGAACGACTTTGGTGGGAAGATAACAGCATTCGGTGCGCCTTCGGCGTTTAGTCATGCCGGCCACATGACCACCGAGACATCTTCGGACAGCGCTGGCTCTTCGGCTTAGAAACGGAGATGAACACCGCCCCCTAGAGTCGGTAACAATTAGCACATATATGCGAGGGGAACCTTTATCTTTATTGGAGCACATAACACTAAAAAGATGTTAAAGCTAGAAGGCAAAATTACAAAACTAAGTCTCACTTACTTTGGCCATGTCATGCGGGGGAATTCACTGGAGAAAGCAATAAAGTTTGGAAGAATTAGAGGTAAAAGCAGCAGTAATATAAGTCATAAGGTTGTAATTCTAGGACTACCGTACCTAATAGTACCTTGGTACTCAATATTTAGTAGTTCTGGGATGCGCAATGAGTACCAAAAATGATGAATACCAACCAATTTTTCCCGCATAAGCAATAATGTTATGAGTCACAAGGCAGCCAACACTGACAGATCCTAGCTTGTGCAATGAATACTATACCAAACAAACAATGGTACTGGGACAAAATGTTTTCATCAAAATGAATTCAGTACCAAATTCGATGAGTTTCAAAGCAATTGAGTACCAAGGCACCACTGGATATAATTACTTAAAATTCTATGGGTTTTGTTGTTGTTAGTTGCGAAGTCGTGTCCGACCCATCGTGACCCCATGGACAATGTTCCTCCAGGCCTTCCTGTCCTCTACCATCCTCTGGAGTCATTTAAGCTCCCGCCTACTGCTTCAGTGACTCCATCTAGCCACCTCATTCTCCGTTGTCCCCTTCTTCTTTTGCCCTCCATCTTTGCCAGCATTAGGCTCTTCTCCAGTGAGTCCTTCCTTCTGATTAGATGGCCAAAGTATTTGAGTTTCCTCTTCAAGATCTGGCCTTCTAAAGAGCAGTCAGGGTTGATCTCCTCTAGGACTGACCGGTTTGATCACCTTGCAGTCCAAGGGACTCGCAGGAATCTTCTCCAGCACCAGAGTTCAAAGGCCTCCATTCTTTGGCACTCAAACTTTCTTATGGTCCAACTTTCACACCCATGGGTTTACTTCATTGTAAACATAAAACTAACTTAGGTAGAAGGTTTGCATAATTCTATTTACATTTTAAATATGCCAATTAAAATAAAAACGGGAAGTGTTGAACTTACATCAACTTTATCTTCTTCAACAAGAACGTATTGGAAACCACATGTCTTCATGAAGGAAATAGAGAGGCTGGGCAAGGCATCTGGATCAATGGGAGAATACGCAGCAGGTACCTGCAGAAGTCTAGCAAAATGAAGCACGCTACTGTATTCTTACAAATTTACAGAGGGTCCTTACAAACCATAGAGAAGGCTCTCTATGGTTTTCCATATACTTTTATATTTCACAGCCGGTGTGGGGAACTATGGCCCTTTGATGGCGTGGACTTCAACTCCCAGAACTCCTGGGAATTTTCATGCTGGGCTCAGGAATTTTGGGGGTTGAATCCATAAGTCATAAAAGGACCATAGTTCTCCACCTCTGTTTTACCGGATATTGGATACAATTAATATATGAGTGCAGCCTAACTACATAATTTCCTATAGTGAAATGCCAAGGTTTTAAAAATAAAAGGGATTTATTTCTATATGTCTTACTCCATCTAGTGGCTCAAGTTGTTGAAGCAAAAAAGTTAGATTCCACACATATTTATGCCAGTATCTTGTATCCTATTAAAAATTAATACATTACTACCATGTTTCCCTGAAAATAAGACCTTTTTACCCCCCCCCCTCCCGAAGGACTTGGCCCAGTGGTGGGTTCTGGATCCCGTTGCAACCGGTATGGTTGCAATGGGGCCTGGCTTACACCATATGAATGCATGCAGCACACGCACACATGCGCGAGTGCACATGCATCCTTACCTCTTGTGACGCCTCCATGATGCTCCAGCTGCATTGCACAGGCGCTGTGCGCAGGTGCCGAAAAGCTGAAATACAGGTAAGGAGCTCGGGCGAGTGGGCCCTACAGAACACTGTACCGAAACGGTACCCGGGCAGGCACTGGTACGCCCATACAGGGGCGTACTGCCTGCAACCCACCACTGGCTTGGCCTTATTATCACAGGGGCTTATTATTTTGGGAGTACATGAGGTGGCGAGCATGGGACTGGATGTCACATTGTCGCCGTAACATCCCCTCCCTATTCTTCATGCCGGCAGAACGGCTGGCCAGCACTGCCCTGATGTGTCCTGCTGCCGCCGGCTCATGGAGCAGAACTCTGCAAGGCTTGTTGTGCTATTGCACACACGAACTGTAACACTGCCGCGAGCTTCACCATACCGGCACAGCTGGCATGCATCTGCTCACGCCAGTATGTCAAACCTCGTGGCAGTGCTGCCGTTCGCGCATGCAACGGTACAAGAAGCCTTGGAGAGTCCTACTCCACGAGGCAGCAGTGCAACAAGTCTCACAAAGACTCATTTTTGACATTTATGGCTGGTGGCAGGTGGGGCAGACAAGAAGCACGTCTTACCTTTCCAGCTCCATCGCGTTCCTTGCCGTTGTGTCCAGGGAAACACATTGTAAAAAAACTTCTCGCAAGTTCAAACAAACTTCTCGAACTCGCGAGATTTTCTTACGTGTTTCCCTGGACACAACGGCGCTGAATGCGACAGAGCTCCCAGTGTCCAGTAAGATGCATGTCTCATGCTGGGGCACAATTTGGGGGGTGGCAGGCGGGGTGGGGGATGGGGTGGGGTGGGCCACAAGACATTCATCTTACTAGACAATGACAGTTCCATTGTGTCTCTCAGCCGGTCTGTGTAGGGAAACACCTTGCATGGTAAAGAAAAAACTTCTCGTGAGTTCAAGAAGTTGTTAATTGCTCGTATTTGCAATAAGTTTTTCTTTACCATGCAAATGTTTCCCTGAACAGACCAGCCAAGAGATGCGAGGGAGCTGCCAGTGTCTGGTAAGACGTGTGTCTCGTGCTGGGCGCAATTTGGGGGTGGGGTGGAGCGGGGCATGGGGTGGGGCAGGCCAGGCCTCGAGACACATGGGAAGTTCTGCCATGCCTGGCGAGGGGAGAGAAGAAATGGCAAGGGGAGCACTGTCTCCACCTGCCACCCCCTATAAAAAGATGGCAGAAATGAGTCTTTGTGAGACTCAAAACAAATGAGAAAGAATGGGGAGAGAGAAAGGAAAGAAAGAAAAAGAAAGCAAGGGAAAGTGAGAGGAAAAAGAGAAACAGAAATGAGAGGGAGGGAGGGAAGAGATCCATTTCCCCCCCACAGGGAAACCACAATTGCAAACCCTGCACCCACAGGAAGGGAAACCACAATGCCAAATCCAAACCACAATACCTCCAGGGTTTTGGATTAATGGATTTAATGATCTAAAATGACTTTTATTTTGATCCCCAGACAAGAGGGGAGAATGGGGCAAGAGAAAGGAAAGGGGGAGGGAGAGAGAGGGAGGGAGGGAGGGAGGGAGGGAGGGAGGGAGGGAGAGGAAAAAGAGAAACAGAAATGAGAGGGAGGGAGGGGAGGGAAAGAGAGACCCATTTGCAACACACAGGGAAATCACAATTGCAAACCTTGAACCCACACACAGGGAAACCACAATACTCATGTATGGTACAACAATCAATTTATTCAAACTCAACAATATTTTCAAACTCAACAATTTATTCCAATATGGTAGCCATGTCATCTTCTTCTATAACATCATCAAAACTGTCCACATCCTGAATTGCATTCTGTGTTTCTTGCGAGTCCAATTTGTCCAACACCATTGGTCCCAATCGCTCATGCTTAGCAATAGCGGTCTCCTTAAAGGAGTACCTCCTGTCCATGTAGCCTGCTCTTATTGCATTGGCAACACAATCGTCACTAATTTTGTCCCACGCATTTTTAACCCAATTCGCAAGGTCTGGCAGGCCGGGCTTCACAAAATTCCCTTGTTGGTTTCTTATCATTCGATTTATTTGGAGATGGAGGTGTTCCCTAAAAGCCTTATTAATACCGATATCCAATGTCTGCAGGTAGCCAGTCATTCCTGGAGGAATTATTATTTGATCGATCCCGCGTTGTGCAAGAAACCTTTTCATGTCCTTGGCACAGTGAGTGCTGGCGGAATCCCACAACACCATGCCTCTTTGACCACCCCTCCCAACAAGTGGGAACATTAGCTCCACCCACTTCCTGATGGCTGCTTGGCTGCACCAGGCCTTTTCGGTTTCCAGGGTGTAAATCCCTGAAACCATTTCGATTTTGTTCTTCTTTCCCTTGTTTATCAATAGCGGTGTGACTTTGGTTCCATCCATCCGAATAGCCAATATGCACATCAGACGTGCGCTTTCGTATCCCGTGGAGGGAATATAAACGGACGTGGCACCCCTCTGGTCAATGGGGGTTTGAGCCCCTTGGCCCATGAAGACGGCTGCTTCATCCATAGCGATAATGTTCGATAGCTGGTACTTGGCAAAGTCAATCCCATCCACAGACGACTTGAATGCAAGGGCCCGTTTGACAAGCTCGCCATCTTCCAGCTTGAACAGTGAGGTGGATCTCCTCAGAGACAGTTCATGTCGCTGAAGGAAGCTATCCAGCCAGTGGGTAGAGGCTTTGAATTGTTCCCGGGGAATTTGTAATTGTGGCGCCATTTCAAGGGCAAATGCTTGAATATCAGCCCTGCGTACAACCAAAGCCTTTGCTCTCCTGTCAGCGATCCATTCAGAGATGCCGTCTTCAAGTTCAGGAAATAACGGTTGCCGACCTGATCCACACTTGCGCTTCTTGCCATTCCCCTCCTGCACCTGTTGGCGGAGGTTGTCGTACTCTACTCTCCATTTTCGGACCATACGGAGATCCAACATCTTCTCTTTGCAGAACGCTGCCAGATTCTTGCCCTGAGAATCCTCCACGATTCTTTTCTTGAATTCCACGGAGTAGCTCTTTCTTTTTGAACTCATCTTGTCTGGGGGTCAAAATAAAAGCCGTTTTAGATCATTAAATCCAGTATTCCAAAACCCCGGGGGTGTGGTGGTTGGGTTTTGGCATTGTGGTTTCGCTGTGTGTGGGTTCAGGGTTTGTGATTGTGGTTTCCCTGTGCGTAGCAAATGGGTCTCTCTTTGCCTCCCTCCCTCTCATTTCTGTTTCTCTCTCTTTTTCCTCTCCCTTCCTTTCTTTTTCCTTCTTTCCTTTCTCAAGCCCCATTCTCCCCTCTTGTCTGGGGGTAAAAATAAAAGTCATTTTAGATCATTAAATTCATTAATCCAAAACTCTGGTGGTGTTGTGGTTGGGATTTGGCACTGTGGTTTCCCGGTTTGTGGGAAATGGATCTCTTTCCCTCCCTCTCTTTTCTATTTCTCTCTCTTTTTTCCTCTCACTCTCCCTTGCTTTCTTTTTCTTTCTTTCCTTTCCTCCCATTCTCCCTCTCGTTTCTGTTTCTCTCTCTTTCGCTCCCACTTTTTCTTTTTCTTTCTTTTCTTTTCTGTCTCCCCATTTTTTCTCACTTTTGCAGTGGTAGGTACCAGTAAGGAGGGGGTGCGAGGCGCGATGGGTGCTCTTTTTGCGGTGGACGCTCTTTTTGCGCGACCATCAGCATTACCGGTAAGGAGGTGGTGTGTGGGCGCTCTTTTTGCGGCAGGCACTCTTTTTGCTGTGGTCGCTCTTTTTCCATGGCCATCAGCGTTACCGATGAGGGGGCGCGAGGCACAGCATGCACTTTTTGCACGGCCATCAACGTTACTGGTAAAGAGTGGGGCGCGAGGCACAGCAGATGCTTTTTTTGCTGCAGCCGCTCTTTTGTGCGTCCATCAGCGTTATTGGTAAGGAGTGGGGCGCGAGGCGCGGCAGGCGGTCTTTTTGTGGCAAGTGCTCTTTTTGCTGCGGCCACTTTTTTCGCGGCCATCAGCATTACTGTTAGGTACGGTAATGGCATGTGGGGTGCATGGGGAATGTCTCCCCCCCTTCCCCGCCCGCCCCATCTTGTTTGTGCGGAAAGCAATTAGAGAAAATGGCGGAGACTGGCTGCGCATGCGTTTTAGTTGGGGGGGATAATTTTCGAAGGGGGGCTTATTTTAGCGCATGCGCTGAAAAGCCCAATTGGGCTTAGTATCATGACATGTCTTATTTTCGGGGAAACACGGTAAAATTGTAGGACACAAATTAAATGGGACATATTATACAAATAAACACTTTTAAAAATGATGATAGTTTGAACTTAATGAGGTGATAATAGCATGTCCTGCCTTTATGTTAACCAATTTATATAAATGCATTACCCTAGAATCCAAGAAGGAAGGTTTATCCCCGGATAACAGTAGAGACCTATTTCCAAATTTTCAGTAAGTTTGCAATGTTTCCTCAGGAAGTCTGTAAGCTCTGTAGCAAGGCTCATAACTGTCTTGTACTTGTAGTAAACTGGAGTCTGATGGTTGCATGCATCAAAGCACACAGCTCTTCTTTCGGGATATAATCTGGCCGCAGTCTGAACCATCTCATGCAGAGTCATTCTCAATATTTATCCTGCAAAAGAAAAGAAAAACCAATCAATTAATTGAGAACCAATTTCGTCTAGTGCAGTGTTTCTCAACTTTGGTGACTTTAAAGTCCTGTGGACTTCAACTCTCAGAATTCCCCAGCCAGCTGGCTGGGGGATTCTGGGAGTTGAAGTCCACAGGACTTAAAAGTCGCCAAGATTGAGAAACTCTGGTCTAGTGGTTAATGAACCAGACTAGAAAATCTGTGAGTCCTAGTCCTGCCTTAGTCATGGAGGCTGCCTGGGTGACTTTGGATCAGTTACTCTCTCAACCCAAACTACCTCACAGGGTTTTTGTGAGGAAAAAAGAAGGAAGGAGTATTAGTTATGTTCAGCTACTTGAGTTTATTTAAAAATAATAAAGGCAAGGTAAAAAATCCCAGTTGCAACGTGAAAGTTGGACCATAAGAAAGGCTGAGCGCTAAGGAATTGAGGCCTTTGAATTATGGTGCTGGAGAAGACTCCTGTGAGTCCCTTGGACTGCAAGGAGATCAAAGCAGTCAGTCCTAGAGGAGATCAACCCTGACTGCTCTTTAGAAGGCCAGATCCTGAAGAGGAAACTCAAATACTTTGGCTACCTAATCAGAAGGAAGGACTCACTGGAGAAGAGCCTCATGCTGGGAAAGATTGAGGACAAAAGAAGAAGGGGACGACGGAGAAGGAGGTGGCTGGATGGAGTCACTGAAGCAGAAGGCATGAGCTTAAATGGACTCCAGAGGATGGTAGAGGACAGGAAGGCCTGGGGGAACGTTGTCCATGGGGTTGTGATGGGTCGGACACGACTTCGCAACTAACAACAAAAAATGTAGATTAAAATGTTGTTTTTAGAAAAACTTACACACATACCCAATAACGGATAATTTTAAACTTGAAAATAATTTTTAATGTACAGCGCTGTGTTCTGCAAAAATGGGAAGCTCTATAGCAGGGGTGTCCAAACTTGGCAACTTTAAGACTTGTGGACTTCAACTCCCAGAATTCCCCAGCCAGCAGAGCTGGCTGAGGAATTCTCAGAGTTTAAAGTCCACAAGTCTTAAAGTTGCCAAGTTTGGACACCCCTGCTCTATAGGTATAATAGAATAATGTAGTATAGAATAAATGCTTTCCAGAATAGATGCATTGTATTTATACGTACAGTTATTATCATTATTCTGACATTTGGGTACAACAGAATTCTATTCCATGTTTTTATTATATAAAAGAGAAATCCAGATATATACCTTAATTAAGATACAGAGTGGAAGGATTACTCATGTTTCACATCCCTATGTCCCATCAACCATTACTGTACTGTATTGCTTTAACATCTTTTAAGATTAAATCTAAAAAACAAATAAATAAAATATAGGAAACAGATAAAACATCACAAAAAGATAGCAAGAATAGCAATTTACAAGTTAGGTTTTTTTTAAACCTGTCTGTCGGATATACTGATTTAGCTTGACAGAATCTGAGTTTGTAAAGATACGAAACCAAAGTTCTAGTCACAGGCAGCATTACTATAGATTGTCCTCGACTTACAACAATCCATTTAATGGCTGTTCAAAGTTACAACAGCACTCCACGTACTAAGTTTTACATATACTGACAGCAGCCAGGATCATATATGCTAAATATTGGAAAAATGTGAACAACCCACCAGAGGAAGCTGCAATTCGAAAATTTTTTAGACTGTGCCGAAATGGTTAGATTAACCTTCAGAATTAAAGATGAAGAAGACACAATGAAATAATCAACTAAAATGTAAATATCCTAATGTAAGAAGAAACTTAGCTAAAAGCTTTTTGGTTATATTATTATTGTTACTATATCATCATTATTGTTACTAGTTTGTATGTTAATGTTTAATACCACTCTTTTTTGGGGGGGGTCTTTTTATTTGTTAATGGTATACCCTAACAGTGCACCGTTTTCAAAAAATTGTTTATAATAAAATCTATTTTAAAAAAAGTTACAACAGCACTGAAAAAAAGTGATATATGACTGTTATCACACAACCCTTTCAGCCTCCCCATAGTGACGGGATCATATGAAACATAAGCTATATGTAAGATGCAATAATATGAGGGAAGAAGTACAGGGAAATGAGATATGATGAACTATGGGTAGTCCTTGACTTACTACCATTTGTTTAGCGACCAAAGTTACAATGGCACTGAAAAAGTGAATTATGATCATTTTTCACACTTACAACTGTTTCAACATCCCCTATGGCCACATGATCCAAATTTCAATGCTTGGCAACTGGTTCATATTTATGATTGCAGCGTCCCAGAATCATAGGATCACCTTTTCTGATTTTCTGAAAGGCAAAGTCAACGGGGAAGCCAGCTTTCACTTAACAACCAATTTACCAACTAAAAACTGCTATGACTCACCTAACAACTGCGCTAAGAAAGTTTGTAAAACAGGGCAAACTTACTTAGCAACTGTCTTACTTACCAACATAAATTTTGGGCTCAATGGTGATAATAAGTCAAGGACTACCTGAGCGGTAAGATAAAATGAAATATACTAAGATAAAGCAGTAAGATAAAATAGTGCAGGTATATAGAATAAAATTAATATTAAAATTCCAAAAACAATATGTGGTCAGGTGAATTCACCACCTCTGCATGCAACCTCAATGTGTTTTATAAAACATGGGCGAATAAGCGGCAATATAAATTCAAATAAATAAATACTATACCAAACTCAATAGCAGAAAATACAATAATAGAGTGGTCAATGCCTGGAATGCATTATCTGACTCAGTGGTTTCTTCCACAAACCCCTCCCCCCCAACTTTAACTTTACACTGTCTACTGTTGACCTCACCCCATTCCTAAGAGGTCTGTAAGGGGCATGCATAAGTGCACCAACGTGCCTACCGTCCCTTTTATTCGTATCCATTTCATGTACTCTAGAATAGAAAGAATAGAATAACAGAGTTGTAAGGGACCTTAGAGGTCTTCTAGTCCTACCCCCTGCCTAGGCAGGAAACCTTATAGCATTTTAGACAAATGGCTATCCAACATCTTCTTAAAGGCTTCCAGTGTTGGGGCATTCACAACTTCTGGAGGCAAGCTGTTCCACTTATTAATTGTAACTCAGGAAATTTTTCCTCAGTTCTAAGTTGCTTCTCTCCTTGATTAGTTTCCACCCATTGCTTCTTGTCCTGCCTTCAGGTGCCTTGGAGAATAGCTTGACTCCCTCTTCTTTGTGGCAACCCCTGAGATATTGGAACGCTGCTCTCATGTCTCCCCTAGTCCATCTTTCTATTAAACTAGACATACCCAATTCCTGCAACCGTTCTTCATATGTTTTAGTCTCCAGTCCCCTAATCATCTTTGTTGGTCTTCTCTGCACTCTTTAATCTTTTTAAATCACTCTTTAATACTCACAATCCTGCATATACTTATATCTATTATCTTATGCACACTTGACAAAACAAACAAATAAAATAAATAAACAAATAAATAAACAAATTAATTAAAGGGGCCACCGTTCCCCACCCCTGCATTAAAATCCTCTTGGCAAGAGGGTGGGAGATACCACACACACACACACACACACACACACACACACACACACACACACACACACACAGAGTTACCTTCTTCCGGCATGCTTTTCCAACGTCCCACATAAGGCGCGAACCAGGTCCGAGAGGCCGCTTAATTTCTGCAAGCGCAGAAAACGTCCTTGGGGAAATCGAGGCCGATGGCTTTAAAAAAGAGCAACTTCTGGCCCGCTTCTTGCAGCGAGAGGCCGGCGGGGCAGCCTGCGGAACGAGGAGCCCGCTGGAGAAAGGAACGGGCGGAGCAGGGTGCAATTTGCCCCGCGGGGGCCTCCTCCTCCTTCCCGGCAGAAAACCTCTCCCGGCAGCCGTCGCGTCGAGCCTTTCCTTCCTACCCTACCGCGCAGGGCGGAAGAAGGGACGACGAAGCCAAAGGGGAGAAGGCGAAGGAGGAGCCGGGCTGCCCGCAAGCCAAAGGGCCAGGATTACCTGAACAGAGTCTGCCTCCAATAGCTTCCAAGGCAGGATTTGCCTTGCCCGCTGCAGTTTGGAAGAGGAGAAGAGTAACAGAGTCGGAAGGGACCTTGGAGGTCATCTAGCCCAACCCCCTGCTCGCGCAGGAGATGATAGGGATGCAGGGTGCAATTTGCCTCTGCGTTTCCTGCGTGGGGTGAGAAGAGCAGCTCTTTCTATTTGAAGTGCTACCACAAAAGAAGAGGTGGGGGGGCTTGCGGGGAGGTGGGGTGGGGGTGGTTGTCAAATTATTTTCCAAAGCACCGGAGGGCAGGACAAGAAAGAATGGTTGGAAACAAACCAGAGAGAGAAGCAACCTGCAAGGAAGGAGAAATTTCCTAACAGTTGAGGACAATTAGGCAGTGGAACAGCTTGCCACCAGAAATGGTGGGTGCTCCATCACTGGAGGTTTTTAAAAAGAGACTGGGCAGCCACTTGTCTGAAATGGTATAGGGCAGGGGTGTCCAAACTTGGCAACTTTAATACTTGTGGATTTCAACTCCCAGAATTAGAAACCTCGTCCCAGAGGGGAGCAATAGAAACAGACTGTGAAGTGGGTGTGTGGGGTCTCTAATAATGCTTTGAGTTCTAAGCACACGGCGCTTCTAAGCCATAGCCTGAATAACGGGAAGGGAGCTTCCTAGGCTCTTCTCAGCTATTCTTACCATTCTCTGTATGGACTTTCTACAGTCATGCCTCTCTAAAAAGTGGGTAGGGTAGGGTAGATAGAATAGGAATAGGAATAGAATATGGAAGGGACCTTGAAGGTCTTCTAGTCCAATCCCCTGTTGAAGGAGGAGACCCTATATCAGGGGTGTCCAAACTTGGGAACTTTAAGACTTGTGGACTTCAACTCCCAGAATTCCCAGAAGTCTTAAAGTTCCCAAGTTTGGACACCCCTGGTATAGGGTCTCCTCCTTCAACAGGGGATTGGACTAGAAGACCTTCAAGGTCCCTTCCATATTCTATTCTATTCCTATTTTATCTACCCTACCCTACCCACTTTTTAGAGAGGCATGACTGTAGAAAGTCCATACAGAGAATGGTAAGAATAGCTGAGAAGAGCCTAGGCAGCTCCCTTCCCGTTATTCAGGCTACGGCTTAGAAGCGCCGTGTGCTTAGAACTCAAAGCATTATTAGAGACCCCCCACAAAATATGGCCTTGGGCTTATTATAGGGGGAGGGCTTGTTTTGGGGTTGCCAGGCAGCTGCTCCCTTGTGAACAGGCTCCCGAAAAGCCAGGCACAGCCTCAGGGGCGAAGCAGGCATGAGGTGACCATGCTCACGAGCAACCGCCTGGCAAACCCCCTCTCCAGCCCGGGATTCATTGACTTAGGGGATATCCCTAAGGTGCCAAGGCACGTGGCGCTCTGCCCGCTCCCCAGCTCCCGCGACTTGGCACATTAAGGATGCCCTCTATGTCAGTGCATGGAGCTCTGCCTGGCTGGAGAAGGGGGTTGCTTGCATGCCTGTTCCGCCCCCAGCTCACATGTCTCCCAGCCTCAACATGCCCTGGCCCAGCTCTCCGTGCAGAGCCAGGGCGCCGCCGCGCTCCAAGCATAACTTCTTCTCCGGCTTCCAAACTCCAAAACTGCAGAGTCTTCCAGCAGTGGCCACTCTAGGAGTGCGCTGTATGGTTGTGGGCTGGTTGCCGGACAAAGAGTCTTCCGGACAAAGGGTCGGCAGCCGAGTTTTGGAGTTTGGAAGCTGGAGAAGAAGTTATGCTTGGAGCGCGGCACCGGCGCCCTGGCTCTGCATGGAGAGCTGGACCAGGGCATGGTGAGGCTGGGAGGCATGCAAACGGGGCGGAACAGGCGCTCGCGCAACCCCTTTCTCCAGCCAGGCATAGCTCCATGCACTGATCTGGCGGGTATCCCTAATGTGCCAAGCCACGGGAGATGGGGAGTGGGCAAAGTGTCACGTTACTTGGCACCTTTGGGATACCCACTAGGTCAGTGAATGGTGCTCTGCCCGGCTGGAGAGGGGGTTTGCCGGGCGGTTGCTCGTGAGTGTGGTCACCTCATGGCTGCTTCGCCCCTAAGGCTATGCCCGGCTCTTCGGGAGCCCGCTCGCAAGGGAGCAGCCACCCAGCAACTCCCCCCTCCGGCCAGGCAGAACAACACTCCCCAACCTAACGGTATCCCGAAGGCGGCAAGCAATGTGAGCGCCTTTCCCCCCGGCTCAGTGAGCGGTGCTCTGCCTAGCTGGAGGGGGGGGTTGTCCAAGGGGCTTATTTTCAGGGGTGGGCTTATATTTTTGCCCACGTGAAAAATGTGGCAAGGCCTTAGTTTCAGGACGGGTTGTATTTTCAGGGAAACACTGTAGTAAGGAGCCCAGGGGATGTTAAATGATTTGTGGGACAGTACAGTGGAGAGATTGCAGCATTGCAAAGTGCAATAAAGGAAACACTGATGAACCCCTTCTACTCTAATCCACACACACAAATTAAATCATTTGGCAAGTTTGGCTTATAGGAGATCCCATCTCAGTGCAGGGCCCATGCATTGCTTAAGAGTGCTGAGGTAGCGTTAGGAAGGTCAAAACTTGTGGAGTGCTTTTGTAAAAACTACTATACCATCTAAGGATGTTTGTATGTGCAGGTAGGGGATTCTAGGAGCACAGCCAAGAGCTTGAAGAAGAAAAAATAGTTTCTGCAATTGCTAATTTAATGTCACAAATAAAAATCCAGGATAAGAAACTGATGAGTGGGATTTTTAGTTCTTATGGGAACAGTTTAACTTATTGCCGACACAGCAAAGAAAACTCAAAACAAGCTGCTTTATGTTGGGTGAACAATGCTGTATGAGGCATTGCAATATCCAAACCATATTGGATGCTTGCATGCTTTCTTTCTAGATCTACTTCAGGCTGCTTTTCATATCATAATCTTTTCTTTTTCCTTCCTTCCCTCCCTCAGTTCACAGAGTGAGTATAGGACACAAAACTAAGCCAAGTCCTTGATGTCAGGTGTCAAGATGCATTTACTTGAATATGTTATTTAATATTTCTGTAGTGGCTGTTTGCTAAAAACTGATTAATGGCTTCATGGAGTCCTCCATTTGTTTAGTGACTGTTTGAAGTTACAACAGTGATAAAAAGTGACTTAGGACTGGTTTTCACACAACAGTTGTGGCATTCCCATGGTGAGGGGACCAAAATTCAGACTTTGGCAATTGGCTCAGATTTATGATGGTTGCAGTGTCCTGGGGTCATATATCATCACTTTTTGCAACCTTCTGACAAAGTCAATGGGGAAGCCAGTTTCAATTAACAACTGCAGTGATTAACTTAACAACTGTGGCAATGGCGCAAAACTCACTTAACAACTATCTTGCTACCAATAGAAAATCTAGGCTCATTTTTTGTCCTAAGTCAAGGAGTAACTGTATTAGCATGTAACGCAGAAAATCGAAATTGGAGAATTAGTTTCATGTCAGACTGCTAGTTATGGAATCTTGGAAGCTTAGAAATAAAATCTCTGCAGTGCTGCACAGTTCACCATATGACTTTGTTTTATTCTTTATTAAAACTAGTCCTCAATTTCTTAAGGGGTGATAGAAGCAATTCAGGTATAAGCCCTGAAAAATTAAATAATCTTTTATTACATTAAAAGCCCATAAAAGAATAATTTTTTCAAGTATTTGGATTTCATTTTACCCTTTCTCGAGTCATTTTACTTTTTTCTAAAAGATACAATAAACCAAACTGATCTTTAGCTGAATACTATTGGAAAGCCAGGGTAAACATGTTGCATGCTTGTTACTATATGGTTATTTGCATGAGTTAAATTTATTAATTTGGCACATAACTATTTCTTAAGGAACCATGGGCATTTTTCAGAAGGGTAAAAATAGGGAAAACGATATTGCTAATATTATATTGCTAATACTGCTTTGGTATAATCAGTACTGAGTAAGAATCACAAATGGACTTAATCCATATGGCTTAAAAGCAGGGGTGAAATTCAGCAAGTTCTGACAGGTTCTGGAGAACCGGTAGTGGAAATTTTGAGTAGTTTGGAGAACCGGCAAATACTACCTCTGGTTGGCTCCAGAGTGGGGTGGGCATGGAGATTTTGCAATATCCTTCCCCCAGGGGTGGGGAGGGAATGGGGATTTTGTAGTATCCTTCCCCTACCAGCCCACCAAGCCATGCCCATAGAGCCGGTAATAAAAAAATTTGAAATTCACCACTGCTTAAAAGTATTTGTTAAAAGAACAGTTATACTGAGAGGTTTTTAAAAATCCATTTATTTTTTTTAAAAGGTAACAAATTTAAATGGATAGCATTTCAAGTGCACTTCCCTTGTTGTAGGTGGCAGTCTTATAATTTAAAAGGTAGCAGTTATAGAATATAAGATATTTTGTGCTTTGCTGCCTCTTTTCTTCATGAATACACATCTTTATCACTTACATAAATGTTTGAAAATCAAATAAAAGTGAAAGCAGAACTTCCCAGCTCAAACCGTTATTGCACTAAAAACCATTCATTAGCACATTGTGAAAAAAAGTTGATGTCTTTTTCCTCACAATAATCTCCTGTACAGACCTGGGAAAGAAATTAATTGCTAAAATACATCATGTATATTTGCATTTCATCATATATATAGCAATGCAACATCCAATAAGTCCAATTCTCTGTGCCCTTTTCCATATAGGAATTAGTTTTTTTTTTCAAAACAAAAATTAAGTCTTTCAACTATTCTTAGATCTTCTCATTTCTTTCCCCGATTCATATATTTTAAACGGTTGCATTTAAAATGGAAAAAAAAACACAATTTAACAATGCCTTCCTCTGCCTTGATTTGGTGTTTCATATTAGCTGTGGTCTACGCACACCATTCCTGATTATGCATACTGACTCTCTGCAGTCAATAAAGGACCTTTCCTGGATTTTGAAGCTTTAGGTAAACGTAAAGGTTCCCCTTGCACATATGTGCTAGTCATTCCCGACTCTAGGGGTGGGGGTGCTCATCTCTGTTTCAAAGCCGAAGATCCAGCGCTGTCCGAAGACATCTCCGTGGTCATGTGGCCGGCATAACTAACACGGAATGCTGTTACCTTCCCACCAAAGGTGGTCCCTATTTTTCTACTTGCATTTTTTATGTGCTTTCGAACTGCTAGGTTGGCAGAAGCTGGGACAAATAACGGGAGCTCATTCCGTTATGTGGTGCTAGGGATTTGAATTGCTGACCTTTCTGATCGACAAGCTCAGCGTCTTAGCCACTGAGCCGCCGCGTCCCTAAGCTTTACTGTGAAACTTTATTGTGGTATTAAAAATCTGCAAGGTCATAGACACTTATGAAGCTGTAATATTCCAGAAGCAGCAGACAGAAACACATAGGCCAGGGGTGTCCAAACTTGGGAACTTTAAGACTTGTGGACTTCAACTCTCAGAATTCCCCAGCCAGCCATGCTGGCTGGGGAATTCTGGGAGTTGAAGTCCACAAGTCTTAAAGTTCCCAAGTTTGGACACCCCTGACATAGGCAGTAAAGCTTGATCTTACAATATTAGATTATACATCACATTCATCAAAAGAAGTTGACAACAGAAATCGGGTTTGTTGAATTTCCCCCACTGTTTCAGAGTTAACTGACTGGAATCCCCAGAGGAAAATGTTTCAGCATATGATCATCTCTGAAAAGATTTTTAAAAAGGTTAGCTACCAGTATTAGGTATGTTTTTTGATTGTGTGAGCTTAAGAGTTTGCCTCTAATAATTATTTTCTATAGGTAATCTGAGTAACTCTGCATGTGCAAACTAATGTCGTGTTATGATCTACCGTTAACCAATATCGTCTGTATTTTTATTTAATTTATATGGCTGGTCAGATCAAACATTGTGTCATATGATGTATCAAAAAAAAAAGTTAAGTTAAAACTCTTAAGGCATATATATATTTCAATGGGAGATATTTTCAAGTTATATTATTGCAATGGCTTTCTATTTTTTGTCTTCCTTGCCACTAATTTTTTTGTATGTAATTACATAATGCTAAAAAGGTATTTTTGCAGTTTTTTCCCTTCCTTAATTTTATTTATTATTTGTGAAATTGATCCATCTCCCAAAGGGAAAAAGAAGAGTTGATACCCTTAGCTACAAATTCCTCTGATGCCCATACAGCATCAGGGTCTCAATATAATTTATTACCCTTTTTGCTTTTGCGGGGGAGGGGGAGAGAGAAAGTCATTTGTTGGAAAACCAGTAGATTGTTGGAGCCCCACCCCATCCAATCCAATCAAGAGGAAAGATGCTTTAAAGGTAAAGTGTCCCATACTGGTGGATAATATTACCCTGGCCAGGTAACGACATATCTGCAGAAGACAAACATAGGGTATACCAAGAACCCAACAAAGATTCACAAAAATTTGGGGATTGGAGTTTTGGATAATACGTTTGAGTTTTGAGACCTCCAACGTATTATCCAATAATATCAGCCACAATGAGAAAGGTTCTCAATATCCTAAATCAGGGGTGTCCAAACTTGAGAACTTTAAGACTTGTGGACTTCAACTCCCAGAATGGCTGGCTGGGGAATTCTGGGAGTTGAAGTCCACAAGTCTTAAAGTTCCCAAGTTTGGACACTCCTGTCCTAAATCAACAATCTGACCGGACTGTGTGTCAGTCCTCCAGAATAGTTATTAAGTCTTTTGTCCGAAAACACTTGGAGTTAGTTTTTTGTGCTGACAAACATTATCCAAAATGTATGGAAATTAATAGTTGGAAATGATTCTGTTTTATTCCCATGCAGAAGACTGTTTCAGATATGACTCTAGAAGCAGGGTGATAAGAGGGAGCCCAACATTTGCTACTGGACATGAATCTCGGTTATCTTCCATGGATGTGGAAATGAAATACAGAAAGAACAGGAGGAAGGGTAAACATAGGTAAAGGTAAAGGTTCCCCTCGCACATATGTGCTAGTTATTCCCGATTCTAGGGGGTGGTGCTCATCTCCATTTCAAAGCCGAAGAGCCAGCGCTATCCGAAGACGTCTCCGTGGTCATGTGACCGGCATAACTAACACGGAACGCTGTTACCTTCCCACCAAAGGTGGTTCCTATTTTTCTACTTGCATTTTTTACGTGCTTTCGAACTGCTAGGTTGGCAGAAGCTGGGACAAGTAAGGGGAGCTAATTCCGTAACACGATGCTAAGGATTTGAACTGATGACCATTCTGATCAACAAGCTCAGCGTCTTTGCCACTGAGCCACCGTGTCCTGTTTATGTTTAGGTCATGTTTATGTTTTCGAGAAACTAAGCACAGCAAGAAGTCTTTCATGTCGTTTCTCCAGCAATCAAAAAAAGAACAGCAGGCTGGTATGAATTATATCTCTGGTAACTGGATCTTGAGAGTCAGACTGAGTTTTCTCCTTAAAAAACAAAAACTTTTGGAAAGAAACTTTATAAGTTTGGAAAGTTATCACTACCTTTGATCAGGCACCAAATCCCTTTGTTAGGTTATTTAAAGGTTAGGACTTTGGAGTAGGAACAGACTTATTTTTGACTTGAAATCAGAGGTGCCATCTGAATTATATACATGAATTGGCTTTCATTCCAAATACACCCCCCAAACTATTATTAAATAGAATAATAATCTGCATGAATAAAGTGAACTTTTATATTTAAAATGAAATGATTAAAACTAGCAAAATATATTAATTATCCTTAAATTTGTTATGATAATGGAAATAAACTTGTGTGTTAATTTTTCAGTGTTTGGAGTCTTCTTTGAAGGCTGGCTACAGCAAAAGAAGTCAACATTTAAGCACTGAATCTGAAAGAAGATACTGAGGAAAATTAGCCCTTATGTCTACTGATTATCAACCGATGATTTTTTTCCTGGCGCACCTCCTTACTAAGCAACTTTTCTAAGGTATATTTTCCAGACTTAAAAAAAAAAAATTAAGGCTGAAGGCATTAGATGCTATTTGTTTAGCAGTTCCCTGAGGCTCCTTGTCTCAGCCAAGCACTATATAAAAATAATATTCAGTCTTTGGTAGCAGATTATAGCTCAAAGTTGCAGCTTTAAAAAAAAAAAGAAGTACACTCCGTCTATACAAAACAGGGATTCCGTATTGCCAGATAAAACCAGTGACAAAAGTAGTGAAATTTGAAAGATCTGTTTGTTGATTTAAGATCAAATTCACATTTAAATAATAATTGAACACTGCTTAAAATGTGAAATGGCTTAACGGCTCACAACCTCTTACAATGTCATTGTAAGAAACATACATTATTGTGTGGGAAAGCCTTAGATCAGGGGTGTCCAAACTTGGCAACTTTAAGACTTGTGGACTTCAACTCCCAGAATTCTGGGAGTTGAAGTCCACAAGTCTTAAAGTTGCCAAGTTTGGACACCCCTGCCTTAGATGATCTCCATCAAAGATTCTTGGCAAGATTAAGGCCACCTATGGAATCAAGATATCTTTCTTTTACCCATTCAAACTCCCCTCCCACCAACTGCCCCCACTATAGCACTATTGCGTGATTGTTTTAAATTTTATTCTTTTTTGCTCCTTTTTTAACCCTCTCCAAGTAAGGTTTAGGCAAATGTGAGTGGTTTGATTACTTGCTTAGCAGCAACACATTTCATCAGTTCCAAGCTTTAAGCCTTTGGTGGCAACATTCACAAAATCTACCACTCCAGTTCCACTGGGTATTTTCCAACAAGGCAAGCCGTGCAATGGCCGATTTTCCCGCTTTTCAACTTGTTCATTTTTAGGTTATTTTCATGGTCTTGTCTTGCTTTTATGCTTTCTTGAACAGACGAAACCAATCCTTCTACTGAGAGGTAAACAACGCTGTCAGCGCCTGGGAGAAGGAAAAACGTATCATTGAAATTGTACTACTTTACGGTGACTAAATTGCTTACCGTATTTTTCGGACTATAAGACGCACCGGTATATAAGATGCACCAAGATTTCGAAGAGGTAAGTAAGGAAAAAACGTTTTTGTCCTCCCCAGCCCCCAGGAGCACTCTGCAGGCTTCAGCAGGGCTGGGGGAAGGCAGGAATGCCCCCGTTTTTGCAAAAAACAGGCAGAAAATGGGCCATTTTCTGCAAACAATGGAGGTGTTTTTGCCTTCCCCCAACGCTGCTGAAGCCTGCATAGTGCTCCTGTGGGCTGGGGGAAGGCAAAAATGCCTCCATTTCTGCAAAAAAATGCCCCGTTATTTGCAAAAATGGGATGCGGGGGCGGGGCTTCGGGAGGCCAAAATTGGCTGGTTTCGGTGTATAAGACACACCAACATTTCTACACTCTTTTTTGGGGGGGAAGGTGCATCTTATAGTCCATAAAATATGGTAACTCAAAGATTTTCTATAGTTGGATCTTAAATAAAATATAGTAATTGGTAATTGCACCAACTACTGACTTTACATGTAGGGTAAATTTGTACAGGTAAAAAGCCTTCATTTTCATTTACATTGTAGATTTCAATTTTTTATATTTTTGGTATCTTTTTACCTCTGCATCTTGGGTTTCTGTTAATTCAATTACTTGATAATGCTTGTTAATCATAGTTCAATCAAAAGAATGAAACAAATGTGTTAAAATATGATATTAATGATTTATTTTCCAATGACATTCCAACTGTAAAAAATCTAATTTTCAGGATGAAAAATCCCAAATATTAGCAAGGACCTGACATTTTAATTAGATGGATCAATTAGCATTAGCTAATCTTGATTTTTCAAATTTAAAAGCTTGTTGAGCATTGTTTAGATCTACCTAAGGCAAAGATTTTGGATATATATATATATATATTATATATATATAATATTCCACTGATTAATTGTTCTAACTGTCAGGAAATTTCTCCTTAGCTCTAGGTTGCTTCTCTCCTTGATTAGTTTCCACCCATTGCTTCTTCCTACCCTCAGATGCTTTGGAGAATAGTTTGATTCCCTCTTCTTTGTGGCAGCCCCTGAGATATTGGAACACTGCTATGATGTCACCCCTTGTCCTTCTTTTCATCAAACTAGACATACCCAGTTCCTGCAACTGTTCTTTATATGTTTTAGCCTCCAGTCCCCTAATCATCCTTGTTGCTCTTCTGTGCG
Organism: Natrix helvetica; assembly: GCF_964273705.1. Lineage (NCBI taxonomy): Eukaryota > Metazoa > Chordata > Lepidosauria > Squamata > Natricidae > Natrix > Natrix helvetica. Next base: position 63,433,804 of record NC_138558.1, on the reverse strand, counting down.
CTCTTTCTAGAGTTTCAACATCCTTTTTTTACATTGGGGCGACCAAAACTGGATGCAGTATTCCAAGTGTGGCCTTACCAAGGCCTTATAAAATGGTATTAACACATAACATTTAATGATGTGCATGTAAGTCTATAGCACATTAATACATGCTTATTTCATTAAGCAAAGGCATTTAGATATGCAGAAAAATCAATGCATTAAATGGATAGTAGAAACAAATTCAGGTAAATAATCCTCCTTTAACTGAGTACAAACATCTCTCTCTCTGTATGGAGGTAAAACATACAAAAACAGGATCTTCCAAACTCCTGCTCAAGCAGGAGACCCTGTACCATTCTGGACAAATGGCAGCCTAGTCTCTTCTTAAAAACTTCCAGTGATGCAGCACCCACAAATTTTGAAGTTAAGCTGTTCCACTGATTGTTCTCACTATCAGGAAAGTTCTCCTTTGATCTAGGTTCGATGTTTCTTTAATGATCTTCATCCCATTACTTATTGTCCTGCCTTCAGGTGCTTCGGAGAAGTTGAACCCTCAAAACTGTGACAGCTTCTCAAGTACTGGAGGACTGCTAGAAGAGTTCACTTGAAACCTCCATGTCCCCAGACACTGCCTCTTTTAATCGGGTCTTTTCCCGTGTAAGATTGAGATTGTCTTGGCAACGTTTCGGCGAAGACTCACTCACCATCTTCAGGCTGGTGTTTTCGGCTTCGTGTTTGTGTGAGTAAAGCATGGTCGGAGCTGCCGTCTTTCTATAAATCTTGGTGTGTGTGTGTGTGTGTGTGTGTGTGTGTGTGAGAGGAGTGCTGGTGTTGTTTCAGTAAGTGGATTGATTGGCTGTGTGGTTGTATCATGATTGGTAGATTGGTGCTGGCTGTGTGTCTGTTGTTGTTTTGTGTTGTAACGGCCTGGGTGGTCGGTGGGGCTCATTTGTTGACTAGGGCTGGTAGGTGGGAGGTATCGTCATGTTTATTCATATTGTGGGGGTGTTTCTCTATTTCGATAGCTTCCATAATTATTCTCTTGTTGAAGTGTTCAGTTTTGGAGATTAATTTGGTTCCTGGTTCCGAAGGCAGCAGCCTGAAGATGATGAGTGGGACCTCGTCGACACGTTGCCAAGATACTGTCAATCTTACACGGGAAAAGACCCGAATACGCCAAGACCTGAATACCTATACCCATGAAAATCTATGAAAACATATATATGTCAAAGCACCTGGTATACCCAAATATGGAAGGGAGCATAGTGCTCCCTAGGAGCCTTCCAAGCAGGAAACCAACTATACTATACACACACACACACAGCATATTTTTCCGAGTATAAGATGCTCCAAAGTATAAGACTCATCTAGCTTTTGGGGAGGCAAACAAGAAAAAAAAATCTACATCTGCCTCTGACTCCCAGCAATTTGCCTCCTTGCAACAAACAGCCTGTTTCAGTTTAGCACAGCCTGATTATCAGGCCTCCCGACGATCAGCTGTTTCAGGCTGCAGGGATTGCCATAGCCTATTGCCGCCTCTGCGTGCCCCATTTTTGGCCTCCGCATCCTGTTTTCAGCCTCTGCATACCCCGTTTTCTGCCTGTTCTGGGCAGCGGAGATCGGAATGGGCAGAAAATGGGGCACACAGAGGCCGAAAACGGGGTGCGCAGAGGTGGCAATAGACTATGGCTATCCCTGCAGTCTGAAACAGCTGATGGCTGGGAGGCCGATCCAACCGACAATCAGCTGCTTGTGCTAATCAGGCTGAAGCTGAAACGGGAGATTTGCTGCAAGGAGGCAAATTGCTGGGAGGCAGAGGCCAAAGGGTGGGGGCCGGGGCTACATTCAGTGTACCCAAATTTTCACTTTCTTTTAGGGGGGAAAAGTGTGTCTTATACTCCCAAAAATATGGTATAAATTATCTATTCAAAATTAAGCCATTGATTTCGATTGGGCTTGTTCTAATCTCAATAAATGAGAAGAATATTGATGTTCAATACGTCTAGAAAATTTAACCCTTCATTTTAAAAGAGAGCTAAGAAGACATGGGTGACAGGCAGAGAGCATCGCTCCACTAACTTTCAAAAAAAAATTCTTCAATGCTTTACTCCAGGGGTGTCCAAACTTGGGAACTTTAAGACTTGCTGGCTGGGGAATTCTGGGAGTTGAAGTCCACAAGTCTTAAAGTTCCCAAGTTTGGAGACCCCTGCTTTACTCTAATAACCAACAACACAACCTTATTAATTATAGCTATAATGATCCCTGCTGTAATAACTCAGTTTGACTTCCAAGATTAACCAGGCTGCCCGTCTGAAACTTTTGCTTGAATGAAAAATAAAAATATTTTTACCTATGTAGCCCGCTAGGTCTTTAAATTCAGGTCTGTTTGCAATAAGTTCTTCTTTTGTTGGAATGTTTATTCCCATGTAACATGGAAACTTTATTGGAGGTGAAGCCACACGGATGTGCACCTGTGAGGGGAAAGGCTATTAGGATACTGGCAGTGTTTTAATTACATCATAATTTGCAACAGGCGACTTGAGTCAACTTTAGATCCTACAAGGATAAGGGTAAGAACCAGGGCCGGATTTTCCTATAGGCTAACTAGGCTTCAGCCTAGGGCCTCAAGATCAAGAGGGGCCTTTTATTTTTATTTATTATCCGTGCCACATTTTTTATAAAGGTTAGTACCAATTACATGTTTCATTTAATATATTGATATATATATCACAGTAATGATGTATTTTATTATCTCTCATGTAATTTACAAACTTAAAAATGGGAGGTGAAAGGGCTCCATAAGTGGAATAGCCTAGGGCCTCTTTTCATCTAAATCCGGCCCTGGTAAGAACAGAAGACACTGTTGAAGAATTGACTGGGTTTGTCTTAGTAGCAAGAACAGTAGAAGTTAGAAGTAGAAGAGCATTGAAAGAGAAACAGTTAGTGATGAAACAGCTCTTCTCCTTCATCTCCCTCCACTCTGATATGCACACTTACCTCCGTAGCACCAGATTCTCTCAATAGTTTAATTATAGGGGAAATAGTGTTGCCTCGCACAATCGAATCATCAATAAGGACAACTCGCTTCCCCCTGAAGTTGTCTGACAAGACTCCAAATTTTTTGGCCACTCCCAGCTGTCTTAACCGCATGTTTGGCTGAATAAAAGTTCTTCCTACATATCTGTTTTTGCAAAGCACTTCAATGTACGGTAAGCCACACTGAAAACAAGAAAGACACAAAGATCAAAGTACATTTTTAGTGCAGTGATTAAAACCATTTCCACATGAAATACAATTGGTTTGCAATGAGCTGACTTTAATTCATCCCTTTGAACTGCGCAAAGGAAAGACCAAGTGCTCAAAGTCTGCCTTAGTACAATTTCCCCTATTTTTTGGGTGACACCATTTATTCATTTGGTATTCTAATTCAGAGTACAGGTAATATGCATCCAAAGTATTTTTTTTAATCATTCATGTTGCCCTGATGTTTTGTTTTGTATTGGGCTCACTTATAAATGATAATTTTTTTTAAAAAAAAAGTACGATTAAAAACGTACCTTCTGTGCATAGCCGAGGGCTGCCGGAGTTGCAGATTCTGGAACTGTGCTAACCAAATCTGCTTCCACCGGGGCCTCAATAGCCAGCTGTTGACCGCATCTCCTTCTTACAGAATATACCATCTGACCTACGTGAAGAATGAAAACGTTGTGTGTGTTTTTATGCTGAATTGGCCGTAAGTCTCTCTTCTGACTTTAAAATTACACATCTAATAGAGGTGCCACTTTAACTTTCTGAGAAGCGTCTTAAGTTTCAACTATGAAGGTCAGGTCTCATAAACACTTGACCTAATACATTCAGTTAATTTTAATTTACATAGCAGCTTCCATATTAGGCATCCAAGAACCTGTAATAGCAATACCGCCTAGGCTTATATTCACAGTGCTTTTACAGCCCTCTCTTAAGCGGTTGGCAGAGTCAGCCTGTTGCCCCCAACAATCTGGGTCCTCATTTTACCCTCCTCGGAAGGATGGAAGGCTGAGTCAATCTTGAGCCTGGTGAGATTCGATCTGCCTACTGCAGGTAGCCGACAGTCAGCAGAATTAGCCTGCAGTACTGCACTCTAACCACTGCGCCACCATGGAATTGTTGTAAGAGCAAATCCAGGAAGCCAGAACTATACAAGTAGTCCTTGACTTACAACCATTCATTTAGTGACCATTCGAAGGTACAACGGCACTGAAAAAAAGTGACTTATGACTGTTTTTCACCATTGTAGCATTCCCCAAGGTCATGTGATCAAAATTTGGACATTTGGCAACTGGTTCATATTTATGATGGTTTCAGTGGTGTGTGTTTGTGTGTGTGTGTGTGTGTGTATGTGTGTGATGTGATCTGACAAGCAAAGTCAATAGGGAAGCCAGATTCACTTAACAAATGTGGCTATAAAGGTCATAAAATGGGCCAAACCCCGCATAACAAATGTCTTGCTTAGCAACATACATTTTGCACTCAATTATGGCCATAAGTCGAGGACTGCCTGTACAGTCTTTAAGTGAGATATCTTTAAAGTTGGCATAGCAAATACGGAATCATAAAAGCTATAATATAATGGGACCTTTCCACCCTCATTTATATATTGAGTTAATTATGTTGAGCTTCATGGAAGGGTTTGAAATGCTACTTCTAGATTTCTCCCCACCTGTGATAAACGGCATTTTACAAGACAGTGACGGCTGATCTTTTCCCGACCAAGTGCCCAAAGCACGTACGGACGCCAATGTGCACATGCACCCTGCCTCCCCATGAGCGTGCAGCCCCCTGCACGCCTCTCACTCCCCGCACATGCAATCCCCCCTGCATGCACAGCAGAGACCTGATGACCAGCTGGCCAGAGGGAGGGGCACGCGCATGCGGGGTGGAGCTGAACTAGGGCGACGGTTAATGCGCCCACAGAGTGGATGCTGCGTGCCACCTGTGACCCGTGTGTGATAGGTTGGCCATCACGGTTATAAGGTAATCTGTTAACTGACCTGCCTACTATTGCTTGTTTATGCTTGTTTTCTTCTATTTCTTTCTGAAGCCGCCTCCCAATCTCTATTCTTCACAATACAACTTTCCACCCACCAATACTACAATTCCACCCCTCCCCCTTTTATAAAAAGAAAACAAAGTAATTGACAAAGAACTGAAATGCCTTTCATGCTAACGATGTCCTATTGTTAAATAATCCTATGTAATTCTACACACATTACCAAAGCCTTCCTCTTTGATTCTACAACAGGGTCAACACTCATAATTTATTTATTTATTTATTACTTGAACTTATTAGTCGCCCCCTCTCCCCACAGGGACTCGGGGCGACGTACAAAAGTATTATATAGCGTACAGAGGAGGTAAGAATAAATAAATAAGTTACAATACCTAAAAAAGTTAAAACCCCAATGAAATTAACCCTTAAAAACTAAAATTACCAATTAAAAATGCCCTGGGCTGGAGAGGTTGTAGTATTATGCCAGGTCAGCTAGTCGAAACAGGTAGGTTTTCAGCTTCATACGGAAGGAGCGAAGGTCGGTTGTAGTCCTGATGTCTGGGGGGAGGTCATTCCAAAGGGTGGGGCCCACTACAGAGAAGGCCCTACTCCTGGGCGCTGCCCTCTGGCACTCTCTGGAGGACGGCACCCGGAGTAGTCCCTCTCTGTGTGAGCGGACGGGTCGCAGGGATGTATGGGGCAGGACGCGATCCCGCAGGTAACTAGGCCCTGTGCCATGGAGCGCTTTGAAGGTGGTAACCAGCACCTTGAAGCGCACCCGGTAGGCCACAGGAAGCCAGTGCAGCTCGCGCAGGATGGGTGTTATATGGGAGAACCTCGATCTCCCCATAATTACCCGCGCGGCTGCATTCTGGACCAACTGCAGTCTCCGGGTGCACCTCAAGGGGAGCCCCATGTAGAGAGCGTTACAGTAGTCCAGGCGAGACGTCACCAGCGCGAGTGACTGTGCGCAAGGCCTCCCGGTCCAAAAGGGGCCGCAATTGGCGCACCAGGCGAACCTGATGGAACGCCCCCCTCGCCACGGCTGCCACGTGATCTTCCATAGACAGCCGGGCATCAAGGAGGACGCCCAAATTGCGCGCCCCTTCCACCGGGGCTAATTGATCGTCCCCGATGGCCAGCGATGGCATATGCTGGTTGAACCGGGAAGCCGGAAGCCACAGCCACTCTGTCTTGGAGGGGTTGAGCCTGAGCCTGTTGTCATCCATCCAGACCCGTACGGCTTCCAGACACCGGGACATCACTTCAACAGCCTCGTTGGGGTGGTTTGGGGTGGAAATGTACAGCTGAGTGTCATCAGCGTACAGATGGTATCCCACCCCAAAACCACGGATGATCTCGCCCAGCGGCTTCATATATATGTTGAACAGGAGAGGCGAGAGGATCGACCCCTGTGGGACCCCACAGATAAGGGGCCTCGCGGTCGACCTCTCCTCTCCTGCCAACACACATTGCGTCCGGCCAGAGAGGTAGGAGCGGAACCATCGTAATACGGTGCCCCCGACCCCCAACCCCTCCAGACGGCGCAATAGGATACCATGGTCGATGGTATCGAAGGCCGCCGAGAGGTCTAATAGGACAAGGATGGAGGAACAACCCCCATCCTTTGCCCTCCAGAGATCATCCACCAACGCGACCAAGGCTGTCTCCGTGCTGTGACCGGGTCGGAAGCCGGACTGGCGCGGGTCTAGATAATCAGCTTCCTCCAGGTGGCGCGGAAACTGCTGAGCCACCACACTCTCAACAACCTTCGCTAAGAAAGGAAGGTTGGAGACAGGACGGTAATTTGCTAGCTCCGTTGGGTCCAGAGAAGGCTTCTTGAGCAGGGGCCTCACCACCGCCTCTTTCAAGGCGGTTGGTAAAAGGCCCTCACCCAGCGAAGCGTTCACCAGCCCCAGTAGCCAGCCTCGTGAGCCCTCCCAGGAGGCCAGTACCAACCAGGAGGGACACGGGTCCAATAAACATGTGGTGGCTCGCAGTCGCCCGCGCAACCTGTCCAAATCTTCGGTGACAACAGGGTCAAACTCCTCCCAGCATGGTCTCTCAAGACTAGCCTCGGACGTCCCCACTGGAGCACTGAGGTGGGTCCATCCCCTTCGGATCCGATCGATTTTATCCTGCAGGAACTCTCCAAATTCCTCTGCCCGGCGCAGCAATGGGGGGTCCCGCTGCCCCTGTGACAAAAGGGAGCGGGTCACCCGAAACAGGGCGGCAGGGCGGCTCTTTGCGGATGCTATAAGGGTGGCACAATACTGATGTTTGGCCACTCTTATTGCCACAAGGAAAGTCCTTACATAGGCTCTTACCTGTGCTCGGTTGGATTCGGAGCGGGAGGACCTCCACTTGCTCTCTAGGCGTCTCCTAAGGCGTTTCATCGCCCTTAGCTCCCCGTTAAACCAGGGGGCCCGGGTCGATCGTGGCCGTCGGAGAGGCCGCAAAGGCGCCACCCGGTCCAAGGCACCGGCGGCCGCATTATTCCACGCGGCTACCAGGTCCTCTGCCCGGGGGCGGGGCAGGTCTGCAGGAGGTGGCCCAAGCTCCGCCTGGAACCTATCTGGTTCCATCAGACGCCTGGGGCGGAACCATCTGGGATAGTCTGGTTCCGCCTCCCCGCGGTGGGGAGCAGCGCCAGAGAAGTCCAGCTGGAGAAGTGAGTGATCTGACCATGACAGGGGCGTGATGACTAAATTCCCTCTTCCCAGATCACTCGTCCACTGGTCGGAGACAAACACAAGATCCAGTATGTGGCCTCCCTCGTGCGTGGGGTCCTGAACTACTTGAGTCAGATCCATGGCTGTCATGGAAGCCATGAATTCCCGGGCTGCCCCGGATGCCTCTCCCGTCGATGGCAGGTTGAAATCCCCCATCACTAATAGCTTGGGGGTTTCAACCGCCATCTCCGCGATCCGCTCGAGGAGCCCGGGCAGGGCCGTTGATGTATGGCGGGGAGCCAGGTATACTATCAACAGGCCCAGCTGACTCCCTGGGCCCCATTTCACGCCCAGAGACTCACAACCAGATATCTGCGACACAGTGAATTCTCTCGGTGCCAAATCTTCCCGGATGATTATCGCTACCCCACCACCCCTACCTTGGGCCCGTGGCTGGTGGAATACACGGTAACCTGGAGGGCACATTTCCCTGAGGGGCAACCCCCCCTCCGGGCCCAGCCAGGTTTCCGTTATTCCTGCGAGGTCCGGCTCCCCCTCTGTGATCAAGTCACTGATGAGGGGGGCCTTATTAATCACGGACCTCGCATTACATAACATCAGCCTAAGGCCCAGGCTCTGCCGATCCTGTCCACCTAGCCTGCGGGGGTTGGTACAAGCGACCGGGCGTATCCAGCGGCCCCGGTCTCCCAACCGACTGTATGTTCTTCTAGTGTCCTCGCGCCCGCCTCTCCCTACGACCGTCGCAATTGGAATTCCCCTTGTAGGAATGGTGTTTCCTCCCACCCCCCCCCACTCCGCTCCCCTCCGTCCTGATCCCACCTGTTGACCTGGCTATGTCCATACCCCAAGGCCAAGTAACCCTCCCCCCCTCCCTGGAACCCCTTAAAACCTTTAAAAAAACATTTTACTAAAAAACCCCTAATCCCCCGCTTCCTCCACCTCTCTGGGTTAATAAACCCCTCATCGAGGTGGGCCCTCATCAGGGCAAGGGGGCATGCCTGCGAGAGGGGGGACCCTCGCAGTCGAAGAATGTCAGACCTTAAATTGTGTTTTGTGACATTTCTTGAAAGTACCCGGCAAAATGTTAAGATTTGTTTGGAAAAGCATCATAATTTTTGAAATCTAAAACAATTCTACAACAGGGTCAACACTGATAAAGTTTGTTTTGTGTCATTTCTCTAAAGTACCTGGTAAAATGTTAAGATTTGTTTAGAATAAACTTCATAATTTTAAAAATCTAAAATAGTGTATCCAAATCAAAGATGATTTGGGGATATTTTACCTTCAAAGATGCTATCTGGCCTTGCAAAGTACACGTATTCAAAAATGCAGAATGCTGCTGGATCTCCTTTAGGTCTTGGTACAATATCCAAAGTTTGGACATCATGTTTGGATATTTTCACAATCTCTCCAGGCATGACTTCCCGATAGTATCTTTAAAATATAGTTGTATGTGTTAAACATCCCAACTGTTTTGCTTAGAAACAGGTATTTGGTTACAGAGAAATATCATTTTCAGATTGGAAAATCAATAACATGTTTTTTCTAAAGAGCAAGGGTATCTACAGAAATCTATTTGTATTCTTTATTTTATCAGATGCTTTTGATCATTGTTCTGCACGTATTACTTATTCAACTTATACCTCCTTATAACGGGAAGGCAGTTTGTTTTTAAATTATCTTCTCAAGTTCTAAAAGAATTTACTTCTTCCTTGAAAGTGAAAAAAATGGAACGAGTTAAAAAGAAAAAAAAATCAATTTTTCTTTGAGCAAGCAAATGAAGCAATTTCAAGAACAAATAAAATATTTTCTTATTCTATATGCATAAGCAAAAGCATATTTAGAGCTTGATCGTTTTTTTCATAATTAGTTTTCACAGATGAATTATTTCATTATCTTTTAAGACAGGAGTGACAAAATGGTGACCCATGGGCCAAATGCGTCACTCACAGCTTATGTCTACCCCAGCTAAGCGAAGGCAAAAACTGTTGCGATACGTCACGTAATATGAATGTGACACGGCGAGTTTGACACCCATGTTTTAAGAAGTGCCCTAATCCCAACATTGCAAAACGATTCAGTGCAATATTGACTTTCAGGTCAAATGCTTTATTGTTTTAAAACTAAATACTGCTGTACTCCAATATGGTAGATGCAGTGCCCAGTTCTTGTTTAAACAATGAAGAAATCATTAATCTGCTTTTAATTGCTTTTAAATAAATGAATTATGAACTTACTCTGCACCAATAGATAAAAAGCTACAGGATTCTGAAGAAACTACCCAGCCTTCAGTTTCAGCATTGTTTCTCCCTGTAATAAATTCAACAAAAATTAAAGAAATGTCTTAATAATTCTAAGAACATTATTTCTGTCCGTTTAACACACAACCTTTGTTGTGGCTGCAACTGCTGTTTTCTATAATAAAACTGAAGAGGTGGAGAAGCCTACTTAAACAGGCAATAGACACTTGCAGGATGTAATAAGTAAGGTGACCAACTGTCCTCCTTTAGGGAGGACAGTCCTTCTTTTGTAAGTTTTGTCCTCCCTCGAAAAATGTCCTCCTACATGTCCTCCTTTTCGATATTTGAAGACTAATCTGTTGCGTGTTATGTGACGTATTTGTATTTGACATGACAATTCGTCAAGGCTTGGTATAGTGCAGTATAAGATGCGATTATGAGACGCATGCACTCTGCATGGGAGAACTTGAGAGAGAGCGTCGCGTGCAAGTGGCTTTGTTTACTTCTTACCGAAACACGACACGGCACATACGCACGCAGTAGACTGAGATTGAGATTGAATGTTCATACTCTAGCTGCAGCACTTGCCGTAAAATTCAATATGAAGGATATTTCTTGTTCAGATATTTCCAATATATTGTTAGAAGATGATACATTGACAAAAAATATTAATTCAATGGAAAAGTACTCATTTGAATAATAATTAACAGGCATGTAAGCATAATTACAATATAAAATGTTGCAAATGTTTTTATTATGCATATATCATATTTTAGTGTATTATTGTTGCAATGAATAAAATATTTCTTTTATTTACGATATATTTTTTCTAATTTATTTGCCCTCCTTTTCATTGTAAAAAAGTTGGTCACCTTATAATAAGTACACTGGAATTTTCCAAAACACAACAAAACGCCCGTTCACTAACAAAATACATTATTTACACTTTGCTGTGATAGCAGTATGAAAAATGTATCTGTCTATAGCAAACATACAGTGAAAGGTATGAAAAAAACTAATGTCCCATTAGTTAGTCTAGATGCCAAAGATTCTTTTCCAAAATTTAATTCATAAAAGTTCAAATAATTCTAAAAAATATTTAAATTAAATTTAAAAAAGCATTTAAATTAAAATGCACATTGATACATTTGAACATGTTCTTATTTTCTGTCATGAATACCAAAAATATTTATTTTCAAATATTCCAGATGTCACAGACTGATCGTAAACATATCCACTGAATATGTTTTACTTTACAATTTAATTTAATAGAGCACACAGGTGTATGTTACGTTTAGTGAAGAATAGGTCAGAAACTGAAAGATAGGTGACCTTCCCTAAACGAAGTGCAGCAATTACGTTTTTAAGGTGAAAGATAGATGATTCACTGTTTTTTAAAAAAAAAGAATTTGAGAAAGGTAACAGGTTTTTTTTTTAAAAAAATGAACATACTTTCAACTATAGTTCTCAAAGGGATATATTCCACATAGGGCAGGGGTGTCCAAACTTGGGAACTTTAAGACTTGTGGACTTCAACTCCCAGAATTCCCCAGCCAGCAGAGCTGGCTGGGGAATTCTGGGAGTTGAAGTCCACAAATCTTAAAGTTCCCAAGTTTGGACACCCCTGACATAGGCAGTAAAGCTTGATCTTACAATATTAGATTATACATCACATTCATCGAAAGAAGTTGACAACAGAAATGGGGTTGGTTGAATTTCCCCCACTGTTTCAGAGTTAACTGACTGGAATCCCCGAAGTTCCCAAGTTTGGACACCCCTGACATAGGGAAACCATACCTTTCCCACTGATATCACCTACTGGAACAAGGCGGCCAATACAGAGAGGACGGTTGCCATAGGGATCACGAACCGCATAAATAATGTCTTTATGCATCATCAGAAGTGAATATGAAGTGGGTGTTTCATTCATCAAATTTTTAATCCTGAAATAGAAAAGCTAGCTTAATACACTTAATTACAAGAATCCCAACAAGAATGGCTGGGAGTTTGACCTTGCGTAAAGGGAGGTCTGTTTTACTGATTTTAATTCTTTTCTCATGAGTCACGTGATTTACCTTGCCACCCAATCAGGTGTATCATCTTCCTCTAAAGGTGGGGTGAATGCCAACAGTTGAGTGATGAGTTCGCTATCAGAACTGGTAGATAGTCCCACTCCATGACGCATTAACTGCGTAACAAAAGACAAAGGATTATTATAGATATAGATATATGTGTTTGTGTGTGTGTGTGTGTGTGTGTGTGTGTGTGTGTTGTAATTGTACTGATAAATAAATAAAGGGAGACTAGGATAGATCTATTTCGAGCTAATTAGCTCTCATCAGCTAGCCATACCCTTACTGGGATTAGAACCCGGGCGTTGTAATACAAATACATACATACATACATACATACATACATACATACATACATACATATATATACACATATACACATATACACATATACATATACATATACATATACATACATACATACATACATACATATATATATATATATATATATGCGTGTGTGTGTGTGTGTGTGTGTGTGTGTGTGTGTGTGTAAAGTTGGCAGAGTGCCAATGGGGACAGCATACTGAATCCAGATGACCATGTAATTAATTTAGCACTCTGTGCAGATGGTAAACTTTTCACTCAGCATGCAAAAAGTGATGTTATGGTTATATTGATTGTTACCAATATAACAGACTAACCACACAGTGTATCATTGTGTTAAGTTATAGACTGCCTTCTAACAGGCACTGGAGCATTTCTTTCTATACTAACAATAGCAAACATGCTTTGATCAAAGACACAGAGACTAAATCAGGAAGTAGTTGCCATTTCCAGTTGTATGGCTCCCCCCCCCCCCCAAATTTTGACTATGAGGCCTGCATTTCTGGGAAACAACACAGAGGTTTTTGACAACTTTAACAAAAGAAAGGAGTCTCCCATTTTTCAGAGAACAGGAAACCGTAAGCAACTCAACTCGAGCTGCCAGATACACTCAGCACATCAGCTGTCTCACTAGAGGCAACAGCATATTGGATTACTGCTACACCACATGCGTACCGCTCTCTCCCAAGAGCGTCTGTCTCTCTGATCATTGCATGATCCACCTCCCTCCCTCCCTCCCTCCCTCCAGGCAGAAACTTAAAACTGCAAAGCCTATGTTCAAAACAGCGAAGTCTTGCATCGAGGAAGCAAAGTTAGAGCTTCAGGCTTGCTTTAAGTATGCAGACTGAAGTGTTTCTGAAGCAGTTTCAGAGGGCTCGGATAAATTCACTGATACTGTGCCATACGCCTTAGCTTCTGTACAGACCCATTTGCGCCTACCAAGAGCTTGCATATACAATATACCACTCTATAAAGCCCTAGTAAGACCACACCTAGAGTACTGCATCCAGCTTTGATCACCGCACCATTAAAAAGATGTTGAGACTCTGGAGAAAGTGCAGAGAAGAGCAACTAACAGGGTTAGGGGACTGGAGGCTAAAACATATGAAGAATGGTTGCTGTAACTGGGCATGGCTAGTCTAGTGAAGAGAAGGACCAGGGGAGACAGGATAGCAGTGTTCCAATATTTGAGGGGCTGCCATAGAGAGGAAGGGGTCAAACTATTTTCCAAGGCCCCTGAAGGCCAGACAAGGAATAATGGATGGAAACTGATCAAGGAGGGATTCAACCTAGAAATAAAGAGGAATTTTCTGACAGTGAGAACAATCAACCAATGGAACAGAAGTTGCCTTCAGAGGTTGTGGGGGCTTCATCACTTGAGACTTTCAAGAAGAGACTGGACTGCCATTTGTCAGAAGTGGTGTAGGGTCTCCTGCTTGAGTTGGACTAGATGACCTATAACCGGGATGGCGAACCTATGGCACGCATGCCACAGGTGGCACACCGAGCTATTTGTCAGGGCACACGAGGCGTTGCCCTGTCAGCTTTAACCTTTTTTGGGGGGCATTTTTCACCCTCCCCAGGCTCCAGAGGATTTATAGGAGCCTGGGGAGGACGAAAACAGACTTCCCCACCCCACCCCGGAGGCCCTCCGGAGGCTTCAGGAGCTTCCCTGAAGCCTCCAGAGCACCAAAAAACAGCTATTCGCTCTTCAAAGAGAAGCTACTCCGAAAAGCTGAGAAACCAGTTGACCTGAATGTGTTCCAATGTAGGTTTGAGAGGATGTCAGTGTAATCTATTGCTACCTTCCCCATTTCAGATACATACAACATACAGCTACATACAACAGCAGCCAAATCTCCAACACCTATCTCATCCCTCTGTGCCCACCCCCTACCTCTGGTGATCTCGTAAAAAGATGTGCAAGCTCTATTTCATAGACAAAAGATCAGAAAAACACCAGGCCCAGGTGGAGTAATTCCTTTTTGCTTGAAAGCCTTTGCTGAACAACTGGCCCCCATCTTAACTTAACTTAACTTAACTTTATTGGATTTCTAGACCGCCCCTCTCTCAAAAGAGACTCGGGGCGGTGTACAGTCATATTAAAATAGTTAAACAGTAAATATACATGTTATAAGTATACAATAAATAAATTAAACATAGGACTGGAGGAGGTAGTAGAAGTTCCCTGTACAATTTAGTTAAGTTAGATTAAATTTTTTTAAAAATTTAAAAAAGTTAAAAACATTAACCTTAAAAGCTATCCCAAATAAAATATCCACCAGGAGGTAAGAGTAGAGCTATAAGTGGGCCAGGCCAGCTAATCGAAACAGGTGAGTCTTAAGTTTTTGTCGGAAGGAGCGGAAGTCGGTAGTAGTTCTAATATCGGGGGGGGGGGGAGGTCATTCCAGAGGGTTGGGCCCATCACAGAGAAGGCTCTACTCCTAGGCACCGCCCGTTGGCATTGCTTGGTGGACGGCACCCGGAGGAGTCCCTCCCTGTGTGAGCGAATTGGTCGCAGGGATGTATGTGGTAGAATGCGATCCCGCAGGTAACTAGGCCCTGTGCCATGGAGCGCTTTGAAGATGGTGATCAACACCTTGAAACGCACCCGAAAAACCACAGGTAGCCAGTGCAGCTCGCGCAGGAAAGGTGTTATGTGGGAGTACCTAGTACTCCCCATGATGGCCCGCGCGGCCGCATTCTGAACTAGCTGTAGTCTTCGGGTACATCTCAAGGGGAGCCCCATGTAGAGAGCATTCCCACATCTTTAATAAGTGTTGTGACACAACAGTGGCCAGTGGAGCTGGCAACAGAGTTGGACAGTGAGGAGGTTGGGGAGGAACATGGGCCAGTCCTGAGGATGGGGAAGGCTCGGACAAGGGCTCTGCATCGGAAGCAGAGATGGGGCCAAGGCCTTCTGGAAGTTCTCAGCTGCCTTCGGAGCTAGACAGCAGTGAGGCAGAGGAACAGCTGTAGCCTGTTCCCAGTGTCCACATGCGCAGAGCTGCCAGAAGAAAAAAACAGCTAAGAAATCAGGGTTGACTTGGGAGTAAAGGCACAGGGGGATGGTGAATGGCCTCTCCCATAGGGAATAAAAGAGGAGCGAAAGGGGAGTGGGCTTTTGCAGGAAACCGTTCGTTTGTTCGTTCATTCGTTTCAGGACTGTGAAGATCTGTTTGTGAATCTCAGAGACTCTGTGCCAAGTCTTTCCTTGCACTGCAATGTGTTTGGAATATGTTTACACGGCAGCTTTCCAAGCTAGATAAGGTCTGTGGTTATAAATTCACCTTTGAAAGACTGTTTACCAGGCCTTTGCTGAATGTGAATGAGAGGAATTCACATGCATTTAATAAAAGGGGTTTTGTCAGGAACAGGAAACTGCTTCGTGCTTTTTTGGGAAAGCCTAGGTTAGAACAGTAAGTCACTGCAGATGTATCATGTCCCTTCTTGCTTCAAATGCTCTATTATCATCTCAATTCCTAAGAAACCCTACATCAGTAAGCTAAATGGCCACAGACCGGTTGCTGTGACATTTGTAGTTATGAAGACCTTGGAGAGGTTAGGGCTGAAAATCATCATGGATCTGTTGTGGTGGTTTGTGGTTTAACTACCGAGCAAATTGATCAGCAGATGATACTGTCAACATGCGCTACACCTTGCAATATCTTGAATCCCCCGGGACCTATTCAGGGGTACTTTTTGTAGACTTCAACCCAGCACTCAATACAATCATTCCAGAAATTCTTCGCTCTAAACTGATTTAGCTAGCTGTGCCTGTCTATACTTGTAGGTAGATTATCAACTTTTTGACAAATAGGAAGTAACAGGTGCAGCTAGAGAAATTTGCATCTAAAACCCATGCAATTAGCACAGGCTCTCCTCAGGACTGTGTGCTCTCTCCATTGCTATTCTATATACCGATGACTGCATGTCTGGTGATCCCACTGTTAAAGTACTGAAGTTTGCAGGTGATACAAGTGTCATTGGACCCATTTGAGACAGTGACAAGTCCGCATATAGAAGGGAGGTTGAACAACTACATTGTGGTGCAGCTGTAACAATCAGGAGCCAAACACACTTAAAACTGTAGAGATAAGAATGGATTTTAGGAGGAGCCCTTCTATTTTACCACCCCTTGCTACGTATATTTAACAGTACAGTATCAGCAGTAGAATCTTTCATGTTTTGGGTTTCTTTTATGTCCCAGGGTTTGAAATGGATCCCTAACATTAGAACCATCATTAAAAAAAAAACGCAAGAAAAAATGTTCTTCCTGCATCAACTCCGAAAGTTCAGTCTGTCCCAAAAGCTATACAGTTTTACAAAGCAATTATTGAGTCTGTCATCATGTATTTCTGGAACTGCTTAGTTTGGTACAGTAATCAAACAGTACAGGTACAGATTCCAATGAATAGTTAGGGCGGCAGAAGGAACAATAGTAACCAGCCTGACTTCTATAGAAGACCTGTATATTACACGGGTCAGAGATCACATCCTGGACATTAATTGTTTCAACTCCTCCCCTCAGGACGACAACAAAGGGCCACTAGGCACAGGGTGTTCTGACCGAGGCTTCCCAAGAGCCTGAAGCAAATTCCTTGTCCTGAAAAACATCCCTTTTATTAATTGACTGTGAATTCTGCTCATTCACATCCAGCAAAGTCTTTCAAGGGAGGATTTACAGTCACGGACCTTACCTGGCTTGGAGAGCTGCCAGGCCGATATCTGCAAAACTTTGGCAAGGAGTCTCGGAGAGTCACGAACCAATTAAGCGAACTAATTGTCTCCTGCAAACTCCACTCCCCTTTCGCTCCCCTTTTATTTCCTCTTGGAGGGGCCATTCATCATCCACCTGTGGCCTTACTCCCAAGTCGATCCCTGCTCTTTAGCTGTTCCCTTCATCTGGCAACTCTGCGCATGCGCACACTGGGAACAGGCTCCAGCTGTTTGTCTGCCTCACGGATGTCTGACTCTGAAGGCAGCTGATAACTGGCATACGGCTCTAGCCCCCTCTCTGCCTCTGACCCAGATCCCTCATTAGAGCCTTCCCCAGACTCCAGGACTGGCCCATCTTCCTCCCCAACCTCCTCACAAATCTGCTGCCAGCTCTGCTGGCGGGCCACAACACAAAGCAAGGTTTTCCCCTCATGTCATCACTCTGCTGAATACCTAATTCTCACAGTGAAGTCTAGTGTTTATGTACATTTACCTATGTTCTATGGCTCATCATCATCACCTTTATTTTCTTCACTACCCGCTCTTATTTGTATTATGATTATTATTACTCAGTTGTTTTGCATGTACATTGAGAGCTTCTGCACTGGAGAAAAATTATTTTTGTATCTAATCACACTACTGTTATTGCTACTTCTGTTCTGTTCTATCCTAATGCAATTGACCGAAATAGATCAGTGTGCTTGAATGGAACAAGGGAAAAAAAAAACTTGGATCAAAAGCTAGGATCAGATAGATTTTGTATCCCACATTTCTCATTCACAAAAAAAAAAACCTCTTGTGAGTCTGTAAGACTAGGATTTCTAATTTAAAATTTAACATCACTGTCTTAATTAGTATAGTGCAGCAGTAGAGGTACTGGACTAAGACAGAGATAATCACGTTTGAGAGTCTCCTTAGGTATGGAAATTAATTTGGTGATTTTGGGTTAGGCAGTTTCTCCCAGCCCTAGACTAGGAAGTTGAAAAACATCTATCTAACAACTTGCACTGGATCAGCATAGTAAATAATGATATCTAGCCTTCAACTCATCAATTTATTTTTGAGTGGCACTGATAGCCACCCAATTCAGAACAAACCAATGAAGAAATCTACAGTGGATTGATTCAGGTTGATGATAATTATATATACTAATTTTGGAGGAATAGCCATAGTTGATTAATAGTCAACACATTGTATGCAAATTCTCTAATTTCTACCAATAGGATGTTAAACGTGCATCTTCTCAGTCATATTCAGAAGCTGCACAAAGTAAATTTCCAGAAGTGATTTGCTTCTTTGGCAATTTGTTTCATTCACAACTACAGATACGACAGTGAACTGAACTGCACTCAAAACAATCAATTATCAGATTTACGTTGTGTGTGGTAGAGAATGAATTAAAGGTGAACATGATGGTGATTGGCACCCTTCTCTTCTCACCAAACTTCCTGCTTGTGAGAGAACAAGGGGCCAGAGAATAAGCAGACATATCTATAGGCCTTTAGACCTATGGGGCTGTTCACCATCATCTGGGCAGATATGGTACGCCTAAAGAACATGCATTTCAGGCATCCCTATGGGGGAGTCTTCTGAGGGAGAATGGCTGAATGCTGAATGCATGCGTGATTATAAACGGATTTAGAGGGGACAGGATGGAAAAGATTTCAGAATAACAGTTGGAAGGGGCCTTAGAGGTCTTCTAGTCCAACCCTTTGCTCAGGCAGGAAACTCTACACCACTTCAGACAAATGGTTATCCAACATCTTCTTAAAGACTTCCAGTGTTGGGGCATTCACAACTTCGGGAGGCAAGTTGTTCCACTGATTAATTGTTCTAACTGTCAGGAAATTTCTCCTCAGTTCTAAGTTGCTTCTCTCCTTGATTAGTTTCCACCCATTGCTTCTTGTCCTGCCCTCAGGTGCTTTGGAGAATAGCTTGACTCCCTCTTCTTTGTGGCAACCCCTGAGATATTGGAAGACTGCTATCATGTCTCCCCTGGTCCTTCTTTTCATTCAACTAGACATACCCATTTCCTGCAACCGTTCTTCATATGTTTTAATCTCCAGTCCCCTAATCCTCTTTGTTGCTCTTCTCTGCACTCTTTCTAGAGTCTCCACATCTTTTTTACATTGTGGCGACCAAAGTTGGATGCAGTATTCCAAGATGACTAAGAAGGTGAACAGAAAGCTTCATACAAGCTCACATTGCTGCTGTGCATTAGGGTTTAGAATTCAGGTTTCCTTCCATCTGATCAATGCTTACAATTTATACATTAGAATAAAATAGAATTCTTTATTGGCCAAGTATGATTGGACACACAAGGAATTTATCTTTGAATTGTCTTAATGAATTTGGACTGTACTCTTATAATGATCTTTGCATCCTACTATTACCAAATGGCTATAAACCTTCTCTATTATGAGTGAATTTACTATCCTTTTCAGCTTTCTTGTCTTAGGAAAACAGATCCCTACCTTTCTCCTCAGTCGCATTGCATTTGTTAACTCTCCATTGTGGGCGACCGCAATCTTCCCGTGTAAAGTTTCCACCACGAACGGTTGACAATTATCAAGGACAGACACCCCAGAGGTAGAGTATCTTGTATGGCCGATTCCAAGATTTGAAATGTAGAGCTTCTTCAGACTATCTTCGCTGAACACGTGATTAACAAGACCCATTCCCTGCGAAGAAAAAGGAAATGGGATGGATGAACTAAAAAGGAGTTCCCAGTATTGCTTACAGCAGACAGCAGTGTAAAACTAATGGGCTAATTTAGAAGAAAAAACTCTACTTAATGGACATTTACTTAGAAAACTTATATGACTGCCTGTCTCATACAATGAATCTAGACAACTCACAACAATCCCAAAAACCATGGTTAAAAACAAAAGTGCCATTCCTCCCTTCCCAGGCACCAGATCAAATATCTGCCCAGCTCAACCCCCATCCTAGCCCAATGGTTGGACAAAAAGGCCCTGTCAACTTGCAAAGCATTCCTTGCCTGCTCTTGAGTTGCCATAGGCAAGGGGGATGGGAATCTGATGACGCAGCACAGCAGCCACAAACAGAAGCACATTCCAGGCATATCTTTCTCAAGGCTATCTCCCAGGTTACCCACAGCAGCTGGAGGGGTGTGATCTCTACGGCCCGTGAAAGTGCTCCGCTGGAGAATGTGATTTATGACACACCCTGGGGGGGGGGGGGAAACAGTGCCATAATTGGGTTGTAAATTACGTGAGGTCAGAATTGGCTTCACTTGGGTACGTGCTGACATGTTGTTCCTAATAGTCGGAACTCTGACAAGCCCTATGGAAAAGGGTAGGAATCCCTCGGATCTAAGTTGGGACAAAGATCCAAAGAGTTTGCCTCCAAAGACCTATCAGATGGCAACATTTAAGGAAGGACATCTGGAGCCCGCCGACCCTAAGTAGCTTAGTATGACGGAAAGATACCCTGGGGGAGACTGCCTGCAGGTAACCTAGACCTTTGCCATTTGGTGTTTTAACCAGCACCTTGAATTGCACTGGGAAAGCAACTGAAAGTCAATGTAGCCCACATAGCACTGGTTTACTCTAGTGAACCACAAGGCAACCAGTCCATGCCACTGTATTCTGAAGCTATTCAGTTGTAGCTTTCAGATGGTTTCAAAGGCAACCCCATGGAGCGTAATCCACAAGGGAGGTGATTAAGACATCTCTTAACTAAATGCATTAAATCAATTTACAACACACGCAAATGCTACCACATGTTATCATTTTCTAAATATTTTTTCACATTCCTCTTGTGACAAAGTTACATTTGTTACTTTATAATGCTCTTTATATGATTTTGACGGTGAGATTTAGGAGAGTTATAAATTACAAATTTGAGTCAGAGGTTGTATTCAGCAGGTTCTGACCAGTTTTGGAGAACCGGTCGTGGAAATTTTGAGGAGTCTGGAGAACCGGTAAATACCACCTCTGGCTGGCCCCACCCCCATCTATTCTCTGTCTCCTGAGTCCCAGCTGATCGGGAGGGAATTGGGATTTTGTAGTAACCTTCCTCTGCCATGCCCACCAAGCCACGCCCACAGAACTGGTAGGAAAAACTTTTGAATCCCACCACTGATTTGAGTATCAAAATCCTGCACAGATGACTCTTATTTACAAGAGAGAGAGAGAGACAGACAGACACACACACACACACACAGATTGATTTTGAGTTCTTACAGCATTCATATTTAAAGAGAGAAAACAAATTAGAGTAATCTCCACATCTTCTTTTTTTTACCCCTGAAGGACTAGGCTGGGCACAGCTCCTTCTAGAGAAAATCTATTTATGAGGCAGCTAAAGTTAACACCGTTTAATGGCTCATCAACATCTTCTAAATTATCTTCTCCTCCCTTCCCCCCTCAGGAATGCCAGATAATATTACCTTGTGCACTTTGAAAGAATGGGCTGATTCTCCATCACTTGTCACAATCCCGGCACTCTCTTGGCCTCTATGAGAAAAGGAAGAGCAGGTAAGGAACCTGTATTTTTGAGACTGGATATTTATGTCACCCAAAAGGTGCCATTCATGGTTGAAGGATTTTTACAGGTGTTGTGAAGACCCCAGGATCTGCAAAAAGTTTTCTAAATTGTAAGAAAATAACTCTAAAACAAAAACCACACACAAAGAACAACAATAAATAAAAACAATTGTGGGAATGGGGAGATGGAAAGAAACATTCTGTAAAAAGAGACGGTTGATTGAAATTTTAAAAGAAAAGTTCTCACACTGCAATATTTCATTGGGAAGATTATTTTTCCTGGTAAGTTCTAATGCTGAATTGTGAAAGTGACGTTCAATGATCCGAAAAGCGGATCCTGTACCTGCGGGAATACGCTAGGAAGAAAAAGAAGTTCTAATGCTGAATATATGATCTTGGTCTGCATACACCCTTTAACTTTGTTTCCACAGACCTCATAGTTATTAGACAAGGATAGGTTTTCATGAGAAGAAAAAATATTCCAGAATTCCAAGATCTGAATATCTAGAGTCATAACTAAAAACAAAAGCATTTTCTCATGGGAAGGATTCTTATAATTAATTCCAAAATCTTATTAATTCCAAAACCATCTGGACCTGCAACTCCCCAAAATCAAACTTCTAATTACCTTTTTTGCTGCTTATCCACCACCCCATTAAAAAAAAATCCTTAAAAATTGTATTTCAAACTACTTTTATTAAGGTTTGAAAGAAACTCAATGACTGTTTTGAAATTTGTTGCTCCAAAAATTCCTAAAACCTAAATGAGTTAACCAGCATTTTCTAAAAGTGATTTGAAAAGAAAGTGTGTGTACCTAATTTTATTTTATTTTGACCGTGGTTTGTGCAAAAAGATTATTCCCCTGTGTTCCAAAGCTCTAATTCTGGAGACCTGCTGTCTTGCAGTATTCTCATGAGAAGCAACTGTCTGGAGCACATCTAGGTAACCTCAAGTCTTTTCATTGTCCAGAGAGCAATTAAAAAAGAGGTGGCTTATTTACTGACTCTTCATTCCACCATGGTTATTGGCTGTGCTTTTAGTAGTCAGTCTTCAGTTGCCATTTCCCCCCCCCCCCAGAAGTCGCTTTCTCTACTATATTAGAGGTATGGCTTGCAATAGGACATAAGAATGCTTACAGCATCATTTCCCAGTTTGATGCCTTCCATATCAAGTTGGACCACAATTCCCAGAATTCCATTAAGCATTGCTGTAGTTCCCATTATATTTGAAGGACCAAGTTCGCTGGGATGCCAGGTTTAAAGCATCCCATCCAAAATCCTAGATTAAAGAATCTTTAGTGGGGGAAGAGAAAAAAAAGCATCCCCTTTCCCCCTTTCCTATTTAGAATCCTGTAATATGAATCTGTTGGCTAGTTATTTAGCTGCCATGGCAACATCTTCCAAGTATTATGGAATACCAAGGTTCCTTTGTTGGCAAGTATCGCATTACACAGGGGAACTCAATTAACACCTGAGATAGTTACAGAACCCAGATTTTTTTGGGGGGGAAACACACTTAAAAAGAACCATTTACATAGAAAAAAATATATCTACAGAATATATGACTCTTTCCAAAATATCTTCTATATTCAAATAAATATTTTAATGAAATGTTTTATTTGAATATATAAAATGGAAAATGAAAATTTAATTGAAATAATTTGCAAACCAATTAAAATTAGTGTTGCAGTGTGTGTTATCTCATTCTCTATTAAAATGAATCTTGCATTTGTAAAGGATGCCATGGATTTGCTCTAGACAATACAAAAAGAATATAGACATGTTTTCCACACAAACCTGAACTTAATTTCCTTAGTTTGCTTTTAGCATATTATACTTGATTCACTCAGAAGACTACTGAAGTGGAACTATTACTGAATATCACTGAATGCTCAGAATTCAAATTACAGTGACTCCATTAGTTAAGAATCACAAAAGGCTCTGTGAATGCAAATCAAGCGTTTAGGAGAAGGGTAAGTATGTGTATGTGTGAAATTATGAACCACAGTTTTGAAAGGGATACTAAACCATGTGAACAAACAAATATTTTTACAAAACTGAAGGCGTTATTTGCTAGCGAATGTGAAGAGAATCAAGGTGCAAATGTTTTCATTCCGAACAAAATCATAGTTTACAGTGTGTGTGTGTGTGTGTGTGTGTGTGTGTGTGTGTGTAGAATAGCATAAGAATAGAATGGAGAATAGAATAGAACAGAACTCTTTATTGGCCAAATGTGATTGGACGCACAAGGAATTTGTCTTTGGTGCATATGCTCTCAGTGTACATAAGGAGAATAAAAAATGCATTCATCAAGAATCATAAGAGACAACACTTAGTCATAGGTTACTGATAAGCAATCAAATCATACTGGGAAACAAACAGAAAATATAAATCTGACATATACACCACATTTATATGCTGACATATACGTTGGACAACACCTCCCATCATCCTCAGCATCCAGCTAGGCTTGTGATCCAATGCCTCTGGAGGGGGCCAGATGGAGGGAGGCTTACTTAGAGCTCTCATGTACATTAAGAGCAGAGATTATATTTAAAGCCCATTGCATAACAAAGGTTATAGCATGCATTCCATCTCTGGAATTGTGCTTAATTTCTGCAAAGCACAAAACAGCTTATTTGGGGTGCCAATGATTAACAGACTTTGCAATCATTGCTGCCCGAGCTGCTTTATTTTTCTGCCTCTAAGACGGAACCTGCTTATTTGGCAGTTTCTCAAGTTACTCCCCTCAGGCAGCTTGAGCCAGTAAAACTGGATCCTTTCATCTCGGTGGAGCTTACTGACAATCAGCCGTCTGGTTTCCTAGGAAACGCAATCTTGGCTAGAAATAGTGAATCATTTCCAGGTCACTTTCAACATGGAGAGTGGAGCAGGAAGGCATTGGACTGAGGAGGAGGTTAAAGCCTTGCTAAGCGTCTGGTCAGAAAAAAATATCAGAAAGCAACTCCATGGGACCTTACGGAATAAAGGGATATTTATTTACATTGCTAAAAGGCTTCAGGAGTTGGGGATCTGCAGAGACTGGAAACAGTGTCGGGCAAAGTATAAAAACCTGAAATATGAATATAGGACAGTTAAATATGCCCACAACTCAGGAGATGCTACAAAGACTATGAAGTTCTTTCATGAGCTGGATGCCATATTGCAACATAAACCTGTCACCCAGTTAACAGAGGAGGAGAACGGCAGGTGTTCAGCCAATGACATCATAAATGCCACCAAGGAGAACAATGAAGGTAAAAAAACAACCACCCCAAACTTCTTCTTCTTTTTTTCTTATTGCTGTTATCTAAAATACATACAAGCTTGTAAAAGTCCGACCCATGCAAGCAAGGCACTGCAGATGACATAGCTGGTAGAACAAACCGACTTAATGCGCTCCCTTATCTGCGTGTCTCTTGGGGAAGGGAAGGGGGGGGAGAGGAGGAGGAGGAGGGTGTCTGCTCCTGAATGTTTCTATAAATACACAAACTTAAGTTAAACCAGCTGCTGGAGCTAGCCAGTTTCCTAAGCCGAATTCCTCTAGAGAAAAAAAAAAGAAAAAGAAAAAAAGAAAAGACAAAAAGACTAAGGGCCTGCAAACTTCTGCTGGGTTTATTGCTGCTTTATCTGTAACATTTTGTGCTGTTTTATAATTGTGTTGCTAGGTTGGAGGAGAAAATGCTGAGCCACAAGTAATAAATATATCTATATATACATATACATTTCTGTGGTTTTGTTTGTGCCCTGTTAGAATTTAAGCAAAAGGACCAAAAATGTAAATCACCTGCTAGCAGGGACCGAAACATGTTGTCCCTTTTGAAATTTTGTTTTTCCAAGAAATTTACCTTATCTTGCTCAGGGAATACATTAGAAATTTTGTTTTTCCAAGAAATTTACCTTATCTTGCTCAGGGAATACATTATAAACATTTAAAACACATTGAAGTTCTTTTAAAGGGTGAATCAACTGCTGAGATAGCAACCTTCTAAAAACTATATTCACAAGAGTTTTGCACATTTGTATGTGATGTATTTTGCTTGCCTGCCGGAAATCAGAAAATATTATTATTTGAGAAAGGAAAAAAACAACAACTCTCAACCAAATCAAGCCACTTGGACAAAAGTATTTCTTGATAATAAATAAGAGCATGTATAAATTATTATTTCATGAAGCTTTCGAGTATCATTTTATAATCACAGGAAGAATTTTTTCTTTAAACGTTATCAGGGAAGTAATTGAAAATGTTTCATTTTCTTTAGAGAACTCTCAGTTAAATATCTGATTTTAACAACAAGAAAGAAAAAAAAAGTCTGCATAAACCTTGCAATGCATGTGAATTTGTTTTAAATTAATAAACCACTGATTTTTTTTAAAAAAAATAACTATCATTAAATAATGCAAAACAATGCAGCAAAAGAGAGGAAAAACCCACAAGTTGAATCCTGTGTCAAGATAAAAGGTCTAGCTGTTTGCTCCAGGTTTTGAGGATGATTTTCTGGTTCTGTTTTCACAGTTTATCAATTCCAACTTACATATACAAATTATATATATATATATATATATATATATATATATATATATATATATATATGTATGTATGTATGTATGTATGTATGTATGTATGTATGTATGTATGTATGTATGTAGTAATTGTACTTTTTATATTTGTGTTGTAATTGTGTTGATAAATAAATAAAGGGAGACTAGGATAGATCTATTTCGAGCTAATTAGCTCTCATCAGCTAGCCATACCCTTACTGGGATTTGAACCTGGGCTGTATTATATCTTAGGCAGGAGTCTTAGGCATACCAGGGGTTGTAACACAAATACATATACATATATACATTTATATATATATAAATGTATTTCATATATATATATATATATATATATATATATATATATATATATATATATATATATATATATATATATATATATATATATATATATATATATATATATATATATATATATATATATATATATATATATATATATATATATATATATATATATATATATATATATATATATAAATGAAATTCACAAAGAAAAGCTAAAATTTCCCCTTTCTATAAGGACTTTATGCATGTGTATCATATCTATAGATGCTTGTTGAAAAAATAGCAGTGTACCAAGAATACTTCACACCTATTATTCTTAAAATCTCTAAATAAAGATATTACGTTACAGCAGCTAGCTCTAGAGAGAATTTTCCCCCTAATCCAAATCAAAGAGTTGAATCTAATTGGTTGCTACTAAGTGAACCAAAGCATGTTTCCCTTCTCCCTACTTCCCTAAAATACTGTCTACTGATATATAAAAGAGTGAAGGACTCTGTTTGAGAAAGTAGACTGCTACACAGAAGGAAAGGTGGCATTTGCAAAAATCAGTACTGTAATGGCACTTTCAGATGATCTTGAGAAATGGCTCCTCCCACGTTGTCAATAACTGTGGTAAAAATGAGCCACACTTTCATGGGGTAAAGGGCCGATGGAGGCTATCCATTGCCCATACTTTGGAACAACTTCCATGTAGTAATTGAACCCAATCTTCCATAAACTATTAAGAATGGAGTTCTTTCTTACAGCTGTTGGAAGAAATGTCCTTCTGGGTTCAGTTCCAAGTGGGGAGAAAGACACTGGAAACATGGTGGCTGTTTGGAAAGATGGTTTTAATGGTGGGCAGGATCCCATGCCTTGAAGATGTTGGGTGAAGAAGAAAAAAAGGGAAGAGGTGCGGAGAGTGCTTGAATTTTATGCCTTCTCTGGGCTTTTGAATTTGAGCTTGTATTCTGATTGGTTGTCAGAGTCCCAGGCTTGATTAAGTCTTGCTGGGTGATGTAATATTCCCAGGTGCCATGTGGTGAGGTGGGTAGAGGGCTAATCCTAACTTTGTTGGATCTTGGGTGAGGGCATTTGCTTATGAATAGACCTAGCTATCCCTTTATTTCTTAAGTGTGGATATCTGCTGTGGGCTATTGAGAATGGTGGGGGCTATTAAGAGTGAGTGTATTTCCTGCCTAAAACATTTCTCCATTTCTCATCCAGGGAAATATAACATTCTGCCTTTTTAATATTTCCTAAAATATTTCATTTTTCTAGCAGTGGGGTGGGTGCTGACTTCCTACACAGCCTTCAGATGAGCTGGAGCCATCAGACTGATTATATGATGATTATGATTTGTTTGTCTTTATATTCTTTTACTAGAAGGGTTTTATTGTATTTCTATTGATGTAGAAGACGTACAATCTTTGTCACATTGGATAGACTACTAATCATATCAAATCAATCCAATCCATGAATCAGTCATATGTTTTGAAAATAGAAAGCCTCATGAAATGTGGTCTTTCCTACAGCTGTCCAGGGCTGCTGAGTAAAATGAATTCTGTACAAATGCTTATGCAATTAATTTAGTAGCTATTGTTTCACAGATTATTATCAGCCCATGGGGAAAGTGTTAGTGCTCAAATTGATTAGTCTTGTTTAACCAATCTGGCCTGACACAATTCCTTTCGTTATGCAAACTACAGACCCTGTTTGGGTTCTCCATATCTCACAAAATGTTGGTTTATAGAATAAATAAAAACTATTACGGTTTATCATGAAGTGGGAAACTAGCTATTATGCAGCTATGGGGTTAATTATTTAGCCAAGTGTTTCTTGATTGGAGAAAAACTCTCAACAATTAACAAAGAATCAGAATTCTCCTTGCACAAACAAACACTAAGGTATACTTGCATTGGAAGTGGAATGGGCGGCAAATACATTTAATGAATAAATAATATGGTATTTGTAAAGTAAAAAGGAATTGTAGTTTGGATTTGATTCATAGAATGTGGCAGCTTCAATTTTGGAGTTTATAAGAGTCTTAAATTGTTGTGGTAGAGTTCCTAGATAGAAAAATATCAATATTTCTGATGGAAATCTATCTATCTATCTATCTATCTATCTATCTATCTATCTATCTATCTATCTATCTATCTATCATCTATCTATCATCTATCTATCATCTATCTATCTATCTATCTATCTATCTATCTATCTATCTATCTATCTATCTATCATCTATCTATCTATCTATCATCTATCTATCTATCATCTATCTATCTATCTATCTATCTATCATCTATCTATCATCTATCTATCTATCTATCTATCTATCTATCTATCTATCTATCTATCTATCTATTATCTATCTATCTATCTATCTATCTATCTATCTATCTATCTATCTATCTATCTATCTATCTATCTATCTATCTATCATCTATCTATAATAGCCGTCTGTGTGTGTATATGTTCCAGCATGTTCCAGAGTTATGCTCTGGAGCACCTCGAGCAATTTCAACCAAACTTGGTACACGGATGACTTACTCTCTGGAAACAAATACTGTGGGGGTAAGACTCCCCTAACACCCCCCCCGGGTGTGTATTCTGTTAAGATACAGCCTATTGCGTCTTAAAATGGCTTCTACTATACAGCGCAGTAGGAGTTGCATGGTTAACGGCTTCAAAGTACTCCACAAGGGGGCTCCCTCTCGTAAGGGGGAAAATCCAACATTAACAATTATGTTTGGTCTGGACATTTTCTCCCTAAAAATAAATACCCGGGCAATGCCAGATTATCAACTAGTTTGTAAAGGTTAATGCCTTTATAATTGAACGGGAACCCAAAAGGTATGGCAGTAGCACTGCTGGGACATCCTGTAATTCAGAGAAGTCAAATCTGCTTAGAATAACCAGTTTAAATCAAGGATGAGAAACATTTTTTGAGCTATGTAGCATGTGGGAACCATCCCCCCAAAGTAATTGGGTGCTGTCATAAAAGCTAGGCTTTACTTCATCACATTTCTGTTTAATTAAAAGCTGAAATAATATGATTACTCCTCAGGCAAGGCTTGAATGACTCCTCACCTTGTAACATATAATAAAGTTTTCCCAAGTCCAATCTGCAGAAAGAGCTAATGGTTATACCATTATTCTAAAGACAGTTCCTTGGATATAATCCTTACTGGAGGTTAACTTTAAGCAGTTTTAAAATGTTCGTAGACTGGGAACTAAATGCTGCAGTTCCAAATCACTTCAATTAAAAGCTGGACCTATTCAAGCAATTAATTTAAAACTTAATTAGAAGGATAGTAAAGTAAGGAGATGCTATTCTTTTATTTAGAGCAATGTGTCTCTCTTACATTCTGTTGTATGAGTAGAGTTTTGTTCATGCTTCCATCTTATTTTCACACTGTACACACAAATGTACATAAATAATATACATTATTTATGCCTCTTCTCTTTTATTTTCAGTTCTGAGTGACTTAAACATGATTTATTCTAGCTGAGTTTATCCCAGATGGTTCCGCCCCAGGCGCCTGATGGAACCGGATAGGTTCCAGGCGGAGCTTGGGCCACTTCCTGCTGACCTGTCCCACCCCCGGGCTGAGGACCTGGTAGCCGCATGGAATAGTGCGGCTGCCGGTGCCTTGGACCGGGTGGCGCCTTTGCGGCCTCTCCGACGGCCACGATCGACCCGGGCCCCCTGGTTTAACGGGGAGCTAAGGGCGATGAAATGCCTTAGGAGACGCCTGGAGAGTAAGTGGAGATCCTCCCGCTCCGAAGCTGACCGAACACAGGTAAGAGCCTACATAAGGACCTACCTTGTGGCAATAAGAGTGGCCAAACGTCAGTATTGTGCCACTCTTATAGCGTCCGCAGAGAACCGCCCTGCCGCCCTGTTTCGGGTGACCCGCTCCCTTCTGTCACAGGAGCAGCGGGACCCCCCATTGCAGGGCAGGGCAGAGGAATTTGGAGAGTTCCTGCAGGATAAAATCGATCATATCCGGAGAGGTTGGACCCACTCCAGTGCTCCAGTGGGGACGTCCGAGACTAGTCTTGAGAGACCATGCTGGGAGGAGTTTGACCCTGTTGTCATCGAAGATTTGGACAGGTTGCGCGGGCGACTGCGGGCCACCACATGTTTACTGGACCCGTGTCCCTCCTGGTTGGTGCTGGCCTCCTGGGAGGGTTCACGAGGCTGGCTACTGGGACTGGTGAACGCTTCGTTGGGGGAGGGCCTGATGCCGGCCGCCTTGAAAGAGGCGGTGGTCAGGCCCCTGCTCAAGGAGCCTTCTCTGGACCCAAAGGAGCTAGCAAATTATCGTCCTGTCTCCAACCTTCCTTTTTTAGCGAAGGTTGTTGAGAGTGTGGTGGCTCAGCAGTTTCCGCGCCACCTGGAGGAAGCTGATTATCTAGACCCGCGCCAGTCCGGCTTCCGACCCGGTCACAGCACGGAGACGGCCTTGGTCGCGTTGGTGGATGATCTCTGGAGGGCAAAGGATGGGGGTTGTTCCTCCATCCTTGTCCTATTAGACCTCTCGGCGGCCTTCGATACCATCGACCATGGTATCCTATTGCGCCGGCTGGAGGGGTTGGGGGTTGGAGGCACCGTGCTACGGTGGTTCCGCTCCTACCTCTCTGGCCGGACGCAATGTGTGTTGACGGGGGAGCAGAGGTCGACCGCAAGGCCCCTCATTTGTGGGGTCCCTCAGGGGTCGATCCTCTCGCCTCTCCTGTTCAACATATATATGAAGCCGCTGGGCGAGATCATCCGTGGTTTTGGGGTGAGTTACCATCTGTACGCTGATGATACTCAGTTGTACATTTCCACCCCAAACCACCCCAACGAGGCTGTCGAAGTGATGGCCCGGTGTCTGGAAGCCGTACGGGTCTGGATGGATGACAACAGGCTCAGGCTCAACCCCTCCAAGACAGAGTGGCTGTGGTTCCCGGCTTCCCGATTCAATCAGCATACTCCATCGCTGACCATCGGGGATGAGCAATTAGCCCCGGTGGAAGGGGCGCGCAACTTGGGCGTCCTCCTTGATGATCGGCTGACCTTAGAAGATCACGTGGCGGCCGTGGCAAGGGGGGCGTTCCACCAGGTTCGCCTGGTGCGCCAGTTGCGGCCCCTTTTGGACCGGGAGGCCTTGCGCACAGTCACTCACGCGCTGGTGACGTCCCGCCTGGACTACTGTAACGCTCTCTACATGGGGCTCCCCTTGAGGTGCGCCCGGAGACTGCAGTTGGTCCAGAATGCAGCCGCGCGGGTTATTATGGGGAGATCGAGATTCTCCCATATAACACCTATCCTGCGCGAGCTGCACTGGCTTCCTGTGGCCTACCGGGTGCGCTTCAAGGTACTGGTTACCATCTTCAAAGCGCTCCATGGCACAGGGCCCAGTTACCTGCGGGATCGCGTCCTGCCCCATACATCCTTGCGACCCATTCGCTCACACAGAGAGGGGCTACTCCGGGTGCCGTCCTCTAGAGAGTGCCAGAGGGCGGTGCCCAGGAGTAGGGCCTTCTCTGTGGTTGGCCCTACCCTTTGGAATGACCTCCCCCCAGACATCCGGACAACAACCGACCTTCGCTCCTTCCGTATGAAGCTGAAGACCTACCTGTTTTGTCAAGCCGGCCTGGCATAACGTTACAATCTTGCCACCCCAGGTCATTTTATAATGGGAAATTTTGTTTTTTAAAGTTTTTAGAGTTTAATATTTTTGGGGTTTTAAATTTTGTAAGTATGCTTATTTATGGACTTATTTTTACCTCCTCTGCACGATATATGGTGCTATCTTGATTATTGCTCTGTACGTCGCCCCGAGTCCCTGTGGGGAGAGGGGGCGACTAATAAGTTCAATAAAATAAATAAATAATAATAAATGTACTCCTTGACATTACAAGGGTTCATGCTTCAGGACATTTTATGACTATGTTCAATTTTGTGGTTTTTATCAAGCCTTTTGCATTCCCAAGATGGATATGTAGTAGCATAGATTCATCTGTTTTTCAATATAATACTCTAAACCCTCCCTCCCTACACATATTTTCTTCTTTATAATTCCAGGCGAAGTCTCAATTACATTGGAAGAAGAAGAAGAGGAGGAGGAGGCTTCTACCAATCCATTGCTGTTTATTTCTCATTGCAGGCCTATTGATCTAGGTAATGAAAGGCAGCATGTGAGAGGGGTGAAATGGATTGTTTTCCTTTTTTACTATTTTAGTGGCATGATGTTGGAGGTTGTTGGAGGGAGCAAGTAGAGGACTAAAAAAAAAATACCCACCCCCCAATATGGGAGTTTTGAGTGCAGGATTAGGATAAATAAATACCCAGTCAGGTTATCAGCTACTAGTAAAATTATAAAGTGGCTACAATCCTATAAAGAAGTTCCTGTCCCTTTTATGCTACTAAAATGTTCAACCTGTAACGCATAACATTTGACCAGGTGCTGTATCCCAAAACATCCATAGCAATTCAGTATATGAATCAGTTACAACTTTGCTCGGATGGTGACTTTATTTATCATTTCATTTTAATAGTGTTGCTTCCTTTTCCCCAGAAGTTTTTATCTGCGTTAAAAGATTAAAAGATAGTGTTCTTCCCTAGCTTCAGAGAGCTGATGTCTCGTCTTAAGTACCGGTAGTGTCTACTGCAGGGCTGTCAAATCCGTGGCCCACGGGCCGGATGTATCACGCACTGTCCACACCCACCAGAGGTGGTATTCTACTGTTTCGGACTGGTTCACCCGAACCGGTAGCTGAAATCACGGGTGGCCCTCCCCATTCACCCCGGCTCTACGGCATCCCATTTAGGCCCCTTTTTTAGGCAAAGCACATGCGCAGAAGGTGGGAAAGTAAGTGAATACCAACCCTGGCCCCCACGCCTGGTTTAGCGAAGGATAAAAAAGTCCCGCTACATCAGGGGTGTCCAAACTTGGGACCTTTAAGACTCGTGGACTTCAACTCCCAGAATTCCCCAGCCAGCATGGCTGGCTGGGGAATTCTGGGAGTTGAAGTCCACAAGTCTTAAAGTTCCCAAGTTTGGACACCCCTGGCCTATACTTAATGGACAGAATCTTGCTAAATTAAAACTATCAACTTCTAACCTGCTCGACATAGTCTGAGATATGTTAGGCTATCCTGAACCTTTTCCCCTTTCCTGGAATGTGCAGTCTCTTAATCTGGCCTCTCTCTGGGAAAACTATGTTGCAAAACTGTCTCCCCATTCCTTCTCCAGTTGCAAATTCCATCACACCAACATGGCTGAATATTCCAATAAAGGAGAATATTTGTAGCTCAGGATTGAAATGAAGGGTCTTTGGTGCTCTCTAAACTTGTTTTCTTGCAGACATTTCATTACCCAAGCTAGGCAACATCATCAGCGCAAATAAGGAGTGTGGTTTGCTTTCAGTTTATATTCTAGAGCTGTGATGGTGAACCGATGGCTCGCATGCCACAGGTGGCACCCGGAGCCATTTGTTAGGGCAAGCAAGGCGTTGCCCTGTCAGCTCCAGCGTGCATGTGCACACTGTGCAGCTGACTTCAGCCTTCTTTTGAGGCCGTTTTTCGCCCCCCCGGAGGCTTCCTTGAAGCCTCTGGAGTGCGAAAAGCCGGCCCTATGGGCAAACCAAAAATTCAGGAACGGACTTCCGGTTTGGCTGTAGGGCTGTTTCCCCCCCCCCCCCGGAGGCTTCAGGGAAGCTTCTGAAGCCTCCAGAGGGCCTCCGGGGGCGGGGGGCTGTTTTCGCCTTCCCTAGAGTCCTACAAAGCCTCTGGAGCCTGGGGAGGGTGAAAAAACCGCACCAAAAGTGTGTGTGTGTATGGGGGGGAGGTTGGTGCTTGTTGCGTGCAAAAGTGCGCTGGGTCGCACACATAGCATTATGGGCATGGCATGCCTGCGCATGATCCCCCTGCGCTCCTCCCACTTCTTGATTGGGGTATTGTTTACTTGATTGTTGGCCTGATGTTAATTTTGGAGTCAATCTATGCTGAATTTGGTCCTGATTGCTGGTGGAGTGGTGCATGGGTCTTTTTGTTCCTTTTTGGGCTGGGTGATAGTCTCTTTTGCATAGTCTATAGAGGTGGGTGAATAAAAGCTGATAAAACACTGAGGTAATCAAAAACTGAGGAATCAAGAAACTTAAGTTGAGACAATTCAGGCACTTGGGGCTATGAAAATTGATGTCACTGGCTGAGATATTGATTGGCTTAAGTGTGCATGGTACCGGTATAACTAGCTAATTTAGCAGCCCTTGTTAATACTTCAGATTTATAGGGGGGGGGGGAACATGTATAATACAGAAGTAGAATTACTTTGTTTTCCTGAGACGGGTAGCAACATTAAAGATTTAAGGAGGTTATTATATTAGGGGAAAACGACATACACTTCTGCAATGGTCTCTTGTCTGGTGGTCAGCTCTTTCCCTCATTCCTCAAAGTCATTTCCCATACCAGGGGCCTGCAACCTTAAATACTTGAAGAGCCATTTGGACTTATTTCCCACAGAAAAGAAAACACTGGGAGCTTCAAAACCTGGGAGCCTCAAAAACCACACACACACACACAATTCTAAGAGACACAGATCCCCCCACTCCCCCAATTGTTGCCTGACATATTAACTTTACAAGAGAAGGTATAAAAACAATTTTGTATTTTACTGATACTATCCATTTTGAGTTTTATTTTGTTCCTGGAGAAGAAAAACAGTTAACCACACATTCTCTCTCTTGCTATCTCTACCTGATCCTGATCCCTCCACCCTACCCAATGCAGGTAATACATATCTGTGTCTTTCTCCTGTCCTACCTGATGCAGGTAATCCAACCACAGTATTAGATGCTTCCAAAAATCTCCCCTTCATTCCTTCTGTAGCAAACGAAGGAGGAAAGCATTGGACTGTTAATGAAGTCAGAGCTCTAATACGTGTCTGGTCAGAAAAGAGCATTCAGCAACAACTGGAAGGAACAGTGAGAAACAAAAGGATATTTGAACACGTTGCTGCCAGACTACAAAAATTTGGAATTGACAGGGACTGGAAGCAATGCAGAACAAAATATAAAAATCTAAAGCATGAATACAAGAGTGTTAAAGATGCCCAATACTCGGGCAACACAAGCAAAACTATGAAGTTTTTCAGAGAGTTGGATGCTATTTTGGGACACAATGCAGATAAAACAAGCAGATGCCATAATGACTATGGTGAGAAAGCAACAGAATGGATAAAGACCACAATAGAAAAAAAACTAAGAGGTAAAATTTGCATTACTTTTTAAAATCAATGTTGCAGCAAAATCTGCATAGAAATAATTTCTGTAAATTTTACAGAAACTCCGCTTAATTCGAACTATGAAAAGAGGAAAAAGAAAACTAGAAAAATGATTAATGTAAAAAGATGGATATGTGATCCAGTCGGTTAGGTGCTTTAATTAAGATGACATTGAGTGAATAAAGTCAAGTGTTTGAGAGGGTTGAAAATAATAGCTGCCATAAAATACAGTGAAATAGTGAGGAAATAAGGGGTATCTGTGGGTGTTTAAGAACAAAAGAAACCAAGATGGAAACCACAGCCGTATGCTCAAAGATGGTCCCTTTCCAGTGGTGGGATTTAGCCACTTCGGGAGAAACGGTTGTTAACTTTCTGAGCAGTTTGGTGAACTGGTCGTTGGAAGAAATCATTAGGGGAGAGAACCAGTTGTTATTTGAATCCCACCACTGTACCCTTTCTATGATGCGGGTGAAAAGAGCACAGGGCTCTGAAAGCAGATTAGGAGTAATTAGGAGTTGTGGTGGCACAGTAGTGAGAATGCAGTATTGCGGACTGCCTACAGCCTGGAGTTTGATCCCGACTGGCTCAAGGTTGACTCAGCCTTCCATCCTTCCAAAGTCAGTAAAATGAGGACACACATCGTTGGGGAAAATATACTGACTCTGTAAACCATTTAGAGAGGGCTGTAAAGCCCTATGAAGCAGTATAGAAGTCTAGGTGCTGTTGCTATTATTCAACATTTCCTAACTGGAAACCCTGCAGACCACATCATCTCTAGCCAGCACAGCTGTTGATTTACTGCCCAAGGATGACATGAGCTTGTCCACACTGTTAGGAAGACATTTACATAGGATTCTAAGAAGGCTAAGCTATGTAGCCTTCTCTATTACATTGCCACTTAAGATCTGCAAAGATATTCGCGATAATAAATGCAGTCCACAGAATACTATGGACTTCTGGGTGATGTGATTAATGTATTATGTTTGTTTCTTGTCTGGAATTGTTTAAACGGTGTGCATGCACTTCTTGAGTACTCAAGCAAAATACAATTTAAGGCTGATGGACTGTGTTTGGCTTCGCTGGTTAAGGACTTAGCTTCATTTGCAGGAATTAGAATTTTACAGCTGTAGGACTGTAACCTGTAACATTTTATGCAGAATTGCTTTGAATTACAGGTGAAGAGAACTTTATTAGTAACACACCTGGAGACGCCAATACAAGGAAAATGCCAAATGCAGGTGACTATGAAACGTTGGTAATCAATTTTTTGATTAAACTATTAAAATTCCAAACTCTTACAATATGATTCCAGCATTTACATAATGTTCCTTTTCGTTGTTTTAGTGATACGTAGCACTGTGGAGAGAGATAACTCTGGGCACTTGGGAAAACCCAATTCCACACTTAGGAGGGAGCACATAAAGGAGGAAATTATTGATTCAGGTAAATGTTCTGCAATTTCATCCGTCCTTTTGTATATTATTATTTGTATAAGATATCACTGAATCAAGAATAGGGAAAGGCATCATGCAAAAATCCAAACAAAAGCAGATAGCTTTCCAGTAAAAGGGTATTTTTCTGGAAAACTGGATTTGATATTGGACTGCTATTATTATTAAATCCAATAACCCAAGAATTTAGGGGGTGAGAAACTGTCCAGATGAATTATTATTACCCCAAAGTCTGTGAATTTCTCTTGATGTAATTCTAACGCCAGTTACTCTTCTGCTAATGAAACGTAAAACCACATTTACATTTTTTAAAGCTGTATCTCCCTGTTGGATGATAATTCAATTTATAATCAGGCAGGACCTAATCTTGGGGCATCCAGATCAGAGGTGGTATTCAGCAGGTTCTGACCAGTTCTGGAGAACTGGAAGCGGGAATTTTGAGTAGTTCGGAGAACTGGTAAATACCACCTCTGACTGGTCCCACCCCCATTTATTCTCTGCCTCCCGAGTCCCAGCTGATGGGGAGGGAATTGGGATTTTGCAGTAACCTTCCCCTGCCACGTCCACCAAGCCACACCACGTTCACCAAGCCACGCCCACAGAACCAGTAGTAAAAATGTTTAAATCTCACCACCGATCCAGATACATACTAGAGCAGTGGTTCTCAACCTCCCTAATGCCGCGGCCCTTTAATACAGTTCCTCATGTTGTGGTGACCCCCAACCAAAAAATTATTTTCGTTGCTACTCTGTAACTGTAATTTTGCTACTGTTATGAATTGTAATGTAAATATCTGATATGCAGGATGTATTTTTATTGTTATAAATTGAACATAATTAAAGCATAGTGATTAATCACAAAAACAATATGTAATTATATATTGTGAAATATTTCTTTATATATATATATATATATATATAGATAGAGAGAGAGAGAGAGAGAGAGAGAGAGAGAGAGAGAGAGAGAATATATTTCTCTTTCTGTCTCTCTCTGTCTGTCTGTCTGTCTGTGCCTCTTTGTCCCCCTCCCTCCCTTTGTCTCTCTGTCATTGTCTCTCTGTATCTCTGTCTCTGCGCGCTGGGAATGACTCCGGAGCCCATCCGGGAAGATGAGGAATGTGAGGGGGACCCCTCCCTCCGCAGATGGGCTCCAGACCCCACACATCTTTCACAGCCATCTCATTTCCAATTGGGGGAATCCATGCAGAGGATTTCTCGCCCCCAATTGGAAACGAGGCTGCGCCTGCCTCCTGCCCACCCCGCCCGTTGAAGCGGCAGTAATTGTATGTGGTGTGTGCGCACACCTATGTTTTCTACGGTGTGGAGCCACGGCAACACTCTGCACGGCTGGCGATGACTCCAGAGCCCATCTGCGGGGGCTTTCGAGGAATGCGAGGTGGAGTTTAAAGTTTAGAGTTCCGATGGTCTTAGCGACCCCTGTGAAAAGGTCGTTCGATCCCCAAAGGGGTCGCGACCCACAGGTTGAGAACCGCTGTACTAGAGGAAGAAAAGAAACAGAGGCAGAGTACAGTACTTTCAAACTAGAAGCAGTTCCTTGAAACAGGCATGTCATTTATTCTGTACTTTGAAAACAAGATCAATTATCCTTATAGCATTTCCCAGTCTACCAAGGATATAAAAACAAGGCAAAGTTAGCCCAGCAAATTCCACTTTTAACAATTACACTCTGGGCTCTAATAATTGTATTGCATTGTTTAATGATCTGCCCCAAACTCCTTCCAAGAATTGATGCTAAACTGCTTAGTGTAATTCTCTGGATCTTTATTACTTTTTGAAATTGGGGGCAGCACTAAGCTCTCCATTAGCCATCTAGCAATTCACCAGTTCTCAAGGATTTATTAAAGGTAATGAACTGTGTTTCAGCCAGACAATCAGCAAATTGTTTTCAATATCATAGGATGTCATCCAAAGCTAGAGACGCATATTCAGCTTGTAGTAAATAGATTTTTCTGAACATATTTATCAGTCTCAACCTTCCACTTGGCTTCATTTTGTTCTTCCCAATCACATAGTGCAGCGATGGCGAATCTTTTTTGGCTCACGTGCCATAAGCGGTGGGAGCGCAGGGGGGTTGTGCGTGGGTGTGCCACACCCATAACAGGCTCCCCCCCATTTTTTTCATGGTTTTTTCGCCCTCCCCAAGCTCCAGAGGCTTTATAGGAGCCTGGGGAGGGTGAAAACAGCCCCCCGCCCCCCACGAGGCTTCAGGAGCTTCCCTGAAGCCTCCGGAGCGCAAAAAACTGGCCCAACAGGCAAACCAGAAGTTCGGGAACGGGCTTCCAGTTTGCTCGTAGGGCCGGTTTAAGCCCTCCGGAGCCTTCAGGGACCTTCCGGAGGCTTCCCTGAAGGCTCCGGAGGACGAAAAACGACCCTATGAGGAAACCGGAAGTCACTTCCATGCTGGCCAGCTGACAGGGCAACGCCTCGCGTGCCCTGACAAATGGCTCCACGTGCCACAGGTTCGCCATCCCGGACCTAGTGGAACAGATATCCACACACCAGAAAAGGTTAAGCCAAAACAGATACTGATCATCCTCGACTTACCACATTTTGGCTACTGTTTGAAGTTATAATGCTGAAAAGAAGTAAATTACAAGCGATCCTCGCACTTATGATCATTTCAGCATTACTATAGTCATGTAAGCAAAATTTGGGTGCTTGACAACTGGTATTTACAACTACATCCCAGGTCACTTCCCAGCTGGCCTCTAACAAGCAAAGTCAACAGGGAAACCAGATTCACTTAATGACTATGTGATTCACTTAAGAACTACAGTGATTTGCTTAACAACCATGGCAAAAAGGTTGTAAAATTGGGCATGACTCACTTCATTACCTCACTGAGCAAGGGGAATTCTGGTCCCAACTGTGCTCTTAGGTTGAGGACTAACCTATCTGAGGTAATTCTGCCTTTACTCCATTACCAAGGAGAAGTTTGCCATCTTTATTGTGCAGTAAGTATAGTATTTTTTTCTGAAGAAACTTCAGTTCATTGTAATCTGTAGCCCCTTTGACGCCTTTTTTTTTTACATCTCTAGGTTTTCTCTGTGTACTTGTTTAATTCGATAAATAAAGCACAAGTCTTTCACAACAAATAATCATGGTGGTAATGGATAAAGACCTTGACAAATGACATCAAATGACAGACTCTTACGAAAAGTCTTTGTGACAGAAACTCATTTTACAATTTTGCTGAGGTCTGGTGTTTAAAAAATTGGCAGTGCAGCATTTTGTGCACAAAGTGATAATCAAGAGTTTTATAACAAAACCATACTCAACCTGTCAACCATACTCGAATTTTAGTATGCCTAGTTTATTCTGTTCAACATGGAGATGCATCTATTTTATTATGTAATAAATAAAACATCATAAAGTGAAGCCACCTTCACTCCCAAAACCTAAATAAAAGATGAAGGAGGGAAATGTTGGAATATAGGTAATGTTCACATTAGCCTAATACAGATAGTCCTCGACTTTTGACCGGTTGCTAAATAACCAAAATTTCAACAAACCATGAAAATGGGACGTACGACCTGGATTTCAGGTTTTTGGCTGTTTGCCTGTGGTAATGTGACTGTAATTTATGTTTTTGCTGGAAATGCTTCCTAAAGAATAGATTTACTTAATAATTGTGAAGTTCGTTTAATGCAAAAAAGGTGGTAAAATTACATGCAGTTGCTTGCTTTGTGACCTTCATAACGTACAATCAAAATTGTGGTCTCACCTAGGGCCATATGTCAAAGACTACTTATATTCCTTTTTCTGCTTTGATAAGATGATTTTTGGACATTACTAAGTCATTACTTCATATATAAATCCATTGGTTAGGACAGGGCTGCCAAACTCCCAGCCCTTGGGCTGGATGCATCACATGCTGGCCACGCTCATGCCCGGTTTAGCGAAGGGGGAAAAAATCCTGATATGTCATGTTATGCTGCCGTGACGTGAGTTTGAAACCCGTGGGTTAATAGCTTTTCTCACTGTTTATTACATATTGAAAACCAAAACAATATTTCAAAATTAAGAAAATCCTATATGAACATCAACTCCCAACATCTGCCTTATGCTACCACCACATGATATTACCATACCTCGCCCAGTAGAGGGCGCCAAATTATTACAGGGAATTTTCTAGAAACTTATTCCTCTAACACCCCCCCCCCCCCCAAAAAAAAGCATGAGCTTCATGCTTTCTTTTGTCCGAATGGTCATTTAATTGATAACAACAAACAGGGGCTAACATTTCAAAAGCTAGAAAAGCATGTACAGTACACAATCAGTATTACTTTCCTAAGGTAAGAAAATAACCTAAAGGATGCCTTTTAAAACAGATATGAAAATCAGCATGAATAAAAATCAATAGACCAACGTTGAATGTTGACCAGAACGTTACCATTAGATTTTCTTGCTTAATATTTGCCAATTATCTAACAGCTAAAAACGCAGTTGCAGTCAGATAACAAAGTCCCTGACCCCCCCCCAGCACAAACTTGGACTTTCACCCTTTGGTTGGATCTTCTTTCTTCTGTATTTGATTGTATTATCTATCACAAGGATCACATCACCAAACAGCAAGAAACCAATTATATTAAAGGTCAGACCTCCTCCTCCCTTTGTTGGAATAAGACCCAGTAGTGTGCAAAGTAAAATGAATAATTACATTATTTAGTTTTAAAAAAAGAAAAATTCTTGACTTCAGTTCTTAAAGATAATTCTTAATGCCACCATAATGATAAAAACAACAACAACAACCCTGAATGTAGTTATGCGAGATAAGAGGAACAATGCATTCCCTGTTCTTTATGTTAATGCCTGCAAAGTTCCTTGAGCTAGTAACCTCAAAATAAATGTCAGGGTACGAATCCTTAAACCAATCCTATTGTCTGTGGGCACATTTTAATAAACATACAAATATCACACAATGCAGGTAGCCCTGAGCTTACAACCGTTTGCTTAACGATGGTTCAAAATAACAGCCTTGGAAAGAATGTGTTATAATTTGTAAAGTACCTCCAAATGTTGCACATGGGCTCCCAGCCCCAGCATTGTGATCTGGGTGCTCGGCAACCTGTTTACATTTAGGATTGTTGCCGAACTTCCTGCGGGCCGGGAGATCACCATTTGCCAATCTTCTCTGCTGGCATCCCCAGAAAGTCAGCGGCAAAATTGGCAGGCAAAGTTGCAAGCTGCTTACCGCCTGTTGGGAGGAGTCCCTCTCTTGTCCGAGGCTGGATGAAAGAGCTGCCAGCCAAAGGAATTCAGCTCCCCACAAGCTGCTCCCTCTCCCAAGGGGTTTTTGGGTGAGGAGCAGACCCTGGCCACCCAGGCATGGCAGGTGTCCACATGCCAATGGCCCATATAGCCTGCACTGAGCCTCCCATGCCTTCACTCTACTTAAATGTCCTGTGAAACTGCTTAACAACCACAACTGGCAATGCTGGGATTGAGGTCATTGAGCAAAACAGTCATGTAACTGTGGATGTCTCATTTAAGAGACAGTTCACTCAATGACCGAGATTCCAGTCCTAATTGTGGTTCTAAGTCAAGGACCACCTGTTTCAGAAAGCAATATTTTTCACATCCTCTGATAAAATTCCTTCAGCCAATACACCAGACTGTTAAATTTAATTATGCATACTTCCCACATATTTAAAGGACAGAAGTGGAATGTGGGAAATAAGCAAGAGTTCGTGTGCTTTTTAGCGATATGGGATTCATAATTGTGGCAGCGTCTAAGTGACCTTGAACATTCCTGGCTAGCACAGGAATGGGTAACTATCAAGGATATAGACTGCGAAGGATGAAAAATCTCAGAAGAAAATAATGACAAACCATTTCTATATTATTGCCAAGATTA
The DNA here is from genome assembly GCF_964273705.1 of Natrix helvetica. Taxonomy (NCBI): domain Eukaryota; kingdom Metazoa; phylum Chordata; class Lepidosauria; order Squamata; family Natricidae; genus Natrix; species Natrix helvetica. Next base: position 63,390,797 of record NC_138558.1, on the reverse strand, counting down.
TCAGATGCATATGTAAATGTTGTTAATAGGAATCAAGTACACCTCAGAAACGTTTCTACCTTATTAATCATGTGACACATGCTTACACTAAGTATCTACAAAAAAAAGTAAAATAGGCATTACGAAGTCATGTGGTACGCAGTTGGGTTTGATGTGGGAAAACAGGCTAAGTATTTCATATCGTTTCCTGGATCTATTTGTCCATTCTTCAAATGCACAAATGACTGTTATATTGGAGTCTAAAATAACATATGGTATCAATTTAGGAGTGTTTTATTTGTAAAACATGTTGCATGGATAACAGTAGAGTTAATCCCATAGAAAGAAATCTTGGACGTTAGAAGGCAACTGGTTATTAGAATGAGAAGAGTTAGGTAGGATAGAAAGAAAGAAAGTGTTTTTAACAAAGGATGACATGATTAAAAGTTAGAATAAGAGATAGAAATAAGAGAAAAGGGGACTATTAGTGTATACACTTTTATATAATAAAATAAGAGCAATAAATAAAAGAAAACATGGAATAATTGAATGAGAAATTGCAACTTTATATAAATATGTATTACTATTAGAAATACATATGTTGGTTGAAAGTAATAATTATGACTAATGCTATTAATTTTAGCTGTATTAGAAAGTATGACACCCAGATGCCACACTGTTCATGCATTGAAGTTTGTAAAAAATAAAATAAAATAAAAAACTTTAAAAAAAAGAAATCTTGGAAGTCTCAAACCTCCTAGCCTCTTCCCATTTTGGTGCTGCTGCCACCAGCTATCTTCAAGGGAATGGCACCCTTCCTTTAAGTAATTTCTGTTATTCTTCACTTCAGTATATAAATATAAACAACTAATTCTATTCTATTGTATTCATTTGTTTATAATAAAAATATTTGAATTGTTTAGAACAATCACAGGAAAATACTAGAGAATATTTTAGCTCCAAACTAACTTTTTAAATTGAAATACACATTTAAACATGAAATTCAGTCATATGTCAATTACATTTTCTAAAAAAAATACTTTAAATTTACAGTAATTCAGGAAGACAATTCCGTCAATATGATTCCAGAGTTCTCACACATAAAGCAAGAACCAATTGACATAGGTAAGTCAATCATTGAAGGTAATGTGTATGAAACAATTTTATAAAAGAAAAAAATCTTCTTTGTTTATCTCTCTGTCTGTTCCTTTGCTAAAATCTTGGAATAGTCAAAATTAACTTCAAACAACAACGATGGAAATTTAATTGTAGCTTAGAGACACATATCTTAATTGACAATATAGGAGCTTCATAAATTTAAAGCTTTGGGTGTGGATAAGCTTTTTAAGACATAGTAGTGACAGTAGGTATATATTGCACAAAAACCATTGTTGAGATTATTATTTAAACTGATTAAGGGCATTCAGAGATTCCTCTAAATTTTAATACCAATATTTCAAGATGTTATTCTTTGTGGCAGCTGCTGTTATGATAATTTGAACACTGGCCATATCTGACGCCTTTATCTTTATTTTAAACACTCTTGTTTGGTATAAACGTCACCCAGATAAATCATGGCTTACTTAGAATTATAAGCAGAGAATTATGTGCTAATTCATTACTTTACTTTACTTACTTTTACTTTTATTCATATTTATAGACCGCCCCCTCTCCCAAAAGGGACTCGGGGCGGTGTACAGTCAATACATAAAAGATACATATAGATCAATACTTAGATATTTAAATACATAAATAGTTAGATACTTAGACGGAGGAGGTTAAAGAACTGTACATTAAAGTAAAGTATTTAAAATACAATCTTTAAAAAACCCCTAAAAATACCCCAAAGAGTTAAATTTAAAATGGTTCCCCAAAAATACCAATTAAAATATATCTGCCAGGAGGTAAAAGCTATGGGTGTGCCAGGCCAGCTAATCGAAACAGGTGAGTCTTTAGTTTTTGTCGGAAGGAGCGGAAGTCGGTGGTGGTTCTAATGTCGGGGGGGGAGGTCATTCCAGAGGGTTGGGCCCATCACAGAGAAGGCCCTACTCCTAGGCGTCGCCTGTTGGCATTGCCTGGTGGACGGCACCAGGAGAAATCCCTCCCTGTGAGAGCGAATTGGTCGCAGGGATGTGTGCGGCAGGATGCGATCCCGCAGATAGCTAGGTCCTGTGCCATGGAGCGCTTTGAAGATGGTAATCAACACCTTGAAACGCACCCGAAAAACCACAGGCAGCCAGTGCAGCTCGCGCAGGAGAGGTGTTACGTGGGAGTACCTAGTACTCCCCATGATGGCCCGCGCGGCTGCGTTCTGGACTAGCTGTAGTCTTCGGGCGCGCCCCAAGGGAAGCCCCATGTAGAGGGCATTGCAGTAGTCCAGGCGAGACGTCACCAGCGCATGAGTGACCGTGCGTAGGGCATCCCGGTCCAGTAGGGGGCGCAATTGGCACACCAGGCGAACCTGGTGGAACGCCCCCCTTGCCACGGCTGCCACATGGTCATCCATCGACAGCCGGGCATCTAGGAGGACGCCCAAATTGCGTGCCCGTTCCACAGGAGGCAATTGCTCGCCCCCTATGGCCAGTGATGGAGTCAACTGGCTGAACCGAGGTGCCGGTAACCACAGCCACTCAGTCTTGGAGGGGTTGAGCTTGAGTCTATTGTCCCCCATCCAGACCCCGACGGCTTCCAAACACCGGGACATTACAAGCAATACAGTTTTTCATTAACTGTGCTTAATGTCTCTTTGCTTTTTAAACCTGTGGTCTGGAGAATGCTGAAAGAACACGAAAGGCTGTATTTTCTCCTGGAGAGTAGCAATTTTTCCCTGTCCTTGATTTTATTGGCCACATTTAGTGATTGGCAAATCAATGCAATCTGGAAAAATCTATTAGTTTTAAATTCCATTTGATCCTGGCATCACATTCCATTATCCTAATCGGTCCCCTTGTTTCTGGCTAGTGTTTTATGTTTTGCTCGATCTGCACATGAGTCTAGTGAGGAATCCCCTCTAAAGGCCACTGAGAAAGGGCTGTGCTGGGCTGTCAAACTCCCGGCCCATTGGCCGGATGCATCACGCACTGGCCATGTCCACGCCTGGTTTAGCGAAGGGGGGGGGGGAAAGTCCTGATAAGTCACGTGATGCGTACTCAAACTCATCGTGATGTGAATTTGACAACCCGTCTTAAGAGGGAAGGAAATGGAAAAAGTCTGATTTCTGGTGTTCCTGCAAGCATGAAGACCAACTGGCCAACGCGCCGGAACCCAGAAGAGCAACAGGCGACGGCTTGCGTGCCCCAAGAAATGGCTCTGGGTGCCACTTCCGGCACGGGTGCCATAGCATCGCCATTTCGGACCTAGACAGTATTTCAGTAGCACTGCTTATTAGAAATCCTTAAGTGAATGATGGTCCTTTAGCTTAGTTCTCCATGTGTACAAAACGAGAGTCACAATTACTTGTCATGGAGGATTGATTAGATTTATTTATTTTTAGCTCTTTGGTGCAACAGAGATTGTATCACTGAATGCATTAAGCATTTTTCATTCTTGCACATTTCTCTCTTCCTTCCTTCATGGAAAAAAAACTGTAGAAGCTTCCAATTCCAAAGTTTATATGAAACAAGTCATAAGACACATTAATCAGCTTTACAAGCGCTGAATAACAGCAAATGATGGTTAATCTAAAGCAAACGCTTCTGAATTTGGGAAGCACGGAAGAAAAGGGGAGAGTCTATGAATTTTCATGTCTCCATAAACCAAGCAATTATCGTTGCAGAAAAATCATAACCTCAGCATTTATGAACAGGACAAGCATCTAGCACTCAAAATAATTCATATAAAGTACGATAAAAAAAAGCTCTATAGCAGTGGGTCTCAACTTTCCTAATGCCGCGACCCTTTAATACAGTTCCTCATGTTGTGGTGACCCCAAACCATAAAATTATTTTTTGTTTTCCACATTTTTTCGAAAATATGTGTTTTCTGATGGTCTTAGGCGACCCCTGTGAAAGGGTCATTCAACCCCCAAGGGGGTCCCGACCCAACGGTTGAGAACCACTGCTCTATAGAGAGTAGGTAGATTTGCTTCCATAGATGGAATACAGAGTAGAGCGTCCGTGAAAGATCAAAGACATCGTCAGATCACATGAATGGAATGAAATGTTCTAACACAAGACACCACGGACAGTAAAGTACATGTTAAATGTCGCCATTGAATCTCTTTCTGTAAAATGGAGGTATTATCGGTGGAATATAAAATTTATCTGAAAACGACTAATGGCATAAAATTCAATTTAACACATTCCATTTGCTTGAAAAGAGCTTAAGAAGCATTTCAGAAAAAAAGGGAACAAGAAAGTGGGAAAATGACTGAAATTACTGAAGTTTCAGGCCAAGCCTATTGTATCTTCCCTGTCAGAGCAATGCCGGATAACGCCCATGGATCTGAAAAGTTACCTTACATCACGGGTGTCCAAACTTGGGAACTTTAAGACTTGTGGACTTCAACTCCCAGAATTCCCCAGCCAGCATGGCTGGCTGGGGAATTCTGGGAGTTGAAGTCCACAAGTCTTAAAGTTCCCAAGTTTGGACACCCCTGACTTAAACCATTCACCATGGCTGGCTGGGGAATTCTGGGAGTTGAAGTCCACAAGTCTTAAAGTTCCCAAGTTTGGACACCCCTGCCTTACATGAATAGTTTTTAATTCTTCAATTGTTCTTTTGTCCTGTTGGACGAGCTTTCTGGCCACAGTTGTTAAATGAACAACTTAAATTAAATTAAATTAAATTAGGGGTTGTTAAGTTAGCCGTGTAGTTTTTAAGTGAACCTGGCTTCCCCACTGACTTTGCTCATCCAACGGTCCTAAAACAGATTCACATGACTCCCCCCCCCCCCCGACACTGCACTCGTCATAAATATGAGTCACTTCCCAAGCCTTTGAATTTCGATCACGTGGCCATGGGGATGCTGCAAGGGTCGTTAAGTGTGAGAAACGGTCATAAGTCGCTTTTTTTCAGTGCTGTTGTAACTTTGGCTGCTAAATGAATTGTTAAATTGAGAACTACCTGTATAATCATGTTGCTGATTCGCAGTCGGATTCTGGCATGAAAGCCTATGTCCCAGCATTGCTGATATCAAAAGAACGGTAACCAAAGAAGGGTGAAAGCACTTGAGAACTCTGCCTTGAATTTCGTCATGGAAAAAGAATAGGATAGAGCAATGTAGCAAAAACGTAATACGCATTACACAAGAATGAGAAATGCCTATTCCTCTACTGACGCGAGTCCTCTGCGCCCTTTGGAACATTTAAGTTGCATCATTGGCAAGGGATGAACTCCCCACTTTGAAACCAATACACACACACACACACCAGCTTCACGCGTGGGGCTAAAGGAGGTCAGGAGGAGATCACATCAGAACTTCAGTTTGGCTTTTTTACTTTTTACTGTTTCCTCTTTTTTTTTAAAAAAATAAAATATCTAGAAGTAAAATGCTGACCAAGAAGATTTGGCATAGCACTTTCTACCTATAGCACATGGTAGTTTTAAACTCCATGAATCTTCAAGCAAGGGACACGGTGGCTCAGGGGCTAAGTCGCTGAGCTTGTCAATCAGAAACGTCAGCAGTTTGGCAGTTCGAATCCCTAGCGCCGCATAATGGAATGAGCTCCCGTTACTTGTCCCAGCTTCTGCCAACCTAGCAGTTCGAAAGCACGTAAAAAATGCAAGTAGAAAAATAGGGACCACCTTTGGTGGGAAGGTAACAATGTTCTGTGCACCTTTGGCGTTTAGTCATGTCGGCTAGATGACCGCAGAGATGTCTTCGGACAGCGCTGGCTCTTCAGCTTTGAAATGGAGATGAGCACCGCCCCCTAGAGTCAAGAACAACTAATACATATGTGCGAGGGGAACTTTTACCTTTACCTAATCTTCAAGCTTGGGTATAAACAGCTCACCTTAATTCACAAACCCAATTGACCGGTTTATGCATTAATGCACCTGAATCTGATTCGGTGTGGTCCTGGAGTCTGCAGAGAGCTATTAGTTGGCCTGCCGGAGTCTTTTCATGTTCACTGACTAGACCCTGTTTAATACCTAAGCCTCCACCTCTTTGTAGTCCATGAGAGTTAGCTGGATGAATGAGAAGCATTGATCTGTTGATCTGAAAAATAGTACACTGAATGGCACAAGTGATCATTTAAGCAGCCATATGAGTAATCATTCAGAAAAATGAGAACAATGTAATCCTCTGCTGATGTTTACCTAGGTAATCATGTCTTTACATGATTAAAAGGCTCTTTTCTTGAAGTTCAGTGCCCAGCGCTCTTAGGCGTACTGGCAGTGAGTGGTTTAGCAATCTTTGGAGAGTCCTAGGTTATAGCCCGCTCCCCTCTAGGCAGAAGGAAGCACTGGCCACATGGAATGGTATCCTAAGCCCGTGATGGCGAACCTATGTCACACATGCTACAGGTGGCACACAAAGCCTTCTCTGCGGGCATGCAAGTCATCGCATGTGCGTGCGCTTCCTACCACCCAGCTGATTTTTGGGTCTGCTGTGCGCTCATGCATGGTGGCAGGGGGAGTACGGGGGTGGTGCAGCGCCCCCCCCATGCTCCATTTTTGACACCAGGAGGCTTCAGGAGCCCGGGGGAGGCCGTTTTTGCCCTTCCGGAGGCTCAAGGAAAACCTCCAGAGGCTTTCCTCGAGCCTCTGGGAGCACAAAAACGGCCCTCCCCAGGCTCTGGAGGCCCTCCCTGAAGCCTCCTGGTGCCAAAAATGGCCTGTGTTTCCGGCCTCCGGAGGGGCTCCAGAGTTCAGAAATGGGCATGTTTCCGGCCTCCCAGAGCCTGGGGACGGCAAATCCCCCCTGCGTGAAGCAGGGATCGCAGGCGCAAGTGGGAGGGCTGCATTGCATTGTGCGGTGCACACGCATGCGCTATCGCACACACACACAGACACACACAATTTCGGCATACAGGGACAGAGAGCTTTGCCATCACTATCCTAAGCCAATCCTCCTATCTATACCATGACTATATCAAGCACTGACACAACCACCAGGCTTCGTATTACTCAAGGAGATCTGGTAGGTTATAAAAGCACAATATTAAGTGGTATATTCAGGGTCAAAAACATCTGAAATCAATTATGCAATGTAGAAGGCTGTTTACATAAATGTTGTGCAAATGGGAATAGTTTGTTCCAGCTGTAATGTTTGCAATTTGGGAACATTTGGAAATTTCGCATGGAAAAGGAATGATAGCAAAGAAAGCTGAACCATTGTCAGAAAGAACAAGAGTCGCAGACATGAGAACTGTGTCTTACAAAGAAAGACAAGTGGTATTTTTTTCATGGGCATTTTCTGGCCCTGAACCTCAGATGAACACTGCACTTGAGTTCAAAACTACAGTATCAATATAGTCTAAAGGAAGAAAATAAAAAGAAGCCAAATCAAGTATCAGCCTTCAAGCCTCTACATGATCTATTTGAAATGGTAGGACTCAGCCCAGTTGCTAGATACTATAGAAACTGCCAATATAATTTTACTCTTGCTAAGATGTTTCCACTGTTGGCACAATTCCCATTTCTTCCACAGCCAAACTTGCATTCCTTGCCTTCCATCGCCAACAATGGAATTTACTTCTGCAAGATCAGTTTCTAAAATATACTAATTGCTTATAATTCACATTACAACCTTCATTTTATTTACAATTCCATGGACCTCAGTAGTCTGTTCTGTGGATGATTTTGGAGAAAAGAATTAAACACAATATCAAATAAATAAATAAAAAACAGAATTGTTTTTATTTACAGAGGGGGGGGCTTATTGGGTAGCATATATAAAACAGGTCAATTATTTCCAGCTGCTGACCTCTTGCAAATTTAAGAAATTTGCAAATGTGAAACTGTAATAAACACTCCCCATCAACTGAAAAATATAGGTTTTGTGGGATGCACTTGACAATGACTCTCAACTTGTATTTAAGAATTGTATGATAATTGTTGTGAGATAAATAACAATAGCAGATCTGGGGACATAACAGTAGGAAGTGTGTGCATTCCATGCCCACCATGTTGCCAGTTGTGGAAATAGGATGTTAACTGAATTTTTCTGGTCTGATCTGGCTCTATGAAATAGTGTTTCCATGTACCGTATAAGACACACCTTTTTCCCTCAAAAAAGAGGCTGAAAATCTGGGTGCATCTTGTACACTGAATACAGCATTTTTGGCCTCCCGAAACCCCGCCACCTTTGCAATAATAGCCGTGCATAGCTCCAGAGTGCTCCTGGGGGCTGGGAAGGGCAAAAATGAGCGAAAAATGGGCTATTTTTTGCCCCCCCAGGAGCACTCTATAAGCCTTCTAAAGGCTATGCATTCCCTTTTTTTTGACAAAAATGGGCCATTTTTCACAAGAAACAGGCTGTTTTTTGTTCATTTTTGGGAGGTCTGCAGAATACAAAAGCTTTTTTAAAATTTGCCTCTCAAAATCCTGATGCGTCTTATACTCCGGAGCATCTTATACTCTGAAAAATATGGTACTTACAATCCGCAGATTAGTTCTCAATTTACAACCAAATGGAACCCAGAATATCGAATGAAAGTTGTTTCAGTTGTAAATCAAGACACCATGTGGCCAGGTGAGATTATATGACCATTTTTATGATGGCCCTTAAGTGAGTTACAAAGTGGTTAAGCGAATCCTGTGGTTATTAAGTGAATTCAGCATATCCAATAGGCCAGGGCTGTCCAAACTTGGGAACTTTAAGACTTGTGGACTTCAACTCCCAGAATTCCCCAGCCAGCCATGCTGGCTGGGGAATTCTGGGAGTTGAAGTCCACAAGTCTTAAAGTTCCCAAGTTTGGACACCCCTGCAATAGGCCACTTTTTGCTGGAAACCAGAAAAATAGTCAAATTGTAGTCATGTGGCTATAAGAAGCTGCAAGTCGTTGCAAATGCAAGCTGGTTACCGAGATCCCAAAATGCAATCATGTGTCTGGGGAGACAACAGCTGTAATTTCAAGGAAGGGTTGTAAGTAGCTTTTTTGAAATCTGGGGTAACTTTAAAATGGCATTTTACGTTATTGATTAATTTGCAAGGGTTGTTATTCTTAAGTTGCTATTTTCTTCTTTTTGTGTCCAAAATCCTTTTGAAATTAGGACAAAGTTATAAAAATAAAATATCTGAATTCAGATGTAGACAAAAAATGAGTTGGCCTTGATTTTCCCAAATGCATTTTTTTCTCCCCCATCAGCTATTTTGACTAGCAGCAGTTTCAAACCAAGGGCTTCAAAGACCTTATTCAAAAGCCATTTGAACAGCAGCACAAGTTTTCACCAAGTCAATTTAATTGGCCAGAAGTGTCAAATTGAAAAGCAATTTTATCCTTATCAACTACCGTAATACATTTCATTCCTGAAATGAAAATTCAGCCATTCTGTCCTTTTAAAAAAATAAACAGCAGCCTCAATATATTTCAGTTACAAAACAGAAGAAGTGTTTGTGTGTGTAAACAGAGACAGAGGGGGGGGAGGGAGAGAGAGAGGGGGGGACAGGGGCTGTTTAACTATTTCCATTAAACCACCTTTTCCAGTTACAATCCTTCCTACAAGGTTTCATATGGAAAATATAAGCCTGTCCCTGGTTAAGAGAGTTTAAAGTCTCTGATTTAAGATCAGTTTTTGCACATGGACTGTAAGTGCAGAGGAAGGATTTGAAAATTCAATAGGTCCCAAGTCCCTTGATGTCAGTATGTGATCTGAGAACCTGCAAATTGGGACCCCTGATGTAAACCATGGTTAGGCAATTCAGTTGTCCGCAATAGCAATAGCACTTAAGACTTATATGCCGCTTCACACTGCTTTACAGCCCTCTCTAAGCAGTTTATAGAGTCAGCACATTGGCCCCAACAATTTGGGTGCGCATTTTATCCACCTTCGAAGGATGAGTCAACCTTGAACTGGTGAGATTTGAACTGCCAAATTGCAGGCAGCTGGCAGTCAGCAGAAGTAGCCTGCAGTACTGCACTCTAACCACTGCGCCACCACAGCTCAAGCAACTATGGGTCCCCTAGACCAGCGCCCCCCAAGGTGGTTTTTCCATGGACAGGGGAACATGGAAAATGTTCACAAAAATGTTTGTGTGCTGCCTGGATCTTGCACATGCACAGATGGGGCTTCACTTGCGCAGCGCAGTCCCTGGTGGCTACAGATAAGTGCTGCTCTGTGGCCCGGAGGTTGGGGACACCTACCCTAGACAACCCGTCCCTCCAACCCAGGGGTGGGCAACTATGGCCCTTTTATGATCTGTGGACTTCAACTCCCAGAATTCCTGGGCTCAGGAATTCTGGGAGTTGAAGTCCATAAATCATAAGGGTCCATAGTTGCCTCCCCCTCCAACCTCTCTGAATGTTAATACAAAACTATTCTACTGCTATTCAGTAATAGCACACTTTACCAAACTGCTTTCTAATTAGCAATTAGTAAGTAAACTTGTGGAACAGTTACTCATTTAGAATGCCTGAAGAGACAAGAAAATCAAGACTGCAAATCTTCTTATAGTTAACTAAGCACACTTCCAAGTATGTATCACAGGAACACAACATATGACTTTGGATGCATCCTGGATTAGAAGCTATAACAACGGGAAGAATAAATGAAAATATGTTAAATTGTAAAATAGAATAGCTTCCACAATGTGGTACCTTTCAACTGTGTTGGATCTGCACACCCCAGAATTTCCAGTCAGCAGGATTAAAAGAAGATACCAAGTTCAGGAAAACAGTAAACAACTATTTTGTATTCATTACAAAATAATAAACTAATTATTGCAAGGGAAGTTAATTTTGCTTACCAGAGAAGGAATATTGAGAAGTAAAGAAGATACTTTTAGTGTTATACTATCTATAGTCATAGATATACTGTACTCATACTATCATTCTTTTTCTTAATAATATACCAGTATTGAGGGTGAGGCTTGCTGTTTTTCCCAATTTAAGGTTACAATTTTATTTGGTGACACTGTGACATTTTAGGTGTGGAAATGTTGTGAGGATGCAATAATTCATCTAAGCTGCCCAATGCAATCAACCCTTTAAAAAATTTACTATTTGCCAATGCTGTAAATAGGGAGAAAAGGGTATAGGTGTAAGCATAACTAAAGCTTAGTATAACATATACTTGTTTGGATCTTCTGTTTTGGTCAATATCTTGAAACAGGCAGAACAATCTTATAACAGGCATACTCTTCTCAACTATCTCAGGATAAATATTAATTTATTAGGTTTATATTACCACCAAATTACAAAGGCCCAAGGCAGTTGAAGTCTACATGCCAAGAAACACCTCATATGAAGGTGCAGCATTAAAGAGCACAGCGATGGGAGGAGCGGTTTTCTTTATTGCTTCAGCAAATTTAATTAGTGGTAAATTTGGAAGATATGCAACATCATAATGAACAATTGGGTTATTTTGACAGATGATGATTCAGTCAGCACAATTTCAGAGGATACATGTGGATTCTCAGTGTATAAACAGGCACCTGGGACAGGTAAGCTTTTTCTTTACTTCTGATCAACAATGGGAGAAGAAGATACAGAAAAATATTTTATGAATTGTGGTTCTAAGATGGGAGTATCTGAAGTGGTACACAGCCCTAATTTTTTTTGGGGGGGGGGGGTTAGACATTTGCCTAGTTAAATACTCATTGAATCTTTTTATCGGAAATGCAATAATCTGTTTTTATTTTGTGAAATACCTTTGTTTCATTTTACATTTTCAGACATTCAGATGACCTTGGATGAAGCCCAAAATCACTTTAGGGTTATTACCGTCAGTGATACAGGAGCAGGAAAGCATTGGTGTGACAATGAAGTCAGAGCTCTAATAAACATATGGTCGGATGAGGAAATACAACAAATGCTTGAAGGAGCAACGAGAAATAAAGAAATATTTGAGGAGATTGCTAGAAGGCTAATGAAAGTTGGAATAGACAGAGACTGGAAACAGTGTCGCACAAAATACAAGAACTTAAAATATGAGTATCGAGCGGTGCAGAAAGAAAACAATCAGATTGGTAGCGCAAGCAGGAAGATGAGATTTTATGATGAAATTGACTGCATTTTGAGGAATCAGCCGCCAGGTACGCTTATATGTAGGGACAGAACCAATTGGATCTTAAATGCTAATAACACCACAGAAGCGTGTTAAATATTAGAAGAAATGCGTTATCAAAGCTATGGTTATATCAGGGCGGTAACAAGTTTAATCTAAGCCTTGAAATTCAGAGTTAATAATCCTCATCCGAAAAGGAAATCAACGGAAGGGTGTTAAGCAAGCAACTTATTTATGTGTTAGTAATAAGGAGTAGGTCACAAAATGATATGCCCTCTCTCCTTGCCTCCTTCCTGTTGAGCATGACTACCCATTACCCCACCCTTGCCCTTACACAGACTTATATATCAACATGGCTGATAAACTCCTAACTACAATTAACTTGATTGCAGTTGAAAATTAAGTTTGGATTTGATGTTATAAATAAGCCTACATAAGATCTTGGCCTGCAGATTACTTTTTGTTCTTGTTGCCAGGCAGTTAAAAGACACATAGCATCTATTCTTATGTAAAAGAGGCTCCAGCTAAGGAAGGCAGTTGGTTAAACCCTTGAGATTAGCTTTTCAGATAACATAATAACAGAGTTGGAAGGGATCTTGGAGATCTTCTAGTCCAGTGATGGCGAACCTTTTTTGGCTCGCGTGCCACAAGTGGGGGGAGCGCAGGGGGGTTGAGTGCGGGCGTGCCGCACCCATAATGCAACGCGCGACCCCCCCAGTGCACATGCGCACACAACGCGCGACCCCCCCATTTTTACATGTTTTTTTTGCCCTCCCCAGGCTCCAGGAGCTTTATAGGAGCCTGGGGAGGGCGAAAAGAGCCTCCCCCGACCCCCCTGGAGGCCCTCCGGAGGCTTCAGGGACCGTCCGGAGCCTTCCCTGAAGCCTTCGGAGCGCTTAAAACCACCCTCCGAGCAAACCGGAAGTGACTTCCGGGTTGCTCAGAGGGTCGTTTTAAGCGCTCCAAAGGCATCAGGGCAGCCTCGGACGGTCCCTGAAGCCTTCGGAACGCTTAAAACGACCCTCCGAGCAAACCGGAAGTCACTTCTGGTTTGCTCGGAGGGTGGTTTTAAGCGTTCTGAAGGCTTCAGGGACGGTCTCTGAAGCCTCCGGAGGGGCGGGAGAGGCTCTTTTCGCCCTCCCCAGGCTCCTATAAAGCCTCTGGAGCCTGGGGAAGGCGAAAAATAGCTTTTAAAAAGGTGAACTCAGCTGGCGCGCGCTGGCCAGCTGACAGGGCAACGCCTCGCGTGCCCTGACAAATGGCTCTGCGTGCCACTTGTGGCACGCGTGCCATAGGTTCGCCATCACGGTTCTAGTCCAATCCCCTGCACAAACAGGACACCCTATACCAGTGATGGCGAACCTATGGCACGCGTGCCACAGGTGGCACGCGGAGCCATTTGTCAGGGCACGCGAGGTGTTGCCATGTCAGCTGGCCAGCGCGCATGTGCGCACTGGCCACTGAGTTCACCATTTTTAAAAGCCATTTTTCGCCCTCCCCAGGCTCCAGAGGCTTTATAGGAGCCTGGGGAGGGCGAAAACAGCCTCCCCCGGGCTTCAGGGACCGTCCGGAGGCTTCCCTGAAGCCTTCGGAATGCTTAAAACGACCCTCGGAGCAAACTGGAAGTCACTTCCGGTTTGCTCTGAGAGTCGTTTTGAGCGCTCTGCAGGCGTCAGGCAAGCCGGACGGTCCCTGAAGCCTTTGGAGAGCTCAAAACGACCCTCGGAGCAAACTGGAAGTCACTTCCGGTTTGCTCGGAGGATCGTTTTGAGCGCTCCGAAGGCTTCAGGGACTGTCCGGAGGCTTCGCTGACGCCTCCGGAGGGCGTCCAGGGGGGCAGGGGAGGCTGTTTTCGCCCTCCCATGGCTCCTATAAAGCCTCTGGAGCCTGGGGAGGGCGAAAAAAGCATGTAAAAAGAGCGCCTGTAGTCCATGCATGCGCACTGGGGCGTGCACATTGCATTATGGGTGCGGCTAGCCCGCACACGACCCTCCTGCGCTCCCCCCACTTATGGCACGCGAGCCAAAAAAGGTTCGCCATCGCTGCCCTATACCATCCCAGACAAGTGGCTGCCCAATCTCTTCTTAAAAGCTTCCAGTGATGGAGCAGCCATAACCTCTGAAGGCAAGCTGTTCTACTGGTTAATTGTTCTTACTGTTGGAGATTTCACCTTAGTTCTAAGCTGCTTCTCTCCTTGATTGGTTTTCAACCATTGTTTTTTTTTTTTTTTGTCTTGCCTTCTGGTGCTTTGAAAAATCTACATCATTGTAGCAGCCCTTCAAATATTGGACCACTGCAGTCACCCTAGTCTTTCACAAGATAAACCTAATTCCTGCAATCATTCATGTTTTAGCCTCCAGCCCCCTAATCATCTTTGTTGCTCTTTTCTGCACTATTTCTAGAGTATCTACATCATTTTTAAAAAAAATAGTGACTAAAACTGGATGCAATATTCGAAGTGTGGCCTTACTAAGGCTTTATAAAGCGGTACTAATATTTCACATGATCTTGATTCAATCACTATGATTCAATCCTAGATTGCATTGGCTTTGTTGGCTGCAGCTACACACTGCTAGCTCGTATTTAAGTGATTGTCCACTAGGACTCCAAGATCCCTCTCATAGTTACTGCTATTGAGCCAGGTTTCACCTAATTTATATCTGTACGTTTCACTTTTCTTGCCTAATATAAAACCTTACTTTTCTCTACATTGAATTTCATTTTGTTAGATAGGGCCTATTTGGATCTTGAGTCTACCTTCTGGAGTGTTGGCTATTCCTGCCAGTTTAGTGTTGTTTGCAATTTTAAAACAAACAAAACAAATTGTAGCTGTGTTTCTTCTTATTTTAGTTCCAGAAGAGTAAATTAAGGCAGTTAGATTAAGCTGTGAACAAATTAATCCATCTTTTTTTTATAAAATTTTATATTTTTCCATTTTCATAACATATTATCACATGTATACTATAACATAGCCAACATCATATTGTATTATTAAATGTTTACATCAGTACATCTTACCATCAACCCCCAAAAACAATTATTGGCTCTTCTGCTCTCCATACACCTTATTTGTACCTTATCCATCATTTTATTCTCCCTCTCTCCTCCCCCTCCCTACCTCCTTTCTTCCCTCTGTCATCCTTCCCTTCTCTACTTCCCCTTCCTCTCTCTCCTTTCCACTCCTCCTTTCTCTCCTCCTCTTCCCCCCTTGCCCTCTCTCCTATTCCTTTCTTCTTCCCTTACCTCTCTACTTCCCACTCTTCATCCAATTTATCCATCTTGCACCCCAAATTTTAATAGCACATTGCCAATAAATATTTACTGTCTTTTTTTAAAGAGATGCTTACAGACGTTATCACAGACCCGATACCACTGAGGGTCAAGAGAAAAATCTCTGAAGAAGGTAATGATTTTTCACCCTATCACTGACTAGATGTACATGAGATATAAGATAATAACAAAATGCCAAGGCAATCTGTTCATTTATACTGCATTTATTGTTTCGTGGAAGCTACTTTGGAGAGATGAGCAACCCAATGTGTGTTTCAAAATACAAGTAATCCTTGACCTATGAACACAATTGAGGACAGAATTTCTGTTGCTGAGCAAGGTGGTTGTTAAGTGAGTTGTTCTTGATTTTATGACCTTTTTGGCCATGGTTGTTAAGCAAATTTCTGCAGTTGTTAAATGAATCTTGCAGCCATTAAGTACATTGGCTTCTACCATTGACTTGGCTTATTGGAAGCTGCCTGTCACAAATGACAATCACGTGAGTCTTAAATGCTGTAACCATTGTAACTACATACCAGTTGCCAAGAGTCCACATTTTGACCTTGTGTCTCTGGGAATGCTATGGCAACACCTTAAACGCTAAGGACTATTTTAAAGTCATTTTTTTCAGTGGTGTTACAACTTTCACCATCGTTAAAATGAATGGTTGTTAAGTCAAGGACTACCTGGAAGAAACTGTTGTGTGTTTATTTGCCCAAACTGCATAAAATAGCACTAACATCCACTACTTCTCTTTAGAGATTATGGAAGCAGAATGCCTTGCTTCATGCAATTATATTTGGATGGATTCATGAGTATAAACAAACATTTTTTTAAAGGATTACTCCTGGTTCACTAGCAGGGATCGGACTTAGTACCAATATAGGCAAGTCTCCCTTCCCTACAAAAGTGGGGGGGAGGAATGGATGGAGGAAGGAAGGAACGTCCCAGGGTACAGTATCTCTTTGAGAATTCCACTAGTACTGTGATGGTTAACCTATGGCATGTGTGTCAGAGGTGGCATGCAGCGCCCTCTCTGTGGGCACGCGAACCGTTGTCCCAGCTTTGCTCCGCCGTGCATACTTCCCATTGGACAGCTGGTCTTTGGATCTTTGCCACACAGAGCAAAGGGGGCAGGCCGCATGTGGGGCACCTGCACGCACATGTGGGGGCCCATATGCACATGCACAGGGTGGGGTGCGAATGGAGGGCTGCATGCGCATGCATGTGGGGCACATGCAGGGGCCGCATATGCATGTGGGGGTGCAAGCACAGGGCCGCGCACACATTGCTTTTGGGGCATTCAGGTGTGCAGGCATGCACTCGTGTACGCATGCACACGTTTTGGGCACTCCAGAAAAGGTTAGCCATCACTGCACTAGTATCTGCCAGACACCTTGTGTTTACTTGTATCCATTTTAATGGACATTGTAATGAAAAAAACCCCACTGGAATTCATGCAGCCTTTAGCATAGCCTATATTTTAAGAAAAATCTCTGAACCCCACAATATTTCCCCATAATCCAGTGCGCTTTGAAAGACACCTCCCTATTTAGTAAAAAGACATATATAAGTTGCAAGGAGCAACTTTAGCAGTTTGCCCTTTCTTGACTTGGTGCTTTCATCATGATAGCCCCAATATGTTCCCAAAATTTTGAATGTGTGCCAGCTTGAAAAGCTTCTTGTTCAGGGAGATCACTGTTGTTTGCAGAGATATAAAAAGTTTATTTAGGGCAAAAAATCCAAAGATTGGATGAATGCTCCGGCAAACTGGTGCAATCTGTATGTCTGGATAGATAGATAGAAGATAGCAGAAGATAGACACAGACAAACAGAGATAGATAGAGGGCAGGAGATGGATGGATGGATGGATAGCAGAAGATAGACACAGGCAAACAGAGAGCAGATAGATAGATTAGATAGATTAGATAGATTAGATAGATAGACAGACAGACAGCAGAAGACAGACAAAGAGATAGATAGAGAGCAGGAGATAGATAGATAGATAGATGGATGGATGGATGGATGGATAGATAGATAATAGATAGATAGATAGATAAATAGCAAGCAGAAGATAGCCAAACAAACAGACAGATAGATAGCAAGAGATAGGCAGACATTCATTAGAATAAATCAGTGTATTAATTTTTTGAGAAAGCTAAATAAATAATATCTGAAACTACTTTTCTCATGCAGAACCTTCACCTATTCAATTTAAGAAAAGCATGTCCGAGAATACAACAGTGCAATCACAAAGATGTGTATCTGAGGGCTTGCAGTCTGTTATCAAAAACCGAACAACATTTTTAGAAAGATTTTACAAGCAGGAAGAGATGCAGGACGTCAGAAGAAAACCACTAGACACTGCTCATCCCTCCCTGCAACAGGTTTGTTTAATATCTTTACTTTACTAAGGGTGTTGGGCAAACAGTAAAACAGTAATAAAAGAACTGCTGAAATGTTCAATAGAATAAAGTTGAACTTTCAGTAACTTCAAAGACCTGCTATGAAACAAATAGTAAAATGTGCTCCAAGATATAAATATGTAATCTTATACTTATAGGTCAATAAACCCACTGACTCAAGGCGGTTTATGTATTAAGTGGAAATATAATCAGACAAAAGGAATGATGTATAAAAATGCAAAAATAATGATTGCTCACTTAATTCTCTCAGAAATAGAACTGTTTTAGTCTGCTATGCAAAAGAAACTAGCAGTCACAGAGTCTGTATGAATCAGAAACCACCAAGACGTGTCTAATAAAAGAGGATGCTGATAGTTCGACCATTATTTTAGGGGGGGAAATTTAATTATGTCAGCTATTTTTCACTGGAGATAAATATATTTGAAAACTTTGTTTTCACATCTGAAAATGTATTCACCTCTCAATTTTGCAGAAGGTTTTCATTTAAAAAGTTGTTTTCAAGCTAGTTAACTAAATTTTATTTGTTCTAAATACTTTTTAAAAATGGATTCCTGACTCCCTCTCCCAATTTCATGCTTTAGTATTATTGGTTACAAAAGAACATGCTACTTTTTAAGAACAATGGATGTTGCTAATAAGAATTTGAGATATTTATCCAAGCAATTTAAGTACTGAATTGACAGTAAGTCTGCTGCTTTCTTTCCTCAAATAAATTGTTTATTTAAAACAGGGGTGCCAAATATGAGACACGGGCCATTCCTTCAGATACTTAAAGTACCCCTTGGTGCTCTCTGAGCTTGCTTGTTTTCTTGTGGATATTTCATTACCCTAACTAGGTAACACTAGCACTGATGATGTTACCTACCCCTAGTTAGGGTAATGAAACAACTACAAGAAAACAAGCAAGTTCAGAGAACATCAAGGGCCTCTTATTTTTAACCTTGAGCTATAAATATACTCCTTTATTGGTACTTAAAAGTACTCATTTTACCTGTTAACCTAATTAGCACACCCAGTTGGTTAGGATTGGGGACTAGCTAGGCATGGTTTTTTTTCTTGCAAATGTGTCACAGCCAAACTAGGTAACATCACCAGTTTACCATATGTTTGGTAATGAAATATTTTCCAGAAAGCAAACCCTCAGCAAACACCAAGAGCCAACATTTCAAACCCTGAACTATGCACGTTCTCCCTTACTGACACCCCATTTAAAACAGGAAAGGATGTGCATTTAAGTTTGTTAAGAGACGCATGATGTTGCGTCTCTAATGTGCTTTAAAACCTGAGGCTTTAACGTTATCTTTTGTATAGTCTGTTTAAGTTTAAACTTCTCCTACTGCATAAATTGAACTCCTAAACGGTTATATAATAATGATAGATATTCCAGATGTTCCCCCTTATTCTATTAGACTTGTAGATGCAATTTCTGGTTAATTGATAGGCAGACTTTCATTGAACAGAGAGACTTTGATCACCATAAACAGCCTGAATTCATTAGATCAGAGGCCCACAACCTTTTGGGCACTAGGGACCGGTTCCGTGGAGAGAGGATTTTCCATGGACCAGAGGGGACGTAATTTTGTGTGCTCCATGCATCCCGCGGATCGAGCTTCCCTTGTTTGTGTGGGGCAGTTTCTGGCATGCCATGAACCGCTGCCAGTCCACGGATTAGGGCAGGTGTCGGCAACCTTAAAGAGCCACAAAGTTCCTAACTGGAAGCCCCACGTTCAGTTCTGGCGCTGGCCGGAAGTCCAGTTGCCCCATCATAGAGTGTCCTCCTAGCGCTGAGTCCTTTTTCCTTTACCTGTCCTAATCGAAAGCACTGTCAATTGTGGAGCCAACCGGTGACAGGGAGCTGCAGCAGAGGGATGAAAGAGCCACATGCAGCTCCAGAGCCGCAGCTTGAAGCGTTGGCTCGTAAATGAGCTCTGCTCTAGGCTCCCGCTGTGCTCTGGTGAGGCTTGCGGAGGCGCAGCATTTCAGAGCGGCTGGCGGTCCTTGTTGAGTGACCCAGGTCACCCTTAGTGACCTAGGCTGTGTGCCGCCCCTAGGGGCTAATGGCAACCGCTCCTAGCCCCACCAGGCTTTCTGTGAGTCTCCAGATACTCACTCAGGAAGTTGATAGTAGTATTTGTGCTTCTTTTAAAAGGTCTCTAGTTTTTTCCTTAGGATTCTCAAAAGTTCCTAGATGGCACAACCACCCAGTTGAGGGCTGAGTCGATAACTGGGTAGTACCTGGTGACCAGGGCGTGGCCCAAAGAGCTTATCTGACTCATCCCAATCAAGAGAGGACAATGTCAACCCATCCTGGATACTCCTCCCCTCACTATGGAGAAAATGTTGATCCCAATAGAAAGTAAATTAGGCCAACTAACATCTCCCACCACTGTCCCAACAGATCCTTTACACCAGGGGTGTCCAAACTTGGCAACTTTAAGACTTGTGGACTTCAACTCCCAGAATTCTGGGAGTTGAAGTCCACAAGTCTTAAAGTTGCCAAGTTTGGACACCCCTGCTTTACACAATGGACTTTTCTTAGTCACCATTTTCAGGGCTAGAGTAGACTTAATAAGCTAAACAAATCAAATCAGGCTTGCAAATTATCTTCCATTTCAAGCCATTCACAAAGGTCAGATAGGATTACTTTAAATCAGCATTTTAAAATGTTAATGTTACTATTTTTATTTCCTTGTGGAGGTATAATAATCCATAATGTTGCATATGTATTTTTCTGAACATTGTGGGGAACAAATCTCTGTAAAGTAACATTAAGTGAACATAGGGGGAAATGATTTTTCAAACAGACTGGATACATTTTTTAAAAAAGTAAGAAATCTTTCGAGATGATGTTACATTGTTATTTCTCAACAATATCAGGAAAGTAAAACATTGAAGCCATAGCACTAAGGTCATGATTAAAAAGTATAAACTTTCCTCTTTTTCCTGTAAAAAAATTCTGTCCTGTTCCAAAGAAATCTTAACCATGCTGACTAACTGCCAAACTGTTCTGATTGGGGAATGCAGAATGCATTCAGAGCCTCCCACAATCTGTGATCATCCTATTCTTGCCAAAATGCAGTATTTCTCAAAATGAAGTATCTTCTAGAAAAAGATTAACAAGCCTAAAACCTGTTCCAAATGTTAACAGAACAGTTTGGGTCAAGGACTTGCATGACGTTTTTTCAGATATTGATTAACACAGACTAATTGCCTGACCAAGATTATTAATAATATGCTCTTACTTATACTTTATTGAAAATCCCAGTTTCAAAATTATTCAAAAGCAGTTTGAGGTGACCTTCGGAGTAATCCCAATATTAGAATATTAGCATTAGAAGAAGGAATATTCCTGTAAAAGAAATCTCATTATTGTTAATTCAGCCTATAAAAGTTGGGGGGGGGGGAAGGGGGAAGAAATTAAGTCTCATGGCATAGATTTTTAATATATTTAGGACATAATTTACATAGGGCACACATTATATTTGTTTAGCATCATTCACGTTGATGGGAGATTTTGAGATTATAAATTAGAGCCATTTTGAATTATCTGAAAAGTACACTTCAGATAGAAAATTCCATATACATACACATGAATTATTTTATGTATCTATGCAAAATATTCCTAAACTTTATGTACAAAGGAATCATATGAAATACTCCAACTTCTGCTAAAAGGCACTATCTCCTATATAGATAGGTACCTATCTATATAGAATATTGCATAGTTCTGTCTATCTATTTCTATATTGCATAGTTCTGTCTGTCTATCACTGTAGTGTTATTACCCTTCTCTTATAATGTGCTATAATTCATGCCAATACGCTGTCAGGACTATATTAAACATAGGCTTCTTTTGGGCCTTGTTTTTTGCCATATAGTTTTATAAAGAAGTTCTTGCCTAACAATGATAATTGTTAAGTCATGTGATCATAAAGTATGTCATGTGACACTTCACTCTTAATGATGATAGTTCCAGCAATCCCTGGTTGCTGTCACTAAGTGAATCATCATGGGTTGTTAATGAGGACCTCATTTGGTTGAGACTTCCAACTTCTTGCCAGCTGTTGCTATTGCTATGTGACCGCAGGGAAGCTGCAAGGGCCAGAATTTCAAAGACCAGTAATAAATATCACTCATTTTATGCCAACTTAAGTTTAAACGTCTACTGAATCAGTAGTCATTAAACAAAAACTACCTGTAATGCATCCATCAACTTTTACCAATCCTCTGAGCTCCATATGTTGGAATGACTTGTCCCAGCTGAATTTTATTTTTCCATGTATCTTTAATCTACATTTACCAACCACGTTTTATTGATATATTATATCCTGGCATATTTTCCCACCTGAAACCCATATTCTCCAGTCTGACTGGAGAATGCATTGTTAAAAAGGCTTACAAGAGGTGAAAGTATTCAGAATTTATACAGTTTTATGTTCAAACTGGGTCATCAGGTTGTTTCAAGAGTGACAGAATCATTGTTAAAATTACCTTACTAAAATTACCTCACTCAGCTACAGTTAAATATTACCTACTATGAATTTAGTTCTGTGCATAATAAGTCTTTATAGTTATTTGAAAATGGAATGTTAAAAACAGAAACTAGTTGTTTTGCTATCTTTGCATGCATAGAGCTAAAACAAACAATTTTAATGTTAACCCACCATTTATGTAACATATGTGCAAGGATAGCTACTCTGTATATAACCTGGCAAGTTGATACTTCAAACTGTTACTATCAAAGCAAGGAGCTGAACTTTAAAAGTAAGTTAATAATATTGGGGATGGGAGGAAGAAAGTTTCCTGAGATGGAAAAATAGGTGTCACTATTTTGGGTTGCAAATGTGTGATTGAAGAGTAAATGTTTTGTAACTGCAATGTAATATTCTTTTTTGACCAAGAAGGTGAACGTTGTGTCTCAAGTATCTCTGCCTGTGCAGTCTAGGGAGTTTTTAAAAAGTTTATTTGTTGAGCGTATGACATATACATGGACTTATAGTAGTTCAAATGTTAATGTCCCGTTCCACCTAGCCATTCAAGGACAGAGTGGTCTATGTTGAAAAAAAATCAGACATTGGGCCCGTGTAAGCTCTTGATGGACATTCGGACACAATGTGGTGGATATTTTGTCGAGGAACACCAGTCACACGGAGGGGTAGAGACAAGACCCCACTTAAACAATAAGTTAATCCTAGAGACACGTGCCACTTGGTCCCTTGAATCATTATTCAAGAACCCAATTTCGCATGGCTACTTCCCAAGAAATAGCAATAGCACTTAGACTTATATACCGCTTCACCGTGCTTTACAGCCCTCTCTAAGCGGCTTGCAGAGTCAGCCTATTGCCCCCAACAATCTGGGTCCTCATTTTACCCACCTCGGAAGGATGGAAGGCTGAGTCAACCTTGAACTTGGTGAGATTCGAACTGCCAAATTTGCAGTCAGCTGGCTGCAGTACTGCATTCTAACCACTGGATAGGCACAAACTTTGAGAAAGAGAAACATCCTTAGAGCCCCTCCTGTTAAAAGGGTTGAGAATGGTGGTTTCTATTTGGCTCAGCAGTCCCAATCTTCTAAGTGAGCAGGAAGAAGTACCCAGAGAGCAAATTTATCCAAGATGAAACTAGAAATTTATCACTCCATGGAGAAATGCATACAGCCAAAGTTTTTAAGCAGGCAAGAGAAAACAAGGATAACGAGATGTAAACCAGCCTGATGCTCTCTAGATATGCTGGATTAAAACTATCAACATCCCCAGCCAGCAGTGTCAAGATATTTGAAAAAGGCATCGGATTAGAGAAAGCCACCAGAAAATAAAGCACAGAGTATGAAGTAAATACGATGAGCATGTGTTTGCAAACAAGGAACTTTCTACTGAGAGGATGGGCAGGTGAGGTTGAGGTTGTATCTTGTTGGGGTTTCTGGGTAGAGTAGGCAGAGCAAACATATTGCAGCAGGAAAGGATTATGGGCAGAGTCTGCAAAGGGTGGATATGTTGCCAAACAAACCCATACAGTGCCTTTATCCAAATTTTGTTTTTATACTTTTCTATAGCTAAAAACAAGAGTAAACCAGTTTACCATCTGATTTGTGTCCAATACTCTACAGCAGGACATTTTAAGGTTGCTGTAGACCAGGGGTGTCCAAACTTGGCAACTTTAAGACTTGTGGACTTCAACTCCCAGAATTCCCCAGCCAGCTCTGCTGGCTGGGGAATTCTGGGAGTTGAAGTCCACAAGTCTTAAAGTTGCCAAGTTTGGACACCCCTGCTGTAGACCCATATGGCCAAGTAAATGGAAGAGGGCCATGGTGAGCCATCCAAATCAGGCAGACTTTCAGCAAGTTTGAGGCTCTCCGTGATTAAAGAAGTACCTGTAAACTTTGAAACAGGATGAGCTCTGGATGTTTGAGGAAGGGTTAGGATCATTTGTATAATCCGAGTTACATTTTAATCTTTCCTACATGTCCATTTTTTTTTATTTTTGGAATCGGGGACAGAACTGCAGCAGCCAAACAGGAAAACTTCAGGGTGCCAACCCGCACAAATTTACTTGGGAGCAAGGATCTTATGCATGCGCAGAGTGCAACAGGCATATGGGGGAGGGGAGGGGGTTTACATCCTAAGCACGTGCTTTGGTTGTTATCAGAGCAGACCGCACCGAACCAACGCCGGCTTCACTCTTAAACCCCACCGCATTCCCCCCACTATTCCTCCCCCCCCACGCTCTCCCTGCGTGTCCCCCCCAAGGCTGGAGGAGCTCAGGCCTCCCTGTCAGGACGACTTCTTCCCCCCCCCCCCCGATTCCTACCTGTGCTGCAACCCCACCAGCCCCAGCGTGATCACATGGGGCACGTCCAGCTCGGTGGGCCATACGCCGGCGGCGAGGCAGCCGAAGACCCCGCATTCTTCCCCGATGCCCAGCTCCTCGAATTCCATGCTTCACGGGGCCAACACGTGTGTGCACGCGCGCAGATGCTTAACACGCAGAGCTGCTCCTGCTGCTTGTAGGTCTCAGCCGCTGAGTTTGTGGGAAAGGAGGAGGAGGAGGAGGCGGGCTTGACGGTTGTAGCGCCCGCGCCCCTGATTTCCCACCCGCCTTATTTACATACATACATACTCACTCACGTGGGGAGGGGGCGGCCGGGTTGTTTTCTCTGCGAAAGGAAGCGCCGCTCCTGAGGCGGGGAGGGGGGTTGAAGGCGGGGAAAGAAAGGGGATGGGACAAGCGCTTTGCACACCGCTTTTTCTTTGCAACCTTTCTTCGAAACATAAGTTTTGCAGCGGAACTTTTCTCCTCCCCCCCCCACGTCATTTTTTCATTTGCCCTCCTCACCCGCGTATTAAAATTGGTGGTGGTGGGGTTTCATATATAACTTTTCGCACTTTGGGGTCGGGTATGGGGAAGATGGGGCTAAGAAACAGTTCTGGCTGAGGGCGGCCCGGGCCGCGCTTCTTTTGAGGGAAGGGAAAAGCCCCCCGTGGGGCTGGTCCGTGGGCAAACTTTGGCGCCAAACAAGAGGTGGAGACGGGCGCAACAGCGCTGCCCTCAGAGGCCAGGCGGGGGGGGGAGCGGGGAGGAAGGCGGAGGGGCGGAGGTGGAAGCTTCTCGCAGATTGGAAGGCCGAGGTAGCCTGAACCACCCCTTCCCTCTTCCTTTCAGGGAGGGGGGGAGCCCCAGTTCGGGGGAGGAAGAATGGGCCCGGGGTGGGGCACTTTGGGGCGCCACCCCGCGCTCGAGCCGCCAGCCATTGGGTGGACTCGGCGGCTATTCTCCACCCTCCGCTTCGCCGGCCCCTTCCGCCGCTGCCCCTTCTTCTTTACGCAGCCCCGACGCCAGTTCTTCGGCACCCCCCGAGAGTTGTTTTGGGTCTTCACCCCCCCTTTCCGCCGCCTCCTCCTCCTCGGTAAGCTTTCCTGGCAGGTGGCGTCGCGCGGCGCTTCTCCTCTTCACCCGTGTTTTCGCCTTTCTACTTTTTTCTCTCTTTCTTTTTTATAGGCGTCCCGGACCACCGCTCCCTTCGCTGCCATGCCTCCGATACATTCAGGTGAGTGGCTTCAGCTCGCCCCCGCGGGAAGGAGAAAAGCGTCGCTGGCCGGAGTCGAGCTCGGCCGCTGTGTGCGCACGTGGAGAGCCTGAGGGGAGCCGCCGCCTCCTCTTCTTCTCCGCCCTTGGACGGGTTTCGGCTTTGAAAGGCTGCCGGAGTTCAGAAAGAAGGAACTCTTTTTGAGGGGGGGGGGAATGAGCTCTGGAGGTTTTCCCATCCTGAGAATGGCGGACAGAGATTGCGTTGCGCGCCTTGCAAGGCGAATCACCTCGGTCCCGTTCGCTTTCGCCTCGTACGTGGAGTCCTAGATATGAGGCGCAGGTCACAAAATAATAATAATAAAAAGGATTCCCTTGCTGCCCGTCGGTGCAGAGACCTACCTTTATCTTTGCCAGCAAGGAGGCAGGAGGGAATCCTCTTTTTTTTTATTTTTCCCCTGTGGGTCTCTCATCTAGGACTCCAGGAATGGTTCCAATGCGATAACCCTCCAGTCAGGGGTCACCACCCTTTCGGGCCTCAGGGGCCACTAAATTCATAATTTGAAATCTCGCGGACCACTAATATGAAGTTTTTTAAAAAGACAAATAGTATTTAGCGCAATATTTTAAAAAATGCAAGTAGTTTTTCCGCGGACCACTGGTCTGGTGACCACTGCTCCAGGTGGCCTCAACGACCCTCTAAAACTGGGGTCAGCAACCCGTGGCTCTGGAGCCACATGCGGCTCTTTCATCCCTCTGCTGCGCTCCCTGTCACTCAAAATATGTGTCACAACTGCCAATGTGCAACACTCACCGGCATGTGATTTATTGAGCTTTTTGACCCCGGTGTTTAATTCAATTACATATACTAGTTTTGTGGCCACTTGGAATAGTCAGGCACCAGAAGGGTTTTGTAACTCCCGGTATTTTCTTTTCTGTGGTAAATGGGTCCAAATGGCTCTTTGAGTGTTTAAGTCTGCCAACCCCTGCTCTAAAAGGATGCAAATGACCAGCTGTGTGCAAGAAATATAAATCCTTCCATTCCCCACCATCCAGTCATGGCTGAAGAAACTTCTTGCATGAGACTGGAATGACCAGAAAGAAAATCCAGTTGCCTCCTGGTAAAGCCCCTTTGGGCCTTCCAATGTGATTGCATTGCAATGTGTGCAATGCAATCCTCTGCCATTCTCAGGTTGGGGGACCTCCAGAGCTGTTGCGGATCGGTAGGCCTTACACTGCCTGGAGATGCTGGCAGTTATGGTTCCCTAACTTGGGAATTTAAGACGTTCTGAAAACTCGGCTGTTGGACACAAAAGACGTTTGTTATTTTGCTTCAGCTGTTTACTTTCCTGTGGTTGGTCTCTGCTAGAATGGGAAATGAATTAAGCTGTTCCAAATATCTGATAGGAAAGATGTGCTGAATTCTCCATTTGGGTTCTGGATTGAGTGCATTATGCAGACTGCAAGGAAACTGCCATGTGCAGGTAGTCCTCGACTTAAAACAGTTC
This sequence comes from Natrix helvetica, assembly GCF_964273705.1. Classification (NCBI taxonomy): domain Eukaryota; kingdom Metazoa; phylum Chordata; class Lepidosauria; order Squamata; family Natricidae; genus Natrix; species Natrix helvetica. Next base: position 63,363,479 of record NC_138558.1, on the reverse strand, counting down.
ATTGGAGTGACCGAAGTTACAGCAGAACTGGAAAGTGACTTATGGCCATTTTTCACCCTTAACAACCGTTGCAGCATCCCCATAGTCACATGTTTTACATTCGGATGCTTGACAACTGGTTCACATTTATGACGCTTGCAGTGTCCTGGTGCCACGTGATTATCTTTTGTGACCTTCTGATCAGCAAATTCAATGGGGAAGACAGATTCACTTAACAATCATGTTACTAGTTTAACAACTGCAGTGATTCACTTAACAAGTGTGGCAAGAAAAGTCAAAGTGGGGCAAAACTCACTTAACAAATGTTTCCCTTGGCAACATAAATTCTGGGCTCAACTGGACTTAAGTCGAGGACTGCCTGTATTTTATATTCATTCAAGGTCCTTCTGCCTCTACTGTTTATTAGCTATGTAGTTTGTTATACCATATTCAAGACCCAATAGGCAAAGTTTTTGTTGGACTTCCCCCTGTAGTTCTGAAACTTTTACAGCCTGATAAAGGCTCCCATTATGCATGGCATGAACTTTTAGCAATATGAAACTTCAAATTCAGATCACCTGCAATATATATGCGGGATCTATCGGAACCACTGAATTTGGTTCTTTTATGCATATTCTCCCAGTACCAGGCTTTCTATGTATCACTTTAAGATTTGGATGGACAGCTTCTCAAAAGACTGGAGAAATGTATTAAAGCAGTATCTTAAATCAGTTCAAAGTTCACAATATTTTTCAAATCTTTGAGATGTCTAGTTAATATTGTTAAGTAAGCTGCTAAAAAAAGATGAATAGAGTGAGGGAGGAAAAGTTGGATTGACAATGTATCAGAAATCTGTCCAGAGATTTAAAATGTAATATGGAAGGAAATGATGTTCAAGTTAGGTTTTTTCCTTGGTACTCATAACTAGTTTTTTACATAAAATCTAGCTTTTGCTTATAACTATCACAATCTTTAGTAAAACACACAGATATCTCTAAACCTCTTTATATTTGTTTTCCTAAAATTATCACTGGAAAATTCCATTATTATATAGCGAACAGACAGCACAAGAAAAGTATAGAGGGGGGGGGGGGCTATCTGGACTATTTAATAAATTGCATTCAGCAATTCATTTGTTACCATAGGAACTAAAAAGACTTCAACTCTGTTTCCTTTTCAGCAAGCTTCTTATAGTGCGAGATAGTTCTCTCTCTCTTTCTCCTCTTGCTAGTTAAAAGCAACAGCAAAACAAGCTCACAACACTCATAGCTCATGCTAAAATATAGTGTGTCTTCTTTTGGGGGGGAGGATGCCTAAGTTTGACACAAGAACACATTCTGAAAATAAAAACATGGCCAAACAAACAAGGCATTTGGTGAACAAAATGAATGACTAGTGGTCTTTGATATTCAAACAGTGTTAAATTGCAGAGAGAATAATGCTTTCCAAATTTAAGATTTCCCTAAATAAAGTATGGATTTCTTAGTAAACATGCACAAGTTTGTTCTGTAAACTTTTTAAAAATCAGTGCCTTGTTTTTATTTATGTTCACGATGTAAAAATATCTCCCCCAATTATTTCTCCAGAAGTTAAACTGGGCAAAAAAATAAATGAGGGAAAAACAAAAGAAGTTTACGAATTGCTGAATTACCCAGGATGTGTTCTGATGCAATCAAAAGACCAAATAACTGCTGGAAATGCAGCGAGAAAGAACGTCATGGAAGGGAAGGCTGCAATCTCAAATACAACAACATCTTGTGTGTTCCAATTGCTCCAAGAATCTGGTAGGTGGTGGGAAAGATAACCTCATGCAGGAGTGTAACCCTGTATATAAAGCAATAATGCCCTCATTATATGGAAACTTTTTGCTGTAGGAAACTTGCATGGTAATTTTTCTTGGTTTTATTATAATTAAGAGATCTTGTGACTATATGCTGAAGGAGCATAGGACTTTCAAGAACACAATAGTAACACTCTTTTCACATTAAAAAATATATGTTAGTTTCTCCATAGATGAGTCATATTAAATATTTGTCCATGATATCATTACGTAACATTGAGGGGACGCAGTGGCTCGGCTAAGACGCTGACCTTATCAATCAGAAAGGTCGGCAGTTCAGCGGTTTAAATCCCTAACACCTTGTAACGGAGTGAGCTCCCGTTACTTGTCCCAGCTTCTGCCAACCTGTAGCAGTTTGAAAGCATGTAAAAATGCAAGTAGAAAAATAGGAGCCACCTTTGTTGGGAAGGTAACAGGTGTTTAGTCATGCCGGCCACATGACCACAGGGACATCTTCGGACAGTACTGGCTCTTTGGCTTTGAAACAGAGCTGGGCACTGCCCCCTAGAGTCGGGAACGACTAGCACATATGTGCAAGGGGAACCTTTACCTTAACATTCTTCCATTAACATTGGAAGAAGATATTGGAAAGTTAAGTAGTGGAGTTTGACATACACAGTACTTCCAAATGGATTGGTGAGGAAAACATGTTTTAAGTGCTTATTATTGGCTGTTTTAAACTAAGTTGGGTTTTCCAAATTTATAGCCCTAGTCAGGTAATACCATTTTGACCTAACACAAATTGGAATCTGGCTAAAGAAGAGGAATTTTTGAATGTTGGGATTCTTACACGACCAAGATACCTGGCTGGTTGGAGAAAATGCGTAGAATGGCTCATGGAGGTTTTTCTGGATAGGGCCAAGAGGTCAGCTTGCACCTCTAAATCAATGGCCCCTTTTCGAGATCACTTCTTAGAGGACATTCATAGCCCATCAAGCCCATGCTAATTCTATAACCACCCCGAAAACAAGACCTGGTTATGTTCCTATGTAGAAACTTTGAAAAAGTGGTTTAAGACCACCTAGTAATATTATGTATGTATTTCCCTGCCACTGCATCCATTTATTTATTCATTTATTTATATCCCACCTTTATTATTCTCACAAATAACTCAAGGTGTCAAACATATCCCACATACCCTCCTGCTCCTATTTTCCCTGCAACAAAACTTTGTGAAGCAAATTGGAGTGAGAGACTGCCTTAAAGTCACCCAACTGGCTTTCATGGCTAACCCAGGACTTGAAGTCATGGTTTTTTGCTATGATTTCTTACGATCTATGCTGTGATTTTGCTTGAAGTTGTCATCCTTGCATTGTGTGACAAAATTTGTATATCAAAGTTAAGTCTTGCAGGCTACTGATTACCAAAAACAGATTTGCATCAGTTTATTAAGTTGTACTTCCAAATCTTGCCTCACATTAGTATGTTATGAAGAAATGTTGCTTTCAGGATTAAAAATTAACATCATGGAATCTTTTCTTGCATTCCAACTCCCTTCTCTCTCACCCCCCTCCGCCATGAAGTGTTGCAACATTTTATAATATTCTGTGGTAAACCTCTAGCTTACTAGTGTCTTCCTGCCTCATTAACAAATAAAAGTGCTGCATTTAGCACAAAAAGAATATATATATATATTAAAATAGTTTTGGTAATGGGACAGCACTTCTTTTAAAAAAAGTGAAGTTTCCTTTCAGGCATGCTTTCTAATGATTTCATGAAGCTATTAAAATTGTTTCATTGCATCAGAAGGGATGTTACTTGTTTTTCCACTTTGTAGTCTAATATGTACTACTGTACAGTTCAAGTACTCCTTGAAGTTCTCTCCCAGTCAAATGCCAACCAGATCGGAGCTTTGGCAAGATCAGAAAGATGCTACCACATGTATGATTGGTAGTGAATGAGCAAAGAATAGGTTTTCCCACAGCATGAAATCAAATGCTAACACATTATTATTATTATTATTATTATTATTATTATTATTATTATTATTATTATTATTATTATTATTATTATTATTTGGTTAATCTTTGGTGAGATTCACAGCCTTTGGGGCTGGTTCGTAGCCTAACAGCTCGAGTCCTAACCAAGGACCTAGGGAACTATTAAGGTAACGTCAGAGGATATAAGTTGTTCCAAGTAGGGTGGTTTTTTCTAGAGTCAGAATGTTCAAGCCAGGTAAATTTAGAATTTTCAAATAGCGAGGTAGCCCTTTAGGTATTGCTCCAAAAAGTTCCTGTTTATAGTTTTAAGTTCAGAAAATCATGCCCTCAGATTTTTATGGAAGTTTTAAAAATTAAATTTTTTCTACTATGTCTCTAAATATTTTTTTAAGTTTTAGTCACTTTGCCACTCTTGGCTTATAAAATCTTCCCAGTCTGATCTAATAAAAGCAATTCCTATTCTGTAAGTTTGAAACGAATAGATCGCTTAGATGTAGGTGAAATATCATGCTTGGGATTTTCATAAAAAGCAATAAGTTTTTCTGATCTGGATGAAGATCCCAGGTCTCTTATGTTTTCATTGGTTTTTGCCCCAAAATGGCCACTTCTTATTTCTGTTTTAGAATGTAGGTTGCATATTTTACTTATTAGCAATTGAGATACAGAAGTCTGTCTTGATGGGAAATTTTTATTACAGGCATCAAAACCGCTTTTGTGAGAAAACACAACGATACGGCGTTTATGGCCGCTCACTGTGAAATGATTCCGATTGAATGGGTTTGTAGAAGAATCGCTACTGGTTCTTTTCTGAAGAGAAATCCTGGTGTTGAAGAGGGCTACAAATTTTATCCACCCAAAATTGAGATGTTTTATAAGGTAGGTAACATGAAATGGAGATGACAGTTTAACAATTATCACCTTTTTGAAAGCTTGAACCTCAAGCTAAGTATGTGCTTCAGCTTAAACATCCTAATCCAAGCATTCCAAAAACAATTCCTCTGCCTGCAAACACTATCGCTCAGTACTGATAGAATTTTGCAATATATACGTGATCCTTAAAAACACTGTTGATTCTTAGACGTTTAAAAAACCCTATTTTTAATGGTTAAAAAACGCTTTGCATTCATGCCCAAGATGTTAATCATAAGTATGTTGATTAGGAATGTCTGTGTGTGTGTACAAGTAGTCCTCAACTTACAAACATTCATTTAGCAATTGTTTGAAGTTACAACACCACTGAAAAAAAGAACTTGTAATTGGTCCTTGTGCTTATAACCATCACAGCATCCCCAAACTTGGGAGCTTGGCAACGGACAAGGAGTCAACTACGGTTGCAATGTCGTTTGCAAACTTCCTAGTAAGATTCTAACAAGTCAATGAGGAAACTTGATTCAGTTAACAATTGCAGTGGTTCAGTTAACAACTGTGGCAAATAAAGGTAATGTTGGGTGTAGCTCACTTAACTGCCTTGTTTAGCAACAAAAATATTCTGGTCCCAGTTGTGATCATAAGTTGAGAACTGCCTGTAATAACTTCAGAAATGTTTTGTTTGCGTTGAGTGAAAACTTGGATAGGCCATTTATTTTTCAGTCAGAGAGCATTCTGTCTTTAGACTTCTGGCAGGAGTGGCCATCTGCACTGGGAAACATCTGTCAGAGGAGGCCACAAGAGAGCAAGTAGCATCACACATCATCATATCATTCTACACAAAAGAAATTCAAATTACATCATTTGAAATAGCGCCCCTCCTCAAACTTTTGCGCATCGGACTGATTCTGTGGAGAAAGAGGGGGCTGCCTGCATCACATGGATGGGACTTCACTTGTTTGTGTGGTCTGGTTACTGGCAGGTCCATAGACAGGAGGTTGGGGACCCCTGGTTTGAAAAAAGTGATGCACGGCATTATAGTTCTGTCTACTTGTTATATAAAGCAGGAAAGAATAAAAAGAGCTATCAGAAAGGCCCATCCACCCAGAACGATCACTTACAGAGCTACCCTCAACTAAATGTGCAGTGAAAATTGTTGCTTGCTTCTGTGTGAAATGGAGAAGTAGAACTTTATCACTAATGAAGATATCAATTATTCCAATAAAATCTCACTTTTCATCACAGGATGATGCAGCAAATGACCCACAATGGTCCGAAGAGCAAATTATTGAAGTTAAGTTTAAGCTTGCTGGCCTTGAAATTGGACAAACAGAAGTAGATATCATGGCCCAGTCCACCCGAGCTATTTTTGAAATACTTGAAAAAGCTTGGCAACCCCAGAATTGTACGCTGGTGGATTTGAAAGTACGTACATTTGTATTTTAGATCTTGGCTTTTAAAATAAGGGATGAAATGATTAAATTCAACTAATCTTTCCTTTCTTGTGTCGTGTTTCCATTTTTAGGTTGAGTTTGGTGTTAATATAGCCACAAAAGAAATTGTCCTTGCTGATGTAATTGATAATGATTCTTGGAGGCTGTGGCCATCTGGAGATAGAAAACAACAAAAGGACAAACAGGTAATTCAGTTTTCAGTGCAGATTCTGAAAGTAAGCCAACATTGCAATTTTACAAGGTGTATGTATCTGTGCTGTGAAACCTGCTTCTGTTCTCTTTAAGCTTCTGTGTTTGTTTCTTCCTGTGAAACAGAAGTTGGGAAAGAAAATGAGGAAAGCCAAATTCTACAGTTAAAATTGGAAAACTATTGGTTATCTTTCCTTCTGCTAATTTATTTGTTTTCTGACAGACATTTCGGTACGGTTGGAACGGGGCTGGCGCGTCCTCATGGACGTGCACATCGCACGCATGCGTCTTAGTGCCTCCGCAATGCTCCAGCTGCTCTGCGGAGCATCGCGCTGGCGCTGTATGCGCCATGCACCTGTGCGGAAGCGCAGAAGCCTTTAAACACTGGTCAGGAGCTTGGGCGGGCAGGTGGGCCCTCCAGAGCACTGTACTGGAACAGTATCCGTTGCTCTGGGCTGGCTCCGGTACGCTGTAACCGTCTGCAACCCACCACTGGTGTGTGTATACACATACATACATAACACATTTCAACTTAAGACTTTTCTAATCAATTATAGTTTCGGCAACAATAAGGCACATTTTTAGATAATAGCTATTAATACCTATATATTCCAGCAATAAGAGGAAATGAGTGAATGCAAAATTCATATTCCAAAATATTGTTTACCTCATAATGAGCTACAAAAAGCACCCTTCAGATATGCTGTTGAGTCTGGGGCTACTATTTGATGTAAACACATATTAATATGTGTTAAACGTTAGTTACAGCATAGTGAAGTATGATTTTATTAATTATATATGCATAAATTATCTAACTTGATAAAGGAGATCTAGGTAAGCATATGGCCTTGCCTCTGAGTGATAGGTAAAACTTAGGAAGTTTCAAGAAATCAATTGGAAAGACATCAATAACTTATAAATCACATTATTGATCCTTACATTGGACTTCTGGGTTAAAACTAGATTATAAATACGTGTATGGACTAGTCATTAATTATAGTATTGATAGTTTACGGAGGTATGAGGTAGGTTAAGGGTGTCGAATTGGTGGCCCACAGGCCGAATGTGTCATGTGCAGGCCACGCCTACCACAGCTCCGTGAAGGGAAAAACATCACGCGATGGCAATGTAATGCAGCGAGTTTGACACCCGTGAGGTAGGTGAGTCTTTTGTATTTTATATGTAAACTTTTGTTCTTTTGTGTGTCCTTTTAGTCTTACCGTGACCTCAAAGAAGTGACACCTGAAGCACTGCAAGTGGTGAAAAGAAACTTTGAATGGGTGGCTGAAAGAGTGGAGGTACTGAAACCATCGATGGGATACGGAAATGGATAAGCCATATCATTGTTTTTTGTATGTTTCAATTGTTTTTTGATCTTCTTTTCTATTAGCTGTTATTGAAACCACAAACTACACAAGGCAGAGTAGTTGTCCTCATGGGTTCCACTTCTGATCTTGGTCACTGTGAAAAAATTAAAAAGGCATGTGGCAGTTACGGTGTGCCTTGCGAATTACGAGTGACCTCTGCTCACAAAGGACCAGATGAAACACTGAGGATCAAAGCTGAATATGAAGGTACTTAACTCAAATTTGTCTAAATTGCCTATTTTAGTGAGCTATTGTTAGTTCAGTAGCAATCTCAAAATTAATTCCCGTTTTAAGAAATGAAAATTAATATAGACTCTGTTTGGGTGAGCGTGTCTGTATCACACTGATATGTTGTTTGTTTGTTTGTTTTCAGGGGATGGGATCCCCACAGTGTTTGTTGCAGTGGCTGGGAGAAGCAATGGCTTGGGACCCGTGTTGTCTGGAAACACTGCTTATCCAGTTGTCAATTGTCCTCCTCTCTCAGCTGATTGGGGTGCCCAGGATATATGGTCATCCCTGAGAATGCCTACTGGTAAAGTTTATCATTTTAACACTTTGAACAAATTATTATTTTGGGAGATAGTAAATACTTGAAAGTAAAGTCATAATATTACTTTCAGCTGTAGTTTTGTTCAAAATAATGATAAAGTTAGAATGAATGAATGCCTTGATTCTAAATTTACTGTTTCTACTATGTGTGTGTGTGTGTATATACATACACAGAAGATTATGGTCAAAAAGCAGTATTTAATAAAAATTGCAGTAGTGGGACTCCCCCCCCCCCCTTATGAATAAAATAATGAGTTTCATTGTAGTTAAGATTCTGAAAGACATGACTATATCATTTATTGTATATATTTAGCCTCCTTCATACTTTCCTGGGCTGTGCTCACATTTGTCAGCTTTATGACTAGACTGGTTATTTTTAGCTTGTCTCTTATCGCCTCAACAAAGATAATAGATAGAAAGATTCAGTAAAGATAGAAATGGTGATAACTCACCAACACATACAGGTAGGATTCAACTTACAACTATGGATGGAACCAGAACTTCCATTGCTGAGTGATGTGGTCATTCAGTGGGTAGAATCATACCTGATTCTACCTTTTTTGCCCTGCCCTGGTTGTTAAGTAAATCAGTAAGCAATTCCATCTTCCCTCATTACACCTGGGCTTGCTGGGAGCCTCCTGGAAAGGTTGTAAATGGTGATCACATGACCCTGGGATCCTGCAAACAAATTCATGCCACTTGGCAAGTCCTGAATTTCGATCATGACTGCAGGCATGCTGCAATGGGTTGTGATTGTGAGGACCAGTCGTAAGTTCAGTTTTTGTCATTTTGAATGATCATTAAATGATGGTTGTAAGTTGGGGACTACCTGTGTACTCTCAGAGACTGTTGGATATGTTGACTCTCCCAGTTACCACACGATGGCAAGCGGGGGACTCCATGGGCTTAGTTGTTTCTCAGTACTTGGTCCACTGAGGCGGATGCACAGATAAAGAAGTGTTTTGAGCCCACTTGAGGCTTCGCTTGTACAAATTTCATGCAGTATTGGGGTGGGGGGGTGTTGCTGCCAAACTTTATCTAGGTTTGCTCACCCTTAGCTTGCACAACCCTGGTGCAGGCTTGCCCAGACAAAGAAGGAAAATGCTCTGTTAAACTCTGTAAACATTAACTTTCTAAAAAGTTATGCTCCTCCTCTAACTTGAACAAGTTTCAGTTCTGAAGAGAATTTTGGTATCTTGTCTTCCGCATTCATCTGAAATGTTCTGTATCAATTGTTAAATACTCTATTACATATCAGTTTTTCTTGTTACACACTAAAGATTATCTAATGGTAATACTATTACAATCACACATTTTAAAAATTCAAATTGTGTTGCTTTTTAACAGGTCTTGGCTGTTCCACAATTCTTTCACCTGAAGCTGCTGCCCAATTTGCTGCTCAGATTTTTGGGTTGAATGACCACTGTGTTTGGGCCAAACTGCGATCCAACATTCTGAATACATGGATCTCCTTAAAACAGGCTGACAAAAAGATGAGAGAATATACTTTATAGATGAATTCTTAAACCACCGTTTCATTTCAATTTCCAGAATTGGATGGCATATCATTCCAAGTATAAGTACTAATGGGAAACTGTTCCTAATCTATTTTATGATAGAGTGCACAGGTGCCCTTTTGTGTTCTAAGCTATTGTAAACAACTAATCTTGTATTTCCTAGCACAATGTAACTTGAAAGCAGAGTTATGTGCATTGAGGTAGAATAGATCTTACTGATCCATCATGACTGGTTATTAAAAGAGAAATATTACCCGTGTCGACTTGTAACCCTGTACAGAATATGCCATATGGTGATTCTCCTAAAATTTATATTAAAGATAGCAGTGCCATTAGTAAATGGACCAGTTTGCTTTTGTTCTAGAATGTGGCCCACTATGAAATCAAATATGTAAGACAAGTTATTCAAGATGTTAAAAGTATTTTTTGTGTGGAATGTTCTTACCAAAGCTTTTTTTATAATTAGTTTTAAATACAAAGCTGATAAGATATAAAGCTAATTAACCATTGACCTTCAGGTAGCTTTGAGCAAGCCTTTGTAACTTGTAAGTTATAAAAACCACACTGACAACTTACCATTGTAGACCTTACATAAATACCTGACACACCAGCTATTTGATGGCTAATGGTGATGGCAATGAACTTGGCAATTGTAAAGATTCGACTTTTAAAAATGCCAGCATGCCATATAAGGCTGCTTGATGAACTGTATGCAGCCTGGGGTCAATAACTTGGGCAGAAGTGATTTTTTTTATCATGGCCAGCATGTTGACAATGTGTTTATCAATTACAAACTGACTACCATATTATCACTTAAACCAATTGAGTAAGTCACACTAAAGGCAGCATTGAGTCAAGGTTAATTTCAAGACCAATATACTGAAACATGTACCTATTTGGTTTCTAACAAGGCCACCTATCTTCATGCAGAGACAATATCTATGCCGATATAGGGTTTCTGTCATCCTTGTTGTTTTACTTTAGCTTTTCTAAGATTCACTTGTATCACTATGTAAGATTGGAGAGTTGAAATGAACATTGAAGGTCTTCCAGTCTAGCTGTCTTGTGTGGTGCAGGTATTCTACTATTTCAGGGAAATGGCTGACTTGCTTGAAAACATCTAGTGAAGCATCCATGACTCTCCAGGAGGCATGACTTCATTTTGCTTAATAGAACACAGAAAAACTATTGAGTGCTTGGTGTATGGCACTACTCATCATTTTTAAGTAGTTATATGCAAATCTATCATTTGGCCACAACTGAAATTAGGCATATGACTTTTAAATTCAATTAAGCTTTACCTTATAATGGGAAGATGTACCTTCAAGGGAATACAAAACTTAACAATGCAATATTAGACATTACATATTCTACTTATTCTTAATAGAATTATATGCTGTTCCACCCATCAACTACAAATTAAAAATAATGAATATCAATTATTCATACAAAAGCATTCCTTGCAAAGTTTCTATACAGCAGTTGAGCTGCTGTGCTAAGACAGGGAATATACAGCAATGTTGAGCCAGCCAAGCAACATTACAATGCTGCTGCTCCATGTGTAAAAATGAAACTCCAGGTCAAAAAATAGGAGATGTAGATCTACAGATGTATGTATCTAATTTGCCTTTGAAAGTTTCCAAAATACATTAATTAGTGTTAGTCAGAAAAACTTATTCGAACAGAGCCAAACAATTGTTTTGTCCCGGACATCGCTGATGTAATTGAAACTACTTTTACCTAAGTTCTAGAAGGCATTGTAAATGCTTAAAATCTCCCAAAATATTAAGAATTCTGATCACAATTAAAAATATAAATTTTAAGTTTATTGAAAATTAAATATTAGCAAAAGCAAGATTTTTAACAAATGGCTTTATAAAATGAATCACAATCAAGACAGACATTTGAGAAACTACAAAATGAACCTATTGGCAAGCAGACTGCCATCTTCTGTGTTGCAGTACAGTTTGATATGAATAAGGCATGGAAATCTGCATTTTCAAACTTCTGTGTTCCAGAAATTAATTTTTAAGAATCACACTTCAGTAGTTCCCAAATATGAACATCTTATATATAGGAGTACAGTGACACAGCAATAATTTTTTAAAAATACTGATTATTTTTCCAAATGCAGACTTTGAACGTAGATTTAATGTGTACATTTAAAAATGATTTTTGTTACTGCGAACCTAGGGTTTTAAGAGAAAACATTCTAGAAAGTATTGGATAGTATAGATTTTTCCATCCAAAGTTGGAGAAAAAGATCCAAACAGAGGAAGAAATCTGACTCTGAAAATGTCCTCCTAGTACCACTAACCTTAGTTCTTTCTAGCATTAGAAAATATTAAAAAGGGAGTTACGTTACTTCAAAATTATACAGCTCACTTGACTGTCTCTCATATGCTCCAACTATGAAGGCTTCATCAGACATGAAACAGATGTAGATAAATTAATTCTTAGAGAAGTGAGGTCAAGAGAGGAGACCTTTTCCTGAGACGTTTTTCCTCTCAATTAATGGGAGTCCATGAAACCTGTTAAAAGTTTTATCATCAGGGCCCAACAGTGTTGTTATGTCTGCTTTATTTTGTTATATACTGAATAGATCATTTAACCTTTTAATTGATTCCAAATAACATATACTAGTAGTCATCTATGTCTAATTTTAGTCACACAATATATGTTAACACAGTCACAGTGGCAACAGCTTCTTGGAAGTATTTTTCAACTGTTCTTTAATATGGCTCCAAATTCATGTAATAATTTCACAAGAAAATTGTGCCAAATTTACAATTAAATACTTAAAGCAGAACTTTGCTCTACAAATTGACAATACATTTAAATAATTGTGCAAATAGCATCAAGGTGCTGCTGTAGCTGAGGCAACTTTTGATTTGCAAGATTTTGAATTCATCTTTAATACTGTAAACTTGAATTGACAAATTTTAAATCTTGCACTTTCCACCATAGTAGTCAGTGGAAATTTTTGACAATATGATACATTCCATTTGTATATAGTGCAAATAAACATTTTGCTGCTAGATTGTGTACGTGCAATATTAATGGCATCCTTCTAATTGAACAACTATTGATATAGGAAAATTTTTCCTAATAGTTCTCAAATCAGGACTAAAAGTGCAAATTCTGCAAGGAAAAAAAATCAGCTGAAGTTACAGCCATACTGTTATATTAAGGTCCTGGTAATTAATTATTTGGATTGGTCTCTGGAAAAATAGGTTAATATAGCTTGAATTTTTATCAAGCGTTCTCTCAAAGACTTCATAGAAAGCACTGAAAGCTGATATTTAGGATCCACAGGAAGAACAGCTAGAAGCCACCAACACCATGCAGGTCCATCAGCCGTTTCCTAAAACAGAAACCAAATTAAAAAGAAATAAAACAATATTAAAATTTAGGATTAAAATAATATAATAATGTGGTTATATAATTGAGTTTAAAATGAAAATATTTCCTAAACAAACAAAAAAAATACAGTCCTCTTGACTATAATTTTTCATAAAATGCAGAAGTAAACTATTTAGCACACTTTAAAAAACAAGGGTGTTTAAAATGCTAGGCTAAATGTAGTCAGCAAAATTCCAGATCTAACTTCTTAAAAAGTCAGAATTAATCCAAACTGGATTCCTCCCCCCTGCTTTTTCAGTTATGCAGCCTCTCTGGTTTTTGTATTTCCTCTTTTTGTCTCACCTTCCTTAAATCTGTTAATTTAGTTACTGCATAACTCTACTAGAAAAACAAGTGAAGGTCACACTGGCAATTGTCTGATACTATAGTCGCTAAGTACCTGCAAGTTTTCTTCCTTCTCTGGCATTGGACCAAAGTACTGAAGTATTTGGCTATGAAATTTATTTCTTAAGCTTTGAAACCAGCTACAAGCCTGGTTGTAAACAATATTATGGAGCTCTTGGAGTTTTCTCATCTCACCTTCATCTTTAACCTGCACATCAAGAAAGTATAGTGTAATCACTACATTAAGATTTAGCCATGAAACTGTATACAAATTACACAGCTAACATGGTATATAAAAAATAGAGGTAAATCTTTACAAATGGAAAGGGAGGGGGAAATGAATTACAAGACAGCTCGCTTCAAAATACCAGCAAGTAGGATCACAAAGCAAGTTAGTGTGGTCAATCATTTAAAGCTTTGAGAACTAAGAATGATCTACTGGCTTAAGCAGTATTTTCCAACTATTCCTTTCTCAACTGGTTTCCCAATGCATTTCCTGAATTCACTTAGCAATAACTGGGCCATGGCTAACTACTTATCCAGGTGTCAGTTTGATAAGACTTTAAATTCAGTAGAGCAGTTGAGATTCAGTGTTTCTTCTGCACTAGGATTATATTAGGAAAACGTGAAAGCTTGCAATGTACAATGAAATAAACGGGAAGGCATAAAAATGCCATAAAAAGGATGTCTCCTCAACAAAGGAGCTCTACAGTGAGTAATATGTACAACAGGGTTTCCAAACATTTTTAGGGTAAACATACTTTAGAAATTTTGAAAGTACGGCAGCTTCACATATAAATTGATTCACGAGGATATGGGCCTATGATAAAATGCATTTTACCAGAAAAAAATTCCTAAATTGTTTGCCAACATCTCCATATAATTCTTAAAGCACCATCTACCATTTCTGTATACATCTGACTTTTTTTTACAAGTAGGTAAATAAATTTCATGGCAAAGCATCAACCAGTACAACTAGCTATTATTTTTATTTTCTAAGAGTAGTGATGGGTCTGTGATAACTGGAAGAAAAGAACCATCAAAATACCTCACTCAGTTGGATTCCTGAGATAAACTGTACATATGTTGGAATGTGTATTTTATATAACAGTAATAATAACAGCTAATAATATAAGACCAACCTGGAGCAGTTACCAATTATTATTACTACAAAGAGCTACTTCAGCTAGAAGATTGTTCTTCAAATTGAACTAGTTACTTGATTCCCTAGTAACAAATGAGGAATAGTGTCTAAAATTAAGTTGAATCTTAAACAAATTTGTTTTTGAAGAATATTAAAAAAAAACAAAGCTTTAGTATTCCCTATACAATAATCCGGTAAAAAGATTTCTAAACTGAAAAAAGTGGTATTCAAGTTGAAATTTTGTCTCATCAACATAAAGCTTTATCTTTTATTTAATGCAGAGAAATGCTAACTTTTTTTCAAGTTAAATAGTTATTGAATTTCAAAACACTAGGTCATTGTAAAAGGTTACGTCCTAATCACTCATTTAGCTATGATGGTGCGGAACAAATGATCTTTTTGACTTGTCCTCAAAATTCTGGCTCTCCCAGCATTCCTGAAACATGATCACAGTCCTTGGCCCTCAACTCACAATGTTGCAGTGAATGGGTTCACATTATTGTGATTTCCAATGTTCTCCGTTGGCTTCCCACAAGCAGACTATGAAGAAGCAGTCACACTCATGTGATGTCCTTGCCTAAAACCCCAAGTAGTCCTTGTTCAAGATGGCAACCAGGATTGTTGGAATTGTGGTAAAAAGTGTGGTCATGTGATATTACTATTTATGACATTTCAATTCCAATTGTCATCATAACTCAAGGATTGTGTCTCTGTGTGTGTTTCTATAGTCTACATTAAGTTGTGTTACTAAAATTAACAATACATATAGTCCTTGACTTACATTTAACAACCAAACATACAATAGCACTGAAAAAAGTGGCTTATGACCATTTTTCACTTACAACTGTTGCAGCCCATGGTCACATGATCAAAATTCAGATGCTTGGCAACTGGCAAATATTTATGACAGTTGCAGGGTCCCAGAGTCATATGATCACCTTTTGTGACCTGACAAGCAAAGTCAATGGGTAGTCAGATTCACTTAACAACCGTTACTAACTTAACAACTACCGTGATTTTCTTAACAACTGTCTCAAGATAGGTCGTAAAATGTGACAAAACTCACTTAGCAACACACTTCGCTTAGCAACAGAAATATTGGGCTCAACTGTAGTCATGAGTTGAGGACTATCTGTATAATTTCAAATTGGGAAAAGATCTGGTTGTTGTAATCAAAAAAGATCTTACAATTCCCTATAGAATCTTACTTCCATGGTTTCTTAAGGAACATCAAAATAATCTACTTGGTCCTAACACAAATGAAGTAGCATTATGAGAAATAAGAGCACCTCAGGCTGCTGCTTTAGTTTGCAACATGCTAATTCTCATTATTATTATTTTTAAATGAAAAGAACCCTGGATTGTAAGGTAAGGTCTTTCAGGCAAGTTATTCATGGCTGAATCACCTCCTGCTTGGACTATTGCAATGTGCACTAGATCAGAGGTCCCCAATCCCCGGGACACAAACTAGTACCGTTAGGAACCGGGCAGCACAGCTGGAGGTGAGCGGCGGGTGAGCGAGCAAGTGAACCTGAAACCTTCCCCTCCCCATGCCAAAAAGTGTGGGGACTGCTGCACTAGGCTACTCTTAAAGATCACCCATAAGCTACTTGGCCAAAATGTAGCTAATGAGTTAGTTGGGAAGTTTCCATGATTGTCCATGTCACATCTCAGCTTTGTGAACTGCCTGGCTAGTAGTGGGTCCTCTGGTGTGATTGGTCCCTTTTGCCTGTTTACCTACATGTCTACCTTTCTGCTCTCATTGCCTACTATAAGACTAAGTACAGGTTGGCATACTTCACCTTTATTTGATCTCCATAGCCACCAATGTCAATGAGTGATTCTGGGCAGTGTACACCTAAAACAGTGATAGCGAACCTATGGCACACGTGACGGAACTGGCACGCAGAGCCATCTCTCATCCAGCCATTGGCCGCTGCTCTTCCAGATTCAGCCGCGCACATGCATGTCAGCCAGCTGGTCTTCACACGTGCATGCTGGAAACCTAAAGCTCAGCTTCCTGGCACACACATGCATGCTGGGGAGCTGCTCTTTGGGTTTCTGGCGCTCCCTTGCATGCGTGCTCCCGTTTCGGCACTTAGTGCCGAAAAGATTCGCCAACACTGTCCTAAAGCATAAAGACCAAAACAATTGATACCAGGTGTAAAAGCATTGTCATCCAGTGACATCTAGAAGATACGTTTTCTCTGCAGTTGTACCTATGTTCTCCCTGGTCTCCATATGGCTCCAACCCTGCTTAAAAACATGGCTCTTTTAGCAGGCCGATAAAAGATCTGCTCTGGGACAACGCTGTTCACTTTCAGGATTTTGACTAAGCAGGTTTATTTTTTCCTCAATTTTCTTTAACTGAAATGTAGCTTTTAATCCAAAAATATATGTAGGCAACAAAATAACGTATGGCCTTCAGACTCCAAAAGTGTTCAATAAATCTCACCATCAAAAATTATTTTATCCTAAAAAAAGGATACTTAATCAAGCAGCACATAATTACTATATTACATGTTTGTTAATATTTTGATAACTGTAATTGAGCATGATTGGCAATATGTTCTATATTTATGCATTTTATATTTATTTAAATACATGTTTCTGAGATGTCTGTATCTTTCACTAATCCTCAAAGGAACCCATGGCCCAAAACATTTAAGAACCTCTGGCTTCTATAAACAAAAAATTAAATTAATAACTTACTAACGTGGGATCTAAATGTAATTCTATACACTGTACAGAATTACTGAAGAATCCCTCCCTTCCTCCTATCAAATTAAGGGAACGCTGCACATTGGACCAGGGCTACAATAGTCAAGGTGCCTTCTTGTAGAGGCAAAAATAGATGTTTTATGTACCTTTATATCTTCTAAATCCTCAATGTCTGCAGTGCAATAACCATCCTTCATCCCTCTTTGAATAACTCGGAATCTCTTTAATCCAATTGTGTCGACAACCGATCGCCCATCTGGCAGATAGTCAAGATTTCTAATGAACAGCATGCAGCCATAATCTGCAAATCTACAAGGAAGGGATACTGTCGTCAATGGCCAGCTTAAAAAATAATTTTATACATTTTGGTTTTGTGATTGTGAATATAAACCTACCCTTTTTGGGGGTCTTGTACACACATCCCAAATTGTTTTGTTCCAGTTTCTATGCTTCTTCGAATCATCAATCTATATCTTGGTTCAAACACATGGAGGGGGCAAGGCACAGTGGGGTAGGCCAAAGTGCAAACAAAGATAGGGACATTCCTGGTCAAGCTTAAAACAGAAGGCAGAAAATAAAATGTTAAAATTAGAATTCTACCATGCAGGAAGATTTAACTCAAGATATTTCATTCCTTGCCAATAACCTTTCCCCCCAACATGATCTTATATCCTTGTGCATTCTCTTCAAAGTGAATGGACCACTAGCTCAAAGCAGACTGCCAAATGGTGGCTTCAAATGGATTATCATTCAACTTGTAAAATTATAGATAGCACTATTTTTCTTTTAATATAAAGAAAAATAGTGCTATAATTTTACAAGTTGATTATTTACAAGTAGTGATTATTTTCTCCACAGTCTGCTGCATATTAATTCTTATATAATCACAAACCCTTTCAGTAACTTAACAAAACCCTTAAAGTTAACATAATATTATTAACAAAGAATGTTAAAAATCTTTTTCCAATTAACTGCATAAATGGATGTTTTCATTACTAAAATGTTTCAGTTTGGTTTGTAGTAAAAATTTACTACATATTATTTTGTATGATTACTGACCAAAACAACTTATTCTTTGTTCTAAATGACTGTTAACAAGCTTCATTGCACACAAAAGCATATGCATATACACACACACACATACCTTGAGAGTTCAGCTATTTCTTCATCATTAATTCTTTTTCTCTCAGATAATTCAGTAGGCAAATACTTCAATATTAGTTCTTCAAGCAACTGTGTGGTGCTGTATTCCCTACGTGCCAAAAACTAAATGAAAGATAAATTGTTAAGCCATTATAATTTCTTAAATAAAAACTACAGTTTTTTTTCATATCATTTCATATTTTTCCTATCTTTCCTATTACCTATTCCTTTTAGCATCTTATGACTAACAATATATACATCCGTCCGGCTGCGCCCAGGAGCTGCGGAGGCAGAAATGTTGTCGGCGCTCCCGGATGACGAAGCCATGAAAGCGACTGGGGAACGACGAGAACCTTCCTGCCTCTGCTGGATTTCGCGCGCTCCTCGCGACTGCAATATGCAGCCGTGAGGAGCGCGCAAAGTCCAGCAGAGGCAGGAAGGTTCTCGTCGTTCCCCAGTCACTTTCGAGGACTGCGGAGCGCGAGCCGGCGGAGCACGCTCAGGAAGGCGGAGAATGGGATCACGTGTGCTGGAGGCTGAGGCAGTCTCAGCCTCCAGCACACGTGGTCCCATTCCCCGCCTTCCTGATGACGTCACCAGCCTCACCAGCCATAAACCTCACCGCACGTCACTGGTTCAGAGAAATATATCATGCTAAATGAGAAAGTGAATGAATTCTTCAGTGTGGGTGCAGGTATCTCCTAAGCTTAAGTGTTCTTTCCATCAACACAGTTTGCAAACAAGAAACTCGTGGTCCAACATTTCCTTGCCCTGTTTTCAGTAATCCACAAAAGTAGCAATCATAGTGTCTGCTCTTTCACTTGCCAAAATTCTGATGCCCAAGGCTTGCATATATAGGCAGCTCTTGGATGTAAGGGAAGAATAGCAGCAGTGATGGTCCATAACAAATGTGAAATGCTCTCTCAGAAATAGAATGGTACTGGCAGTCTGTATTCTGCCATATCATCTCCGTCTATCACCCCTTCTGACACAAATTAGATGCCTTTATGGATATGCATCCAAGTCCTGCAGCTGACCACTACTTCTTTTAATTCTTGGACGTCTGGTTGGGCACCTTGCGCTTGTATGTTCCAAGGCACTTGCTTCCACTATACATATCTGACTGCATAGTAATACTGTGTTTCCCCGAAAATAAGACAGGGTCTTATTTTCTTTTGACCCCCGAAATAAGCGCTTGGCCTTATCTTCAGGGAGGTCTTATTATTTTTGAGGTGCAGGAAGCGGCGAGCTTGGTCACGTCATGGCTGCTGCTATGCTGCAATATTTTCAGGGAGGGCTTATTTTCGTGGGAAGACTTATTTTAGCACATGCACTCAAAAACTCAATTGGGCTTATTATCTGGGGAGGTCTTATTTTTAGGGAAACAGGGTATATAGTGCTCAAGCAAGGCCTGGATTAAGCAACAACACTGGCATTAGCTGGAAATAGAATATAATCTCTTTTAATGAAATGTCCCCTATTGAGAAACTCTATTCACTTTTGCTATTAATTCCCCAATTTTATGAAAAAAAGATGTCAGGCAGTTCATAACTAAAAATCAATGATATTTTAGTATGCAGTTACCAATCTTTGTACATTTAAAATAGTAAATGTGATAAAATTCTTACTCTGATTCTGATTTTGGAGATTCTTAAAATACTAGGAGATCTTGATTAAACTTATCAGGAAAAGGACCCATTTTATGTTAATCTGCAATTTTTTCTTACATTTTTAAGAGAAAGATGTTGCAAATGGAAGCCATTTCCATTGACAGAATAAATGGTTATTACAATTCCACCAGTGTTTTTCAGCTTTTGATTTAAACTTGCTTCATGATATATGCGTCTTATAAATGTTCATAAAAAGCATTACCTCTTTTAAGTTTTCTTTACAGAGGGGACACTCTGGAGCATGGTCCAAACAGCGTTGTAAACAGTTCTTGCAGAATGTATGGCCACAGGGTGTTGTCACAGGATGAAGGAAAAGCCTAAAAAAGGTTGCAAAGTTTAGTGAATTATCATTAAGATGCAAATACAAATGAATCAGAAAAAAGTAACTTGAAGGATGCAGACAAAAACTGTTACTAAAGATAATTCTCGACTTATGACCACAATTGAGTCCAAAACTCCTGCTGTTAAACAAGACATTTGTTAAGTGAATTTTGCCCTGTTTTAGGGCCTTAATTGCCACAGTTAAGTGAATCATTGCAGTTGTTAAGTTAGTCACTTGGTGTTAAGTGAATCTGGATTCTTCATTGACTTTGTCAGAATATCAAAGGTGGTCACATTAATCAGGGACACATTAATCAGGGACATTGCAACCAGCGTAAGTATGAGTCAGTTGTCAAGCATCTGAATTTTGATCAAGTGACCATGGAGATGCTGCAACAGTCATAAGTGTGAAAACTGGTCATAAGACACCTTTTTCAGTGTCAGTGCAACTTTGAAGAGTCACTAAACGAACTATTGTAAGTCAAGGACTACCTGTATTTATTAGTAAGTTAGAGACGGGGGACATTTCAACTAGCAATTTTATTTTATTTTATTTTACTTTGTGTCTTTGAATCAGTGCTGATTCCTGGAGACTGCCAGTACAAGTCCCTCCAGTTTTCTTGTTAAGAATTCGGAAGTGATTTGCCATTGCCTGATTTCTAGCTTGATGCCTTAACCGCTATCCCAAACTGGCACTCCAGCAAAGAAAGCCAGAAACCGGAAACTTTTATAGATGTATTAAGCCATTTTGTTTTCATTTCAAGACGAAAATAGGTGGATAGTATGCTAATATTATTTATGCATATCATTCTGAGAACTCCTAATACTACTAAAAAGATATCTCTGAGGCCATCCAGTCCTGCAATAAGCTAGTTGCTAAGCATACATTTTAAAGAAATCTAATCAACCAAATATGGTTAGAACTTACTTCTGAAACCTCACCTTATCTTATTAAGGGATTTTGAACAAATCATGAGAACATTTTCATAAAGAAATGATTTTAGTAGCTTCTGTGCACTGAGTTTAATCTTGAACAGCTTCCTACTGTACACTATCATAAAAAGACCATAAATATGGAAATCAGGTTGTATTACCTCAAACACAATGAGCATTCAAAGTCTGTTACATCAACCAAATTTTCTGGAACTATTCCACAAGTGATTGAAAAGGTAGCATTCCCTTTTGGAGTTTCTAAACAAATTAAAACATGAAATAGTGCATAACTCATAAAGTAATACATGTGACCAAATATTTATTTTCTTGTTTCCATCTTCACAAATAGTAGCATTTTGTTCGGAAAAAGGCAACTTCCTTTCAAAATAAGTACCTTTCTCTGGGCCAGAAAGCAATGGTTCAGAAGATACTCTTTTTAATACATCGTCTTTGGCATCTTTTTCTACTGAATCAAGAGAATCTGCAGACTGGGCACGTTGCAAACTTCCTCCAACAGTGTCTAGTGTAACTTGTGGCTCTTCTAAGTCCTATAAGAAAAGATGAAGAAACAAAAATCAACCTCTTCTCTACATTTTTGATAATGAAATAATAACTAATATTCCATTAGCAGATTCAGTTTTCAGTATTCTATCTTTATTTCTTGAATATATGTACTGACCATTTCAATTAACTGACATTGAACTTTAGTTAATCAGCATTAAAACATTTTCAAGAAACACATAAATGGAACACAAATCTAAAACCGGTTCCAGTGATCTTCATAATTATTTTGCAGGAGAATATTTACTTACTGACACTGGGGTGAGTTGTAAACAATCATAAGACTCTTCCATTTCAAATGCAGAGCTTTGTTTAAGTTGTTTACTTCGAACATATGAAGTATTTAAAGCAGATTCTTTCAATGTCTCACTAATGTTTTCTGGTGACAGCAAATTACGCAGTATCTATAACATTGACATTAAGGAATAAAATATAACAATTATTGCATTTCATAAGTAACACAAATAGATTTCTTCAATATTGTACCAATATTTAGACATTAAATAGCTCATAATTCTCCACAATCTGAAAGACGTCTGAGAATAACCACCAATTATTTATCCTAATGTTACTCCATTGTGTAATCTTGCTCCACACATACTTTTATAGTTAAAATTTTCTGATGACATTTTGTTTGAATATTAGTTATTTATAACATTAATTAAAATGAAAGCAGTAGTTTCATAACAGTATTGTATGGTCCTCATGTACTTCCTAGAGTCTATTGTGTGATACAGAGAATATAATTCCTAGATTTTGTCAGAGGGTTTTGATGACATAAATACTGGTTTTTAGTAGCCTAAATACGCTTCTTGGACTCTTACAAAAATTTTCCCCTAAAACCACTCCCTATCTCAACAGCATAAAAATCTTTGTTTTATTATTATTTTCAATCAGGATCTGCCTCCTTTCCAATCTAATTTATTAAACAAAAATAAGACTGACCAGAAAAGCTATTTATAAGAATGTGTAAGTACCTTTTTTGCTTCTATTTTTGCTAAAACAAATCCTTCATCAAGGGATAGGCAATGAAGAAAGACCTTTAAGGCATCTTCTACAGAACCAGCATTATTAAGTATTATTGCTCTTCTGAAATATACCTGTAAGATGATATTATGTATTAATATAAGACACGTTTATTGTGACTGACTTTGCTTTACAAACCTAATCCTAAGCATGTTTTTTTCTGACGCTACTAATACTTCTTGTTACTCGGTTTAAGTTTGTTTTTAAAAATGTTGCTAGATTCGCTAATGCTAAAATCAGAACTAAAATAAACCATACAGACATGAAGCTAATGGAAAACAATAATATACTACATTACTTGTAGAGGAAATATTTTGGTCCAATTTTAAAATATATAATTACATCTGCTTTATTTTATTAAGCATTTAAGAAAATGTAAGGAAAATAAAGTATAAAATGTATAATGAGTCAATATATACAAGAATAGTCTTAAATTTTAAATATTTCATTGATTAGTTTTTAATAACAGATTGCACTATGTTGTTTTAAAAATTACACATCAGTGTAAGAATCCAAGTAACAGAAATATCAACAGCAATAATTAATGCAGATAAATTTTAAAATGACATTACAGCATTATTACAGTAATTGAACACTTCATATTAAGATAAACCAAAATTTGAGATGTGATACAAACTGTATATAAAGTTATAATACCAAAATGGTTTCCAACTTGAATTAAATTGTGTTATCATATTTACATTTGAAATACAAAGTTATTCTGGATATTAGTGTATACTGCCAGGGCTTAATTAGCCATTTTTCTGCAGAAATAAATGGGTTCTAATAAGAAACTTACAGTATCCTTACAATATTTACTATATATAAAGCTAATTTGGTATATTTTGTTTCAATATCAGGTTTAGAGATATTTATTTTTAAAAATATTAGGTTGGGAAATTGAGCTTCTTAAATTTGTTTCATTCTATTAGAAATATTTCCCAAAATTGTTGAGCTTTACTTCATTGCCAGCAGCAACAACAATTCAACATAGCCATTATTTTCCAAAAAAATTAGAAAATGAACTCTCCATTTTAGCAATTAGTACCAGAGAAATATATCAGTGATAAAACATCTTAAGTGCTGTCTAAGTATAACTTTCAGTATACATTTTTTTTCTTCCAATGAAATTTCCATTGCTGTATATCAACGACTATATTGAAATTCTGCATCCATTTAATCATGTAGTCTTTAACATCTTTTGTCTCTGCTTCTTTATAAAGAAAACTCAGCAAATGATATGAATTTTGTCTTATGAAACTTATCATTAAATGCTGGTCACATGGAATAATACTAGTGAATCTTTTCAGTACATCAACTGAGAACCATTTCAGAAACAGGAACTGAACATACTGTAGGTCTAAGGTTGTATATTTGGACTGTATATATTCTTTTTTCAGTACGGAATAGTAAAGTTTACTCTGTGATAGATAAAACTCTAGTTAATCATATAGTTTTATATGTATAAATTTTGGATACATAATTTAAAAGTACATTCATATTAAATACAACAGTTCAGGACCAAGCCCCTAGTATGACATTTCAGGCAGATTCTCTGACACATGAAGTAAAATTCCTGTTTCTGCCATGAATTCAGAATACATAGTCTATAAACCAAAGAGAGGAACATAATGTTTGCAAGTTTCCTGTCAAAGCATGAGCTTTTGAATCTTCCTATATAATATGCAAGTCATAATGCTTCTTTCATTGCTTTAGTAATTATCAGGGAAGATTAAGGAGATATCACTCACAAATTACACAGCATATTTCACCTTTGCAAACCTTTATATTCTTAATAATACAAATTACACTACAGTATACAGTACTTGTAGTTTACACATTTAAACATCCTTTACTTCGGAATGTTCCAGAATCTTCTCTTGCCCATTGACTTGACATTATATGTAGATAGTTCTCGACTTTATAACCATTGTTTTAGCAACTGTTCAAAATTACAATGGTTTTAAAAAAGATGACTTAAGACCACTCCTAACACTTAATGACTACCAAAGAATTCCCATGTCCACATGATCAAAATTTGAATGGTTGGCAACTGGCATGTGTTTACCATGGTTGCAGAATCCCAAGGTCATGGTGATTGCCAGCTGGCTTATGACAAGCAAAGTCTAATGCAACCAACTGCGTGATTCACAAGTGCAGTGATTTGCTTAACTGTGGCAAAGTCATAAAATTGGGTACAACTCACTTAACCACCTTGCTTAGCAACCGGAATTTTGGTTCCAAGTGTGGTATGTCAAGGACTACCTGTAATATGTCCAGATACTGGCCATTTCTTTTATAGAATTAAGGATGAAGAGCCGTTGAACCCTATTTCAGATACTTCAAGTTTGGGTCAAACATCCTTAAAATTGCTTCCTGAAGAAGAGGAAGATTCTCTAATCTATGGGTTGGATTTAGTCAAAGGCTTTTTTCTTATAGGGGAGCCTTCGCCCTGCTCCCATGTCATTTTCCTTTGCTGATTTGATTCATTTGATTATCTGATTATATTATTTGATGATCTAACCTGTAAAAAAATTGTGTCAATGCCACAATTCTGTAGGACTCAGAAAATGTTGCCAAGAGTGTGGGTTTCAAACTGTTTCAGGCTGCAAGGACCTGTATATTAAACAAACAAAAATCCTGGAGCCCTTGATGAAGAAGTTGAGGTAATTCCATGACAGACTACGGGTTTTAAAAAGTTGATTTAAATACAGCCATTTTTATTACTAGAACTTTGATCAGGGGCTCTGGGGTTCTTTTTCCCCCTTTAATCTGAAGATCTCTGCATCCTGAAAAAGTTTGAAACCCATACTGGGAAATGTTTTCTGCATCCTACAGAATGGCAGCAATGATACAGATATTTTCCAAGGAATATGCATTATACTTAGTTTAAAAAAACAATTTTAAAAATCCCGAACAAAACCAAACCAGAACTACTTTTGTGCATAATTTATTATTTCTTATGTTGGCCTCATAGATACATTATGGAAAAATATAGAAACCTATACTAAGTTAAGTAACTTCATTTTGGGTTTATACTTACCTCAGGCCAATTTGGCATTTTAGCAGTAACAACATTCAGTTCATCTAGTGCAGATTTAAATTCTTGAAGACTAGCATAAGATTCAGCTCTGTAAATTCTTAACATTAAATCACCGGGATCTAAAAGAAATATACACATATTTAAAACACAGTTTACTGAACCCAACTGTAAAACTCTATAATTTAAACAGTATATGTAATATAAACATAGAAAGCTAGTATGATCTAGTGATTCAGACAGTGAATTCTAGTCCCGCTTTAGGCTTGAAAGCTGGCTGAGTGAGCATAAGCCAATCTTTCAGGCTATGATGTCAGGCTTGAGTGACAATCCCTATCACACCCACTGGATCAACATTTGATTGATCTGTAAAGCAGCCTTTACTGCTGTAAAGCAGTAATATAAACCCAGAGAACAGATATTCAGATGGTAATATAATCATGCAAAAAATGCCTCTATGATTGAAGAAGGTAGATCATAATTTACATAAGATCATATGTAAATATATTTCTTAATGTGCTAAAAAGTAAAGAGGGCCTAATTCAATGCTTCTTGTCTTTTTTTCAGTAGTACATTTTGTAACTGATAGTTCCATAAAAGTTACTTACAAATACAAAAAAAGAACAGCCAAAATCAATGCAACTTTTGATTAAAAGTTTACTAATCTTCATTTTAAAGACCATTTGCTTATGGCAGGGATGTTAGGAAAGAGCCATGCATCTTCATTATCATGGGAAGTTGTGACATTGTAAAAAAACAAAAGCACATAATTTTAAAAGAACCCTCAAGTTATAAGTAGCATGAGTTCTTTTTTAAAAAAAATATTAGCAATTTAAATAAATTTACAAAGAAATTTATTTTGTTTATTTCTCCAAACTGAACCTAGGCATAATCAATTACATTATAGATTAAATATTGCTGTCTTTCTTTTGTAATATGTTAGTAATGGTGAGGGGGAAATGAAATTATATTCATATTCAAACTTTTTTCTGATAAGGTTACATCAAAATCTGCACTCAATGATTCTATATGAAGAAAGCAATGCAAAGGCAGCATGACCAAAATGATATAATTGCTGTTTTGGTGACACAACCTTAGTCAATAACTTGAAATTTTTAAAACTGTCAAAAGGCTTTATTACTCACACTTGAAGGCTGGAAACTTATTGTGTTAATGCACAATAAGAAAAAAAGCATTTATAGAATAGAGCTAAAGTACTTTATAACTGACCTCTTAAGACCTGTTGTTTACAACTTCTGTTAATAAAGTCCGATGCTAGATTATGCAAACAAGGCACATTTTAAAATTATATTGTTTTAAACTTTTAAAAAATAATTTATAGTATGCTTTTGCATTAGTTTACTGCTACTCCTCTCCATGCATATTAAGTCAGACTGCAGACTTTTTCTCATTATCTAATAACTATCTCAGACACTCAGAATCATCCTTTATAATATATATAAATGCACTGAATTGAGTGTTTGTAATGCTGTGCAATAGATGGTATATATATTAATGCTGGTCTTGTTGTATTCGGGTCTTAACTGAGTTCCTTGACAAAACAATCAAGTGTAAAAGATCCTTCCTCAATAGGAAGAAATCTGGTTTTAAATTTCAAATTGAAACTATGCTAACCTGATTAAATTGTTTCTTTTCCTGCATGTTTTAATTTTATGAAATTGCAAAATGAAGCTCACAGAATCTGAAGTACAAAATTAAAACTGAACAATGTTCCTAAAGAATAAGTCTGTTTTACACATGTGTGCACTTAGTCTGTAGTATGAGAAATTATCAGAAAAACAATAAAATTTTGTGTCATAGTGGCTACCAATCTATATATATAAAGAAAGCAATATAAATAATTAAGTACCCTTAATATTTTGCACATTACATTCTTAGTACTATTTAAGAATACACTAAGTTGTTAACTGAATTACACTAATCTTTTGACCTTGGTGTATGCAAATCTTTGTCCAGCATTGTGTTGTGAAACCACTATCTGCCTATCTATTATATCACCAGAAATTTTATACAATATTTCCCTTTCCACACTCACATTTCCTTATGTAATCAGCACCAGCAGATGAATTATCTAAACGCTTGAGGGAGGCTGCCTATAATCTTCCTTTCCCTAAAATTACTAGGTCATGAGTGATTCATAATCCTCCAAACAGGTATATGAAAACATTTTTCAAGGCATTTCCTAAAACATATTAGATTGTCCATCTAAAGATTTCCTTATTTTACAGGCCATCAATTCTGAAGATGTCTTTTGAAATATGATGGCTGTCTCTAGACAATTACAGCACAAAGTAATCTGTCTCTTAGTTGCTACGTTAACAATGCACATCCTGAAGAATGTATCTAAGTAAACTTTGCCGTCCATCTGTCTGTGTAAGGAAATATCATGCCAACTTCTGTATCTTCTGCAGAATTGTATACAGCCAAGTATAAAGCAAATAGCTTTGGTGTGATATTTGCAAACCGTTTTAGGTTAACTACCCTTTCACATCTCCCCGTAAATTTCTTTATGATTAGCCTTTTTATCTTTACATATACATTAAGAAAAAAATACCAGTGTATCTGTCTAAAATCTCTATTTCTTACAGCAGACAGCAATATAGGTACGACCACAATTGGCCCAGGTTTTATGTTGCTAAGTGAGAAATTTGTTAAATGAATTTTGCCCCATTTTTTATGACTTGTCTTGGCACGGTTTTTAAAGTGAATCCCTGCAGTTGTTAAATTAGTAACCCGGTTAAGTGAATCTGGCTTCCCCATTGACTTCGCTTGTCAACCAGTGGGACACTGCAACCCCGTCATAAATGTGAAGCGGTCTTCAGGCATATCAAAATATAAATCACGCGCCTGTGGAGATGCTGTTAACAGTCATAAGTGTGAAAAATGGTCATAAGACACTTCTTTCAGTGCCTTTGTAACTTTGAGCAATCACTCAAATGACCTGTTGTAAATCGAGGGCTACTTGCGCTGGCATCCTCGAATGGATTGAAATTGGATTTACTTGTAGATGACTTTCACTGGAAAACTAGCTCGGATTTTCCAGGGCAAAAAAAAAGAAGCAAAGGCGGCGTATTTCATTATTACACAACATAATCCCTTGAACCCATCTTTGAACTTCGAGAAGCCCCGACAAGCCGGGGATCTGCAACTTCCCGGGTCACCGCAGGCACAAAGCATCCGAGGCTTTTGCAAAGCTCTAATCCGCCCCGGATCACGGATCCTTTTGCACGCCATGTAACCTTCCTCCTTGGGCTCTTCTCACGATCCACTAACCCGGGACCGGAGACCCCTTCGCGGTCACACGATCATCTGACTCGCAATGGGGTGGGGGGTGGGAAGGAAGTTGACGCCGGGCCTCTCTCCGGTGCCCTTACCCTTTCGGAGCGCCTGGTCGGCGGCTTCCCGAGCCTCGCGGGGCCGCCCCTGCCGGAGCAATTCGGCCAGCCGGCGCCACGTCCGAGCCCTGGCGCACTCCGCCGGGAACCACTTCTCCGCCAAGTGAGCCAGGACCACGGCGACCGTGGTGCCCGCCAGCGGGTCCCCGCAGTGACGGCAACGGGTGTGAAGCTTCTCCCGGAGGCAGCGGCGGCAGTAGGTGTGCCCGCACGGCGCCGTCACCGGCTCGCCCAAGAAGCTGAAGCAACCCCAGCAACGGAACAGCTCCGACGGGACTTCCCCGAACCGCGGCAGCCGCTCCCGCGCGCCGCCAGTCGGGTCGAGAGCCGTCCCGGGGCTCACCGCCACCGGCGAGGACGCCATGGCTTCCCTCCTGGGTTTCCTCCGCCGGGAAGAAAACGGAGGAGAGCGGCTTTGAGGGGAGGGAAGTACAGCAGGCTCCCACTGCAGCCACCGCTCGCCGAGCTTTCCGGCCGGCAATGGGGCGGCCGTCGAGCTGGGGGCGCGTCTCCCTTTCTCTTTTTCGGCGCGCGCGCTTCAGCTTCCGGCAGGCTTGCGCGTGCGTTCGTTATTAGCCGTTAGGCGCGCGCGCGCCCTCATCCTTCTCTTTCCCCGCCCCTTCCTCTTTTCTCCCCCCCCCCGCCTCACTTTTTTTCTTAAAGGAAGCCGCCGTCTCTTTGCTCTCCGCATAAAAGAATACGCCTCCTGCTCCGCCTTCTCCTAAGCCAAGCGCGCGAGACAAACCCTCGCGTTTAAAAAAAAACAACGGCGCGCGTCATCCGACTTTCTACGCAGACTTGCTTTCGATTGGCTGGCGGGGGCGGAAAGGGGAGGGGCACGACCGGAGGAAAAGGGAGGGGCAATTATAAAAGATGGGCCACGTGCGTTGGCTTATTCGGGGGCGGGGCCAGGCGCGTGGGCGGGGATTGGTTTAATAATTATTTGTCTGCGTACAACATAGGTACAACGAGATTGGTTGAGCTCCCTCAGTGCACACACAGTACAACACAGTATAACTCCAACACAATACAACTCACAGTGAAAACAGAAAATCCCTAACCCAGTAAATCATATTAACACACACCCAGTCCTATTGCACCAGTGTGAACATGTTAATCGTAGTTATGATATTACATCCTCAAACTCCCATAACTTTAACCTTAAAACTGTCTACTGTTGACCTCACCCCATTCCAGTGGTGGGTTCCGGATCCCGTTGCAACCGGTACAGTGCAGTGGAGCCGGGCATCCACCACATGCATGCACGCAAGCATACTTACCGCCTGCGACGCTCCAGCTGCTCGGTGGAATGTTGCGCAGGCGTCGTATGCTCCGTGCTCGTGCGCGGAAGCCCCGATCGGCTCAAATACCGGTAAGGAGGACTGGCAGGCGGGTGGCCCCTCCGGAGTACCGTACCTGAACGGTACCTGGTGCTCCCAGCAGGCATCAGTATGCCAGTATCAAAGCGTACCGGTCGTATCCCACCCCTGCTCCATTCCTAAGAGGTCAGTAGGGGCATGCATAAGCACAAAAGCGTGCCTAACGTCCCTGTCCTACTGTCCCTATTTATTTGCACCCATTTCCTGTGTACATGAGTGACAAACTAAATAAAAGAAATAAATAAATATTTCACATTCAGGCGTCTGACAGCCCACAGATAAAAACTGCTCTTCAGCCAGTTTGTATGGCTGGCTATGCTTCTATATCACCTTCCCGATGGTAGGAGGATAAAGAAGTGCCGTTTCTTGGTGGTTCGGTTTTAACTTACTATTTCTTCTCCGCGGTGAGAACGTTTTGGACGTTTTCTGGTCTTCTGTGGGATGGTTTGTGAGTCCATTTCCACAACTCGCTTTCCCTGCAAGAAGGATCCGCCGTGAACTTTGGAAACTTAATTTTTATTTTTTATTTTACACAGGTTTGCAGGGAAAAGCTCTCTGATGGGAGCTGTGGTAGGAAAAAGTGACAGGTGCATTATAATCTGGTTAGTTGTTAAACAATTATGGCAACTCAACAAACATTACACTTAAAAATGACTAATATCAGAAATCACATCAGACAAATTACAAAAACCATTTTCTTCTGGATAAATAGTTTAGACTGCAGACCATACATGCAATCAGGCCTAGGGCTCTACGTATCTGCACACATACAGTAGAGCTTTTATCATTTCTCATTCCCAGGAAGACTGTTCCAGATTTCTGGCATCTGCTGCTAACAACGGAGAAACAGTAAAGGAGAATTTTTGAAATGAGCAATGACTTCTAGTGATCCTACTACCATTAGCAGTAGGGCTGAGATGTCTGGAAGTTAGAAAGTGGTTGGGACTTCTGGAATGGGAAGAGAAGTTATTTATTTTAGAACATGGTTTATGTCTTGGTTCAGTCTTGGTTTCTTAAAATATGTCCAATAATTGAACAGAACTAGAAATGGTCTTTCTTGACATAATGTGTCATTATGAAGGCATTTTATTGTTCGCTTGAGATACCTATTTTTTATTTGGATATAGCCTCTTAAAATATACTATAAATATTCATTAAGAAAAATATTTATAAAGTTATTAGGCTCAGCTTTGAAATGTTCAGCTTCGCTTGATGAAATGTTCTTGTTAACTGTTAACATTCGTTTTTTGCAAAGATGTCTATTGAATCCAGCCTCATGCCTAGTTTCCAAACCTTCTTTCTTTTTTTCTTTAAATTCCACTGGCTATTAAACTACTTAAGATGTTTTCCTAACCAAGCATCCACTTCCTGCTTTCACTGTCATCAATAACATTCTGTTTTTTAACACTGTGATTTGGATCAGAACTGTGGTGAAATTTCCTGTACTCGTAATGCAGCCATAGGGCAGTCATTAGCAGCTTAAATATTTTAGCAGCTCAATCATATGTTTGTTTATTAGGAACAGGGCTGGGTTCTTGCCGGTTCTAACCGGTTCTATAGAAGAGGTTTCACAAATCTATCATGCCGTTTAGAACCGGTTCCAGCTCCCTCCCCCGCCCGTCTGCATCACGCTTGGCCCGCCCGCCGCTCACTGATTGGCTGGCTCACAAATTGCCCCGCCCGCCGCTAAGAGCCATATCTAAACCCATTTACCTTTTTTCCTGAATTATTATATATATATATATAGTTCTTCGTTGGGCAAGTGTGATTGGACACACAAGGAATTTGTCTTAGGTGCATATGCTCTCAATGTACATAAAAGGGGGAAAAAAAGAAAAAATACATTCATCAAGAATCATAAGATGCAACATTTAGTGATAGTCATAGACTATTAATAAGCAATCAAATCATACTAGGAAATAAACAGAACAATATAAATCATAAAAATACAAACAACATGGTTATAGTATAGGTATATATAGGTAATAGGAAGGATTAAAAGAATAATGGTAATACAGTCTTAGCAATTAGTTTGACAGTGTTGTGGGAATTAGTTGATTAGCAGAGTGACAGCATTCGGGAAAAAGCTGTCCTTGTGTCTAATTGTTCTGGTGTGCAGTGCCCTATAGCATCGTTTTGAGGGTAGAAGTTGAAACAATTTATGTCCAGGATGTGAAGGGTCTGTAGGTTGGTAGCAATTGTTTTTTCTGCAGTTCTAACTATCTGTTGAAGTCTGTGTCTGTCTTGCTTGGTTGCAGAGCCAAATATCTTATGATGATAGTTTGACAGTGTGGTTCTATATGGTTCTACTTGGAAATATCCCTTGAGTTCACTGAGATTTAATCAGATTATAGAATGTCAGCCTTACTTGATTTCACTATTAGTTGATATTAAATGTACAGATTAATTCATTTAGTGGGTTTCCAGTTGTTTTGTTCCTGGAAAAAAATTACTTGTATTCTAGAAAACATAATATGCAGGAATTTATCATCATTGTTATTTCCAGGAATGGTACTAGGACTTAAATAAAACTTTATTTGAAAAGTAAAAAGTATATAATTATGAAGAGTAACCTAAAAAAGGACAAAATGGTGAATTGAGATAGCTGGGTCTATCCAGTGGAAGGAGTGACGTAGAAGTATGATACATAGCACTATACATTGCAATATGTACTCTCATGCATTAACTCATAGATGATTTCTATGAATCATAATCCTTGGACAAAAAGGCAAGGTGTTAATAACAACATTTCCATTTAGCAGGCAGTTGCGTAACTCAAATAAACATTCTGTCTTTTGAACTTTCAGAGTTTAAAAAGCTTGGTTGATGGATGTTGGACTTCAGTTAAAAGACAGAAAAATGATTATTTGGTTTACAATGGGGAATTTTTGCTGAAGGCATTATAATACTTTTCAAAGTGTACTTTTATAAAAGGTTGCAGTTGAGTTGGGTCAGATTTGTAAATATAAATCAATGCCTAAAACTGTTCAGAATGACAGTACTAAATAGTCTTCCAATAGGCATTGATGTATAAGTCATCCATATCTTTTTGGGCTCCATCACTACGCCTTCTCTATGAATATTGGCATCACTCGTTTCATAAACAAATGCCCATTTCATAATAAAATGTTGATTTGTATTTTGACTAAATATTTATTAGCTCCAAGAGAAAGGTATTTAATTCTTACCAGACTACCTGCCTCTTCCCCACTTTCCAGCTTGTTCAGATAAAACATCCACATATAGGGGTAAAAACCAGAATGCCTTCTCTATACAGACTTATATTTAGCTTACCTAGTCCATTATTTATACATCAGCCTTTATCAGCTTTGTGGCTTCTGAATGTAATAGACTCAACAGTGTTTTCACTTCAGCCATCTAGACTAATTAAGGGAAATGCTGCCTGCAAATAATGAGTTAAATCCAATTTTATCCAGAGGCATAAGGCGTAGGATAAGCTGGGGCAGAATAGCAATGCTAACTATTTTCTGATTTATTTCTTCTGCATTTAATAACTAGTGTTTTCCTACTTGGCTCTTCTCGATGTTAAATCAGTTCCAGTCATCGTGATCTCCCAAAAGTTGAAATTAGTCCAAACATTTGACGATTAGTGCTGCAGTTTGTGAGATGGTTCGATTGTGAGATGGCATTAGTCAGAGGCAGAGATACAAAATGAATGGGGTTTTTATTTGAAAGTATTACCAAATAAAGATTTCTGTACAAAGAACATTTTTGTTTTTATTGCTAAGTTCTTATATTTTGAAGCTCTTTGGCTCAATTTAGTTTGAAATATCCACTGCCTATTTTAACTTGTGATCTATTCTGTCAGACACAACCAAGGTTTACTTACTTATCGTTGTATAATCTACTATTTTGCATTCTGCCGTTTTAGATTTGTATATCCTTTTGTTTTCTGTTCCTTTGATTTTGCTTTAATTCTCTTGAGTGTGGCCATTGGAATTTTGGATCTATCCCTGACTCTCCTTTGCCCAACTTTCCACACTACTTTCATGGCTTGGTGGACGTTATAGTAGGATTGTTGAACTTCTAGCAGAGCATCCAGGTCCTCATTTCTTCATGGGTTCGTTGGAAGTATCTTGAGCTGCTATGCAATTATCTGACTTGTTCTGTCTTGCTTCAAGTTGCTGCATCTAGGCTTCTATTTGCCAGCACTGTCAAACTTTACCAGCCCCCTGGGCTACTCAGAAAAGCTTGGGTGATATCTTCTGGGTTGTAGCTAATCTTGTCCTTCTTTCCGTTCTGCAAAAGTGCTGCTCTGTTTGATCCTGTCTCTTTTTTTTCAATTGTTCTCCTATCTCTTCATGCCCTCTTTCATTGATCTTTGTTCTTCCGCCTCTTTAAAAGAAAGTGAGAAAGGAATGAAGGAACTCATTTGCTCTCTCTATCCTTCCTTTAAGGGATGTGGTGGCTTAGTAGCTAAGACGCTGAGCTTGTCAATCACAAAGGTCAGCAGTTCAGCGGTGCGAATCCCTAGTGCCACATAATGGAGTGCGTTCCCATTACTTGTCCCAGCTTCTGCCAACCTAACAGTTTGAAAGCATGTAAAAATGCGTAGAAAAATAGGGACCACCTTGGGTGGGAAGGTAACAGCGTTCCATGCGCCTTCAGTGTTTAGTCATGCCGGCCATATGATCACAGGGATGTCTTCGTACACCGCTGGCTCTTTGGCTTTGAAAAGGAGATGAGCACTGCCCCCTAGAGTTGGGAACGACTAGCACATATGTGCAAGGAGAACCTTTACCTTTACCTATCCTTCCTTTAGCAGTTGAGGCAGGACTACTTTGGAAAAATTGCTTTCAAGGCTAATTTTCTCTTCCTATCAGAGGCAATACATTTAAAAGAGGAGTTGAAAGAATCAACCAGATATAAATGTTATAAATAAAATATTTCAAAAGTAATTACGATGCCCCTTTTCTTTAAAAAAGCTATCCTTTTAGGAATATACTGTAATGATGCTGATTGTATACTACTGATGAGAAGAGACCATATAAATTGGCTTTCCCAGACGTAAACTCAGAATGGTGGCTATTACATTATCGTTTGTAATATCATGAAAAATTATGAGATGATGGTATATCATAGGCATGTAACACCTGATAAATTGTCAAAGATGTACAAGCATATGTCAAATATATGTAGGAAATGTAAACAATCTGAAGCCACTTTTTATGACCTCTGGTGGTCATATAAGAAAGTTAAGACTTATTGGAATCAGATATGTATTTAAAAATTCAGAGAATTTTTAAATTGGAATGTACAACTGAAGCCAGAGACCTTTTTTTGGTTTCATGCAGGAGTGGGTTTCAAATTTTTTTTACTACTGGTTCTGTGAGTGTGGCTGGGGGGGGCATGTGACTGAGTGGGCGTGGCCAGCTTGACATCACTCATGCCCACGCCCACTCAGTCACATCCCCCCCACTTAGCCACTCCCACCAAACGGGCAAAAATTTCTGTTTTGCCAGCTGGGTCAGACCAAATGGTCTGTGCCCTCCCCCTACGGACTGACGCTGCAGGAGGGAAGGAAAGAAGCCAATCTTGGGAGAGACCTTCCCCTCCAGAGAACCTGTGCGGGGAGAGGGGTGATGGGCTGGTTTGAACGTGGGTAGGCGGTTTGTGGCTGGCGCCTCCTTCACTCATTGGGATGTTCCCCTTCACCCTTGGTGGCAGGGGTTGCTTTATCACACACCTTCTTTCTTTCACCGGCCCCTCTCCTTCCCTCACTTGCCCTGGTGGCACCCCAGCAATAGCAGGTGAGTGAGGAAGGAGGCATGTGATAAAGCAGCCCCCGCTGCCAAGGGCGAAGGAGGCACCAGCCACAAACCGCCTGCCTGCGTTCAAACCAGCCCGCCTCCTCTCTCCCCGCAAGGGCTCTCTGGAGGGGTTCGGAAGGTCTCTCCCAAGACCTGCTTCCCTTACCGCTTGCTGCCACTGCCCCCGTCACTTTCCCAGCCAGCCGTCCAACTGACCAGGCGAAAGGTGAGCAAGGATCCCCCTCAGCATTTTTTCCCACCAGTGGAAAAGTGCTGAGAGCTCACTCCCACCCCCCCCGACTGCCATTTTGAGCTCCAAGGGGAGGGGGGCTGCAATGCTGGCGGCTTTGGAGACGCTGGCTGGTGGGGAGGGGAGGGCTAGGCTAGTGCAAATACTTAACTTTGTGTAGGCAGGAGGAGGCAGTTATGTGGATGCACGTGGCAAAGGTGAAGCAGGGCGAGGGTCGGAGTGAGCCCATTCAGGGACGTGGCCAGCCAGCCCTCAGGACTGGTTCGGCGACCCACATCCAATTGCCACCACCGGTCCAAACTGGGAGCAACCCACCTCTGGTTTGATGGACAGGTTGAAAAAAAACCACGAGACATTGCTGTTATATATGACAACAGCAGCAAGGCTTCTCCATACTTGGAGATGGAAGAACTTGCATATATATCTAAAACAGAAGGATGGATGGTAAAACTAATAGAGTTGGTAGAAATGGTAAAAATTGACTGCTTTGATTAAAAAAGAGACTTTGTCTAGCTTTGTTTTTATGTGAAAACCACTCTTGGATATTTTAATTTGAAACTAAAAGAAATGAAATTTTAATCTTGGGGTTTGATGACTTGCTTATGATGATAGATGCATTGTTATATCTATTATGGTTTATTTGAATTCAAAGAATTATTGATTTTTATATGTTTATCTGTACTGAAGAAAATCTGAATGGTTTTTTTTTTTCTATAGCCTTTTCCCCTGTTTGTCTGTAATTTTGCTTTTTCCCTATCCTTCTCTCTTTCTTTTTAATTTGCTTTTTTGTATTTTATATTTTGCTGAAATTTAATAAAGTTTTGGAAAAATGATGGCTATTATACAATACCCTGAAGTAAAGTAAAGTAAATTCATAGTTCAATCTGATGAGATCCTTCCTTAATAAGACAATGCAGCATAACTTTGCAGTCTAATCCTGAATAGTTTTATTCAGAAGTAAGACTGAAGTTGGATCACTATATACAAGCCTTAGGATTTGGGATTGCATCCCCATTCTTTTGAGAGGAGCGATAGCACAACTGTAGAGGAAAAAGATGTATCTATAGAGGATACCAGTTTTGGCATCTCTTGCACCTAGAATATACTCCCTATTTGAGATATTAATGATATAACGTGGGTTTAAATAGAGGAAAGTCCTTATTAAATTAGTTTCTTTTGGCAAGCATATTGGAAAGTGTCATGCTTCCAATAGCTTAACGATATGGGAAGAATAAAAGTCATAAGACATTTGAGTTCAATTTGGCAATTCCAGTAGAAAAAATAATCTCTTGTTAAATAATACTTATGTAACAGAACATAGACTCAAGGCCTGATTTATTGTTGCTGCTTCTAGCCCCATACAAAATGCTAGACGTTGTATTATCCCTCTCAAACTCAATCGGCAGCTCTGGGCACTTCTCATCCTGTAATGGATTTAGAGGTATCCCACAGAGGGTTTGCAGAGAGGACAGTTAAAAAAACAACAAGCAGAGACCAGAGAAATGGGGAAAAAAGCTACAAAGATGTAATTTAGTTTGGGCATGTATTAACCATTTGGCATCCAGAGGCTTTATCTCTATGTATTAATAATGACACGGTGGCTCAGTGGCTCAGTAGCTGAACTTATTGATCAGAAATGTTGGCAGTTTGGCGGCCCAAATTGTTTGCAATTGCAAAAAAACACTGCAACCTATTCTTTTCCCAGATGTAAGGCCAGTGCAAAACTAGGCCAAGGGATCCAGTATAAATATTTACTTTTCCTCCCCAAAATTTTTTACAGCCATCCATCTCATTTAAAGTAATAAGTGCTTCAGAAGTGGGTGAAGAAATGTCCTTGTGTTGAGCCTCCGCAAATATTTTCCATTTTTGCAGAGTGAGTTCTATTTTTGCTGCTTGTAACATGGAGACTGTAAGGGCTGTCTCACTGCAAGAGGACAAACCAGACAGTTAATTTTGATAGCCTCGTTCACACAATTTGGAAGACTAGTGGGGAGTTCAGGGAGGGGGAGACTGTCATCTCTGGACAA
Source organism: Natrix helvetica (assembly GCF_964273705.1). Lineage (NCBI taxonomy): Eukaryota > Metazoa > Chordata > Lepidosauria > Squamata > Natricidae > Natrix > Natrix helvetica. The sequence goes on along the minus strand of NC_138558.1, from coordinate 63,324,628 downwards.
AATAAAATATCTTGTCCAGAAGACTGTGGATAAAAAATGGACTGCTATATGTGCTTGAGGAAAGGTTCCCTCTAGGTTAGCACTCATATAATTTGGAGCAGTGACGTGCGGTGAGGTTTATGGCTGGTGAGGCTGGTGACAGAATTCCCCTCCTTCCTGACTCCTGAGTCAACATGAAGGGGACCACGGAGCGCGCTCCGCAGGACCGCGGCTCACGCTCCGCGATCCCCTTCATGTTGACTTAGGAAGGCGGGGAATGGGACGTGCGCAGGAGGGAGGCTGAAGCTAGAGGAGCCTCCTGCACATGTGGTCCCATTCCCCTCCTTCCTGACTCCTGAGTCAACATGAAGGGGACCACGGAGCGCTCCCATTCCCAACCACGTGTGCAGAAGGCTCCTTAGCGCCTTTTCCCTTTTTTTTAATTTTCATGATGAGAGCGGTGAGGCTCTGCCTCCCCTGACCGCACCCCCCTGATTTGGAGGATCACCCAATGAAGAATATAGATTTGAGTATGCTTCATGTATGTTGTGTGGGAAGGGAACTTCACCAAGACAGTGTTGTATTGGGAGGACGAGTACAACCCATATCCAAACTGGAAGTCACTAGAATAACAAAGCCAGCATACATTCTAAAAGAAGCCTCCTGAGAATAATTACCAGGATATCAGGACAATTAGAAATAGCTGCAGAGTACAAAATAATACAAAAGACCTAGGAAGTGCAGGAAGAAGTTACCTTTAAGAGAAGAAAAGGTCAGAGTGACAACAAAGACTGATTAGCTCAGGGCGAAGATGTAAAAATAGGAAATACAGTAGAAGACACTAGGGCTCATCCCTGCCCCATGGGAAGTACCTTAGGGCAGAGGAATAGCAAAACTCAAGACAGGATTAGAACCATTAGCAAAGGCACACACAAAAAGTGATAAAACAATAGTACAAAGAAAACAAAAGGACTTCAAAGAGGAAAATGGTATAAAAAATGTACACTTACTGTATGCCAGGGTCAGCTCACCCAGGAATGCTGATCTACATCACTGTCGGTCTTGCTTTCCTGAAATAATAAAGACAACTTGCTTTCAAACGCAGCTTGCTTCGATCCTAAATTCATTCACTCAGCTGGTGATGCTCTCCCAGCCGGGAAATCCGAACCCGCGGAGGAAACCTTTTTCTATTTAACAGTTGACTTGGAGATTTTTTGCCTCTCAGCATATGTTAAAAGAGGGCAGAACTGAAACACAAAGGGAGCAATTTGTATTTGGAAAAAATAATAATTTGTATCCACACATCTTCATCTCCAACTTGTTTGTAGGCAGGAACTGCAGAACAGAAATAATATGAAGTAAATAATATGAAGCAAAGGTGAAGAAGGTTGTAGCCTTGTATCTCAGATATTCTGAAAATCCATGTTCTTCTCCCAATGTATCACACTAGCTGGATACCCATGCTTCGCGACGAAACTATGGATATGCAGAAGAAATTCAGTTCACAATCCATTGGCTGGGCTATGCAGAAGAAATTCAGTTCACAATCCATTGGCTCAGTGGTGGTCAGTGATTGAAACACATAAGGGAATATCGCTCCTGCTGCCTTGAGTCCAGAAGCAGTTCCATAGGTGGAAGGCTTAGACATTTTGGTGAAATCCTGATGTTTAGTACTGTAAGGAGCCCCAGACCACTCCTGAGTGAAGGAGTGAAATATCTGCCAGTTTGGACTAAGGTAATGGAATGTGAGGCAACTGGCAGTTGGAACAGAGTTCTTTTCAGGTGGGGAGGGGGAGTAGAATTCCTTAGCATCACAGCATGTTAATTACTGTATAAGAATTACTAAAGATCTGAAGGTCATTTTGAAAAATCCTTTCTTAGCGAGCACCTAGAAGCCAAGAGGAACATACGTGCCAAATTTCAAGTTTGTAGGCTTTATGGTTCTGGAGATTTCATGATGAGTGAGTGGTATTTGGCTTATAGATGATAGATAGATAGATAGATAGATAGATAGATAGATAGATAGATAGAGATAGAGATATATAGATATATAGATTTAGATTGATTGATTGATTGATAGATAGATTGATTGATTTTCCTTCAATAAGATGATAATGACATCAACATAGAAATACACTAAATGTGAGTAAACTGGTATATATCTTCCTACAAGTACACATTTGTAAACTTAGTTTCAGATGATTTGAGAGCTACTTTTTGAAGATACTTCCTTTATTCATTTTGAAAAATTTAGGCTGTCCAATTAAAAAACTAAATTGCTTGGAGGGAGAGGGAAAAACAACAACAACCCTTCACATCAGCCCAATTCATCCCACAAGATTGTTGTTGTGGGGAAAATAGGAGCAGAAAGATATGTTGGGTATGTTTGCCACCTGGAATTATTTGTAAAAATAATAAAGATAGGATGCAAACAAATGAACAGAATAAAAAAATTAAAATATCCTCATCCCCCAACTTAAAGGGGCCCAACCAGCACTACAATTGAAGTCCTCAGAGAAGAACTAGCTTTTAACGGCTTGTTTAAAGGAAAGTACCTGTTTTGAATTATGTTCTGGTGAAGGAAATGAAACATTATTTTAAGTGCATCCTGTAACTAATAATTACTTACTTGTTATAGAAACATGTTGCACAATACAACAATGGATATTCACTGTGCTCCCTTGTCTCTTGAGGGCATTTTTCCAAAATCTGTCTCACTGGCTGAACCCGTCTAGCCCAGGGATGCACCTGAGGTCAGGCCCCTTCATACACACGCCACACCACAATCCTCACAATCGTTTTGTTTTACCCATGTGTTATTTTTCTTTCTTTCAACATTTCATTCATAGCTGTACTTTATCCAGGGGTGAAATCAATTTACCTTCGCTACCAGTTCGCAAATGTGAGCGTGAGCATGCGCAGAGCATCAAAAATAGGATGTGATGATGTCAGGGTGGGTGGGCGGAGCTTGCTACCGAGTGCGCCTGCAAAGGTAAGTACAACAGCGGGGGGGGGGGGTGGAATCCGTTGTGCCACGCGATTTAGATTAGCTAGAAAGCAGGAAATCCAATTATTCTAGCTAATATAAATCATGCGTCACAGCTGCTTGTTGGAAATAACAGTTTGCCTGAACCGGTAGCATTTTTTTAAACTACCGATTTGGGTGAATCGGTAGCATTTCACCCTTGACTTTATCCCATGGGACCTGAAGTGCAGTGAACTAAAGCAGCAATGTGCAGAGCACTCTTGCAGCTTGGTTCCTAGAACTGTTTTAGTCTACTTACTGCACATCTCCCTTGAGGCAGCCATAAAATAAACCAGTGTTTGTCAAACTTGGCAACTTTAAGATGGCGAGGCTGACTGAGAAATTCTGGGAGTTGAAGTGCTCCCACCTTAAAGTTGCCAACTTTGAAAAAAACTGAAATAAATGGAGGCAAAATAGAACCTTAGCAGATATTACAGAATGGTGTTAATATAATTTGTTACCTGCCCTGCTGGTAAGTGGATCTTACCAAGGCTGGACTTGGTAAATTTAGCAACGGGTTCTCTGCCTGGTTGCTGGATGGGTGGGGCTAAGGTGGGTGGGGCTAAGGTGGGCAGAGCCTAGTCTGCCTCCTGCACCACGGCGGGCGGGGGGCATTTTCTCCAGGCTCCGGAGGCTTTCTTCAAGCCTCTGGGAGGGCGAAAACTGCCTCCCCTGCACTCCGGAGGCCCTTTGGAGGCCGGAAATGGCCCCATTTCCGGCCTTCCAGAACTTCCAGGTGGTCCGGTTTTCTCCCTCCCCCAGTCTCCGCACAGGGCCTGCACTTACCTCACATCCAAAACGGGCTGCATGGAGACTCCTGGGTGAGGTGGGGTAGGGTGGGAGAGGTGGATGGGGTGGGCGGGGCGGGGCCAGCCAGTGGTGGGATTTGGAGGTTCTCTGACTGGCCATAATGTTAGCTAGGGGTTCTCTCAAACCTGGGCGAACCTGTAGCAGCCCACCCCTGAATCTTACTCCTTTGAGGGAATGCAGTTCTCCACCTTGAAAGCAAGCATTAAGAGAGGCTTGTTTTACAGTGGGTTGTACGTGAATTGTGCTTTATGCGTAATGGTTGACCTTCACTTTTTAATGCTTCCTTTTGTTAGGTCCCTGTCCCTCACCCCATATTGCTACAGTTTAGACTGCAATTTCTTTTAGGACAAGGAAACTCTTCAGAAACAGATCTGAAATCCTGGGCCAGCATCCATTACTCCCAATGATTGGCATTAGTGGCTAGGAGTTGATGGGATTTCTATTCCATACCCATTGAAAGGCATCCAGTGTTTCTCTTTTGTTTATTGCACCTTCAGTGCATTTGGGTTTTTTTGCATAAATTTATTTCAAAAGGTAGGTCTTCACTCCCGAATAATTTTGTCCACTTATTTGCAACGAGTTGCACTAGCTTTATGTGTCAGTATCTTAATTTTATAAAGCAATGTTAGTAATTATGTAACTCTGAAAATGAATCCAGTTATTTTTCCATTTAATACTGAATGCCCATCTCTTAAAACAGTGTTTTGCCATCATATAAATGAATTGTTTGTTTCTTCAGCCAAGCCTGTCTTGTTTATTGAACTTGACTCTAATTTTTTTTTTTTTTTGCCTTGGTTATAAAATATGCTTATGCAATTCAAACCACCAGACTGCACGAATCCTGTTTAAACTTGTTGTGTTTGTGAAGCTCTTGCTGTTGTCATCTAATTTTCACGATGTTCCTGCCAAGTACTTCAAATATAGGGCATGGGTCTTGTGTCCTAACATTACAAAACGTCTCTTCTGCCACACATGTTGGCAGCATTAGGTCGATTAAAACTTTTTACTTAGTGATGCTGCAAAAATAGTTGAGTTGACATGTTCTTCTTTCACAGTATCCACACAAATAAACAAATAAACCAGATACTTACAAGGTTGGGGTGGGACGGAAATACAGAAGAGTTTATTCATTCCATGTTTTAGGTCATAAAAATGACAAAATTCCATTCTGGTTCTGATTTGACCATTTTGTTCAGAGGATTAAGAAGAAAATGTTCTCTGTAGATATTGACAGAGAAAACAATTTACTTGGGAACCAACATCTTATATATAACCAAGTACTGCTCTAGTGAAACTTCTGACCTTGGGATGAGCATGTACAGTGCATTCAGAAAGTATTCAGAGCCCCCTCACTTTTCTCAGTTTTATCATGCTGCAGCCTGATTCTACAGTTGTCAAAATTCTTTTTTTTCATTAAAAAGTACCTCATAAGGACAAAGTGAAAATAGTTTTAAAAATGCCCGTAAATTTATTAAAAATAAAAAAACCTTGGAAATATTACAATGGCATAAGGATTCAGACCTTTTGCAACATCACTTTAAATTTGTCAGGATGAGAGAACCTTAAAAGATTTGCTCTGCAGAGATTTATAAAAAGTATCCTGCTAAATCCGAGGGTTCTGTGCATGTTTACCTAGAATTGAGTTCCAGTTTCTTTTGTGGGTTTAGTTGCCTAACCTAGCATAGTCATCCCTAATGATAGAGCTGTTGATTTGTTCTCTTCCCTTGCCAAACACCAAAGCACCAATTGTAGCTGAGCCACCAGAAATTCGAACAAAGCTGGAACATTTGCCAAGACAACAATGTCTCAAGACTATTTATGACGTCTTTCGTTACCCACAACTGTAACTATATTAGCCCATTATAGCAAATAGAACAATGAACCTGGTGGCAGTTTAGAAATTAGAAAAGAGATTGATAACACTGTTGTCTTTACAGTAAGACAATGCCTAGCGATAGTTCCCTTCCCTAACTGGTTTTAAAGTCTGTTTTATTTTAAATGTTTTGAAGTATGTTTGATTTTAAAAAATAACTAAAGGAGCCTAGCAAGCTGCAAAAATGAGACACTAGCCTCTAGGATCATCTTTGTTTTCCAGAATACATCTTGGGCCCATCTAAGGCATAGAAGAATTGGAAAATAAACAGAGATGGGTAGTTGCCACAATTGCTTTATTTGTGCTTTATTAAAGGGGAAAAAAAGGCAATAGTAAATTGGGGTCTTAGAAAGCCAGAGGTATTAGCAGGGAGCACTAATTTTTCTTCTGGTAAATTGATATTTTGTAATGAATACGTATTAGTTTAAATCTGTAGTTGACAAGGATTGCACATAAAAATAAGATGGCAAGTCAATATTGAGCTACAGTCAAGAATAGGTAAATAGGTTTTTCACATAGCATTGAAGTGAAATAAATGTTTGCATAAATCGGCCTGTGAGAAGAGAGCATTCCATAGTCAAGATGCCATACTCGAGAAAACATTCTTGGGTCTCTAACGTAGTGTAACCTATGTCGGGACACAGAGCACAGCTTCTAAAATGATCTTCATAGTTGAGCAGTTGTAGAGGGATACCTACCGCAAGTGTATTTCCCCCTCCCTGTGTACTTCCAGATGTTCTGGGATAAAATTTCTTAGCTAGTGGTGAACTCTTCCAACACTTTTGTTGATATTGATGTAGGGCTTAAAACATGTCATCAGTAACATTTTCACTCCATTCAGCAGGTCTTTGCTTTACATTCCTGAGCTTAACTGGGATCTTTTGCAGTCCAAAATCATACTAGCAGCAGTATTCGTAACTTCTATGGACTCATCATGCCATTAGCCTAAGCTATTTTGATGATTAATGATTGAGCAAGACTGCATCACTCTCACAGGTTATAAAACCATAGCAGTGGTCGGTTCCAAAATAGGTATGGCCTGTTTTGTGGGAGTGGCTTGGTCGTCATGTGACCTGGTGGGCATGGCCAACTTGGAAAATGTGGTGAAACTCACTTAACAACGCACTTGCTTAGCAACCAAAATTTTGCCCTCAATTGTGGTCATAATGCACTACTTATGCAGGCTATGCTACCTCCTTTCGTTCTCTGCTGACTGAACAAACTACCGCCTGTCGCCCCGTGCTCAGCAAAGCAAGTCCAGGGAAGTCCTTTGCTGGCGGTCAGGTTCTAAGACTTCTGGCCGCCAGCAAAGGACTTCCCCGGACTTGCTTTGCTGAGCACTGGGCGACCGGTGGTAGTTTGTGCAGCGCGGCCTGTACCTAGGAGGTCCCAGGAGACCGGCCGCACTGTGTAAGCTCCCACTGCCGTTCCCACCCCTGCGCCCATGTTTGCTGGTGGCCAGGCATCTTAGGCAAGTCCGGGGACCTTGCAAAGGCCTTGCGAGGTCCCCGAACTAGCCAAAGACGCCAGCCATGCTGCGTAAGCTCCCGCCGCCATCCCCACCCCTGTGCTTGCTGGCGGCCCTGCGCTATAAGCGAGCCCGTGATCTTTGCAAGGCCACAAAAGATCACCAGACTCGTTTATAGTGCAGGGCCGCAACAGGCTGCTTCAGCTGGCCTGCCACCCCCCCCGCCCCATGTTTAGTTGCAGCTTACTTACCTCCTCGGCAGACAGCAATAGAAAGCCAAGCAGGATAAAAGGTAAGTGGGTTTAGATAGGGCTCTTAGAGGCGGGCAGGGCGATTGGTGAGCGGTGGGCAGGGCAAGCGTGGTGCAGATGGGCAGGGGGAGGGAGCTGGAACCGGTTCTAAATGGCACGGTAGATTTGTGGAGCCTCTTCTATAGAACCAGTTAGAACCGGCAGGAGCCTACCCCTGAACCATAGATAAGAGTTTTTATTCATGAGGAAATACGCAGTAAAATTACTCTTCCAACTGTCTCATTTCCAAATTTTCCTCTGCTGTGACACATAATTAAGTGTGAGCAGAACCTGTTTACTGTTTCAAATACAGGGTATGGCTTCTGAAATCTAGCAGAGCCAAAAGGTTTAAAATGTATTTCAAAGTCTCTGATGAGAAGGTGATTAGGCGACATCTGATGTGACATGATAGGAATACATGGTCTCTTCCTCAGGAGACGTTAGCTTTAGCCACAGGCTAAAGACATTGTTGTACAATAATATAAGGATAGAAAACATTCCCTTCTCTCCCACAAATGGGGTAGATATGATTCAGAGGTAGTAACTCGGCCTGCCACGCCCCTGAACCGGTTCTATCGGCGGTGCCATAGGCACTGCCATCTTGTTTTTTGCTTCTGCGCATGTGCAGAAGCGGTGTTTTTACTACTGCGCATGCGCACGTCCCTGAGCAAACTGACAGTAGAAGAAGCCAGAATCCACCCCTGATATGACTTGTGTGACTTTCTAATCCACCCAAAGCAAGTTACTAAAGAATATATTTCTCTGCATGGAGGGATATGAAGCAATCTGAAAACAAAGGGAAAATAAGTTCCTGTTTTCCCCTACTTTTTCTGAGATGAATTTTCTGAGAAGCCTGCAATGTCATGAAGAATAGTATAGAATCCTCTCCATTGACAACATCTAGAAGGCAATTAGGTTATTAAAACAAGAAAAGTATTTCTACTACTGATATTAAGTGGCCTTAATAAGAGCTTCTATAGACTGACAAGTGGTCTAATCAGCTGTTGTGGCCTGCCAAGCTGCCAGTAGAGCTGGCAGCAGAGTTCGGATGGTGAGGAGGTTGGGGAGGAGCATGGGCCAGGCCTGGAGTCTGGGGAAGGCTTGGACGAGGGCTCTGCATTGGAGGCAGAGACAGGGCCGAGGCCGTCTGGCAGTGATTAGGTGCCTACAGAGCTAGACAGCAGTGAGGCAGAGGAACAGCTGGAGCCTGTTCCCAGTGTGCGTATGCGCAGAGCTGCCAGAAGACAAGAACAACTCAGAAATCAGGGTAGACTTGGGAATAAAGTCACAGGTGGACGGTGAATGTCCCCTCCCTTAGGACATAAAGGAGGAGTGAAAGGGGAGTGGGCTTTTGCAGGCAACAATTTGGTCGGTTGTTAAATTCATTTCAGGAGTGTGAAGATCTGTCCGTGAATCTCAGAGACTCTGTGCCCAGTCTTTCCTTGCACAGCACCTCGTTTGGAAAATATTTACATGGCAGCTGAATGTGAATGAGAGGAATTCACATTCATTTAATAAAAGGAGTTTTGTTGGGACCAGGACTCTGCCTTGTGTTTTTTGGAGAAGCCTAGGTCAGAACATCAGCTGTGTCTTCTATAGTGCTACATAAATGAAGTCATGTAGCCCTGGGTGTCTCTTCCTTTGTAATCTATTGCAGAGGTCAGCAATCATGGACCTGCACCGGTCCGTGTTATGCCAGCAACCGGGCCACACAAACAAGCAAAACCCCATCCATGGGACACAGGCAGTATGCAACACCCTGTCCCCCCTCCAGTCCATGGAAAAACGTTTCTCCATGAAACCGGTCCCTGGTGCCCAAAAGATTGGGTGCCACTGATCTATTGTGCATATTTTAAGTGGCCACTAATAATTCAATTAAAAAGCATTATCCAAGAGATGCTAACATTTCCACCTGCAAATTCTTTAATAAATAATAAATTTAAAAAATAACATCCCCCATCTTGCATGATCATTGGGAATTTACAAACCAGCACATTTAGAGGCATTTGATCAAAAGTTGAACAAAAGCATCTGGGGAAGCATAATTCAAATTAGTTATAAGTGATTATTTTCCTGTAGCTTCGGCGGGAGGGGCTACAGCTGGGTTTAGTCACAGCCTGATTGGTCCAGAGACTGAGGGATTTTTTTCTTAAGTCACCTCCTTTCCCTCTTGGCCCCCAGTTTCCCTCAGTCTTTTGGTCCAAGCACTAGCTGTGTCTCCAGCAAAGTACTTTCAGATTTCTGATTAAATTGATTAATTGGCTACTGTATAAATTGAGAAAGATTAAATTCTACTGCGTCCAGGGAATTTTATCATCAATCCCTGAGCCAGCAGAGAGTTATACTGGTCCCTGGGTGCACAGGGGTGGCAAGCTCTTGTTGAGGTTCTGATAACTTGAGACACAGCAGGCAGCTGAAGAGCAACAGCCGCAGGGGCTTTTCGCCGCTCGTAGCAGCCACCAGAACCACGCCGCGCCAAGGACGCATGCGGCAGCCGCCGCCAGCAGATTGAAGCGCAGCCACTAGTGAGGCGTCGGATTGCTGTGGGAACCCAGGTAGCCCAGCTCGTTGCGAGGCCTCAGCCTTAGAGCCAAAATGTGAATAGTCTCTGAAGCTTTCTTTCGCTCCACGAGGTGCGGTGGCCATTTTGGTGTGACCTTGTGGGTGGTGGCCATTTTGAGGCAACCGCGGCTGGCATCAAAGAGACCCGGCAAGCCTTCCGATCGCTTCTGAGGCCCACAGTCATTCCGCAGGCCCCCGGTAGCTGCGGCCAGCCCCCAGACCGGCAGCTCAGTCATCCGAACAGCTCGGCCATTCGAACAGGGCATGTGAGTGAATCATGGCCTCCACAGTCTCCGACCCCAACCAGGCCCAAGGAGAATTGGTGGAGGAGACCCAGGGCAGGCTCCGGCCTAGGGCAGCGGCCTCCAGGCCTCCAGCCAACCAACACCCTTCCAGAGCAGCGGCCAGGGATGAATCAAGGAGGCAAAAGGCATTAAAAAAACAGGTGGCTAGGGCAGAAAGGCTAGCCCAGACAACCAGGCCCAAATCTCCCAGTAGATCTAGATCTCCTATAGGGCCTAGTTCCCACCATTCACGTTCCCCTCACAGGGGCTTCAGCCCTTTCTCCCTGTCTATTTCACCGGCAAGGCCTCTCAGAAGAATAGCTTCTCCTTCCCCCACATCTCTCCCAGATCGTATAGGGAAGGTGCTGAGGATCCAGGGGAGGGGGGATCCCGGGATTACTTGCCAGCAGCTCAGCTTGCCCCCCGCAGGCCCTTTTCCCGAGTGCCTTCAGAGGAAGATCTGGAAGATCTAGAATTGCTGCCAGACAGCATCAGGAGACTTATATTGTCAGTTATCTCCAGGGGCATTTCCACGGGCCTGTCCCAGAGAGACCATCAGGCCCACAGACCAACCAGACCTCCTGTAGCCTCCAGACACAATCTCCCTCTTCCACCAGGGAAAGGGATCCAAGACCTCCCTCCCCTTCCGTAGTCAGCAAAGGCTCTATTTTGGGGGACGTTGGTCATCCAGAGTTGGGGTTCTCGGAGGATGAGGACTTGGGTTCCTCTGAAACCCCGGCCTTCCCAGGTCTATTTCCACCTCCGACCTTCAAGCCACTCCTTCACAAGGCCAAAAAGACCACTCAAATTGGCACGTCCCCCCCTGTCTCTCAACACAGGGATCTAAATTTGGCCATGTTCATAAATCCCAACACGGATAAAGAGGAGGTTCCAGCTCCCCCTTTGTTTTTAGAAGTGGTCAAGAACCAATGGTCTCTGCCACCTTCTCTGCCAAATCCTGGGAGCAATGACAGACACTATTACAATATGGAGCAGGCCTTCAGCCAGGCACTGCAACTCCCCACAGTGGACGCCCTGGTCGCCCTTCTTGCTAACGCCTCCACGGTAGTGTCAGGTGATGTGGCAGATAAGTTAAAAGGAGAGGACAAGCAGGCGGAGCTTACCCTCTGCAAGAACTTCACCGCTTTGGCCTGGGCCATTAAATCTGCCGCTGCAGCTTCCTACTTTAACTGTACAACGGTCATGTGGCTGCGTCAATTGCAGGACTGTATCCCATTGCAGGATGAGCATCTTCACCAAGACCTCACAAAAATCATTTCAGCTACCCAGTTCTCCGCTGATGCCACCATAGATTCTATAAAGTTCGCGTCTAGGGCATTGTCCTTTGGAGCTTCCCTTGCCCCCCTCCTTGTGGAAAACAAGGATAAGAAAAAGGTCCTGCCTTCCAACGCTAAGAAATCAGACTCCGCCCGTTTTCTTACCGCAGACCTTCTCCTCCTCCTTCTTCTTCTTCTTCTTCTTCTTCTTCTTCTTCTTCTTCTTCTTCTTCTTCTTCTTCTTCTTCTTCTTCTTCTTCTTCTTCTTCTTCTTCTTCTTCTTCTTCTTCTTCCTTTAGGCCCACTGACCAGGGCTACCACCAACAACGGTTTGCCCCTTACAGATATGACAGGCAGAATCAGCGGTCCTTCTACCAGGACAGGAACAGGTATCAGGGGCAGTCCAAGCAGGCCTTTGGGGGGGGCACTCTTTCTGCAGGGGGAAATGACTCCAACCCGAGTCAACCCATAGGCGGCCACCTGGCATCCTTCGCGGATCAGTGGGACCAAATAGCATCGGATGCCTGGGTCAGGTCAACAGTCAGGGACAGTCTCCACCTAGAATTTCTCTCCCCTCCCCCGACACTCTTCAGGACATTTCCTTAGTCTAGGGATCTGGAACGGTGATGTCTGATGCTCCTGGCAATCCAGCACCTGCTGGACATTCGGCTGATCGAACCGGTTCCTCTGGAGGAATGGGAGTTGGGCATGTATTCCAACCTGTTCGTGGTCCTGAAGAGCTCCGGGGGTTGGAGAGTATTCTGGATCTGAAATGCCTCAACTCTTGCTTAGTCTACCGGCGCTTCAAGATGTCCTCCCTCAAATCCATTCTCCTGGGGATCTGACGGGGGGGGGACTTCATAATAATAATAATAATAATAATAATAATAATAATAATAATTTAGTTTATAGACCGCGCCCTTTCCTTGACAGGACTCGGGGCGGTGTACAGTCATATTAAAACAATGTGGATACAAAAATATAGATATACATAGATAGACAGAGGAGGTAGGATATACACTGTACAGTAATGGATTAAAATACGAATAAAAGTTAAAATTACCCTTAAAAATACCCCAAAATAAGATGTTTGCCAGGAGGTTGAAAGTGGGACTATCAATCAGCTAGGCCAGCTAATTGGAACAGGTGGGTCTTACGTTTCTGTCGGAAGGAGCGGAGGTCGGTAGTAGTTCTGATATCGGGGGGGAGGTCATTCCAGAGGGTTGGGCCCATCACAGAGAAGGCTCTACTCCTGGGCGCCGCCCATTGACACTGCTTAGTGGATGGCACCCGGAGGAGTCCCTCCCTGTGGGAGCAAATTGGTCGCAGGGATGTATGAGATGAGATGCGATCCCGCAGGTAACTAGGTCCCGTGCCATGAAGCACTTTGAAGATGGTAACCAACACCTTGAAACGCACCCGAAAAACCACAGGCAGCCAGTGCAGCTCGCGCAGGAGTGGTGTTATATGGGAGTATCTGGTTCTCCCCATGATAGCCCGCGCAGCCGCATTCTGAACTAGCTGTAGTCTTCGGGTGCATCTCAAGGGGAGCCCCATGTAGATCTGACAGAGGCATATCTTCATATTCCAATTCAGCCAGACCATCGCAAATTTCTCTGTTTCTCTCATGGGGGGGGGGGGCGTCATTTTCAATACAGGGCTCTCCCGTTCAGACTAGCCTCTGCCACCCGCATGTTCATGAAGGTCCTGGCAACTTTGGCGGCTCACCTGTGCTCCCTCCCCATGAGACTCCATCGCTACCTAGACTACGTGCTCGTACTAACCCAGTCCCGGTACCAGGCTATCCAGGACCTGAACATAACCATCCAAGCTCTACAATCCCTAGAGTTCTCCATCAATTTCACCAAGAGCCATCTCTCCCCCTCGACACAGATCCTTCATCTGGGCACGGTGATGGACTCAAAATCAGGACTAGTTCGTCTCTCACCAGAACGTTTGGCAAGCCTTCAATCCTTGGCATGACATGTCTGCGCAAGACGGTCAACTTCCATCCTTACCTTGGCCCGCCTGCTGGCCAAGATGGTGTCATGCATCGGGATCGTTCCGTGGGCCCGTCTCCACTCCAGGACGCTCCAGTGGGTGCTTATCCCATTTCAATGACGGCGCATGAGCAACTCTTCACACTCGATTCATCTGACACCAGGGCTCCGGTGGTCTCTGAGATGGTGGCTCTCCCTGGCCTTGGCCCGCGGGGCAGAATTTTGTGAGCCGGATTGAATGACCATCACAACGGATACAAGTCTCTTCGGCTGGGGAGCCGTGATGAGCAACAAAATGGTGCAGGGTCGATGGTCGAAGTCCGACCTGCACCACAACATCAATTGGCTGGAACTGAAGGCTGCTCACTTGGCCCTCATCCACTTCCATCACGTGCTTCTGCTGATGGACAATCAGCAACCATCACGTGCTTCTGCTGATGGACAATGTCGCCACGAAGGCACATATAAATCGTTGGGGGGGGGGACTCATTCCAGGACCCTGTGGCTGGAAACACAAAAACTTGGACTCTGGGCGGAGAGGAACCTGGCTTCCATCCTTTTGGAGCACATCTCGGGCATAGCCAACCACCAGGCAGACTGGCTGAGTTGAGTGACGGTCGACCACGATGAGTGGCAACTGATGCCGGACCTCTTTGACAGAATCTGCCTCCACTTCGGCAATCCATTGGTGGACTTGTTCACCAGCCCGTCCAATGCCCAGCTACCCAGATTCTTCTCCTGCTTCCCAGCTCGCAACGCAGAGATAACAGATGCCCTCAGAAGCCCGTGGCCTCCGGGCCTCCTTTACACCTTCCCTCCCCTCCCTCTCATTCAGGGAACCTTGAGGAAAATTGTCTTGGAGAGGGCTTTCATCATCCTAGTTGCCCCATTCTAGCCGAGGGGTCCTTGGTTCACGGACCTAGTTCAGTTGTCCATCTCACCCCCCTGGAGAATCCCCCAGGAGGAGGTCCCTCTGTGCCAGGGGATCTTGTTCCATCCAGAGCCCCAGTGGCTCCAGCTGACCACCTGGCACTTGAGCGGAGCCTCCTAAGGGCCGAAAACCTGTCGGATAAGGTCATCCCTACCATCGAGGCCGCCAGGCGTCCTTCGACCACATGGATTTATAATTCAATGTGGTCGACGTTCGACTCCTGGTGCGAGAGATCCCGCATCTCCACCCAGGGCCTCGGTTGCCCAGGTTCTCGAGTTCCTACAACATGGGTTAGATAGAGGTCTCTCCCATAATACCTTATGGAGGCAGGCAGCTGCCTTCTCATTGGTCCTGGCTGGGGAGGGTCGTTTTTCCTAGCTCAGTCTCCCCTGGTTAAGAGATTCCTCAAGGGGGTGGCGTGTCCTCCCCCGGTTCATAGATTCCCCACGTGGGATCTTCCCTTGGTACTTAGGGCCCTCATGGTGGCTCCCTTCGAGCCATTGAGGACCATCCACCTTAGGTTTCTCACTCTAAAGGTGGCCTTCCTTAATGCTGTCACCTCAGCTAGACAAATTTCAGAGTTGGGCGCCCTCTCGTCTAAGGAGGACTTATGTCAATTTCGCCAGGACAGGGTAGTCTTCAGACTTGATCCGACCTTCCTCCTGAAGGTCAATTCCATGTTTCACAGATTGCAGGAAGTCATTCTCCCTAACTTCTGTCCCTCTCCCTCTCATGAGAGGAAGGTCACCTGGCACCGCTTGGATGTCTGCCGCACTTTGCGCATCTAAGGCGGACATCTCCCATTAGAAGGTCAGAGGCCCTGTTGGTATCATTTCAGCCCAGCCCACAGGGCGCTAGGGTCTCTCGGCTACTATAAGGTGGTGGTTGAGGCAGGCTATCAAGGAGGCCTATCACATCAGGTCCCACCTCAGGGGATTACGGCCCACTCCACCAGGAGCGCGGCTACCACTGCCACCTGGGCCACCAGGGCTCCGCTAGAGGATATCTGTAGGGCAGCCACATGGGCTTTCCCATCCCCCTTTATCAGACACTACCATCTGGACATCTTTGCCTCAGCGGAGGCGGCCTTCGGCCATAGGGTACTCCAAAAGGTGGTGACCTCTTCTCCCCAGGGGTTATCTTCCCACCCTGGGACCTAGCTTGGGTATGTCCCAGCTGTAGCCCCTCCCACCGAAGCTACAGGAAAAAGAATGTTGGTCCTTACCTGAACGGTTCTTTTCTGTAGCAAAGGCGGGAGGGGCTACATCCCGGCCATAGTGTTGATCGGAAGGGGTCAGGGCGGTCGGGAATGTATATGTGTGTGCCATGGTTTTCCTTACATGATGTATGCAGCTTTTTCCATTCAACCTCGTGAAACTGGGAGCCAAGAGGGAAAGGAGGTGACTTAAGAAAAAATCCCTCAGTCTCTGGACCAATCAGGTTGTGACTAAACCCAGCCGTAGCCCCTCCCGCCTTTGCTACAGAAAAGAACCGTTCAGGTAAGGACCAACGTTCTTTCTCAGAACTTTGCCAGAGGGCCTTCAGGCAGAGGGTGTGGTATGACTGACAAGAAATTTCCCATCTATTGACAGTTGTTCTCATGTCTTAATTGTTTCCTCCATCTTTAAAACCATTTGCTCATTCAACTGGTAGATTGTCGTAGCCACAATAGCCTCCAAGTTTGTAGAAATTACTGAAGAAAATTATACATCCTGGAGCATACCTGGAGGTCTTATGTACATTAATTTCAATGAAGAAAATAGATAGTTTTTAAATATTTATATTGCATTTTTACTTTTTGATTGGAATGAATGTTCCATGGGCCACATGAGTTTTCTGAATTACTTCTTGACTAAAACCTGTTTCAGTAAGCAATAAAAATCCAGGTTTTAGACTAAAAAAATAGATTTTTTTAAAAAAATGGAATAAATAAATGACAAACCACTTCTGTATTGTTGCAAAGAAAGCAGCCAAGATGTAACCATGAAGTCCCCAGCTCAACTTGAGAGAAGTTTTGCTTTTTAAATCTCTTAAATTGCACCACTCGATATTGACTGGAACCTCTTTCCCAAAGAAATAGAAGCTTCTTTGAAAATGTTGCTGACTGCTTATGTTATGTAATAATGCCACTGTGGTGTTATCAGCTAGTATGAAATGAAAATAATTTCCCAGAAATGACTAGTCTTAAGTCACTTAGTGAGTTTCTTCTGCAGTGGTGATATTCCCTGAGATGTGTTCCATAGTTTTGTGATGATTTGGCCAAATGTCTTCACTGGAGGAGAAGACTCCTGCGAGTCCCTTGGACTGCAAGGCAATCAGATTGGTCAGTCCTAGAGGAGATCCACCCTGACTGCTCTTTAGAAGGCCAGATCCTGAAGAGGAAACTCAATACTTTGACCACCTAATGAGAAGGAAGGACTTACTGGAGAAGAGCCTAATGCTGGGAACGATTGAGGGCAAAAGAAGAAGGGGACAACAGAGAAGGAGGTGACTGGATGGAGTCACCGAAGCAGTAGGTGTGAGTTTAAATGGACTCCGGAGGATGGTAGAGGACAGGAAGGGCTGGAGGAACGTTGTTCATGGGGTAGCAATGGGTTGGACATGATTTTGCAACTAACAACAACAACAACAAGGTAGAGGGAGTGCTTTATTACAGTGATCTTCCAGTTTGTAGCTTGATTTTTTACTGCCCATGCTGCTTCAATATGCATTTTAAATTAATGTATATAATTTAATATATGTATATATGTATATGTGTGTGTGTGTGTGTGTGTGTATGTATGTATTTGTGTTACAACCCCTGGTATGCCCAAACATGGGAGGAAGGTCACCACTCCCTCTTTCTGTCCTTCGGCTCATCACAGAAGACCATGCAGGCAGAAAACCATATTTTTATTTTTAATGTTGCCCTTTTATATTTGCTCAACTGATAAGTAGGCGAGCCTGTGGCTTAGTGGCTAAGACTCCTGCCTAAAATATAATACAGCACAGGTTCAAATCCCAGTAAGAGTATGGCTAGCTGATGAGAGCTAATTAGCTTGAAATAGATCTATACTAGTCTCCCTTTATTTATTTATCAGTACAAATACAACACACACACACAAACACATATAATTGTGTTACAACCCCTGGTATGCCCATATATATGCTGGTTTTGTTGTATTCAGCAGCCTGAAGATGGCAAGTGAGATCTTGCCGAAACGTTGCCAAGACAATCTCAATCCTACACGGGAAAAGACCCGAATACAACAAAACCAGCATACCTACCTACACCCGTGAAAATCTACAAAAACAAATAAATATATATGTATTTGTGTTACAACCCCTGGTATTACCAGTAAGGGTATGGCTAGCTGATGAGAGCTAATTAGCTCGAAATAGATCTATCCTAGTCTCCCTTTATTTATTTATCAGTATAATTACAACATATATATATATATATATATATATATATATATATATATATATATATATATATATATATATATATATATATATATATATATATATATATATATATATATATATATATTTGTGTTACAACCCCTGGTATATATATTTGTATATATATATATACACTTTATTATGTTTTTGTTGTTAACCCACTAGGAATCGGGTTTGACATAAGGTGGCATAGAAGGAAAATAATAAAATAAGTTTAAAAGCTTGCACAAAACATATGTAAAATATAATCTGCAGGCAATGGTTTCAAAGTCAACCGGGGAGGGAAGGGCAGAGTGAAGATCAAAGCAGTGTTGCAGCATCGGCACATGGCAGTCCCAAAGGGGGGGAGGGAGCTTACCTTAAGTCTGTTGACACTCCGAAGAAAGCTTGAAGGATTCATTTCTGTGGAAAGCAGCCGTTGGGTGTAAGAGGATGGCTAATCTTCCATCACAGTGATAGCACTGTCATAAAACGATTTCAGTATAACAAATAATGTTTGTTTCCTTACTGCAAACTCACAAAGCATTCATCAACTAGTTTTTCCACTTCGTTCTTTTGTGCCACTTTCATTCCAGCTTATCCGTGGAAGTGCTGTCACCTAGTGGCAAATAACCTTTAAAAAATGCAACAACCCAGTCGTGGGAAAGATGCTCTAAAATTCAGTAAACGGTGATGAATGTAGGCTGTAATTCCATTCTTTTCTAAACTGGAATGACGTTCTTGGAATTTATCCTTTTCCTGATCCCACAGAGGTAAATTGAAAGATAATTAAGTTGTTTTGTGACTTTCAGCAGCCACATATATAGATAATTATCCCATTGGTTTGGTTCATTTGCATCTTTTCTTCCAAGTGGCTTAAATGTGATTCACAGAAGTTCAGTACAGAAAGTCCTCAACTTACGACCACCATGGAGCCCAAAATATCTGTTGCTAAGTGAGACATTTATTAAGCGAGTTTTGTTCCACCTTGCGACCTTTCTTGCTATGGTTGCTAAGTGAGTCACTGCAGTTCTTAAGTCAGTTATATAATTGTTGCATGACTCCGGCTTCCCCATTGACTTTGCTTCCCAAAAGATTGCAGAAGGGGATCACATGATCTCGGGACCAGAGATGGTATTCAGCCAGTTCTGACCGGTTCTGGAGAACCGGTAACAGAAATTTTGAGAGTTGGGAGGGAATGGGGATTTTGCAGTATCCTTCCCCTGCCACGCCCACAGAGCCGGTAGTAAAAACTTTTCAAGCCCACTACTGCTCGGGACACTGCAACCATCATAAACAGGAGCCAGTTGCTGAGGACTACCTACAATTTATTAAACACTATTTATAGATGGCTGTTACACAATTTAACCTTGTAAAATGGCAATTCCCCATTTTTAAAAAAATAAAAAATAAAACCTGAATAGATGCTGAACTGAAAGGAAGCCTCCATCAACTCTGAATGGTTAAATACACTAATATCCACAGTATTAATATTTATAAAGGCTTGCTGAGTGTCTGAAAAAAAATCATACATATTTTATCCTTGCAATCTTTAAAATATTCATGAAAGGTTTGCCAATATGACTAATTTCAGGTTCGATGGAGGACACGGAGACATTATTGTCTGTTTAAGGTCACTGCTGAATTAATGACTGATGAGAAGTTTGAACCGGGGACTTTCTGATTCATATTTTTTGCATTATTTATCCCATATCATGGTTTTCTAATTCTATAAATTTCCCTGCGAAGTGTAAAACAAGCAGTGATACTTAAACTAAGATCTGGGAACCATCAGATGACCCACTTCTGATGTGCATAGACCAGGGGTGTCCAAACTTGGGAACTTTAAGACTTGTGGACTTCAACTCCCAGAATTCCCCAGCCGGCTGGGGAATTCTGGGAGTTGAAGTCCACAAGTCTTAAAGTTCCCAAGTTTGGACACCCCTGGCATAGACTGTAACTGGCTGGCCAGAACCACTTGCTAGGTTCTTCTGTACAAATGATTATAGCAATAGCAAATAGCACTTAGATTCACAGTACTTTCCAGCCCTCTCTAAGCGGTTTACAGAGTCAGCATATTGCCCCCAACAATCTGGGTCCTCATTTTACCCACCTCGGAAGGATGGAAGGCTGAGTCAACCTTGAACCTGGTGAGATTCGAACTGCCTAACTGTAGGCAGCCGGCAGAAGTAGCCTGAAGTACTGCATTCTAATCACTGCGCCACTACGGCGCATAATACAAGAAGCAATATGAATATGAATATTTGGAAAATTGCTGATAGTGAACAGGCCTTGAGTCTGATGTGCTACGTGAGGGGAATTTGTAAACTCAAGTGCAAATAAATAAATGAATATTTAAAAATGGGACTTAACTGGATTGGAGATCTACTTACCACTAGCTTCTTAATACCGTAGCATACTATTGAATAATATTCTTAATCAGCACGTTTGCACCAAGAGTGGCTATTATTATGTTCTTAAGATAATTAAAGAAGTAAATAAATACTTAATTTTGGATTATTTTTAAAATTCAAACTAAATTAAATTTAGTTTTAAAAGACATTTAAAAATGGGGAAACACACAGAAATGCAGTTATAAAAGCAAAGGTAAATGTTCCCCTCACACATTTGTGCTAGTCGTTCCTGACTCTAGGGGGCAATGCTCATCTCCATTTCAAAGCCAAAGAGCCAGCGCTGTCCGAAGACGTCCCTATGGTCATGTGGCCGGCATGACTAAACGCCGAGGGCGCACGGAACACTGTTACTTTCCCTCCAAAGGTGGTTCCTATTTTTTCTACTTGCATTTTTACATGTTTTTGAACTGCTAGGTTGGCAGTCCCTTTGGGGAGAGGGGGCGGTATAAAAATCGAAATAAAAGGTAAAAGGTAAAAGGCAGAAGCTAGGACAAGTAACAGGAGCTCACTCTGTTATTCAGCACTAGGGATTTGAACTGCCAAACTGCCAACCTTTCTGATTGACAACCTCAGCATCTTAGCCACTGAGCCACCCTTCAATGCAGTTATAATTATGCTCTTATTCTCCAAAACAATGGATAGACAAAAATGTACCCAGTGGGATGTCTCATTGAATGGGTCTCTCCATTTTCTCATTGGTCCACAATGTAGAGTTAACCACCTTGTCCACATCCAACATTTCTGGATGCCTGGACATTTTGATGTCTCATCCTGTGTCTAGTAGCAGATTCTGCAACTGGTTTCTAGTCATATTCAGTTGCTTACAGGTAGTAATCAAATTATATCCGTAATTTAGCTGGAACTGGGGTTGAAAATCATGCCACTTGTTAAGCAGAACACCATGTGATCATGCTTGAGTTTATGACCTTTTTTGCAATGGTTGTTAAATGAATCACCATGGCTGTTAAGTGAATCCACTGTCTGCAATGACTGTTTTTTAATAATAATAATAATAACAACAACAATAATAGTAATAATAATAAGTCACATGACCGCAGGATCCTGCAATTGGCCATAAATGTGGGCTGATTGCTGAACACCCAAAATGTGATCAGGTGAACCCAGAGGGTGGGGGAAGTGGCCCTTGGAACTTCAAATCTGGTTTGTAAGTACCTTGAGGAGGTCTGTTGTAACGTTGGATAGTTAACTAAGTAACCGGCCATAAGTCAAAGACTACCTATAACCAGGATGGTGGAGCTCTGGCACATGTGCCACAGGTGGCACATAGCGCTCTCTCTGTGGACATGCAAGCCGTCACCCCAGTGCATTTCTGTGGCAAATGCGCACACGCTTCCCACCAGCCAACTAGTCGTTGGGTCTCTGCTGTACATGCGCAGGGGATGGAGTGCATGCGGGGGGAGCGCATGCATGTGCAGGGGGGTGGGACATGTGTGAAGGATGGGGTGCATGTGGGTGACTTGCGTGTGCATGTGCGGGAGTGGCACAGGCCCAGGGGCCGCACAGACATTGAATTTTGTGGGTTCGGGCGCACCCCTGTGCATTTGCGCGCGGACAAACTTTGGGCACCCAGTCCGGAAAACGTTAGCCATCACTGACCTCTACTGTCGAGACCTCTGAGTGATTGCAAACCATGCCACATATAGTTTATAGTTTTGGCGTCTATAAAATGTCTGTGATCATGAAACTCGCATAGAAAGGTGAACATTTCATTTCCTATAGCAAGGAGGTATTTTTTTTTATCATTTATAAATTATATCAGGAGGACATGTATTGTACCTTGAGTCAAAAGTGTTTCTGTTTGGTTTTGGCAGCTTTAAGAGTCTGGTTTGCAGGGTAAGAAGCGAGAAAGTGAGAAAGAAAGAAAGAAAGAAAGAAAGAAAGAAAGAAAGAAGAAAGAAAGAAAGAAAGAAAGAAAGAAAGAGAGAGAGAGAGAGAGAGAGAGAGAGAGAGAATGTGGCCTGATATGGGTGTGGGAAAGTGTTGAATGGTGTTAGAAGAATAATTGGATGTTCCAACTTGAGCCAGGGTTGCACAAGAATAAATAAAAATGAGATCCAGACATCTGTGAGGAAAGAAGAAATAATGATTCCTAAAAGCATATAGTTTGCTTTCAGGAACAGCTGCATAGAAGTGGGGTACAGCAACAGACTTTTATAGGGGATCTGTCCTGGTGTGGAAGTGTCAGGGGTTGGGTTCCTGCCAGTTCTAGCCTCTTCTATAGAAGAGGTTCCACAAATCTACCATGCCATTTAGAACCGGTTCCAGCTCCCTACCCCCGCCCGTCCGCACATCATCAAGATAAAGAGCGAGAGGAGGAATTCTGGGAGTTGAAGTCCACAAGTCTTAAAGTTGTCAAGTTTGAACACCCCTGGGGTTTTTTTTCTAAAGGGTTAGGGGTGCAAGGGTCTTGTAACTTCACAGCTTTAAGACTTGCGGGCTTCAAATGCCAGAGTTCCTGAACCAACATGACCGGAGGAGGAATTCTGGGAGTTGAAGTCCACAAGTCTTAAAGCTGTCGAGTTTGAACACCCCTGGATTTTTTTTCTAAAGGGTTAGGGGTGCAAGGGTCTTGTCACTTGATGGCTTTAAGACTTGCGTGCTTCAAATGCCAGAGTTTCTGAGCCAACATTTTGGTTGCTAAGCAAGAGCGTTGTTAAGTGATTTTCACCACATTTTACAAGTTGGCCACGCCCATCCAGTCACATGACTGCCAAGCCACTCCCATCTGGTCACATGGCCGGCAAGCCACTCCCACCCAGTCACATGGCCGGCAAGCCACTCCCACAAAGCAGGCCACACCTACAGTAGAGGTTCCAAAAAATTTTGAAACCCACCACTGTGAAGTGTCTATGTGCTGATTCTCGGGTGACACTTGAGGTGTGTGTGTGTGTGTGTGTGTGTGTGTGTGTGTGTGTGTAGATATGTATTCTGGTGAACATGCAGTTCTGCTGGGAGGCCTAATTTAACTAACTCCATTTGTGTTTACAAACTTTATCTTTTGTATGTAGATTAGGTCTGAGTAACTTATTTGGGGTTTTGAAGACCTTTGAGTAACCTTTGCTATTTATACTTGATTAATTTAGTTTCAGCTTGACTATCAATTATCTAGTGGAGACACAATTCTCAGCCCATTGTGGATTCTGTTAACATTTTAAGGGAAGATGGAAACAGTATAAAGAATAAACTATGTTTTCATATAAAACTTCTCACAATGACTGCCAGGCGCCATGTTTATTTAAAGTTGATGGGGAGAAATATTATGTTATTTCACTCGCATAAAATTGCTGTTACAAAAATTGCAATTCACAGAAAATTGGAAAAATTGTAACTATTCCATTGCAACACACTAATTCATGAGTAAGGTTAGAAAGGAAGTCCAAATATAAGTTTTTTTTAAAAACAAAATTAGCTCTATCTCTTCTTTGCAGCCCTGAGCTGAGGGTGGATTTAAATAAGCAAAACGAATCATCATATAATCTTTGAGAGGTCTTTTTCTTCAAAAATGTGTCACTGCCGCCTCGGCTGTGTGACCCCATGTTTAAAAATGCTTGTTAGCTTTTCAAAGGGTATTTTAAAACGACTTTATACTTGACTGCTTGTATGGCCCTTGAAAGTTGACTCAGGAAGGATGAATCAGTGAGCTTCACCGCTGGTGGTCTTGGAGATAAGCAGCGAAAGCGGGACGTCTTTGTTGTGATACACACTCTAATGACTAGAGGCACAATTAACAGAAAAAAAATGTTTTGACCAGAAGTATTTGACTAGGGCAGGGGTGTCCAAACTTGGCAACTTTAAGACTTGTGGACTTCAACTTTCAGAATTCCCCAGCCAGCAGAGCTGGCTGGGGAATTCTGGGAGTTGAAGTCCACAAGTCTTAAAGTTGCCAAGTTTGGACACCCCTGGACTAGGGGATGCAGTGGCTCAGTGGCTAAGAAGCTGAGCTAGTCGATCAGAGAGGTTGGCAGTTGGGTGGTTTGAATCCCTAGCGCTGTGTAACGGAGTGAGTGTTGTGGTCCATCAGCGGCCTGCAGAGCTGGCAGCAGAGTTGGACAGTGAGGAGGTTGGGGAGGAACATGGGCCAGTCCTGGAGTCTGGGTAAGGAGGCTCGGACGAGGACTCTACATCGGAGGCAAAGAGGGGGCCAGGGCCATCTGGGAGTTATGTACTGCCTCCGGAGCCTCCAGAGTCAGACATAAGCAAGGCACAGGAACAAGGGGAGCCAGTTCCCAGTGGATGCATGGGCAGAGCTGCCAGAACGGAAGAACAGTTAAGACAAGGCTTGGAGATGATTGCCCCCTCCCCATAAGACATAAAGGCTTAAGGCACAAAGGCACATCAGCCTTTGCAGGAAGCAACTTTGGTCATTCTGGTTGGTTTAAACTCTGAAGCTCCGTTTTGACTCTGTGCTCCGTGTGGCCTTGCAAAGCTAATTGGCAATTAGGACTTTGGAAGTGTTTCGAGGGAGATAAAGGTGGGTGCTTATCAGCCTTATCCCGAAAGACTGTGGCAGACTTCTGTTGGACTCTTTACAAACTATTTGTGACTTGTTACGGGCTGTGAATGAACATAATTCATAGCCATTGAAATAAAAAGAGGGTTTTTGGGACTAAGAGTGTGATTTTTACCTAGGAAGCCTAGGTCCGAACAGTGAGTTCCCGTTACTCTCCCAGCTTTTACCAACCTAGCACATAAAAGCACGTAAAAAATGCAAATAGAAAAATAGGGACCACCTTTGGTGGGGAGGTAACAGTGCTCCGTGCGCCTTCGGCATTCAGTCATGCTGGCCACATGACCATGGAGACGTCTTCGGACAGCACTGGCTCTTCGGCTTTGAAACAAAGATGAGCACCACCCCCTACAGCAGCGATGGCAAACCTTTTTTGACTCACGTGTCATAAGTGGGGGGAGCGCAGGGGGGTCGTGTGCAAGCGTGCCGCACCCATAATGCAATGCGCAACCCCACAGTGCACATGCAAGCATTACAGGTGCAACTCCCCATTTTTGCATGCTTTTTTCGCCCTCCCCAGGCTCCAGAGGTTTTATAGGAGCATGAGGAGGGCGGAAACAGCCTCCCCCGCCCCCCCGGAAGCCCTCTGGAGACTTCAGGGACCTTCAGGAGGCTTCCCTGAAGCCTCTGAAGCAGTCAAAAGGACCCTCTGAGCAAACCGGAAGTCACTTCCTGTTTGCTCGGAGGGTCGTTTTGAGCGCTCCGAAGGCTTCAGGGACCTTCAGGAGGCTTCCCTGAAGCCTCCGGAGCAGTCAAAACGACCCTCCAAGCAAACCGGAAGTCAATTCCTGAAGTTCCGGTTTGCCCGTAGGGCTAGTTTTTTGTGCTCTGGAGGCTTCAGGGAAGCCCATGGAGCCTCTGGAGGGCCTCCAGGGGGCGGGGAAGGCTCTTTTCGCCCTCCCCAGGCTCTTATAAAGCCTCTGGAGCCTGGGGAGGGCAAAAAATTGCTTTTGAAAAGGGTGAACTCAGCTGGCCAGCAGGCGCATGTGCACTGGCCAGCTGACAGGGCAGTGCCTCACGTGCCCTGACAAATGGCTCCGCGTGCCACCTGTGGCACGCGTGCCATAGGTTCGCCATTACTGCCCTAGAGTCAGGAATGACTAGCACATATGTTCAAGGGGAACTTTTACCTTTACATTATTTGACTAATTACGTTATATGCAACGTGCACTGCCGTCTGTGATTTAAAGATTGAATTATGGGGCAAGCAGTGGCATTGAGAATGAGAAAAGGACGCTTAAATCTTCCCTCTTGGTGAAGATTCTTCCTCCCAGCATAATCATACATGTAGTCCTTGACTTACAATAGTTCATTTAATTTCCGTTCAAAGTTACAACACCACTGACTTATCACTGTTTTTCACACTTACGACCACTGCAGTATCCCCATGATCACACGATCAAAATTCAGTCTCTTTGCAATTGACTCATATTTATCACGGTTGCAGTGTTCTGAGTCACGTGATTCCCTTTTGCGACCTTCTGACAAGCCAAGTCAATGGGGAAGCCAGATTCACTTAGCAAGCGGGTTACTGATTTAACAACTGCAGTGATTCGCTTAGCAACTGTGGCAAGAAAAGTTGTAAAATGGGGCAAAACTCACTTAACAAATGTTTTCCTTAGCTACAGAAATGTTGGTTTCAATTGTGGTCGTATGTCGAGGACTACCTATATTTGGAAAAGAAGATCTTGCTGTAACCAATAAGTTATTTCTGTATTTTTGTATTTCGTTGTATTTAAGTACAATGACAATAAAGATTATACTTATATCCTCTTAAAAGTTATTCCCATGCTAGAGATAAATGTGGGGAATTTTCCTAAAAGATGTAGCCTGGCAAGAAAGGATTACATAGCCAAATATAT
Source organism: Natrix helvetica (assembly GCF_964273705.1). Taxonomy (NCBI): domain Eukaryota; kingdom Metazoa; phylum Chordata; class Lepidosauria; order Squamata; family Natricidae; genus Natrix; species Natrix helvetica. The sequence goes on along the minus strand of NC_138558.1, from coordinate 63,297,902 downwards.
ATATATAGTATGACTTTTTAGAATGTATAATACAGATAATAGTTGGGGGCAAGATGCTGACTCTGTAAAACACTTACAGAGAACTGTACAGCACTGTAAAGCGGTATACAAGTCTAAGTGATATTGCTGCTATTGCTAATTCCTTATCTTCAGTTTAAATGCATACTGGCTGTACATAATCTTGCCAATTCTTATGCTAGATGTTATGATGATATTAATATTATTGTTTATTAACACAACAAAGATACAGCAACAATATAATAGCAATAGCACTTAGACTTATATACTACTTCACGGTGCTTTACAGCCCTCTCTAAGCAGTTTACAGAGTCAGCCTATTGCCCCCAAAAATCTGGGTCCTCATTTTACCCTCCTCGGAAGGATGGAAGTCTGAGTTAACCTTGAGCAAATCAGGATCAAACTCCTGGCAGTGAGCAGAATTATGCTGCAATACTGCATTCTAACTACTGTGCCACCAAGGCTCTAATAATCAATGTAAGACATTTGCAAGGTATTTATTAATAAATTGTCATCAATATAATAAGCAGTTCCTGGCTCAATTTTTAGGTAGCTATACTACATAACACAAAAGAAGATATTTCCAGCTCCATAAATATCCTGAAAAAAGTAACATTTCAATGAGATGGCAATTAGTTCATAAGGAAAAACAAATTAGTCTTGGTTGCGTTATTGAGGCGAGCAAAAGGGAGTGTGAATTGTAATCATGTTTTTCATCTCATCAGGCATGTCTCTGTGCACATCCCAGAAGGTCACTCCCAACAATTTGAACTGACAAATTAAAATATTGCCAGAAAAAAATAATTTAAAAAGGAACAATCGGAAGATCTGAAAAAGAAAAAAATGAAAAGGAACTGGGTTTCCCTCACATTTTATAAAGTAGGTAAGGGTGCAAATCTCTTTAATTGCTGTCCTTTTCACTATGTTTTTCTCTTTATTATACGGCAGAAAAAGACAGAACATTCCCCCCCCTCCCCTGTGCATTTTCCTTTGAAATTAACCAGCCGTGGCATCATTAAAAAGCAGACTCTATTTGCTGTCATTCATTAGCTAGTCTCAGCTGCTTCTGTCTCAACATTCCTTTGTGGAATATTTCTGCTCCGATATAAACCGTGAAATCTAACTGCAACTCCCTGCTAGGCCCTCGTTTTAATATGTGTATTTTAAAGCATAGAAACAACTTGGGAAATCTGAGAACTCCCTTATGCTCCTATTATAGGGTACATTAAGTTTGAGTAAGTATTATGCAAGGCTTTGTTGGAAGGTCCATCTGGGTTCAGTTCCAAGCGGGGGAAAAGACACTGGATTCATGGAAACTGCTTGGAAAGGTGGTTTAATGGTGGACAGGAGACGTGATTTGAGATCCTGGGCAAAAAAAAAAAAAAAAAAAAGGGGTGTGTGTGTGTGGGAAGGGCAGAGAGTGCCTGAGTTTTATGCCCTCTGTTGGGCTTTGAATTTGAGCTTGTGTTCTGATTGGTTGTCAGACTCCCATGGGGCCATGCAGGGGTAACTTTGTAGGTTGTCTGCGTCCCAGGCTTGGTTAAGCCTTGCTGGGTGATGATGTAATGAAGGGGCTTTGAGCAATTCTATTATGGCTCTACTTGAAGGAGGTAGATCTTTGTTATGTAGAATAGACTGCCCCAGGCCTTAATGGCCCATTAACAAAGGTGTGTGTATGTGTGGTGGAAGTTTCTGCCTCCCTTTTAGGGGAAATATTCTTCCCTTTCAATATTTCCTAAAATATTTCATTTTTCTAGAAGAGGGATGGGTGCTAACTTCCTACAGCTTAAATAATGAACGTTTTCAGGAGCCCAGTTTATAATTACCATTTATTTATTCATTGATGGCCTTCAAAGGAAGCAGGGAGATCAAACCAGTTGCATCTGTTCCTGTTCTTTTCTTAGCCCACAGCTGGGCATCACCAACAAGTAGCTTACAATTAGCTGAGACAACACACGCCTGTTGCCTTTAATTTGCCATCTACGTTAGGGATGGTTGTTACTGCATTGTGGGATGCCGTACTCAATCGTACATGCAAATCCTATTCAAAAAATGTTGGCAGTAAACCGGGGAACATCTACATCAAACAAAAGTTTAATGTATGGTAAATAGCAGGCAAACAAGGAAGGTAAGATATGGAAATAGGGCTGGTAGGAGTTATAGCAGTCCAGCTAAAAGGAAACTGGCAGGAGGGGGGAAAATACCATACAATTGGCACAAAGTTGGGGCGAGGGTTACTAAATTGAAATTATGTTAGTAACATTGCTAATTATATTATAGTGAAGGGGTTCACCTATATAATTAAGTGTTATAATTTTTTCCAGAGGCTTTTTCCACATCTAATGATGCCATTAGAAATTGACCTTTCTTTTTATTGTATTATTTCTGCAACTAATTTGATGTTGCAGGCCGCTTGCATCATTTTTATAAACCCTGCATGATCTTCCTAAATAATGAACAATGCAGCTTGCTATATAGTCCACTTGCTAAGTCTGCTGTTAAAATCTTTGCAACTACTTTAATCAATGAAATCGGATGATAACAGTACCAGTGGTTTTATTTCAAGAACTGACTTGTACATCACCAAAATTGGTCCACTCTAGCTTATATAATTTTTATTAAGAACTTTGATTATAATAGTAAAACTTAATACATCTTAAACTTAAAATAAAAAAGAGAGAGAGTAGAACGGAGTAAAAAGTGCAACAAAACAACAGTAAAGCAAGGTAAGGTAAGGGTAGAATATATGTTCTAATTGTTCCAGACTCTAGGGGGTGGTGCTCATCTCCATTTCAAAGCTGAAGAGCTAGTGCTGTCCGAAAACATCTCTCTGGTCATTACTAAACGGCGAAGGCTCACGGAACACTGTTACCTTCCCACCAAAGGTGGTTCCTATTTTTCTACTTGCATTTTTACATGCTTTCAAATTGCTAGGTTGGCAGAAGCTGGGACAAGTAACAGGAGCTCACTCCATTATGAAGCATTAGGGATTTGAACCGCTGAACTGCTGACCGTCTGATCAACAAGCTCAGTGTCTTAGCTCCTGAGCCACCATGCCCCTCAAAAGCAAAGCAAAGCAAAGCAAAGCAAAGCAAAGCAAAGCAAAGCAAAGCAAAGCAAAGCAACGCAACGCAACGCAACGCAACGCAAAGCAACACAAAGCAACAACAATTTACTTTATCCTGCTGGGGGAAGGGTTATTGTTTTCACTGAATGTATTTTTATTGTTGGGCTGTAAGTCATCTAGTGCTTGGTTTTAAGATCGGCGGCTGTACAAATGTTTTAAATAAGTAATAAATAAAATAATACAGTTTTCTTGGCAACAGCGTGGAAGAGGTTTGGCAGTCCCATCCTCTGGAAAGGTTTTTCATCATTCCTCTTTAGCATCCACACTTCCATGAAAGTCCCCAACTATGAATCAAGGCTGACCCTGCTTAGATTTTTGGAGTCAAAGTACACACGATGTGAAAGGTATATAACTGGACGTAGCCAGGGGTAGGATTGAAAAATTTTAGCAACTGGTTCTCTGCCTGGTTGTTGGGTGGCCACGGCCTACTCGGGTTCCTGCACCACTGAGGTTGGGGGAATTTTCACCCTCCCCAGGCTCCAGAGGTTTTCTTCGAGCCTCCGGGAGGGTGAAAACAGCCTTCCCTAGGCTCCGGAGGCCCTCTGTAGCCTTGTGTCTGGACTTTCAGAACTTCTGGGAGAACCATTTTTTGTCCTCTTCAGGCTCCGGAGGCATTGCTTGAGCCTCCGGGAGGGCAAAAACATCCTCCCTGGGCTTTGTAGGCCCTCTGTAGGCCAGAAATGGGCCCATTTCCAGACTTCCACAAATTCTGGAAGGCCTATTTTTCGTCCTCCCAAAGCCTCTGTGCTGGCCCTGCACTTACCAGGGATCCAAAATGGGCCATGTGGAGACTCCTGGGAGGGCCGGAGTGGGAGGGGCAGGGGCCAGCCAATCCTTGAAATTACTGTTTCGGTGAAGCAGATGTAAAATTAGCATCCGGCTTGCTCGAACTGGTCTGAACTGGCTGAATCCTACCCCTGGATGTTTGTTTGTTTTGTTTGTTTTGTTTTATTGGACTTATATGCCGCTCTTCTCCCAAAGGACTCAGGGCGGCGTACAGCATTAAAAAACACATATTACAAAAGTTAAAAGGAATTTAGAAACAATCCAAAAAAACAAACCCCATTAATATAACACTAACATTTAAAAAATTAGATAAAATTAACAGGCCAGGCCGGCTTGCTGGAAAAGCCAACTTTTTAGGGCGCCTCGGAAGGACCGGAGGTCAGGGATTATGCGAAGCTCCAGGGGCAGCTCATTCCAGAGGGAATGTAGCGATATTGCTTTAAAAAAAACAATCAAAAGTCATGTCATGTGTAGGGTGATTACTGGAGCTGCATTCAGACCAACATATCCACTGAGGAATTTTCAAATCGACAGTTGTGAAACTCGCCATGAGATTGGGAGCAGTTGCAAACGTTTCGTTTAAATTTGTTTTAAATTTGCTTAGGTTTTGCTCCCTGCTTTTGGTGAACTCTTCATCTGCAGGCAAAACAGAAGCAAGTTCTGTTTGTGTTCCCTTTTCCTTTGTGCTACTTCTCACTTCCCCTCCCTGGCTAGTTATAGTGCAACAAAGTATGAGAACCTCTGTATAGGTTTGGGTTGAATTAAGTGCTATATTTATTTCTGATCGATTATGTGTTATCAAGTTGCTTTTGACTTGACATGACATCTCCATGCCATGGAAATGCAAATGCTCCATTGGATATCGGGCATCTCCCTTCTTGACCGCATCACAAATGACAGCATTCAACAACATTTTGGTGTGGCACCAATTACTGAGAAGATGAGAGAAGGGCGACTCCGCTGGTATGGACATGTCCAGGGAACAGCACCTTCCACCATGACCAAAACTCCCTATCGACTAGAAGTAAATGGCTGGTGATCTCACTGGCATCCCAAACAGAGATGGTAAGACAGCATCAACAAAGATATGCAAGTCACGGGGCTAACTGTGCAAAATGGCATTCAGTGATCCAAAAAGCAGACCCTGCACCTGTGGGACAAAGAAGAAGAAGAGGAGGAGGAGGAAGAGGAGGAGAAGTTGCTTTTGACTCCTAGTGTCTACTTTCTGTAAATCAATTTTCTCCATGATCATCTAATCCTGACCTCTTCTTTCAAGGCTCTCATTGCCACTGTAACTGAGTCCATCCACTTTGATGCTCGTCCTCCTCTTCTATTTTCTTTAGACCTTTTTTCAGAAAGCTGGACCTTCACGTAATGTGTCCAAAGTAGGATGAGCCTGGTCATTTGTGCCTTGACTTGAGAACTTTGGGTTAATTTGCTTAATAATCCTTTGGTTTGTATCCTCGACTCTCCCTGATATTCTCAGGAACCTTCTCCAATACCAAAATTCAAAGGCATCAATACTTTTTTTATCCTCCTACTTCAAAGTTCAACTTTTCGTTCCATGGAGTATCACAGGAACTGCTTCCACAATATGTTTATAGGATTGGATGCATTATAGCATTTGAATTTTTCCAAGGTTTTCATGGCTGCTCACTGGGATGTGACAAATTTTTGGATTGTTTGTTCCTTTATGGTTGATGGTTGATCCTAAAATGCTACCCACCATATAGATATCTTCATTGCTAATTGTAAGTGGCTGTTCTACTTGTTGCTATTAGTTTGCTCTTCCTTATATTTCATTTTAGTCCCCCCCCTTTTTTTACTTTACTTCTTAACTTTTAGTCCTAAGGCTCTCAGATTCTTCGCATTATCAGCCATTAGGTGACATCATCAAGCAGGTTATTAATGTTTCTTCCTCCAATTTTTAAACCTTAGCCCTAATGCCAGTGGAGCCATTAGTTTTACTCAGGGAGTGAAGGTTACACAAATTCTTTTACTGTTTTTTGGGGGGGTGGGTGGGGGGTGGTTTCTGATATTATAACATTGAAGACAGGATTCGTGCTTTGATACTCGGCTTTATAGTTTAGCATAGGGGTCAGCAATCTGCGGCTCCGGAGCCCCATGCGGCTCTTTTAATCTCTCTGCTGCGGCTCCCTGTTGCTCAAAATATGCGTTATACCCGCCAATGTGCGACACCCGCTGGAACGTGATTTCTTGAGCTTTTCAACCTCCGGTAGGCCAAACATGGTGAAATCCAAGAAAAGAAAAGTTTCATAAGAAAATAGAATGCTTACTTCAACTACATATGCTAGTTTTGTGGCCACTCAGGAAATAGTCAGGCATGGGAAGGGTTTTGTATCTCCCGATGTTTTCTTTTTTGTGGGAAATGGGTCCAAATGGCTCTTTGAGTGTTTAAGATTGCCAACCCCTGCTTTAGCATATTGTATGAACCCAGCCATATCTAAGCAACTTTTTACATTTGTTTGGACGAGGATTTTTTTCTCTCCCCAGTTCCCTAAATCTGTTTTATGGGAACAATCTACATCTGGAAAAGTAATCCAGTGTTTCCTAAATATAGGAAGAATTCCCATTTGAGGAAATGTATCTCAAGTCTTTCTTCAGCAGTCATGGATAATATTTTTCTTAAATATAGGAAGAATTCCCATTTGAGGAAGTGTATCTCAAGTCTTTCTTCAGCAGTCATGGATAATATTTTTCTTGGGGTGGGAGGGAAAGAATCAAGATAAAATTCATTCTTATGTGAGCCAATTAAATAATACCAAAGTGGAGTCTTGCTTGATAGGAAGCTAACAACGATGGAGTTTGTAATATTATACTGGATAAATTTCAGAGGGCTTAAGACATCTGAAAACAGCAGTTGCCTTAGCAACTCTCTGTAATGAATGGCGAATTAGAATTCTTCTAATTCTCCAGAAACAGCACTCCTTGTTTCTCATTTATTTTTGTCATTCGGTTTATTTTTATTTTTCATCTTACAAAAAGGAGAGAATACAAAGAATCTTGCAGAAAATCAGAAAATCACTGTTAGCATCCAATTTAATATATTCTGTTGTGAATGCTCTCTTTTTAAACTCACTTGTTGCCTTACCTGATCTTGTAATTCTCCTGATTTTTTATGTTGTTTATGAATTATATTGCTTCAGTAGAGTATCATTATCATTATTATTATTATATGGTATCTATAATGTCAGAATTAACAGACACCAATGGGAAAATCCTTTCGTATCCAGGTCTTGCTTGTTTTTGGAAGCTGGAGGCTGTCTTGGAGAATATGACTGTTGAACTAAACAAACCTTTGGGTCTGATTCAGCATACCGTATTTTTTGGAGTATAAGATGCACTCCCCCCCCTAAAAGAGGATGAAAATACACCAAATGTATAAGACAGCCCCCATCCTTTGGCCTCTGCCTCCCATCAATTTGCCTCCTTGCAGCAAAGAGCAAACAGCCTGTTTCGGTTTCAGCTTCAGCACAGCCTGATTAGCACAAGCAGCTGATTGTTGGTTGGATCAGCTGGCCGACCACCAGCTGTTTCAGGCTGCAGGGATTGCCGTTGCCTATTGCCACCTCCGTGCCCCCCGTTTTCAGCCTCCATTTGTCCCACTTTCCACCCATTCCGATCCCCACTGCCTGGAACGGGCAGAAAATGCAGCACGCAAAGGCCTAAAACAGGATGTGCGGAGGCTGAAAATGGGACCCATGGAGGCAGCAATAGGCTATGGCAATCCCTGCAGCCTGAAACAGGTGATTGTTGAGAGGCCAATCCAACTGACAATCAGCTGCTTGTGCTAATCAGGATGTGCTGAAATTGAAATTGAAAATTTTTGCGCGCACCGAACCGGCAGTAATCCCGGGAGCAACCCACCCCTGATGCAAAGCATGGCTTCTGGTCCTCGATTTATGACCCAATTGGGACCAGAATTGTGGTTGCAATGTATTTGGGGTTGTAAATCCAGGCACAATGTGATGGGACTTGATGTTTTGACGGTTGGTGGTCAAGCAGATTTCACAGTCATAAATCAAATCTACTGTTCTGAATGGGCATTTTTCTTACTATAAACAGGTTGAAAAGTAGTTGAAAGATTATTTTATGAAAAGAAAATCTGTACTTTCTAATCTCTTTAAAATACTCTGCTTTCGGCTACATGTCTGGAATGAAGGAATTTAAAATGTAGGAGTTGAAAACATTCTGAGCTGCTGACTAATTATTACCTCCTTTCTATATTCTTTTCTAGATTTGGGGAGCCAGATGGGGCCCTCTTTTTAAACCTGTCTGCCCTTTCTTGACTTCTCCTGCCATGCCAGTTTTGGTCATTCTGATATATTTTCTGAGATTTAACCTGTTAACAGAAAACAGACACTGAGACATTTTACATTATTTTTCCCCCCAATATTCTCTTGTGTTACAAGGAGCAACAATGATATTGTTGGACAGTGAATACAGAAGCACACTCAGTACAGAAAGCACTTGTACATACCAATCCAAACATGTTTCTTATTGATTAGACTGATCATGTTTGTGGTCATTTCAAAGGTGGCATTCAGCCAGTTCTGACCGGTTCTAATGAACCGGTAGCAGAAATTTTGAGTAGTTCAGAGAACCGGCAAATACCACCTCTGGCTGGCTCCACCCCCATCTATTTGCTGCCTCCAGAGTCCCAGCTGATCAGCGTCCCAGCTGATTGGCTGGGACTTCTTCTGATGCCCTGCACAGGAGAACGGAGCTGGAAAGCAGGTTAATGGGGTGTGGAGGGAATAGGGATTTTGCAGTATCCTTGCCCTGGAGTGGGGTGGAAATGGGGATTTTGCAGTATCCTTCCCCCAGGAGGGAATGGGGATTTTGCAGTATCCTTTCCCTGCCTTGCCCACCAAGCCACGCCTATCAAGCCATGCCCACCAAGCCACACCACGCCAACAGAACCAGTAGTAAAAAAAAATTGAGTCCCACCCCTGGATTAGACGGATGTGTTCGTGTTTGTAATCATTTCCAATTCCTCCTTACTTCCAAAACTGCCTTTGGTACTTTGGAAGTTGATCTCATTTTAGCTTCCTCTGATCTAACATCATACACGGTCTTTCATTCTTTTCTTTCTTAAAATACTTGATCTAGCTGTATTCAGTCCACACATAATTCCCTCATAAAGATTTTCTTTTTAAAAATAATCTAATAAATAAAATCCACAAATCCTTCTGCAAATGGCTTCATTACTTTTATTCGTCTTTGCAGGCATATTCAGCAACATAAAAGTATTCCCACATTAAATATAATCAGGCTTTCTCAGTTTTAATTCTTAAGAATCCGTATTTCTTGGACTTCTGCTTCCGCTGCTGATCGCGACGGGCAGGCTCTGCTCACCCCGCGCTCTCCTGGTGGGCCCCTCACCCCTTGGGGGGCACAGGACGCCCCGTAGAGGCTCCTGCCGAAGGGGCGGCACCGCGGGGGATCCCCTGAGTCGGCGGCAGCTGCCTCCCCGCATCGCCCTAGGCATCGGGAAGCATGATGGGGAGGCGCTCTGGCATCTTCGTGAGGAGGCAGCTGGAAGAATGAGCGATCAGAAGGACGCGGCTGCGGTGCGGTGAGGTGGAAACTTCTCTCCATTCCCTTTGTCTGCTTGTAAAGAAATTGCCAGCTAATTAAAACTCTCTTTCAACTCGGCTTGGAGAAGCGCAGCTGGAGGGAGGGGGATTCCCCCCCCCCCTCGGACAGGCAGCTGTAAACTGTTTTCACTCTCAGCCCTAGGGGAGGAGGCAGAGAGAGAGCCAACTAATGACGCCACGCTCATAGCAAAGGCGAATTTTGGACTGTAACCCTATAAATGAAATGATGATCTGAAAACTTTGGAAACTTTGAAAACGTTTTATTATGCCTCCTAACCCCGAAGCTGGCAGGGCAAGATGGCACACTTCCGTTGTCTTTATAAACAGTGAAAATTGACTCCACCTATAGAACTTCAGGCTTCCGGTCTTTGTCTCCGTGCTACTCAGACAAATCTCTTGTTGATTTGGATTTTTTGGAATCCCTGGAGTGAAGGACTTATTACTCCATTGCCAGAAAGTGTGACCAGAAAAATCTCCTTCTGCCTGGACCTTTAGTCTCCCGAACTCTCTTGGCGGTTCTACCCCTCTGACTGATCTTTCTCTGCATTGACTCTGAACTCTTTATTGTTCATAAAATGTCACGTAAAAAACCACCACCTGGGAAGCCCGGCTTTGCTGCCTCTGCCCCAACATCCACAACATCTAGTCCCAGTACACAACCAACGATAACATCTTTGATGCAGCCTAAAACTACTGAGACTGATTTTCAACAAATGTTTCAACAAATCCTAGAGGGACAAGAGGAGATAAAAAGGCAATTAAAAGAGATGAAAGAAGAACTTAAAGAGAATCAGGACCAGACCAGCAAAAACTCACAGAGACTGGATCTTTTGGAGGGGGGGATGGCTGAGATGAGGGGGGGGGGGTGGAAGGGGTGCAGAAGGGGAACAAAGAGCTTGAGATCCAACAGATGAAAATAGAATTTGAAAGAATGTCCTTTTACCTTAGATTTCAAAATGTGGTTGAGACAGATGATGAAGATATAAGGGACATTATGACAAGCATTTTAGCTGAATACATTCACAAAGAGAAGCAACAGATGGGGTGGGAACTAGATCTGGTTTATAGAGTAAATTCTGCATATGCTAGAACACACAATGTACCCAGGGAGGTACACATTAAATTTCTTAGAAAGACCACAAGATATGAAATCCTGAGTGCACAAAGGGGGCAAGTTCTGAAATACCAAGATAGGGAAATAACCATTCTGAAACAGATCCCCAAGAAAGTGAGGGAGAAAAGGAAAAACTATTCGCAACTAGCGAAGAAACTTTACCAGAAGGGGGTGTGATTCAGATGGCTGATGCCTGAAGGTATGCTAATATTCTGGGAGGATACAAGAATTAGAATTAACACAACCATAGAGGCACAAGCCTTTATGGAAAAAAATGAAGCACTCCTAGATAAACCAGATGATCTTGCACCAGACATACAGGACACGGGAGGGGCCGGAGCTCTGCCAGCGGGGGGAGAAGGGGCAATACCAAGAAAACTCAGATCACAGAAATGAGCAAGAAAATCTGCTTGATATAAAGTGATTGAAATTATTACCTGAATTTATATGCTGACTAAATATTGCTATTTTGTATTGAATTTTGTTTAAATGTATACTATGAGTATGGGGGGAGGGAACACCTGCCGCACACTGCAGCTGCCAAAATTTGTAACCTTTTCCATTACCCCTTTCCTTTTTATTCCCTAAAAATCAATAAAATTTTGTTTAAAAAAAAAAGAATCTGTATTTCTTCACTGATTCTTAATTAGACTTGTCATAACTTGCCAGGATTACAATTCCCAGAATTCCCATCAATGATAAAATATCAATTTCAGTCAGCTTGGAAATATGACTGCTTTGCTAAAATTGCTTTGTTATGGTTTGTTTCTTTGTTGAAAGTATTTTTATACCACTTCTCGCTACAGAGAATAGCAAAACAGTCTATAATAGAGATGTACAAAATGTACAGTTATAGGAATGAAAATTTAGTTCAGTGCTTCTCAATCCCAGCAACTTTAAGACATGTGGCTGGCTGGGGAATTCTGGGAGTTGAAGTGCATACATTTAAAAATTGCCAGAGTTGAGAAAAACTATTTTAGAGAATAGCTGATGATGTTCAGAGAATGACCACAAGACACTTCCAGTTCAGAATATTAACTTTTTAAAAAACCACGAGATGTCTCCTGGCATGATTGGATTGGCTGCTTGGTTTCATTCAGAGAAAATCCATAAGACTCCAGAATACTGTGGAACAATCCGGTCCTAGAATGATAGGTTTTGCACACACTAATTTTATAATTATTTAGCTTTAGGCTCCATTCCAGCCACACTCCTACTTTCTACAGTGCAGAACAGTGGTGGGTTCCTACCAGTTTGGACCGGTTCAGCCGAACCGGTAGTGGTTTGGTGGCTTCTGCGCATAATTTTTATTGCACTGCGCATGCGCGCATGGTAGTAGTACCTGCCGGAAACCACCCCTGGTGCAGAAGTCTTAATTTTTAAAAAAAATAATTGTTTGATTGAAAGTTTTACAAAGAGTATACAAACTAACACAAAGTAATAAAGAGACAAATGAGAAAAAAGAAAGAAAATGAAAAGAAATAAAAATAAGCTTTTTCAGAAAATATAAATCCAATTATAAAATCATGTCTTACTCTATCATTGCTAAGGAAAGCTTATGTTTTTCTATTATTCAGGTTTTCTTTTTTCTAACCCTCAGCATCACAAAGCAATAAGCTCATTTTTCTCATTTTATGCAAAAAGTCCATAAAGGGTTTCCATTAATGCACCTATTGCAAAGAAATTAAACCGCCTAACTCTGCAAGTTTCACCATCTTCAGCAAGCATTTTTGAACATTTCCACTTTTGAGCATACAGTAGTCTCACTGCACTTATACAGTGAAGAGATCTGAGTGAAGGGTTTTTGTTCTCCACCTCACCTGGGATTCTATTTAAAGCCCTCCTAATCAAGATTACCATGCTGTATCCAAATATATCTTGCAATCTTGGTGTGAAACCATCTCCAGCCGGCATTCCATCATCCAAGACACTTCTGGCCAGGGCCCCAGAAACTAAATCCCTTTCATTTGCATAGCTAGGTCACTGATTCGCAGGCTTATTTTTCCCCCCACTTTTCAATCCTGTTCAATGGATTGAAAGGATGGCTGAGAATGCCATCCACCCTCCCAGGGTCTGGAACATTATTCTGAGATTAGAATGATGTGGTTTTTCGATATTTTTTTTTGCTGTATTATTTGCCCTAGGGTGAAATCATCTGTTGCAACTGGTGCAACTTCATGCATCGTGGTGATAACACGTGAATTGAAACTTGCTAATCGTAACAAACTGTTTCTTACTTGAGCTGTGACCTGCAGTACAATTAAACTTCTACAGGGTAAGGTGCAGAGGTGGTATTCAGCCAGTTCTGACAGGTTCTGGAGAACCGGTAGCGGAAATTTTGAGTAGTTCGGAGAACCAGCAAATAGGCTCCACCGTCCACCCCCACTCCCCCACTGCCTTCTAGCCTCCCAGCTGATCATCTTTTGTTGCCCTGAACAGGAGAACAGAGCCGGAAAGCAGATTAGTGGCATGGGGAGGGAATGGGGATTTTGCAGTATCCTTCAGGGGTGAAATTCAGCAGGTTCTTATAGGTTCTAGAGAACTGGTAGCGGAAATTTTGAGTAGTTTGGAGAACGGCAAATATCACCTAGGGCTGGCCCGAAAGTGGGGTGGGAATGGGGATTTTGCAATATCCTTCCCCTAGAGTGGCGTGGGAATGGAGATTTTTGCAGTATTCTTCCCCTGCCATGCCCACCAAGCCACTCCCACCAAGACACACCACTCCCACAAAGCCACGCCCACAGAAACGGTAGTAAAAAAATTTGAATCCCACCACTGGTAAGGTGCTACCGTTAGCATACCATTGGCATATCTTAGCTAGGGTCATGCATTCCCCGATAGGGTGGGAAATTTTTACCCACCTTTTCCTCTTTGATATTGTTGAACAACAACTCCCAGAAGGCCCTCTAGGACATCATCAATGGTAAGGAATTTTGGGAGATGTAGTTCAGCAGCACCCGGAGAGCCACTACTCCCTAGTTGGATTGCGCTCACAGAAGAGAAGATGAGGTCAGTGGTTACTTTCAGAGGAACTAGTTAGCTTCTTTTTCAGGCATAACTTATTATCATAGGGTCCCACCTTAAGGACACAGAAGAATTTAAGCATCATTACATTCCTCCTTCTTACTGGTACAACTTCTTTTCGGAGGTGACGTTAATTGCAGCATTTTACTGAGTACTGCAAAGTAGTTTTATAAATAGCCTCAGGAAGTACCAGTGTTGAGGGAAAAACAAAGAAAGCCCAGAATTTCTCCAGGACCCTAACTAAACAAATATCAGTTCCACACGTACATAGCCTACAGTGTTAATGTAAATAATATTTCTATCTTGGTACAATTACTGGGGTATTTTAATATGCTTTGCATATTTTTTGTCCTGTTGCCAAACCCTATTAGTTTCATGTTGCATTTCTCCCAAAGGAAAAAAAAAACTTCTCTTTGTGTCACAAGTTGTGCTTTCTAACTCTTGCGTAAGACACATCTGTGGATCTGCTGAGATTTGTCACTGAGTATGTTATCACAAAGGTGACAAAACTGATGGACATTTTTCTTCAGAGCACAATTAGCCTTTAGGTTATGATAAGCAACAAGCAACGCTGTTCTCGTTGTTTTGTTAGAACAGCTGCTATGACTTTCCCTAACACAGGAGATCTTGCCAAAATACCACAGTGGGTGAGGAGAACTATTGACCTAAGACAATTGACATTTTTCTTTCAAAAATCTTGAAGAACAAGGATGGTCATTCCCAGTGGTGAGTTCCGGATCCCGGTGCAACGGGTACGGTGCAACGGGACCAGGTGTCCACCACATGAACACACGCAGCGCATGTGCACATGTGCACAGCGCATGCATGTGTACTTACCGCCCGCAACCATCCGTGATGCCTCCGCGATGCTCCAGCTGCTCGGCGGAGCATTGTGCAGGCGCTGTACGCTCCGTGTGCGGAAGCCCCAAAACCTCAAGTACTGGTAAGGAGTGCGGGCGGGCGAGTGGGCCCTCCGGAGCACTGTACCAGAACGGTACCTGGTGCTCCTGGCAGGCACCGGTACGCCCGTACCGGGGCATACCAGTTGTATCTCACCACTGGTCATCCTACTTTGACAGGGCAAAAAAATGTCTGCTTTGTTGAACAACTGAATGTCCCTCAAGTGGGCATAATTGGAGCTTCACATCAAAAAACTAAAGAAATATGTAATTATCATTTGTCTCTTCCATAAGCTGTCTGAATCATGTATATTTATGTATGCTGCAAGGCAACTTTTGGGAAAATTTGTGGCCAGTATCTGATTATAGTTTAATAAAGAATACATTATTCTATTCTATTCTATTCTATTCTATTCTATTCTATTCTATTCTATTCTATTCTACTCTACTCTACTCTACTCTACTCTACTCTACTCTACTCTACCTTTTAATATTCCTATTCCTATTAAATTCAAATTGCTCTTGATGTGTATATAAAGTTCTTTTTGAGTTATATCAATGTTATTCAGCTTTTGCCCTCTATTATTTTGGAAAAAGCAATATAGCCATTGATTTACTCTTATTTGAAGGGAACCCTGAAATATGATGGGAATATGAAACCTGAGAAGCAATGCTGGTCATTCAGGGACTTATTTAAGCCTGGTCCACTAAGGAATCAAGGCTGAAAACTTAAACCTAGCTCCACTTAAAGGAAATTTGCTTTACCACAGGGATGTTCTTTGGGGTCTCTATGGTGGGCCCAAGCAACAGAGAACAGAGCCCGCATACTGTCAGGGATGTCTGTACAGTATGATAAATAAAAAGTCAAGATGGTGACTGTAATAGTTACATCAAAACTCGGTGATGCACATAAAAACCAGGGTGTGCTTCAATCGCCACTGCCACCATCTTGATTTTTCTAACTCTATCCTGCACAGGACAAAACAGAGGAGGGATGGATAATCACAGTTTGATCCAGAGCTCAAAACAACACAAGCTTGACACATCAAAACCAGATGAGGGTTAAAGTTAGGTCAAAAAGTGAAGGCGGATGAACTCAACTGAAAGGCATTTCCAATCCTGACCTGTTTTAGTGCAATTTTTCATTCCAGAGCTGTCATAGCTCTGAGGAAAGGATATGCTCTGTTGAGAAGAATGTGAAGAATGCAGGAAGTTATAGCTCCAAGAGAATAATCTTCCAGAAGTCCTAGGGCCCCAATGCAGGTGCTTATTAGCCTAGGGACCCAATGAAGCTATGGCACTTTGGAGGTAGCTAATGGAGCAGATAACACCCCACCTGTATTATTTTGGAAAAAGCAATATAGCCATTAATTTACTCTTATTTGAAAGGAACCCTGAAATATGATGGGAATATGAAACCTGCGCATTTTGCTCCCTCCCTCTCCCTCTTTGTCAATCTTACTTTGCCTGAATTTTAAATTTAAGATCCCTATTCATTTTTGAAAAAAAAAATTATAGGGAATTTCAATGAATGTCTTTGCCTAGAGTTGCTCTGGTGATATGAGTGGCATATAAGTTTGGTAAATAAATAAATGAAATATAATGGCTTAAGCCAGCCTTCTGTTACCTAAGAGAGGATCTTGGATGGGCTGTGTATCTGTGAGGACATGCTGGAACAATAACAGTTTGGCACTCAGCAGCAAGTTTCCAGATTGTGGCACTGGGTGCCAGGAGCTTAATTAAATGTAACTGCTTTTAAACTACTGTATGACATATGGTGACAGGTGGTAAGAACACCTTAAGTAAACAAATAAGTAGTTGGACGTTGGTGTTTTATATCATTTGGTACTAAAAAGTTAAGAAATTAAAAGACGATTGCTCCTGGGGAGGAAAGCTATGGCAAATCTAGAAAGCATACTAAAAAGCAGAAACATCACCCTGCCAACAAAAGTGTGTCTAGTGAAGGCTATGGTTTTCCCAGTTGCAATAGATGGCTGTAAAAGTTGGACCATAAGGATGGCTGAGCACCAAAGAATTGAGGTCTTTGAATTCTGGTGTTCCATAGTTTTGTGATGATTTGGCCAAATGTCTTCACTAGAGGAGAAGACTCCTGTGAGTCCCTTGGACTGCAAGGCAATCAAACCAATCAGTCCTAGAGGAGATCAACCCTGACTGCCCTTTAGAAGGCCAGATCCTGAGTATGAAACTCAAATACTTTGGCCACCTAAAGGGAAGGAAGGACTCACTGGAGGACAGCCTCATGCTGGGAAAGATTGAAGGCAAGAGAAGAAGGGGATGACAAAAAATGAGGTGGCTGGATGGAGTCACTGAAGCAGCAGGCGTGAGTTTAAATGGACTCCAGAGGATGGCAGAGGAGAGGAAGGCTTGGAGGAACATTGTCCATGGGGTCGCGATGGGTCAGATACGACTTCGCAGCTAACAACAACAAAAAGTTTGCCAGATTTGATGGAGAGGCAGGTAACAGCATTGCAACAGTTTGCAAAGCGAAACATGGAAGGGGAATGAATTTCATGCAGCTGGAAGCAGATTGTGAGATAGGGTTGATATGATTTGTGATGGAATGGGACAACTTGCCACTTCACCACGGGACAACTTTCTGTGTTCAACAAATACAGAAGTTAAATTAATTTTGATGGAATCATGGCCAATAACAATAAAACAAAGAAAATCAATCCAGAAATACAAGGGTTACAATCATTCGTATGAAAACATGATTCCGCCCCCCCCCCCCAAATAAAAGTACCTGAAGGAAACAATTAATATAGCATTGTATTCTCCTGTGGTGATTTGTCCTGCAACGAGGTGGAGGTGGCAAATTGGACATGGTGAGTTGGCCACAGTGAATTATCCTGAACCCAATTTGTGAAGTAATTGTGAATTACTCAAGTCTGAGTAATTCATGGATTAAAGCTGTTACAGCCTGTGCAAGCCACACCCTGGCCACAAAGAGGTGTTCTGGTGGACCTCTCCAATGATATATATCTATATCTATATCTATATCTATATCTATATCTATATCTATATCTATATCTATATCTATATCTATATCTATATCTATATCTATATCTATATCTATATCTATATCTATATCTATATCTATATCTATCTATATCTATATCTATATCTATATCTCTATATCTCTATATCTCTATATATCTATATATCTATATATCTATATATCTATATATCTATATATCTATATATCTATATATCTATATATCTATATATCTCTATATATATCTATCTATATATATCTATCTATATCTATCTATCTATCTATCTATCTATCTATCTATCTATCTATCTATCTATCTATCTATCTATCTATCTATCATCTATCTATGATATCAGATTGCGTGGATGACTGCGACCCACCACATGTTTATTGGACCCGTGCCCCTCCTGGCTTGTACTGGCGTCCTGGGAGGTTACACGAGACTGGCTCCTGGGCCTAGTGAATGCTTCGCTGAGCGAGGGGTCTCTCCCGGCCGCCTTGAAAGAGGCGGTGGTGAGACCCTTGCTCAAGAAGCCTTCCCTGGACCCTTTGGAGCTGGCCAATTATCGTCCTGTCTCCAACCTTCCCTTTTTGGCGAAGGTTGTAGAGAGTGTGGTGGCCTACCAGTTTCCACGACATCTGGAGGAAAATGATTATCTAGACCCGCGCCAGTCCGGCTTCCGCCCCGGTCACAGCACGGAGACGGCCTTGGTCGCGTTGGTGGATGATCTCTGGAGGGCCAGAGATAGAGGTTGTTCCTCTATCCTGGTCCTATTAGACCTCTCGGCGGCTTTTGATACCATCGACCATGGTATCCTGCTGCGCCGGCTGGAGGGGTTGGGGGTCTGGGGCACCGTTTTGCGGTGGTTCGGCTCCTACCTTTCTGACCGGACGCAGCGTGTGTTGGCAGGAGAAGAGAGGTCGACCCTAAGCCCCCTTACTTGGGTGCCACAGGGGTCGGTCCTCTCGCCACTCCTGTTCAACGCATATATGAAGCCGCTGGGTGAGATCATCCGTGGTTTCGGGGTGGGATACCACCTGTACGCTGATGATACTCAGCTGTACTTTTCCACCCCGAACCACCCCAACGAGGCCATCGAAGTGATGTCCCGGTGTGTGGAAGCCGTACGGATCTGGATGGATGACAACCGACTCAAGCTCAACCCCTCCAAGACGGAGTGGCTGTGGGTACCAGCTCCCCGGTTCAGCCAATTAATTCCATCATTGGCCATTGGGGGCATTCAACTTGCCCCCGTGGAGCGGGCGCGCAATTTGGGCGTCCTCCTGGATGCCCGGCTGTCCATGGATGACCATGTGACAGCCGTGGCAAGGGGGGCGTTCCACCAGGTTCGCCTGGTGCGCCAATTGCGCCCCCTACTGGACCGGGACGCCTTACGCACAGTCACTCATGCGCTGGTGACGTCTCGCTTGGACTACTGTAACGCTCTCTACATGGGGCTTCCCTTGAAATGCACCCGGAGGCTACAGTTGGTCCAGAACGCAGCCGCGCGGGTAATTATGGGGAGTACTAGGTACTCCCATGTGACACCGTTCCTGCGCGAGCTGCACTGGCTTCCTGTGGTCTATCGGGTGCGTTTCAAGGTTTTGATAACAATCTTTAAAGCGCTCCATGGCTCAGGACCTAGTTACCTGCGGGATCGTATTCTGCCCCATACATCCCTGCGACCAATTCGCTCGCACAGAGAGGGCCTCCTCCAGGTGCCGTCCACTAGACAGTGTCGGGGGGCGGCGCCTAGGAGTAGAGCCTTCTCTGTGGCGGGCCCAGCCCTGTGGAATGACCTCCCTCCGGATATTAGGAATACCTCTGACCTCCGCTCCTTTCGTATTAAGCTTAAGACCCACCTATTCCAAGCAGCTGGCCTGGCTCAACTTTGAACTTTGATCTAACCATATCGCTCCTGACGGGTTTTTTAACTGGGTATTTTAATTATATTTAATTATCTAGGGGTTTTTAAATACTGTATTTTAATTGTTTTTATTTATCAGCCGACCTCCTCCTTGTGTGTGTCTCGGTATATGTCTCTGTTATATGTTTGTTTTGTCCACATATTTATTTCATATGTTTCATTGTACGCCGCCCCGAGTCCTGCGGGAGAGGGTGCGGCTAAGAAATAAATATTTATTTATTATTATATTGAATTTCCTCTTTCTCCTATATTTTAAACAGGTATGACTTTTTGCCTTCTCCTTAATTTGGCCTGCTATAATCCCAATTAATGTTTAATACTAATATACATTAATACTCATTGTTAATATTAAATACTAATCAATATTAGCTATACATAGTGTGTGTATATACAGTATGTGTATGTGCGTATTATATATATATATATATATATATATATATATATATATATATATATATATATATATATATATATATATATATATATATATATATATATATATATATATATATATATATATATATTTGTGTTACAACCCCTGGTATGCCTAAATCGAAATAGATCTATACTAGTCTCCCTTTATTTATTTATCAGTACAAATACAACATTTTATATATATATATATATATATATATATATATATATATATATATATATATATATATATATATATATGGATGGATGGATGGATGGATGGATGGATGGATGGATGGATGGATGGATGGATGGATGGATGTAGATGTAGATGTAGATGTAGATGTAGATGTAGATGTAGATGTAGATGTAGATGTAGATGTAGATGTAGATGTAGATGTAGATGTAGATGTAGATGTAGATGTAGATAGATATAGATATAGATATAGATGGATATAGATATAGATATAGATATAGATATAGATATAGATATAGATATAGATATAGATACAGATACATATACAGATACATATACAGATACATATACAGATACATATAGATATATATATATATATAGATAGATAGATAGATAGGTAGATAGATAGATAGATAGATAGATATATAGATATATAGATATATAGATATATAGATATATGTTGTATTTGTGCTGATAAATAAATAAAGGGAGACTAGTATAAATCCATTTCAAGCTATTTAGCTCTCATCAGCTAGCCATACCCTTACTGGGAATCGAACCAGGGCTGTATTGCATATTAAGCAGGAATCTTAGCCACTAAGCCACAGGCTTAGTTTTATAACTGTAGTTGCCCTAATTTTTGTTTATTAAGTCAAGAGCTTGTTCTTTGCTCACTTACCTTCTTTTCCTTTTCTGGACCACTGTTTTAATCACTTTATACTACATCTAATAGGAAAATGGTGATTTAACCTTGGTTTAGCTAAGGTTCTCATCTGATGTTCATAAATTGAATTCCAACTAGCTTGATCCAAGGCCAGTAATTTCCAGGCCAAATTAGTGTAGAGCTAGTGTGTAGGGACACAGTGGCTCAGTGACTAAGACGCTGAGCTTGTCGATCAGAAAGGTCGGCAGTTTGGCGGTTTGAATCCCTAGTACCGCGTAACGGAGTGAGCTCCCGTTACTTGTCCCAGCTTCTGCCAACCTAGCAGTTCGAAAGCATGCAAAAATGCAAGTAGAAAAAATAGGGACCACCTTTGGTGGGAAGGTAACAGCGTTCTGTGCGCATTCAGTGTTTAGTCATGCCGGCCACATGACCATGGAGACGTCTTCGGACAGTGCTGACTCTTCGGCTTTGAAACAGAGATGAGCACTGCCGCCTAGAGTTGGGAACGACTAGCATTTATGTGCGAGGGGAACCTTTACCTTTAGTGTAGAGCAACAAAGATGATTAGGGGACTGGAGGCTAAAACATATGAAGAATTATTGTTAAGAACTGGATATGTTTAGTTTAATGAAAAAAGGATTAGGGGTGTCATGATAGCAGTGTTCCAATATTTGAGGGCTGCCACAAGGAAGAAGGGAGTCAATTATTCTCCTACGCTCCTGAAAGCAGGACAAAAAGTAATGGATTGAAATTAATCAATGTTGGTGACGTAGAAAAGCAGACGCAGACAGGAGTAAGGTTGTGCTGGGAAGGCCACCCGATGGAAGGCACCCCGAAGGGCACCCACCCAGAACATTGTTCGGGGCTCCCTTTTATTGTCAAACTTCTCAGAATAGCAAAAGCTCATTGGACAGAAAATACACTTGGCAACTATTGATTGGTTTACAGATGCATGCTTTCCTCATGAACACCTCATGGATACTTCATGATATAGATACGTGACTCTCTACTTAGTTAATATTTTGCTGCATGGAATGTGATGTCTACGTGTAAATTCCATTGTCTCTTTTTGTAAGCAAAAGAGATTAAGCGCCAAAGGATTAAGAGAGGAAGGAATGTGGATTTTGACTGATTTAATCAATGTGGTTTGCCAACTACTGATTAATCAATTAACCCTACAATCAAGGAGAGAAGAAACCTAGAACTAAGGAGACAGTAGGAACAATTAATCAGTGGAATGAGTTGCCTTCAGAAGTTGTGGAGACACTGGAGATTTTAAAGAAAATATTAGACAACCATTTATCTGAAATTGTATTGGGTTTCCTGCTTGAGCAGGGAGTTGGACTAGAAGACCTCCAAGGTCTCTTGCAACTCTGTTGTTCTGTTGGGACTCTATGAGTTTGCTTTGAAAGACTGATAAGATGCTTCAATGGATGCAGTACAAAACATCTGGTTAATTTCAATAATTAGCCCCAAGGAGGACATTGCAACATTGTTCATTGTTCAAACAGCTTTACCAGGTCCTGGTTTGTTTTTCAAACCCAATTTGGAAGGATGGGTTTAATCTTTAAAATCTACGAAACTCTGTGTAATTTGTGAGCAGGAACTTCAGCCATGATTGCTTTCTGTACACATATTTCATAATATTCTGTTGGCACCACCCTGGCTAAGGAATTATTCATCCTACTCTTTCTTCTCAAGGTCTGCTTTCCACTCTTGGGAAGTAGCTCTCCTTCTGTTCTGCCCACTGGGTTAAGGCAAGACTTTCTGAGGTCTAATCAAGCTTTGCTACCTCGTTTGCTTTCTTTCTTTCTTTCTTAAAAACAAAGGCCCGCAGCCTCCTGTGAACTAAGAGATCTTTAGCTGTTATAATGTACTAAGCCCCATGGGAGATGAAAAATTTAAACGGCTGCAGGAAAAGCAGGAAAGGTGGCGAGTTTGGAAAGCTAGTTGGTTCTCCAGGTGAATGCTGGATAAAAAGAAGCTTTTATTCTGCTCTCTCTCCAGAGATAACCATCTAGCCTGTAGGGTTCTTATACGACATTCTTGCATAATTCCTTTCTGGTATTCAGAGCACGTTGGCAAGTCGATAAGTTGCAAAGGTCTTTTTGAAATAGCTTTTTTTTAAAAAACACCCAAAGAGGATTTCTTTCTCTTTTTCTGAAAAGTGAATGTTTAAAGAAAGGGGTGGGATTGAAAAATGTTAGCAACCAGTTCTCTGCCCGGTTGCTGGGTGGTCGTGGTGGTTATGGCCTACTCAGCCTCCTGCACCATGGAGGGGGGGATGTTTTCACCCTCCCCAGGATCTGGAGACTTTCCTAGCGCCTCCGGAAGAATGAAAACTGCCTCCCCCGGACTCCGGAAACAGGTCCGTTTCCAGACTTCTGGAACTTCCGGGAGGCTTGTTTTTTGCCCTCCCAGAGCCTCCGCGCGGGCCCTGCACTTACCTGGCATGATGAATGGGCGGGGCCAGAGACTCCTGGGAGGGGAGGGGCATGGTGGGCGGGGCCAGCCAATCCTTCCAACTACCAGTGCAATACCAGATGTAAAATTAACATTCGATTCACCTGAACCAGTCCGAACTGGCTGAATCCCACTATGTATAGCTAATATTGATTAGTATTTAATATTAACAATGAGTATTAATGTATATTAAAGATGGAAAAGCCTGTGTAAGCCAGAGGTTTGTTACTAAAAATTGGCGAACAGCTACCGTCTTTCCTTATGGGGATAATCTTCTACTCTTTAAGTAATCAAATGTTCCTCTGTTATATACTAGTTATTTTGAAGGAGCATGACTTATCCCGAGGCACATTTATTTATTTATTAAATTTTATTTACTGCCTATCTCACTGTAAGTCCACTGCAGGCAGCTTATGATAATAAAAAGGGGAAAAAATGAAAGGTGTAAACAGAATAGAAATAAAATAATAGAATAAAATAAACAATGTTGGCAAAGAAACACAAACAGAATAAATACACCAATATCATAACCAAAGAGATGGATGGCTAGAGAGCAGAGAGCAAGAGGGGGAAGTGGGAGTCTGCCATCAATCCCGCAGCCACTGTCTCCTTCAATACCAAAAACCCATTTTTCTCCTCTGCATCTGGGATATTGCCTATATTGTTCTTTCCCTGGTGATTCACTCTAGGATCAAACCTGTTTTGCTACCACAGAAACAAATAGATTGGTTTTTCCTTCATTAGATTTCAGTTTAACTCACCTGGGCCATTACCTTTGGGCATTCTGTCTTTCATCTTTTGATCTTTGGCTTCACCTCTCTTTAGTTGTGATATTGGAAAGTTGGAATTAAGATTGCTGGGAGAAATATCAACAACCTCAGATATGCAGATGATGCCATTCTAATGGCAGAAGGGGAAGAGGAACTGAAGAGCCTCTCGATACGGGTGAAGAAGGAGAGGGCAAAAGTTGGCTTGAAACTCAACATTAAGAAAACTAAGATCATGGCATCCGGCCCTTTCAATTCCTGGCAAATAGATGGGGAAGAAATGGAGGTAGTGACAGATTTTATTTTCCTGGTCTCCAAGATTACCCCAGAGGGGGACTGCAGCCAAGAAATTAAAAGACCCTTGCTCCTGGGGAAGAAAGCTATGGCAAATCTAGACAGCATACTAAAAAGCAGAGACATCACCCTGCCAACAAAAGTGCATATAGTCAAGGCTATGGTTTTCCCAGTTACAATGGATGGCTGTGAAGGTTGGACCATAAGAAAGGCTGAGGAGAAGAGGAAGAAGAAGACACCCTGCCAACAAAAGTGCATATAGTCAAGGCTATGGTTTTCCCAGTTACAATGGATGGCTGTGAAGGTTGGACCATAAGAAAGGCTGAGGAGAAGAGGAAGAAGAAGAAGAAGAGGAAGAGGAAGAGGAAGAGGAAGAAGAAGAAGAAGAGGAGGAGGAGGAGGAGGAGGAGGAGGAGGAGGAGGAAGATATTTCAGAGCGTGACGGGAGAGAAGACATTTTATTGCCATTTTGATGGTATGCATTTATCATAGATAGACTATAACTCCTTAATAGAATTAGGGATTTAGTCAGATTTCAAAATAAAGCACATATTTCGTACGTAAATCCCGGTACAGGTAGTCCTCGAATTCTGACCTTAATTAAGCCCAAAATGTCTGTTGCTAAGTGAGACATTTGTTTAGTGAATTTCGCCTCATTTTACGACATTTCTTGCCACCGTTGTTTTGTGAATCACTGCAATTGTTAAGTTAGGAACGTGATTGTTAAGTGAGTTGGCTTCCCCACTGACTTCACTTATCAGAAGCTCACAAAAGGAGAACACATAATCCTAGGACACTGCAACCGTCATAAATACGAGTCAGTTGTCAAGTGCCCAAATTTTAATCACCTGACCATGGGGATGCTACAGCAGTCGTCAGTGTGGAAAATGGTCATAAGTTACTTTTTTCAGGGCTGTTGTAACTTCAAACTGTCACTAAATGAACTGTTGTAAGTCGAGGACGGTATAGAACAGTGTTTCTCAAACTTGGCGACTTTAAGTCCTGTGGACTTCAACTCCCAGAATCCCCCAGCCAGCATAGCTGGCTGGGGAATTCTGGGAGTTGAAGTCCACAGGACTTAAAGTCGCCAAGTTTGAGAAACACTGGTATAGAAGGATCTTTGGCAGATGGGTGCTCCGACATTGGAAAATAGCCCAATAAGACTGAGATGGGGCCTTCCTATGTGCTCTCTACCTCTTCCCTGAAAGCAGTAGCACAAGCACTCCGTGCCAGGGGTGGACTGGGCCAGGGGTGGGCTGCTATAGGTTTGCCCAGGTTTGGGAGAACCCATAGCTAATGTTAGGGCCAGTTCTAAGAACTTCCAAATACCACTCCTGGCCTGCCTCTCCCACCCCACCCAGCCCTTCCGAAGAGTCTCAACGTGGCCCGTTTTGGATGCGAAGTGCAGGGCTCATGCAGAGCCTCAGGAAAAGGGGAAAGTAGGCCTCTCGGAACTTCCGGAAGTTGCAGAGGGCCTCCGGAGCTTGGGGAAAACAGATTTCGCCCTCCCAGAGGCTTGAGGAAAGCCTCCAGGGTCTGGGGATGGCGAAAACGCCCCCCCCCCGCAATGGTACAGGAGACTGACTATGCCACGCCCACCATGGCCACGCCCATGCAGCAACTGGGCAGAGAACTTGTTGCTGAAGTTTTTGAAGCCCACCCCTGGATCCGTCCCTTCACAAATGAGCTATCAGCAAATGGCTAATGACAGATGCCACAAGAACATCATACAACGTTGTCCTGCAGCCTCACAAACCATGCCTACGAAGTCGTTAGCTGAATCAACAAAGAGCTTTGAAGAAATTACTTGCCTTCAATGCTAAAAACGGGCTTCTAATTTGTGGGCAACCGTTAGACTGGCTAGGCCAGTGTTTCCTCAATCTTTTTCGCCTGGGGGCTGCTGCCTGATCTAGTTTTTTTTGTTGTCGTCCCCCTGTTCAGGTCCCGTTACCAGATATGGATATGGGATAGCAACTGGAACATTTTCTGATGCCAACAAGTCTATTTGCTTGGCATGTGCTGATGCCTCTTACATGTTTTTCACCTGTGGCCCCCTTGAAATAATCCTAGGTGTTTCAAGGTGCCATATGACGTCTAGGTGAGAAGGGTTTGTGTGCTGGATCTTGAATACGTTAGTTTCAGAGGTTCAGCATCTAGCTGGAACCATCTGAGTTTTGATTACTAAGTTAATTAAGTTGAATTTAAATCTTCAAAATCCAAATTCTTCAAAATATCTTTCTAGTCCTTCCTCCCCTTCTTTTGCTCATTGGCTACATACATTTTTGTGACTGCATTCATAACTACAGTATATGAATTTTCTTAAGAAAATTCCCTGAATCAGAAAACATTGCTTTGGGCTCAATCAACCTCTTAAAGAATGTTCCAAAAGGGATGGACGTTATTAGACTTAGGTTGTTAATACAAGAAACTTGTCTTTAAAAAAATATATTGAATATTAATTACTACCAGCTGATAACCCAGCATTGCCTGGGTATTTATTTAGAGAGGGGAAAATGTTCGGACAAAACATAATTTCTAATGTTGGATTTTCCCTCTTACCAGAGGGAGCCCCCTTGTGGAGTACCATGAAGCCATTACCATGGCAACGCCACTGCACTGTACAGTAGAAGCCATTTTACAGCAGTATGGTAGAAGCCATTTTAAAGCACAACAGGCTGTATCTTAACAAAGCACCACCACCCCCGAGGAGTTTTAGGGGTGTCTTACCCACACAGTATTTTTCTCCAGCGGGTAAGTCATCTGTGTACCAAGTTTGGTTGAAATTGCTCGAGGCATTCCAGAGTTATGCTGGAAAACACACACACACACACGCACACACACACACACACACACACAGGTGTGTGTGTGGGGGGGGAGAATTTATTGCTACAGTTTTGTTTGAGCTTCAAACAAAGCAGCCCTTTCAAGAATGGAGTTTCTTCTCATTTGCTTTCCTTTGAGGATTGCTTAGCAGGTGAAGAGAAGAAAGTGGTGTTTTTTTCCTCCCACAGTGGGCAGGCAGTTAGATGATTATTTATTTATTATATATTCAAAAGAAAATCTGCGGGGATTCAGAAACAGTGCTTCCCTAGGTTGGTCTCCATTTTATAGAATTATTTCTCTCCACAGATCAGGCAGGCAGCCCTCACTGGTAGTTTTTCAAAAAGCTGCCATGGTGATGTGCCAATGTGCTTCTGAGAATTGATGTTGCTCACTGCAGTTTATAAAGTTTCCTATGTATCTAAATTGTCTGTTGAATTTGTTGTGTGTGTGTGTGTGTGTGTGTGTGTAATTTTTGTGATGGGTTTATGATTGTAATTTGCCAGGAGATATATGATGTGGAAGCACAGTATGTGAATGAAATTAAATCATACTGCTTTGACCTCAAATGCTACAGGGACAAATGCAAAAGTCTATGTTTTGCAAAAGATTGATTGCTTAAACCTCTTTAATGCCAATCTTATTATAAATATTAACACATCGTTTCTGGTGCTTAAAATTCATTATTTCAGAAATAAATGCACAGGATAACTCGGCTGTTTAAAGAATGGGGCCAGTCAGTTTCAGACAACATAATTAATATTTTTGTACTCTTTTGTGACTTTTATGGACCAACTAGTCAGCTTTCATAATACTAGAACATATGAGTCATGCCTTTTGAAACAATTTCTTCCTATAATTAGGTTCATAATTCCTAACAAAAGGATGTAATTAAAGAAGCACATTTTATAAGCATTTGAACTGTATTAACTTTCCAACTTAGTTAGAAAAAGAACCTTATTAAGAAAGAAATATATGACAACAGAGTGAATTGCATTAACAATTGCATTGAGCTTGCATAATAGACTGATGGGAGGCAGGACTGGGTTGAGGAGCACTGGTTTAGATGTTCATGAATCCATTCATTCTGGGTGATCATGGTAGATCCAACTGATTTAGAAAAGCTGTTATAATTTATGACCTCTAAGTTGGGACAACCTTTCAGGTAAGCAGGAAGACCCATTAGAATAGAAAAGAGGGCCTCAAACATTAATGGTTAGGAAGGTAGCATGAGGACTTGCCTATGGATCAATCCTGAAACCTTTTCCTATATTGATCCAGAAGTTCCTAATGAATGAAAAACTCAGGAAAAAATGCATTATGTAATGTTATGGTATAAGATGGTAGTGCAATGATAGGACTACTAGTAGTATGGTATGTCATTAAGCAAACATTTATCAAATAAAAAAATATTCCTGTGGAACAGCAACTTCACTTTGGCTATTTAGCTGACTGAATTTTCCTTAATTTAATTTAACTATGCATATTTGGTTTTATTGCAGGTTAAGAGGCACTATTTTTTTAATAGTTTGACTATTGTATAATCCAGGAAACCTGGATTAAAAGCTGCCCAGATGTCTTCTCTCTCCATTCTTAGTGAGCAGAAATTTATTTCTTTACTTTGGTTGTTTTTTGTCTGTTTGTGTGTTGCTTTCAATACTGTTTTCCCCTTGCATGGAATCTACCCACCCACCCACCCACCCATCCATCCATCCATCCATCCATCCATCCATGTTAAAGGTAAAGTTTCCCCTCGCACATATGTGCTAGTCATTCTCGACTCTAGGGGGCGGTGCTCATCTCCGTTTCAAACCAAAGAGCCAGCGCTGTCCGAAGATGTCTCCATGGCTAAATGGCAAAAGTGCATGGAATGCTGTTATCTTCCCACCAAAGGTGGTCCCTATTTTTCTACATGCATTTTTACTTGTTTTTGAACTGCTAGGTTGGCAGAAGCTGGGACGAATAGAATAGAATAGAATAGAATAGAATAGAATAACAGAGTTGGAATGGACCTTGGAGGTCTTCTAGTCCAACCTCCTGCCTAGACAGGAAACCCTATACTACTTCAGACAAATGGTTATCCAACATCTTCTTAAAAACTTCCACTGTTGGATCATTCACAACTTCTGGAGGCAATTTGTTCTACTGATTAATTGTTCTGTCAGGAAATTTATCCTTAATTCTAAGTTGCTTCTCTCCTTGATTAGTTTCCACCCATATATATATATATATATATATATATATATATATATATATATATATATATATATATATATATATATATATATATATATATATATATATATATATATATATATATATATATATATATATATATATATATATATATATATATATATATATATATATATATATATATATATATATATATATATATATATATTATATATATATATATATATATAAAACACACACACACAATTATTTAAGATACTTGGGTTTTTCCCATGTAAGATATATAAATTTTTATTTTTGAATAAACACAAACACCACAAAAATATCTTCCATTGCAAATTGTAAAGAGTGTGTCAATTAGTTACAAAGAGCTTTCACAGTCATCACCTACAATTCATATCAAGTTATATATTTTAAATCAAATATATATATATTACTATCATCATACCTCAATCTTCATATGACTATAATTGTTTTTAACGTCCCTTTATATAAAATATTCCAAAATTTAAAGCAAAACCACATGATGGCATTCCGTTATCTATTTTCAATATCATCCAGCAACATTACATCTTTATAACACTTTCTAAATAAAAATTAATTATGTTTAATAACAAAGTTTCTAGACCTCCTTTCTTAAACACTGTTTACAATTTATATCCAATTTCCCTTTTATCATGTCAATACAAATATTACATTATTATCATTATCAATCATTTATTTAACAATATCCATCATCATTTCATTTTTTTTCTCTTTTTTTTGATCTTAGTTTAACTAAATGATCACCATTTAGAATTTATACCAAATTTCCTCTTATCAAACCAATACATATGTGTACATTGTTATCATTATCAATTATTTATCTAACTATATCCATTATCACTTCATTTTTAGCACAATGCTCTAATTTTAACTAAATTTGCCTTAATTTTTTTATTAGTTTTCATATCACAACCTGTGTCTTTCCAGTAATAGTGCAATCTTATGTCTTTTGCCATTTGTGGAATTTGTGTGGACTTCTCTTCGCAACTTATTGCTTTTTACATATCTTGTAAAATCTCGAGACCCTCCATCAGCTTCTTGAATCAGCTTATCTTTGGTTATCAGTAGTGCTTTTGTCGTATCATTGCGACGTCAGCTCCTGTCTCCTGACCCATTGCTTCTTGTCCTACCCTCAGGTCCTTTGGAGAATAGCTTGGCTCCCTCTTCTTTGTGGCAGCCCCTGAGATATTGGAACACTGCCATCATGTTTCCCCTAGTCCTTCTTTTCATTAAACTAGACATACCCAGTTCCTGCAACCGTTCTTCATATGTTTTGGCCTCCAGTCCCTTAATCATCTTTGTTGCTCTTCTCTGCACTCTTTCTAGAGTCTCCACATTGTGGCAACCAAAACTGAATGCAGTATTCCAAGTGTGGCCTTACCAAGGCCTTATAAAGTGGTATTAACACTTCATGTGATCTTGATTCTATCCCTCTGTTTATGCAACCTGGAACTGTGTTGGCTTTTTTGGCAGCTGCTGTACTCTGCTGGCTCTTATTTAAATGGTTGTCCACTAGGATTCCAAGATCCCTCTCACAGTTACTACTATTGAGCAAGGTACCACATATACTGTACCTGTGCATTTCGTTTTTCTTGCCCAAATGTAATTTTTTTCACCATTGAATTTCATTTTGTTAGATAGTGCCCAATGTTCAAGTTTGTCAAGATCCTTCTGTATCTTAAGCCTGTCTTCTGGAGTCTTGGCTATTCCTGCCAGCTTGGTGTCATCTGCAAATTTGATGAGTTCCCCATTTACCCCTGATCCAAATCATTGATGAAGATGTTGAAGAGTACTGGGCCTAAAACAAAGCCTTGGGGTACTCCACTGCATACTTCCCTCCATGTAGATGCAGTTCCATTGAGGACTACACGTTGAGTGCGGTTGGTCAGCCAGTTACGAATCCATTTGGTGGTGATGCTGTCTAACCCACATTTTTCTACTTTATCTAGTAGTAGGTTATGGTCTACTTTATCAAATGTCTTACTGAAATCCAAGTAAATTATATCAACGGCATTCCTCTGGTCCACTAAGTTTGTCACTTTGTCAAAGAATGCAAAAAGATTAGTCTTATTGTAGTAATGGGAGCTCACTCCATTATGTGGCGCTAGGGATTCGAACCGCCAAACTGCTGACCTTTCTGATCGACAACCTCAGTGTCTTACCCACTGAGCTTTTCCCCATTTCTTGCCTAGCACAAAGGTCATCATGGTGGGGTAGTCAGACCTTCTGATCTGTCTTTTCTCTCCCTTACTGCCTCAACCCCTTGATCCATCATCCCTGGCCAAAGCCTCACTTTCCCATTGCCACATGGAGCCACCTTGGAAAGGTGAGTGATATGTATACAAATATTACACCTACATATTTACAAGATAATAATATATAACACATGTGACACAGTATGAATAATACACTGTTTAGAAAATATAATAATTCTGAGCTGTTCTTTTGTGAAGGGATTTTTAGAAAACAGTTAAACTGGTGATGCACTAATGCTGTTGATGGAAAAGAACTATGATTGATAACCAGTAGGAGGGTATACAAGTATACTAGGAACTGTACATAATGTTTAGTTGGATTAAATGCTGCAAATACATTGACTTAAATCAGAGGGTGAAACCTTTGCTCTTAGCATTATGCAGTTTCAAAAATTTGAATATGTTTATAATTTAAATGCTTTGCAAGAAATATGTGTTTGAACGGATTGACCAGGTTGAAATCATTCCCACCAGGGATTGGAATAAGAAGTTGTTCAGAATCAAAATGCTTCAGTGCTTCAGTTTTGTGTTTCACACAAAACACTGAATGTTGCTTTGTTAGAGCCAGAAGGATTTTCTCCACAGGGTTTTGGTATTATATGAGGAAGTAAAATAATTTATTAACTGCAATTGCTCAACAGAAAAACCGGTTGTATCTGGAAAAAAAACAGCTGCCCGTTATGCACCCTTGATTATAATGGGGAGTGCCAAGATTCAGATAGGTAGAAGTGTTACGTAGTTCTCTTTTAGTACTAAGGAAATTCAATGAGTCTTAATGCCTAAGAATTCATTTAAAATTACATTTTCTCTTCTTATACTCACTGAGAAGATTCACAGCAAGCATCTGGAACAGGTCATCCAAGCAGCTTTCTAGTCATTTGTAACTTGTGCACACACATATTCTATAGATTTTCAGGCAAGTGCCTACCATCAGAAACGATGTAAAATAAGTCATTCATTAACCATTAAACCCCCAGGAATTCTGGACTCCCTCATTGATTCTTACAGCCTGCAAATGACATCAAAGCAACATACTGAAGCTGCCTTTGTTTGATTTCAGTATGGCATCTCCAACTAAAGAAGTTCAGCTAGATGAGGGCTTAAGAAGCATTGCATGGGCAGAATTTCTAAATCACACACCTCCTTCGCTCTTTTTCTTCAATAACGCCACCGCACTTTGCTCTTGCTGACCACTTTTCATTGAAGGGATTCCTCTTCTAGAAAACAGTGAGCCTCTTTACAGGGCAGGCTTGCCAATCCAATGATCAGTTGTCCAGTGTGCTAGCTGTGAACATGAGATGAGCACTTTTCTCCCCAGTTCTATTACTGAGCCACGGATTCTGGGAGATGGTGGCTATACACCGAGAAAAAGTGTAGAGAAGAGCAACAAAGATGATTTGGGGACTGAAGGCTAAAACATGTGAAGAACAGTTGCAGGGATTAGATATGTCTAGTTTAAGGAAAAGAAGGACTAGGGGAGATATGATAGCAATGTTCCAATATCTGAGGAGCTGCCACAAAGAAGAGGGACCTCTAACATATTCTCCAAAGCACCTGAAGGCAAGACAAGAAGCAGTGGGTGTAAACTAATTAAAGAGAGAACCAACCTAAAAATGAGGAGGAATTTCCTGACAGTGAGAACAATTAATCAGTGGAACGACTTGCCTTCAGAAGCTGTGGGTTTTTAAGAAGAGATTGAACAACCATTTGTCTGAAATGATATAGGGTTTCCTATATCCAGGGCCCTTCCAACCCTGCTATTCTGTTAAAAGAGAGCAAATCACACCAACTTTTGCCTACCTTGAAAATAGTGTGAAGAAAACTCCACATTAACACCAGAGCTTCTAATTTTCTGCAAGTCCTATAGTGAAAGAGTATGGTGCCAATGGAACAGGGGAGAGAAAATAGCTTCAAAGGATAAAATTTGCAGTTCTGTTTCATCATCATGGAATATTCAATCCAGGAGCTGCCCTAAGAATGCAGACCAAAGTAGACAAATGGTTGGGAAGCGATGACTTAATTTCCTTTAAATTTATTTTCCAAGTGGATACAACACAATGGACTGGAGCCATAAAACTCTTGGAAATGTTGGAGTCAGTACGTTTCCTCCATATCCTCCGTCCTCTGGTAAATCCCAACACAGATTGCTCTGAGAGTTCAGTGGCTTGAAAAAAAAAAGAGAGAATGCTTTCACTCACTGTTTTTCATTACCTTACCAGGTAACAGAAGAACAGAATAGCAGACTTGGAAGGGACATTGGGGGTCTTCTAGCCCAACTCCTGCACAAGCAGGAGACCCCATACTCATGATGGCAAACCTATGGCAAGTGTGCCACAGGTGGCACGCGGAGCCCTCTCTGCGGGCAGGCGAGCTGTCACCCAGCTCAGCTCCATCATGCATGCGTGTGTACCTCCCACCAGCCAATTGATTTTTGGGTCTCGATCGTGCATGCGGAAGCAGGGGGCAGGGGTCACGCACGCATACGTGAGGGGTGAGGCGAGTGTGGGGGTTGCGCTGCACTTCCCCACACCTGTGTTTGGTCCCAGGAGGCTTCAGGGAGGCCTGCTAAGCCCAAAACAGGGCATGGGGGGTTCACAACATGCGTGGGGAGAACATGGGGGGATCATGCGCGCATGTGCAGGGAGGCAGGGCGCATTGCATTTCAGCACACGAGGAGAAAAGGGTTAGTCATCACTGCCCTACACCATTCTGGGCAAATTGCTATCCAATCTCTTCTTTAAAATCTCCAGTGATAGAGCACTCATAACTTCTGAATGCAACCAGTTCCTCTGGTTAGTTAGTAAAGGCTTCTAGGGAGTGCAGATTTCAGTGTAGCCAATGAGTTTTGGAGTAGCTTTGCAAACCTAAACAGGAAGGAACAGCAATTCTAACATCAACCAACGAGGAAATTTTACTAGGGTTGGTTTGTTTTGATGTGTTGGCAGTGGAGGCTCAATGCATTTCGGATTGAATGTGTCCCCTCTCCAAGGTCATCAAATCAATGGTGCAGACCAGGGGTGTCCAACCTTGACAACTTGAAGTCCTGTGGACTTCAATTCCCAACATTCCCCAGCCAGTCATGCCCTGATGTAGACTTAAGATAGGCTGACTTCCAAATTAAAGGACCTTTGCTGTAAAACACTTTATGTCTTTGTATTAATACAATTTTGAAGGTTTAGACCAGGGCAGGGACCGGCAACCTTAAACACTCAAAGAGCCATAAAGGTACTAACTGGAAGGCCCCAGTTCAATTCTGGAGCTGACCAGAATTGGTTCTCTCAACAGAGAGTCTCCTCCTAGCGTGGCATCCTTTTTCCTCTACCTGTCCTAACCGAAAGCCCTATCAATTGTGGAGCTGATGGGCGATAGGGAGCCGCAGCAGAAGGATGAAAGAGCCACATGCAGCTCCAGAGCTGCAGATTGCTGACCCCTGGACCAGGGGTCGGCAAAATTAAACACTCAAAGAGCCACAACACTCAAAGAGCCACAACACTCAAAGAGTCCGGTTTCCCCACCATAGAGTCTCCTCCTAGTGTGGTGTCCTTTTTCCTTTACCTGTCCTAACTGAAAACCCAATCAATTGTGGAGCTGACTAGAAAACCCGCCCCTTGCCATAGAGTCTCCTCCTGGCGTACTCTGCTTCCCCTACAAACTGGAAGCTCCTCTCAAAATTGTGGTGCCGACTGGCGACAGGGAGCCACAGCAGAGGGATGAAAGAACCACAACCAGGTTGCTGACCCCTGGTTTAGAGAAATCAAGCATTTACAGATTTGCTGCATAACTAATACAGCGACCGTAAAGTATGTAAATGCACTCCCCACGCCCACCGCAGAGATTTTTCTTACTGTTCTTCAGGATTCATTTTCTCCAATGTGGCTTTGCATATTTACTGAACCATGAAAATACAAGAGTCCCCACTTCACTGGTTAGGCATATTGGTTCGGGGATTATCGGTAAAAGGAAATCCCTATAATAGCACATACTTTTGCAAACCTAGACAGAAAGCACGCAAAAAATCTTAGTATCTGCATCAAGAGAGGATTGGCTCACATTCTGCCAAAACCTGTATTTGTAAAGAAATAAGAAAGGATCTCTAGTCAGCAATATGTGTTCATCATATTTAAAAATAATGCTTAACATTTATAGAACATAAAGCTTTATGATCTTTTGACAGTTAATGAATCTTAACTGGATAATCCTCACAGACACATTAGAGGATAAAATGAAGGTTGCAGCTTGAAAACTTCCCATTTTCCATGTATGCCAGAATACACATCTCACTTTTGTGTAGAAAAAGAAAAAGAAATCAAATCCTAAGGCATATTAAGACCATGCCCATTTCTTTTAAAAAAACCAACCCTCTTATCTATTATGTTTATTAAAAATGCTCCATATAAAATTATAGCATTTTGATAATTGAATCCTCATTGTTACTTTTTAAAAAAATACAAGCCATTAAGGGAATGGCTCATAGCAGTTCACAGAAATAAAATGGAAATGCCATAAGTACCATTCAAATAATTTAAAAACCTTATTGAAACAACATCCTAGTACAGTGATGGTGACCCTTTTTTGGCTCACATGCGAAAAGCGGGGGGGGGGGGGAGAGCAGGGGGGTCGTGCGTGGGCGTGCCACACCCATAATGCTATGCGCACGACCACAGCACGCTTGCGTGCACAACTAGCGCTCCCGCCATTATTGGCATGCATTTTTTGCCCCCCCCAGGCTCCAAAGGCTTTATAGGAGCCTGGAGAGGGCGAAAACAGCCTCCCCCGCCCCCCCGGAGGCCCTCCGGAGGCTACAGGACCTTCCCTGAAGCCTTTGGAGTGCGAAAAACCGGACTATGGGCAAACTGGAAGTTCGGGAACGGACTTCGGGTTTGCTTGTAGGGCTGGTTTAAGCCCTCCGGAGCCTTCAGGGGCCTTCCGGAGGCTTCCTTGAAGGCTCCGGAGGGCAAAAAATGACCCTACGAGCAAACCAGAAGTCACTTCTGGGTTGCTCGTAGGGCCGGTTTTAGTCCTCCGGAATGTTCAGGAGCCCTCAGGAGGCTTCCTTGAAGGCTCCGGAGGGCTAAAAATGACACAACTTCCGGTTTGCTCATAGTGTCATTTTTTGCCCTCCGGAGCCTTCAGGGAAGCCTCTTGAGGGCTCCTGAAAGCTCTGGAAGGCTAAAACCAGCCCTAGGAGCACACCGGAAGTCCATTCCCGAACTTTCAGTTTGCCCGTAGGCCTGGTTTTTCACGCTCCCGAGGCTTTAGGGAAGCCCCTGAAGCCTCCGGAGGGCAAAAAATGGCCTCAAAAGAATGCCAGCTGACAGGGCAAGCCTCGCGTGCCCTCACAAATGGCTCTGTGCGCCACCTGTGGCACATCTGTCATAGGTTCGCCATCCTAGTACGTTGAAATACTTTTGAAACAATTAGCAGGCTTCGGTAAATAATTATGCGTTGAGCCTTTTCCTAACCTGGTTTCTTTTCCAACCTGAGTAATTTTAACATATGTGAGTTGAAATCCACGGGTTAAAAATGCCAAGACTGATAAAAACTGTTCTAATCCCCTTCAAGTACAAAGACAGCAGAGCAAGGTGGGCTTCAAAAATTTCAACACGGGTTCTCTGCCCAGTTTCTGGGTGGGCATGCCTATGGTGGACGTGGCCTAGTCAGCCTCCTGCACCACCGGGGGGAGGTGTTTTCACCTTCCCCAGGCTCCGGAAACTCTCCTCGAGCCTCTGGGAGGGCGAAAACTGCCTCCCCCAGGCTCTGGGGGCCTTCCGGGAGGCCCATTTCCCCCCTCCCCGAGACTCCATGAGGGTGCTGCCCTTACCTCGCATCCAAAAGAGCCCACATGGAGACTCCTGGGAGGGGCAGAGTGGTGTGGGAGGGGTGGGGTGTGTTGGGCAGGGCCAGCCAGGGTGGGATTTGGAGGTTCTCCGAACTGGCCATAACATTAGCTACGGGTTCTCCCAAACCCGAGCGAACCTGTAACAGCCCATCCCTGCAGCAGAGATGTTTGAAGGAGGAGTCAAAAGACGTTAAGATGCTGGTTGCAATTTGCTCATGGGGGTTTGAGTCATACGATTGCAGCCATTATCTTGACCTTATTGACTCTTCTTGTGGACAGTCCCCAAAGGCAATTTGTTCCACTACCTGGGATCGGCATGAAGAAAGTGGAATTAACGGTAGGTGTCAAGATAGCAACAGCAGGACGCATGGAAAGTGTCTGTTGCAGGGGAGAACTGTAAGAATAGATGGCCCTTTCCCACTAGCTGAGTTCTAATTTACACGAGACTTTATACTCGACTCTGAGCATTCTAGATTGGGTCGCAAGGCAAGTGCCAATCAAAAAAAGTTTTTAACCAACATGTTAGTTGGGACTTACAGAATAAGCCAATTATCAGATCAATATCTCAATTGACTTTTTGAGTCACCCTAAAAGGAGGACATAACCATATCTAATTTTGAGATTATTTATGACTTAGTTGCCAAAGCCAGATTATTTTCTTCTATAGAGAGAGAGAGACAGTTGATTTATCAGCCGAACCTATACAACCATTGGGTTATCATGGAGAAGGGAGTAGTATATTTATTTATTCGTTTGTTTATTTGTATCCTTCCTTTATTATTTCTGCAATAAGGGCAGTGAATATATCCGGCACACTTTCTCCTCCTATTTTCCCTACAACAACCCTATGAGGTGGGGCTGAAAGAAAGTGACTGGCCCAAAGTCACCCAGCTGGCCTGAATTCTTGCATTTCATCTTTTTCCATGTTGTCTGGAGCGTCTGGGAAACTCAGTTCTAACCATAGAAAAGGCCACGACTTCCTCATTTCTGCTTTAAGGGAAATGCAGGCATCATCCTCTCCACTCAAGTGGTTGGTCCACATCCAGCTTAGCCTACAGAGATGAGGCACAGATCCTCCATCCTGACGCCTAACAGGTTAAACTGTAAATCAGGGGTGTCCAAACTTGGCAACTTTAAGACTTGTGGACTTCAACTCCCAGAATTCTGGGAGTTGAAGTCCACAAGTCTTAAAGTTGCCAAGTTTGGACACCCCTGCTGTAAATAATCCTAAACCCTCTGACTTTCTGATTAGCTCTCAGTGAATTGAACCAAAGGCAGGTCAAATGAATAAGAGCCCTTAATCACGTACATAAGAAGGCACGCTGGCAATAGCTATAATCATCCTTACATTATTTATAGCACAGGAAGCGAAGCTTGTTAAGATCTCTTCAGTGTCCCTGTTATGTAAGAAAATGGGGATAGGTTTGAGTTCCTTGGGGGTCTAGGAAATGGCACTTGTATCTTATTTAAGAAGGGAAATTATTTTTAATCCACAAGCTCCTTTTGTACATCTGCCAGCAGTTTGAGTCTCACCGGCTCAAGGTTGAACAGCCTTCCAAGGTAAAATGAGGACCCAGATTAACTTGGAGGCAATATGCTGACTCTGTAAACTGCTTAGAGAGGGCCGTAAAAACACCGTGGAGTGGTATATAAGTCTTAAGTGCTATTGCTATTTTGAGCTGACACTTGCTCACAAGGATATCAAAATAGGTAATTGCAACTAGCATCTCAAAAATATAATGAAGTGCGAAGCAACACGAAAAGCCCAATAATTATAACTATGTGATGTATTTTACAAATGATAAAAGAAAGCCTAGTCAGGTTAAGAGAATTCATGTTGATTGGGTAGTTGTTGTTAGTTGCGAAGTTATGTCTGACCCATCGCGATCCCATGGACAACGTTCCTCCAGGCCTTCCTGTCCTCTACCATCCTCTGGAGTCCATTTAAGCTTATGGCTACTGCTTCAGTGACTCCATCCAGCCACCTCATTCTCTGTCGTCTGCTCCTTCTTTTGCCCTCCATCTTTCCAAGCATTAGACTCTTCTCCAGTGAGTCCTTCCTTCTCATTAGGTGGCCAAAGTATTTGAGTTTCATCTTCAGGATCTGGCCTTCTAAAGAGCAGTCAGGATTGATCTCCTCTAGGACTGACCAATTTGATCGCCTTGCAATCCAAGGGACTCACTCGCAGGAGTCTTCTCCAGCACCATAGTCCAAAGGCTTCAATTCTTTGTCGCTCAGTCTTTCTTATGGTCCAACTTTCACAACCATACTTTGCAACTGGGAAAACCAAAGCCTTGACTATACGTACTTTTGTTGGTATTGGATAGTAGCAGCTGTAAATAAAATGGATCTGGGTGACTTGGAAACCCAATCAGATGTGTGTGATTAAGTGCACTGGACATCTTTGTAACAGGAGCAATATGACAGGACACGAATTGGGATTTTCAGGAATACCTTCACCATAAGGTATTCCTGATGTCCAATCAACAAAATGTCTAATTTGAATGTCTTCAAATTAGACATTCTACAAATTGGACACTTGTATTTGGAAAGCAATGATGAATTACATCCCGTTATCGCCGAGGATTAATTTGGATGCAATATGTAACTTTTGGATGTCAACTTTGACTTTCCTATAACATTTCTCTGTTCAGGATAATTTGCAAAATACTGAACCAAGTTAGGGAGTCATGCTGCTTTTAATGCTCCTGTGTACATATGAATGTACACCTGCAAAATTCTATGGTAGGTGCTGGCCCTACAGACAGCACCCTGGAAGTACCAATACTGTTCCAAAAGCAACTGCTTCTCTTTGTTAATCTGAGAGATTACAACTGGTACAGATGAGGATTAAACTCTTACTTAATTGAAAGTCAGGGCAGACCATGAGAAGGCGCTTGTTGGAGATCTGACTGCTCAACATGAACAGAAGTATCTGTAGGGTATAGTCAAAAGTGGTGACACACCTAAAACTAGGCAGAGTTTCCTTGACGTTGGCACTGATTAGTCCCTCTTCTTCTGCCCACCTTCCTTCAAAATCCATTATGAAACATCCAGCAAGTTCCAACAATCCATGAACTTGTTGCTAGGTCTACTGTTTACAAATGAACCATTCATTGTGCCCACTTGGTTGGCATCAACAACCTTGTTAAATATTAGCTGAATGATCAAGAAACTATGGCAGCTAGGAGCAGCCTGAAGGTAACATATGGGCTATTTGCTTTTATTGTGTATTAAGTTTATGACCTCTTTCTTTGCCGGGGTTTGCTCAGAATAGAAAAATAGTAGGAGCCCAATGGGAATTCTGGAGAGGATATTGACTATTGGTTTGTGATTCCATCCCCTTTCTGACCCAGAATTCATCTTATTGTTCTGTCCTGCTAACCTAATGTGACCCATTATTGTAAGAGGCAAACTTCGCATTTCCTTTATGCGAAAGCAAGAAGTATCCTGCTGGATCTTTTGAAGTCTGTTGAATTCAACATTCTGTTCCTATAGCAGCCAACTATGTGTTGAAAGAAAGCCAACACCAGGTCTGAACACAATAGCAATGTGGCCTGCTTAAGCTTCCCAGCCAAGGAAATTATCTGTGTATATGTGCAATAGAGTGATGTGGTGGCTCAGTGGCTAAGACGCTGAGCTTGTCGATTAGAAAGGTCAGCATTTCGACGGTCCAAATACCTTGTGCCGCGTAATTGATCATTAGGCGCACATGCACACTAGAACCAGGAAGTTCAGCTTTTCCAGAGCACAGCCCTGGCGAGCGCACACATGTGCACATGACATTTCTGAGACCTTTTTGGCACTCACTGCTGAAAAGGTTCGCCATCACTGACCTATACCATCTCAAAAAAGTGACTGTCTAGTCCCGGGATGGCGAACCTATGGCATGCGTGTCACAGGTGGCACGTGGAGCCATTTGTCAGGTCACGCGAAGCGTTGCCCTGTCAGCTGGCCAGCGCACATGCATGCACTGGCCAGCTGACTTCAGCCTTTTTTTTGTGGCCATTTTTCACCCTCCCCAGCCTCCAGAGGTTTTATAGGAGCCTGGGGAAGGCGAAAACAGCCTCCCCTGCCCCCCCTAGAGGCCCTCCGGCGATTTCAGGAGCGTCCCTGAAGGCTCCAGAATGCAAAAACACAGCCCTACGGGCAAACCGGAACTTCAGGAACGGACTTCTGGTTTGCTCATAGGGCTGTTTTTAGTCCACCAGAGCCTTCAGGGACCTTCAGGAGGCTTCCATGAAGGCTCCAGAGGACTAAAAACGGCCCTATGGACAAACCGGAAGTAACTTCTGGTTTGCTCGTAGGGTTGTTTTTTGCCCCCCAGAGCCTTCAGGAAAGCCTCCAGAAGGCTCCGGAGGACTAAAACCGGCCCTACAACAAAACCAGAAGTCCGTTCCTGAACTTCCAGTTTGCCCATAGGGCCATTTTTTTGCACTTGGGAGGGCCTCGGGGGGGGGCTGTT
This sequence comes from Natrix helvetica, assembly GCF_964273705.1. Lineage (NCBI taxonomy): Eukaryota > Metazoa > Chordata > Lepidosauria > Squamata > Natricidae > Natrix > Natrix helvetica. The sequence goes on along the minus strand of NC_138558.1, from coordinate 63,255,950 downwards.
TTCACCCTCCCCAGGCTCCTATAAAGCCTCTGGAGCCTGGGGAGGGCGAAAAAAGCATGCAAAAAATTGGGGGGGGGGCAGAGCACTGGTCATGCCCGCATGCACGCTGGGGTTGCACATTTCATTATGGGTGTGGCATACCTGCACACAACCCCTCTGCATCCCCCCTTTTGGCACGTGAGCCAAAAAAGGTTCACCATCACTGGTCTAGTCTCTTCTTTAAAACCTGCAGTGTTGGAGCAAAGGGGGTATCAAACTCGGCATTGTCATGTGACGTATTGGGACTTTCCCCCCCCTTTCTAAACTGGGCAGGGGCAGGACATGATGCATCAGGCCCATGGGTCACAAGTTTGACATCACTGACCTAGAACATCTGAAGGCAAGCTCTTCCACTGGTCAATTGTCCTCACTGTTAGGAAGTTTCTCCTTAATTCCAGGTTGCATCATAACTCAGATGGCTGAATATACCTAATAGATCTTCCTTCTGCTATTTTCCCCACAACGATGGGAGGTAAGTTTACTGTGTCCTATTTACTGTTTTGATGGGACATGCAATGTTTCAATTTGATCTTGGATCATACTGTATTGTTTTGGGATGAACTCTGAACTGGATAGTAATGTTTGGCTTCATCTTGGGACGCGGTGGCTCAGTGGTTAAGACGCTGGGCTTGTCAGTCAGAAAGGTCGGCAGTTCGGCGGTTTGAATCCCTAGTGCCACGTAACGGAGTGAGCTTTCATTACTTGTTCCAGCTTCTGCCAACCTAGCAGTTCGAAAGCATGTAAAAACGCAAGTAGAAAAATAGGGACCACCTTTGGTGGGACGGTAACAGCGTTCCGTGTGCCTTTGCCATTTAGTCATGCCGGCCACATGACCACGGAGAACGTCTTCGGAACATGCTGGCTCTTCGGCTTTGAAATTGAGATGAGCACCGCCCCCTAGAGTCGGGAACGACTAGCACATATGTTTGAGGGGAACCTTTACCTTTAGTTCATCTTGAAAAACCTCCCGGGAGTCAGATGTCATAGGATGAACCACTAGGAAATCTATGGAAGGCAAGGAAGAACCATTTGGATGGCAGTGGACTAAGACTTCTTATTGCAGGGGTGTCCAAACTTGGGAACTTTAAGACTTGTGGACTTCAACTCCTAGAATTCCCCAGCCAGCATGGCTGGCTGGGGAATTCTGGGAGTTGAAGTCCACAAGTCTTAAAGTTCCCAAGTTTGGACACCCCTGTCTTATTGCTACCCAGAAACTATTAAGTAATCATCAAAGTCCACAGAATATGGTAATAAAAGTGAAGTTGCCTCTGAACTTGTTTTTTTTTTTTTTTTTTACTTCTACAGGTGATTCTTGAGTTTCAACAGTTCCTCCAGTGACTATTCAGTTACAGCAGCACTGAAAAATGTGACTATGTGTCCATTTTTCCCACTTATGACCTTTGCAGTATCGCTATGAACATGTGATCAAAATTCGGATGCTTGGCAACTGATTCACACTTATGACCGTGGCTGCGTCCCAAGGTCATCTGATCCAACTTTTGCAACCTACTGACAAACAAAGTCAATGAGGAAGCCAGTTTCACTTAACAACCGGGTTACTAACTTATCATTTTATGACCCAGTTGTTAGGTGAATCACTGCATTTAAGTTAGTGGCATGGTTGTGAAGGGGAACTGGCTTCCCTGTTAACTTTGCTTGTCAGAACGTTGCAAAGGGTGATCGCATGACCCTGGGGACACTCCAACTGTCGTAAATAGGAATCAGTTGCCAAGTGCCTGAATTTGGATCTCCGTCACCACGGCGGAGGTTGTAAGTGTGAAAAACAGCCATAAGTCACTTTTCCCAGTGCCGGTGTCACTTCGAATGGTGACTAAATGAACTGTCGTAAGTCGAGGACTGCCAGTACTCCAAGATGGAGGCGCCAGCAGCCGGGCTTGCCAGAGACGGCTACTTTCTCCTGGTCTTTGAGGGTAGGAAACTGGGACTTGGCTTTCTCCAAGCGTTGCATAGAACATAGAGTAACAGAGATGGAAGGGACCTTGGAGGTCTTCTAGTCCTGTGATGGCGAACCTATGGCATGCATGCTAGAGGTGGCACGCAGAGCCCTCATGGGCACATGCGCCATTGCCAGCTGCTCTTCTGGCTTCTGGCACGCACATGGAAAACAGCCGCTCAAACAATCTCAAAACGGCCTCCAAAACGGCCTGGAAATGGTCCAGAAAACAACCTGAAAACCATCTGGAAAAAGGGCTGGGAAGCAGTCTGAAAACCACCCCAAAACCTGCTTGAAAATAGCCTGGAAAACAGCCAAAAAACAGACATGCTCACCAGCTGGTCTTCATGTATCCGGTGCTCCGGCACACGCAAAGACCAGCTGGTCGATGTATGTGCATGTGCCGAAAGCCCAAAGACCAGTTGACCGGCGCTCACCAGCTCATCTTTGGGTGCATGCACACAAATTTCGGTTTGGGCACCATCATAGTTCTAGTCCAACCCCCTGCTCCAGTAGGAAACCCTTTACCCAGGATGACAAACCTATGGCACACGGAGCCATTTGTCAGGGCACACGAGGTGTTGCCCTGTCAGCTGGCCAGCTGAGTTCAGCCTTTTTTAAAGCCATTTTTCACCCTCCCCAAGCTCCAGAGGCTTTATAGGAGCCTGGGGAGGGTGAAAACAGCATCCCCCTCCCCGAGGCCCTTTGGAGGCTTCAGGAGCTTTCCTAAAGACTCCGGAGCGCAAAAAACCCCCCGGCCTTATGGGAAAACCGGAACTTCAGGAATGGACTGCCAGTTTGCTCGTAGGGCCGGTTTAAGCCCTCCGGAGCCTTCAGGGACCTTCTGGAGGCTTCCCTGAAGGCTCTGGAGGGCGAAAAACAATCCAATGAACAAACTGGAAGTCACTTCAGGTTTGCTCGTAGGGCTGTTTTTTTTGCGTTTTGGAGGCTTCAGGGAAGCTCCTGAAGCCTCCGAAGGGTCTCGGCTGTTTTCGCCTTACCAAGGCTCCTATAAAGCCTCTGGAGCCTGGGGAGGGCAAAAAAAGCATGCAAAGAATGGGGGGGGGGTCACGCCTGTCATGCACGCATGCGTGCCAGGGGGTGTCACGCATTGCATTATGGGTGCGGCAAGCCCGTGCACGACCTCCCCTACGCTACCTCCCCGCTTATGGCACGCGAGCCAAAAAAGGTTCGCCATCGCTGCCCTATACTTTTTCAGACAGGTGGCTGTCTAGTCTCTTCTTAGAAATTTCCAGTGTTGAAGCCTCCACACGTTCTGGAGAGAAGCTGTTCCACTGTTTCATTGTCCTCTCGGTGTCAGGAAATTTCTCCTTAGTTCCCTCCGGTTGCCTCTCTCTCTTTGACCAGCTTCCACCCGCCGCTTCTTGTCCTGCCTTTGCCTGCTTTGGAAAATAGGTTGACCGGGGCCTTTTCCCTCGGTGACAGACGAACCCCCAAGCTCAGAGACCATCAAGGACCCCCGCAGTTCAACAACTCTCCAGAGCAACTGCCCAACGTGGGAACCCGCAGATTTCCAAGCCAGAAGTTGCACCTTAACTGTGAATGGAGGGGAGATCTTTCTCGGCTTCTTCAGGGAATTCCCACCTCTCCCCCTGCCCATTTCTGTCACGCGGGCTCATCACCCCCCCACCCGCCTCCCCTCGGGCCGGCCGAGACCTTCCCGCCGCTCTGCGCGCGCCCGCCTTTCGCGCGCCGGGCGGAGGGTGGGTGGGTGGGTGAGGAGCGCGTGCGCGTGCGCTCTGCAACCCCCCTCACCCCCTTCTTTCGCGTGCGCGTGTCAGGGTTCCCTCCTCGGTCCCCTGCCGGCATCGCCGCCGAAGCCCGCTCTTCTCCGCCGCAGGAGGCCGAGAGGAAGAAGCGGCCGCGGGCTGGAACCGGGCTGTGCGACGGCTGCCCCTCGCCGCAGCTCCGGCTCAGGTACCGCCTCCAGGCGGGATGCGGCAGCGGCAACTGGTAACCGACAGCTTGCGGTGCACGAGGGGCGGATGAGGCGGCCTCCGCCCTGCCACCTACTGGCCGGTGCAGGTAAAGGGGGAGAAAAGATTGCCTTATTATTATTATTTTCCCAGCTATGCTGTTTTGAATACCTGCCGCGCCGTTTGCGAGTCTGCTAGAAGGTTTACGGTATCCACTTGGTCTCTCGTATGGCGCGGTCTCTTTTGTGAAGGGTTGACTGGCTGCGCGTTATGGGTACGGGGGCTTCCCCCCACCCCTGCAAAAGCCTACTTGATGATTCTTAGTGGAGGAATTCCCTTGGGATTCAGGCTGCGAAAATAGTCTGGAAATGATTTATTGGGCTTACTATTTCTCCGTCCCCGTCCCCCCCCCCCACCCTATTCTACTCTACGCAACAAAAGCCCTAAAATAATTCTGATTATTTCCCGGAAAGTTTGTCGCTTTCCTTGCCTGTTTACTAAGTCGGACCCTTTCAAACCTGATCCTCGAACAACTTCTCCCTCTGGGTTTTAATTCATCCCTCCACCGACTCTCCGGTTTTGGGAAATGAAAAACAACAACAACCTCTCTCTTGATGCCTGGCATCTCTCCCCCCCCCCCCCCCCGGGTCCTTTGATCGATGGGGTTGTTTGCATGCTGCCAAACTCTTAAAATAGCTCCGATCTTGGTCGGGGTGGACTTGTTGTCTTAGGGCAGCTTGATTCTTAAAGAAGCTTTTCAAGCATCCTTTTGGCGAGAGGCGTTTGCTGCTCTGCTGTTTACCTCCAGGATCACCGGCAGGCTTGGGAAACTTCCATTTCCAGCCTTGCAGATTGCCAGTTCCTTTTTTGCAAGTTGATTTCTTTAGCCATCCATTATAGGAATGGATGAAACGGAGCTTGCTTCCTCAGTGCTAAAATCCATATATATAGATATTACTTCAGACTGGAAAAGGTGAAGCCGTAGACCACAAATGCTGATCCTTGTATACCTGTAACAGTTCTTGAATAGCTTTCTTTTTAGCCTTACATGCTCATGTTTTTACGCTGGAAAAGAGAGATTCTCTCCTTTAGCCAAAAACTACAAAATATGTTAGCTGAAACTACAAAATATCATGGCCCTTTTAATAATAATTAGCTTTTCTCTGCCTCATTTTCTTCCCATTACATTGTTTACAGTTCTTTCTCTCCTTCCCATGGGACGTTATATGCCCTGGCAATGTAAGACTGGAAGAATTAGATTATAATCCACAAAAGCCTAGGCCAGTGGTGGCCAACCTTTTTTTTCAACTGAGCCAAATCTCGCCAAAACCACGATTGAAATTTATTTTGAGAGCCACATTTTTAAAACCGAAAATACATAGGATGGTACACTGTTTTTAGTTTCAATAAACTCTGGCATTTGAAGCACGCAAGTCTTAAAGCTGTCAAGTTACAAGATCCTTGCATCCCTAACCCTTTAGGAAAAAAACCCCAAGGGGTCTTCAAACCTGACAGGTTTAAGACTTGTGGACTTCAACTCCCAGAATTCCTCCTCCAGTCATGTTGGCTCAGAAACTCTGGCATTGAAGCATGCAAGTCTTAAAGCTGTCAAGTTGCAAGACCCTTGCACCCCTAACCCTTTAGAAAAAAAAACCCAGGGTCTTCAAACCTGACAGCTTGAAGATTTGTGGAGTTCAACTCCCAGAATTCTGAGAATTGAAGTCCACCAAGGGCATCAATCATATTAGCCCAGGGATCTGCAAAATTGGCTCTTAAGACTGGTGGACTTCAACTCCCAGAATTCTGAGAATTGAAGTCCACCAGTCTTAAAACAGCCAACTTTGCAGACCTCTGTGTTAGCCCAAAGCCTGGCGCTGGGCGGGCCTTGCTCCCCCATTGGTGGAGCCCCAAGAAGCGAGGAGGGAGAAAAAGAGACGGAGGCCAAGGAGCTTCTCCCCCCCCCCCCCCCGCAAAAATCTTATCAGGGAGCCGGTGGGCAGTAGCAAATTAGCTGATCACGCGGCGTGATCGGCTAATTTGCTACTGCCCGCCCGGCTCCCTGGTTAGATTTTTGCTGGGAGGAGGCGGGGGGAAGCTCCTTAGCCTCCGTTTCTTTTTCTGCCTCCTCGCTTCTCGTCCCCGCCCGATTTCAGGATCCTCCCTAATCATTGTGGGTCGAAAAGAAAAAAGGGAAAGGGGCGCTTGTTTTGAAGTGCCCGAGAGGAGGGAGGGGAGCGGGCGCCCGGCACACAGAAGAGCCACATTAAAGTGTGTAAAGAGCCGCATGTGGCTCGCGAGCCGCGGCTTGCCGACCACTGGCCTTGGCTAACAGATATCTTGGGGTTTTTGTTTTAAAGGCCCATTTGTTGTGCTAAGGGACGGCAAATTTGGTAGAGTTGGTAAGGTACATTAAGTTCATCCCAGTCCAATTCTATGGACGGATTTCATATCCCTCTCCAGCAAAGGGGATTGTAATCTTGTGTGGCGAAAAGGTAGCTGGCTTCCGATGAATGCCTCACTCTCCTTTTGCTTGTTTTCACACCCTTTTTTTTTAAATGCCTTGATGCTGTTGAGAATCAGTCTTGATTCCTGGGAATTGCCTGGACAAGTCCTTGCAGGTTTCTTGGCAAGGTTTTTCAAGAAGCGATTTGCCGTTTCCTCCTCCTGCGTGCTAAGAGAGAGAGTGACTGGTCCTAGGTCACCCAGCTGGCTTCGTGCCTAAAATGGGTCTGGTATTCACAGTCTTCTGATTTCTAGCTTGTTGCCTTAACCATTACCCTAAACCAGGGGTGTCCAAACTTGGGAACTTTAAGACTTGTGGACTTCAACTCCCAGAACACCCCTGCCCTAAACTCTCTCTGTATTTGTTTAATTAACCCAGCATTTTTTTCAGCTGGACGCACCTTTTCAAGGCTGCTGGAATGTACCTTACACATCAGTTCCAGTGTGATCTTTTAAACTGGAAATAGAAGGAAGGAACCTGGACATCAGATGCACAACTGCTGTCCAGTTACTGGTGCTATATTAGAATTTTGTAGAACTTCCTCCCTCGTTACATGACGTTCTGAAGGTTTAGAGATTATTCAGGTATTTGGTTATCATCAAATTTTATAGCTACCTTTCTTCCCTTTCTCTTTAGAAAAGGTAAATAGCTCCAGTTGTGGCTTCCCATTTTGCTTCTGGAAGGCAGTTTTTTTCCTCCCATTGTCCTGATGGAAGACTACTCATTGCTTCCAGTGTTTTGCCTACTGAATTGATCACTGAATCCTTTAGATACTAGCCCTTGTGTTGCATGAAAATTGTTGTTGTTAGTTGTGAAATCGTGTCCGACCCATTGCAACCCCATGAACAATGTTCCTCTAGGTCTTCCTGTCCCCTACCATCCTCTGGAGTCCATTTAAGCTCATGGCTACTGCTTCGGTGACTCCATCCAGCCACCTCATTCTCTGTCGTTTCCTCCTTATTTTGCCCTCCATCTTTCCCAGCATGAGGCTCTTCTCCAGGGAGTCCCTCCTTCTCATTTGGTGGCCAAAGTATTTGAGTTTCCTCTTCAGGATCTGGTCTTCTAAAGAGCAGTCAGGGTTGATCTCCTCTAGGACTGACCGGTTTGATCACCTTGCAGTCCAAGGGACTCGCAAGGGACTTCTCCAGCACCAGAGTTCAAAGGCCTCCATTCTTTAGCACTCAGCCTTTCTTATGGTCCAACTGAATGAAAATTACATGATTTTAAATATGAGACCCAAAGTATTTAGCATGTTGTTTTTCAGTGGCTTAGAATATGTTGCAAAGAATTCTTCTGTCCAATTATTTCCTTTTTTTGCTTGCTTTTGGCATTATGTAACAGAACTGTATGAACCAGCCGAAGACAAAAGGGCTTCTTCTGTTTTGCAGCAGTACAGAGTGCCTTTAAATATCCTGCCAAATTAGGTCATTTGTTCTTTTACGGTTTACAAAGAAAGAGATAAGCAGAAAAAGATGAGTACTGTTCTACAAGGGGTAAGCATCCACAGGATAACATTCTGCCTAAGCATTCATTATGCCGACTCTGCTTGGCAGTGATGGAAAACTGTTTAAGTATGCACATCTCTACGATTTTAGAACAGACATTTACAGGAGTAGGAGGCTATCGATGCACACAAGCATTATGCAAAAAGCTTTGCATGAAAATCACCAGTACTTTTCCTATGACTGCTTATGCTCTATTCTGAAAATGAACCCCAGAGGAATTGCAGGGAATGGTAAGATATTCACCTTTATTCACCTTGTTTAACCTGGAGTCTTGCAAACTTGTTTAACTTTAGCTTTCTATTTCCCAATTGTTATTCCATCCCATCCCATCCCATCCCATCCTATTATTCTATTCTATTCTATTCTATTCTATTCTATTCACATGTATCAGAATGGACTGCTTTGTCCCTAAATCTCTTGGAGCCCAGTTTGACTCCAGGTGGCTCTAAAGATAAATCCAAACAGTTTTCTTGGGATTAGTATTTACATTTAATCTATATCTCTTCTGGTCTCCCATTCTAATGCTAACCAGTTCTAGCCCCTTTTATTGTTGATCCTGATAACGTGTCCTGCCACCTGGCAAATACTATTCATTAGTAGGAAATGCACTTAAGACTTATATACCACTTCATAGTGCTTTACAGCCCTCTCTAAAGAGTTTACAGGGTCAGCATATTGCCCTCAACAATCTGGGATCTCATTTTACGGACCTGGGAAAGATGGAAGGCTGAGCTGGTGAGAATCGAACTGCTTGCAGTTAGCAGAATTCGCCTGCAATACTGCATTCTAACCACTGCACCATCACGGCTTTTGATTGTATGCCTTATTGTAACTTGACAACAAAGCTTGTCAAATTCAGTATTTGACGTGTTTGGAAGCTGAAATCTTGTCCCAGCGCTCGTCTTTCTCCCAGTAATACAGGTGCAAGGAAGAATTGTCAGCAGACATCGGCTGCCTCATGACTCACTATTTCTTCCGGCCAAAATAGCAGGACATGTAGTAAAGTCATGTGGTTTTCTCGGTACTCATTGGTTTCTGGAACAAATTACTGACGCATACCAAGATATGATTGTATATTGAAAATGTTAAATGCTAAGCCTTTAGCACAATGCAATATATATACTGCATGGCCCGTGATAAATCTACATTCATTTCAATGTTTTTTAACAAATTTTTATTAACAGTTTTACAAAGATCATAAAAAAATTGAAGAAACGAATAAAAAGAAAAAAGCAGAAAAGATAGAAAAGTGAAAGGAAGGGGGGGGGGAAGCCCCAAAAGTGCAGAGAGAAAGAAGAAAAAGAGTAGAAAGAAAAAACTTCAGATTTTCTTTCTAACAAATATAACTACAATTAAAAATTTATCTGTTACTCTATGCTTAGTCTTTTCTATTAAGCATTTTTAAATCATCAAAATCACAAATCATAAGTGCATTTTTTCATTTTATGTAAAAAAAGTATAATAGGTCTCCAGTCATCTGTAAACGCAGCAATTGTTTTCTCTTTAAGCAAAGGAGTTAATTTAGCTATCTCTTCAAGTTGCATCATCTTAACCAACCCTTACACTGTTGTGGGTATTATTGAACTTGTCCACTTTTGAGCAAGTTTCTTGCTGAAACTTATATCACAAAGTTCCATGAATTTTTTCTAGTTGCGTATCCATTAGTTCAGAGGCTGTGATTTCAGTTATATACATTACAACATGTAGAATTGGGTCTGTTAGCGTAAAGATCTTTTACACTAAAAACCCCTTTATGGATTACTGGCTTGCGTAGCTCAATGAAGCTCTGTGAAGCTATGAGTTATGCCATGCAGGGCCACTCAAGACGGACGGGTAATAGCAGAGAAGGAAATGGCAACCCAACTTTTGCTATGAAAACCCAGACGTGGGTTGCTCCCAGTTCGGCCTGGTTTGGCTGAACCAGTTGTGCGGCAGCGAGAGGCTCCGCCCACCTTCCTGGAAGCTTCTGCACATGCACGAGCGAACCAGTAGTAAACCGGTTAGGAAACCACCATTGGTCACAATGGGTCAGACACGACTTCGCAACTAATAACAACAAGTGTAAAGATTTGCAAGAGATATTTCTTAGATTACCATTTAATTACACTGACATGAAGGTGGGAGTTTGCGATGACTTCCCTCGGACGCTTCCCCAGATACCTCTCCAGATGTCATCCCAGAGGAAGATGAAACAGTTCCAGGCACATCTGGAGGGGAGTTGGTCAATGGCTCCAAGCAGCCATCTGAAAGGGATTTGGCTTAAGCACAGCTGCAGCAAGACAGACCTGAGGCTTCGGGTGAGGAAAGCATGCAGATGGAGCCAGTTAGCGATGAGGGAGAGGAACTGCCTTCTTCCCCTGATCCAAGAACACATAGGACAGAGAAAAGACAGGAACAGAGAAGGTCAGCCAGATTACTTGCGAGGAGGCCCTTCTTGATGGGATGCACAAGAAGCTGGCTATTTAGCACAGCAGACAGATGGAGGCGATACTGGAAACAACACATTCATTTCCTAGCTATGTGTCAGGCGTGCCTCCATCAATAACCAAGAAAGAAATCTTCCAACTCCATTGTTCATGGAATTAAAATACTTTTACTGGTTATGAAAAGATAGCAGTGAAAGTAAAGCAAGATCTGGGCCAGAAAGGCGCGAACAAGTACATATCAAATGATAACCCAGCCACCTCCCTCCAACGACCCCACCCCAGTGTCCAATCTGCAACTCCCTTAGGCGTCATGTGGGTTGCATCTCCGAAAGGCATCATCATGATGGTATGCAGGACGGCTGGCCTTGACCAGGTCCAAACACCGGCCACCAGTATGCGCAGAAGATGGTGAGAAGGAAACTCCCTTTTCCATATCACCTTCTGTACCATTTATTCCCATCCCAAATACCATGCCCCCACCCTCCCCGTTTCTATGGCAGCCAATAGCAAGTAAGCGAAGCAGAGGCTGACACTATGTGTTTTTTTGTGGTTGTGATTCTTGCCTTGTTTTGGATTGACACCGTACTTTGACTTTGGAACATGCCTCGGAACTCTGGACCAAGTGCCTTGTAGATTTATTGGCCATTGCTCTGTGGACTAATATTGGTCTGTTTGTGGCTGGACTGAATTGGGACAATTCTGGGTTTTTGGTGAAGGGAGTTGCGGGGGAATATTAATAAATCCACTAAACCAGAATTGTGTGTGTGTGTGAGAGAGAGAGAGCGGGGGAGGGAGGGAGAGAGAGAGAAGGATAGCATGGTTTTTGGGAGATCATCATATCCAGAATGATATGCAAGAATAGTTTATTATAGGAGTCTTAGAAAATGATATGTTTCTTGTCATCTACAGCTGCAATTAAAATAATACAGCATGTATCCTCAGTGATCTATAACTCACTCCAAATCTGTATTTGTCTGCAACTGCATCTCCACTAAAATAATCTTAAGGTTTGTAGTATAATGAAATCTCCCTCATCTTAGAAGTTGTGATGGATACTTCAAAGGATGAATCATAGCCAAAAGGAAATAAATCAATTCGTGTTTAAAAAAAGAAAAGAAAGAAAACCAAATGACAGCAAATGCACTTTTAATTAGTCTGGTAGAATCAAAAAATAATCATATACTGTGTAAAGCAGGGGTGTCCAAACTTGGGAACTTTAAGACTTGTGGACTGCAGAGCTGGCTGGGGAATTCTGGGAGTTGAAGTCCACAAGTCTTAAAGTTCCCAAGTTTGGACACCCCTGGTGTAAAGGATGACATTTTGGAAGGAAAAAAGTGCAGACTATTTTTGCTGTTTTTTAATAAAAATATATAATTGCTACTTGACCTGAAAAGTTCAGACTGTAATTGTCGCTTTATATAAAATACCATCAATAAAGCAGTTCATCATGTTTAATAATATAGAACAAGTCACAGCCTTAATCATCTCAATGGAAGTTTAGGTCAAATTTCTCAGGCTTGGTGCTTTTCCAGGGATTTGGGCTTCACCCTCTGTAATTTTCAACCAAAATGTCTATTAGTTATGTTGTTTTAGAATTATGAAAACTCCAAAAATATTTGAGAGACTTGTTTGGAAAGGGCTTCCTTAAAACTTCATGAAATGCCCCTCTGGTATGTTGATAAAACCTCTACTAAATCTCCAAATTTATGTTTGGGGGAAAAAGACTTCTTTATGTGGCTTGTGGAGAACCAGTTTCAATCAGCAACCTTGGCATGCCATACATGCTTTTCAAAAAGTGAATGACAGGCAAAAATGGAATGGTTTGATCCAGCTGTATTTCTGTTTCTGAACTCTCTTTGTTCAAGGCACAGAATATTCTATCACACATGCTAGAGATGGGAGAATGCTGTATGGATAATTGAAGTTAGGCTTCAAACTGTTGCTGTGACATCTACATTGGTAGAATAGAGTGATCAGAATAGTTTTTTTTCTTCAAGACAAGCGGCACCTCACTATTCTGGAGAGACTGGACTCTTCTCTTTATAAGAAGGAAGGAAAGAAGGAAGGAAGGAAGTGTTGGAAGAAATATCCACCTGATTCAGTTCCAAGCCGAGAGAAAGACACTGGAAACATGGAAGCTGATTGGAATTATGGTTTAATGAGTGGTTCTGGGCAGCTGACTACATGGAATTGAGAGAGAGAGAGAGAGAGAGAGGGAGGGAGGGAGGGAGGGAGGGGGAGAGAGAGAGAGAGAGAGAGAGAGAGGGAGAGAGAGAGAGAGAGAGAGAGAGAGAGATTTATACCTTCTGTTGGGCTTTGCAATTGAACTTCTTGTTCCTGTGCAAGAACATGAATTCTATTTGCTGTTGTAGGGCTCATAGCTTAACTTTGTAGGTTGTCTGAGTCCCAGGTTTGGTTGAATTTTGCTGGGTGATGCAATGTCCCCAGGTGATTATGCCGTGTGATGAGCTCTGCTGCTAGATGGGTTAATCCTATTATGTCCTGGAGGGTCATGTCTTAATCCCATCACCCTGAAGCTGGAGGTCTTTTGTCTTGTCAATAGGCTGGGCCAGTTTTTCTTAATATCTGCTGGGGTCAGGGAGCTGCTTTCTGTTTTTAAAACATCTTTCTTCTTTTATCATACAGGGAAATATAATATTCTGCCTTTTTAATATTTCTCAAAATATTTCATTCTTCTAGGAGAGGAGTGGTGCTAACTTTCTACAGAAGGAAGGAAGGAGGGAAGGAGGAAGACAGGAATCAGCCTTATTATACAGTAGAGTGAGCTCAGCCTATTGTAGAATACGCAAACATCATTTAACGAAGGGCAAAGAATTGACATTAATTTGTTAATTTGAAACATGCTTGTGTAGTTGTATGTTGGAATGACTCTGGGGGACTGGCGTTAAGAGACACGGAGTAGTCAGATCAGAGACAGCATAGCCCAGAGCTGCATTGTGGGTAGAGCAAGAGGTTCAGGAAGAGCGCTCCTTACGTTGAGCTGTGAAGGTGATGGCAGAAAAGCTGTACTTTCAAACTTGTAAGATTCTGTTAATGTAGCTTTACAATAAAGGCGAATTAGCTTAACGGACCATGTTTCCTATCTGTTTTACCTGGTAAGGTTGACAGCTTGTCATTAATTGGAATGAGTTCACTTGGAACAGAATAAGGCATCATTAATATGATACATGTCAGTCTCTATAAATAAACCTGTTTTGAACAATTTTCACCTAATATTCTAACACGCAACTATTGCCTTCAGGAATGTCTAATCAAGGACCTTTCTATTAGTTGTCCCCTACCTGTTCTTCACGACTGTGGTTTATACTACAACCCCAACAATGCCAGCCAGCATGTCATTTAATTGGACATCTGGAGCATGGCTGTCCAATCTTTTGGTTTGCCTGGGCAACTTTGAGTGAACAGGAATTGGCTTGGACTGCATGTAAATATATATACTATAGTTAATGTATAGAAAAAAACCAATCTTCCTTTATTTTTTAATAATTATTATTATCTTTTCTTTTGTAAGAAAGGAAGAGATTTAATAAGACAATATCAGGTTGATACAGAAACGAATGAGTCTCTAGTCTAGTGAGTCCACGTTGGCCAACAGAAGGTGGTGTAGAGCAGTATAGAGAGAGCTTTGCAGAAAATATGTGGCAGCTTGTTAAGAAAACAGCAAGGGGTGAGAAAGAACCTCAAAGTCTTGATGCTCTTTGGTGCCAGCAGGAGAGAAGGGGAAAGATTTTCAAGATTCTGCTAGTATAATCCATATCAATAAAATTCCAATATTTGTTGTGTTGGTGGCTTCCCAGACTGACGTATCTGATGTACGAGATAATTATTATTATCTTGTGGGGCCACATTATTATTTGTCCAGGGCTACATGCGGCCTTGACCAATGGGATGGACATGCCTGATCTAGAGGCAAGTTGGGAAAGACCTTGATTTTGGAGATTCCTATTTATTTTTGAAATCAACCACGCTCATGTATTAATCTGAATAGTTTTTGATGCATTACAACTGCAACACTGAAGTCATGTAAAAACAGCAACTCTTGTTTTGCTGCCAGACTATTATGGAAATTCTGCCTTGCTTGGTATAAATGTGCCCTGCTGGGTATAAATGGAGTGGAATATGTAAGCAGAAGTGACAGTCCCAGACTTAGTCAAACCACCCCCACCCCACCCCCAAGGAAGATGGGTTTTGCTTCTAGCACCTTCTAATAGTATTTGCATAGCAATTTTGATTTGAAAATGTTAACTGAATTAAGGGAGGTTTCTTGCTTGGCATTTGAAATTCACTTGATTTTTCAAATTATCAGAAGGTATGTAATGGCTGCTTACATTTTTCTGTTATCAAACACACACACACACACACACACACACACACACACAGAATTAAATGTAGTGCATTGAATTTTGAAAATTAATGCAATTTAAAAGTGCAAAGAATGTATGGATAATTTATAGCTAAAAAAAAGATTTATTTTTAGCCATCCTCTGTCAGTGAATGACAGGCATCCCAGTTTTGCTGACCGCGTGTTTTGCTTGATTTTTACCAGATGTTTGTTCTTCAAGTGTGACAGCAGAGTCTCCCTCTGTCTTGAAGCTTGAAATTAGATGACTTGATGTAATGCTACTTTTCAGAGACCTCTGTAGAAAGTAGATAACTCCATGAAACAAATCTTTGTCGGTTGCTTGGCTAGTAAATTTTTTTTGAGTTCATAAATTAAAAAAAAAGAAAGGTTTGTGGACTTTTCTTGTTAAGACTAACTTTCCATGAGGAAAACTGTGTTCCAAATGTTTAGCACAAATAATTCTGCAATAAAGAGATGATGCACATTCTTGGGATTTTGTCATGGAAAGGGGAAAAGAAGAAGAGGTTGATTTGATGTTATAGAAGAAAAATAGATTCTGGTACAAAGATATGGAGATGTGCTATATACATCAAGAGAAAACAGTCATTTAAATCTGAAGGCCAGACTTACGGTTGGGCAAAGAGAAGCTATATTGTACATACCATTGGATCTTCATCTTGGACTCTTACTTTTTGTGAAAATGTGTTGGAAGCTGGTGAAGATTCCTGCAAGTCCCTTGGACTGCAAGGCAGTCAAACCGGTCAGTCCTAGAGGAGATCAACCCTGTCTGCTCTTTAGAAGGCCAGATCCTGAAGAGGAAACTCAAGAACTTTGGCCACCTAATCAGAAGGAAGGACTCACTGGAGAAGAGCCTAATGCTGGGAAAGATGGAGGGCAAAAGAAGAAGGGGATGACAGAGAATGACGTGGCTGGATGGAATCACCAAAGCAGTAGGCAGTAGGGAGCTTAAATGGGCTCCAGAGGATGGTAGAGGACAGGAAGGTGCGAAGGAACGTTGTTAATGGGGTCATGATGGGTCGGACACGACTTTGCAACTAACAACAACACTGGGAGCACTTTGACATGAGACCCTTGAATTTTAGTTTGAAACCCAGTTTCCTATGATTCATCCACAGTTAACCTTATTTATTCCAAAGGACTCTCAGCTACGCAGTGACTTTTGCCCTTGATAACTATCCATATCCATGTTTGAACAAACCTGGAGTTACAGCGGGAGATAAGCAGGGTCTACTGAGTTACTCCTGGGAACAAACCTTTGCTCCTTCTTTTGCTAACCAATAACATTGTAGTGTAACAGATGAATAAAGGTAGCACTTCCCCAGCGTATATTTAACTTGATAAAATATGTGACAGATTTTGAAAGCTGAAAATTCTAAAGGCCCAATCCAAAAATGGATTTCCAACACTTTAAAAAAAACAAAAAACCATACGGAAGAAAGTTGGTGCGTGTTGAATGTAAGCGGGTGGGGAAATTGCAAATCTGTGTGCATATATTTATTTATTGTTAGAAAAAGATATACTGTTCTGAAAAGAGTATGAAATGTATAATATCATCGCAGGTGACTCATAAGTTTTGGAAATTCATTGCTGATTTTTTTCTATAGCAATACATAGAAGTTGTGTGGGATTGAGGGATAGGTGTGAGAAAAAGAGAAAGAAGGCAACAGACATTCTTTGACTTCCCAGCTGGCCCAATTCCCGCAGGGGCTCCTGGCAAAGGTTGCTGGCATGCATAGCAAGTCCAGATTCAACTAGCCTCATATCCTGAAAGCTTCATGTGGATTTTCACCCCCAGTGGCCAGATGGTGGCTTTTGATCTTTCCACATCCCTGACGGGAATCAGAAAATCAATTTATTGATCAAATTATGTTTTCTCGCTACTGTGGTGGCCTTTGAGCAGACTGCTGATACTATTTTGCAGCTGATGTCATGGTTGATGCCAGATGACAAGAGTCTCATCATCACAGCAGAGCCCAACCAGTTTGGGATAGAAGCCAATATCCCTGCCATGCCCTTTGAGAGGCATAGAGAAAGCTTTTCTAGACGGGAGCTGGCCCCATCAATCGGGCTCTGTTAATTTAGACCAGTGTTTCTCAAACTTGGCGACTTTAAGTCCTGTGGACTTCAACTCCCAGAATCCCCCAGCCAGCATAGCTGGCTGGGGAATTCTGGGAGTTGAAGTCCACAGGACTTAAAGTCACCAAGTTTGAGAAACACTGATTTAGACATATTCGAAGTACGTAGGTTACTCTACTTGGAATCGTCCTTTTCTGTGCTCTTTGTCCAAGTAGATTCAAAGTTGATCTGCCATAGAGGTCATGTAGACCTTTCTCTCTGGTTTGGTCCTTCAGTACTAAACCACCTTTTTAAAAAGATGGAGTTCCAAGCTTCTGTTCCTTGTCTAAAATGTTGGTTGATATCTCCTGTTGTTGTTGTTTTTTTAAAAATAATGGTGTGTCAATTGAGCTTCAGTGACTGAAAAGGTTCACCATCACTCATTGGGGCCGCAATCCGGAAGAGGAGCTGCCCAGGGGACGTGCGTGTGCCAGAAAATGAACTTTCGGTTTACCAGCATGCGCAGCTAGTCTTCTGGTTAGTGGCGTGTGTGACAATCAGCTGATGTCAGAAAACAGAAGACCAGCTCTTCCAGTTTCTGGCACTGCCGCACGCACAAAGACCAGCTGATCATTGCACGCGCCTGCGCAAGCATGCATACCAGAGACCTGGAAGAGGAACAGGTGACACAGCACGTGTCAAGCAACATGGCTGCATGTGCCACTTTGGGCACACGTGCCATAGGTTCGCTATCACAGATCTAAGGTATAGTAACCAGGTCCACATACACTGCCTTAAACTTCAAATAAAATGGTTGCTGATGGCTTGGTGTTACGTGTGGACCAGTTCTGCATATCCTTTAGCAATACAAACTATTATTTAAGCATGTTATTGATATCTGGGGTTCCTAAATAGCCTAGGCTGCTTTCTGTTTCAATATCTGTTGAATTGCAGTTCACCTGCTACCTACTTATCCAGGATTTATTTAGGTGTCCACATCAACCATTGAAGAATCTCTAGAAAAAGTTTGTGTCGACTTTGGGCTTTGACCAAAGTCTTTGGTTCCAATTTTCAGCCAAGAAAATATAATGCACTTTTGGCATTGGCTGGCAATTCTTTAAAGTGGTTTGAATTCAGTGTGAGCATTTTGTCCCAGGGCGTAGAAGAACACATTTCCAGAGCGGAGGAATGGATACCTGGATGGTTCTTTATGAACCATTCAAGAGGCTTACAGGAAATCTTTGAAGAGTCTTATCTGTACTGAACCTCACTATCAGCTGTTCAAGTTAACTAAGTTATGAAAGATATGAAAAGATGCATTAGAACTCTGTTTTATTGAGACTGGCTATATAGGGTATGGGACGCGATGGCTCAGTGGCTAAGATGCTGAGCTGGTTGATCAGAAAGGTCGACAGACCGGCGGTTCCAATCCCTAGCACCGCGTAATGAAGTGAGCTCCCGTTACTTGTCCCAGCTTCTGCCAACCTAGCAGTTGGAAAGCATGTACAAATGCAAGTAGAAAAATAGGAACCACCTTTGGTGGGAAGGCAACAGCGTTCCGTGCGCCTTCGACATTTAGTCATGCCCCCACATGACCATAGGGACGTCTTCGGACAGTGCTGGCTCTTCGGCTTTGAAATGGAGATGAGCACTGCCCCCTAGAGCCTGGAACGACTAGCACATATGTGTGAGGGGAATCTTTACCTTTACTTTATATAGGGTATAGTATCAATATATAGTATACTATAATAATATAATCAGTTTACAGTCAGAATAGAGCTGGAAGGGACCTGGGAGGTCTTCTAGTCTGGAATGGTTAGAACTGGGTATGTCTAGTTTAATGAAAAGAAGGTGACATGATAGCAGGGTTCAAATATTTGAGGGGCTGCCACAAAGAAGAGAGGGCCAACCTATTCTCCAAAAGCATCCAAAGGCACAGCAAGAAGCAATGGATGGAAACTAACCAAGGAGAGAAGCAACTTAGAACTGAGGAGAAATTTCCTGACAGTGAGAACAATCAACCAGTGGAACAACTTGCCTCCAGAAGTTGTGAATGCTCCAACACTGGAAGTTTTTAAGAAGATGTTGGATAACCCTTTGTCTGAAGTGGTGTAGGGTTTCCAGCCTGAACAGGGGGTTGGACTAGAAGACCTCCAAGGTCCCTTCCAACTCTGTTATTCTGTTAGTCCAAAACCACTGCTCAAGGCAGAAGACCCTATACAATTTCAGACAAGTGGTTGTCCAGTCTCATCTTAAAAACCTCCAGTGATGAAGCACCCACAGCTTCTGGAGGCAAGACCTTCCCCTGGTTAATTCTTCTCACTTGTTAGGAAGTTTCTCCTTAATTCCATTTATTTCCAAGGCCCTCTCCATACTCTTGTATAGCGACAAATCAGGACTGCAATGGGACAAGTTAAGTGATGCAGTTGAAGTAGATGGGATGAAAATTGGAATTGGCTGATTCCCTTTGAGGGGAAAAAAAAGGACCAATTGCATTCAGGTGATGCAAGTTGTTCATCCTGATATCAGGGATTGACCATTATTCCTGTGTTTCTAGAAATTAATCATAGTCTCTAGATTTGTTGCTGTTTTAATGCATACTCACTCTGTGGTTTCTTGTAGAATGGAACATGAGGCCTTCCAGCTAGAAAAGCAGCATGTCCATCAGGTCTATGAAAGCACAGCCTCTTATTTCAATGACTTGCAAGACAAAGCGTGGCCTCGCGTCCGGCAGTTTTTACTTGAACAGAAGCCTGGCAGCCTGATTGCAGATATTGGTAAGTTCTGGGGTTGTTGCTTTTTTTGTTCTGACCTAAGCTTCCCCAGCAGTATGAAGCCGAGTCCTCGTCCCGATAAACCCCTTTTATTTAATTTACAGTGAGTTTCTCTCCAGCAAAGTTTTGCCTCTCCCACAGTCTTTCAAGATAGTTCACAATTACCGACCTTTATCAGGCTTGAAGAGTGGCCAGGCTGATATCTTTCAAACACTGCAATACATGGCAAGAATGCAGGAATGAACTAATTGTCTCCTGCAAATTCCACTCCCCTTTCGCTCCTCTTTTATGTCCCCTGGAAGGGGACATTCACCGTCCACCTGTGCCCTTATTCCCGAGTTGACTCTTGTTCCTTAGCTGTTCCCTTTGTCTGGCAATTCTGTGCATACGCACACTGGGAACAGGCTCCAGCTTTTGTCTGTCTCACTGATGTCTAACTCCGAAGGCAGCCAATAACTGTTGGACGGCCCTGGCCCCATCTCTGCTTCCGACACAGAGCCCTCATCAGAGCCTTCCCCAGATTCCAGGACTGGCCCATGTTCCTCACCAACCTCCTTACTGTCCGAATCTTCTTCCATGAAATGGACGAAAAGAAGTGACAAGGAGAATCACAACTGTGTGAAGAGGTCATAGGCAGAATGGCAGTTTGGGATGTGAGGAGGAGAATGATCAGACAAAACTCTTAATTCCTTGTTCTGAATTATGTTGATCACCAGAAGGTAGGTATTAATTGACTAGTTTTTTCTTATTACCATATAACTATTCCCTGTGGTTCAAACTCTCTCTGAGGAAATGAACTTATTATCTGTGTACTTTAGATTTAGGGGTCTCCAACCTTGGCAACTTTATGACTTGTGGACTTCAGTTCCCAGAATTCCTCAGCCAGATGGCTGTGGAATTCTGGGAGTTGAATCCACAAGTCTTAAAGTTGCCAGGGTTGGAGATCCCTGCTTTAGATCATACAGGATCTACATCAGTGACGTGCGGTGAGGTTCATGGCTGGTGAGGCTGGTGACGTCATCAGGAAGGCGGGGAATGGGACCACGTGTGCTGGAGGCTCAGGCTGCCTCAGCCTCCAGCACACGTGATCCCATTCCCCGCCTTCCTGAGCGTGCTCCGCCGGCTCGCGCTCCACAGTCCTCGAAAGCGACTGGGGAATGACGAGAACCTTCCTGCCTCCACTGGACTTTGCGCGCTCCTTGAGGAGCGCGCGAAATCCAGCAAAGGCAGGAAGGTTCTCGTCGTTCCCCAGGAGCTTTCGTGCCTTCGTCATCCAGGAGCGCTGACATTTCTGCCTCCTCCCTCCTCATAGGTCTATGAAATTAAAATTATGTGCCAGCCTATGTTAATATCATATTAAATCCAATCCAATGGAACTGGTAGCGGACATTTTGAGTAGTTCAGAGAATCGGCAAATAACATCTCTGGCTGGCTCCAGAGTGGGGTGGAATGGAGATTTTTCAGTATCCTTCCCCTGCCACACCCACCGAGCCACACCATACCTCACCCATAGAACTGGTAGTAAAAAAAATTGAATTTCAGCACTAGGAGAAATGGTAGTTGCAGCAAATGTGTCGATTTTAATTTTTAATACTGTAAATATGGATGAATATAACCCTGCAAACAGAAACTCTTTTGGGGTTCTCCATAATTTTTAAAAGTGGGAAGGAGTCATGAAAATAAAGGTTTAAGGAATATGGGATTAGACAATCCATCCTTCTATTATTTTCCAACTTTACATTACTATGTAAAGTTGTACCAACAGTTGGATTTAAACCAATAGTTCTGATGTTACCAAGGAAACAGGGTTTCCAGCCCTGTGGGTTTTTTTGGTACATGTTAATGGAGAAAGTGAAATTTAAAGGATAGAGTCAGTGAATGCATAGATATTTAATTCTTTGTACAACTGAGCCCCAAGTAGCATTTGCACATGATGCCCAATGAGTACAAGAAGACATAAACAACCTGACCTATACAACACAGTTTGATGGAAATTGAATTTTTATATGTTATACATTGTCTAAAGCACAGTAATGTTCTCCTCCTTGAGGAGCAGAAGTGGAAGTCATATAACATCCTTCCTCCTTTGCCTTGAGGGTCCATTTTTGAACCCTACATTCTTCACACAGAGCACATAGAGCCATGATGGTGAACCTATGGCACGCGTGCCACAAGTGGCACGTGGAGCCATTTGTCAGGGCACACGAGGCGCTGCCCTGTTAGCTGGCCAGTGCGCATGTGCGCGCTGGCCAGCTGAGTTCACCTTTTTAAAAGCTATTTTTCGCCTTCCTCAGGCTCCAGAGGCTTTATAGGAGCCTGGGGAGGGCAAAAAGAGCTTCCCCCGCCCCCCCCAGAGGCTTCAAAGACCGTCCGGAGGCTTTCCTGAAGCCTTCGGAACGCTTAAAACCACCCTCCGAGCAACCCGGAAGTCACTTCCGGGTTGCTCGGAGGGTGGTTTTAAGCGTTCTGAAGGCTTCAGGGAAGCCTCTGGACGTTCCCTGAAGCCTCTGGAGTGCCTCCGAGGGCTGGGGGAGGCTCTTTTCGCCCTCCCCAGGCTCTTATAAAGCCTCTGGAGCCTGGGGAGGGCGAAAAAAGCATGCAAAAATGGGCGCATTGTGCGCGCATGCGCACTGGGGGACGCGTTGCATTATGGGTGCGGCACGCCCGCACACGACCCCCCCGCACTCCCCCCACTTGTGGCACGCGAGCCAAAAAAGGTTCGCCATCGCTGACATAGAGAGATCTGATGGTGGAAACCAATCCAAAGCAACCCTATTGTTGAATCTCTGTCAGGCATCCTTTTCATTGGAAAGACTCCGATCCACTTCCAGCAGGGAGAGGTGTTTAAGTTCCTACCCAGCATCCCCCCAATTTAGAAGACCCATCATTATTCCTGATGCTCAAATGAAAGTGCAGAAAACCTGGGACAACTGCCCAAGTTTAAAGATGTTCAGGGGAGCTAAGTAGGACTCTGTGGTGTTGGCCGTGGTCATCTTTCTGATTTCTTGGTTTCTTCTTGTATATAAAGAATCCTCACGAATGAAGGCAATCAACCTCACATAAAAATTCTCTTTTGGTTGGTTTAAGGTTGTGGGATTGGAAAATATCTTGATGTCAACCACCTAGTATATAACCTTGGATGCGATTATTGTGGCCCCTTAATCGAGATTGCAAGAAATAAAGGCTGTGAAGTGATGATCTGTGATAACCTACACCTCCCTTTTCGGGATTTGTGCTTCAATGCCATCATCTCAGTGGGAGGTAAGAGATTTTAATTGCCTCAACACCTGAGACAGGAGGAAACACTTTCGATATACACTACATGACACTACATTAATATTTCCTAATTTACTTATTATAGGAAGATTAGATAATAGGAAGTCAGGCTTTTTATCAGTCCAATTCAGGGATTTTATATATATTGAAAAAACAAGAAGGGTCCATGCAGGGGTGGGTTTCAGCCGGTTCAGACCGGTTCGGGCGAACCGAATGCTAATTTTGCATCTTGTTCACCAAACTGGTTGTTACAAGAACTGGCTGGCTCTGCCCACCCTGCCCTGCCCCTCCCAGGAGTCTCCACACAGCCTGTTCATCATGCTGGGTAAGTACAGGGCCCTTGAGGAGGGTCTGGAAGGGCAAAAAACAGGCCTTCCGGAACTTCCAGAAGTCTAGAAATGGGCCCG
This sequence comes from Natrix helvetica, assembly GCF_964273705.1. Taxonomy (NCBI): domain Eukaryota; kingdom Metazoa; phylum Chordata; class Lepidosauria; order Squamata; family Natricidae; genus Natrix; species Natrix helvetica. The sequence goes on along the minus strand of NC_138558.1, from coordinate 63,232,690 downwards.
TTTCTGGCTTCCGGAGAGCTTCCGGAGCCCAGGGAGGCCATTTTTGCCCTCATGAAGGCTCGTGGAAGCCTCTGAAGGGTGAAAAACAGGCTTTCCAGAAGTCTGGAAAAGCTCCGTTTTTGACTTCTGGGGGGGGGGCCTCCTGAGCATGGGAAGGGCAAAAACGCCCTCTCCCCCTCCCAGGGGTGCAGGAGGCTGAGTAGGCCATGCCCACCATGGCCACACCCACCCAGCAACAGGGCAGAGAATCGGTTGCTAACATTTTTGAATCCCACCGCTGGGTGCATGGCTGCAGAGGAGAAAAAAAACAAAGAATATTCTGAGGATGTCATTTTCTCTGGGTAGATAATTTATGAATCAGTCAGTTTTTCCCCCATTGACAGAGCATCCAGGGAAACACCCTATACCTCATTCCCAAAATTTCCAGTTGAAAATAATTTCTTTATTCCAGTTGGCTGAAAAAAACTGACATTTAGAAATTTTAAGCAGGAATGTTTCTCTTCATTTTATTACCAATCTTACTTCATTTAGATATAAGCAAACTCACAATCTTGCAAAATAAACATCCTTAAATGATTCCCCTGTGCTTAGAAATGGGAGGGGGGCACAGAATAATTTGCTTGGGTTTGGAAGCAGCGAGAGGATGAAATGGTTTGTTGATTAGAGAGCAATAGCAATAGCACAGACTTATATACCGCTTCACAGTGCTTTACCGCCCTCTCTAAGCGGTTTATAGAGTCAGCAAATTGTCCCCAACAATCTGGGTCCTCATTTTACCCACCTCAAAAGGATGGAAGGCTGAGTCAATCTTGAGCCTGGTGAGATTTGAACTGCCAAACTGCTGGTAGCCGGTGATCAGCAGAAGTAGCCTGCTGTACTGCACTCTAACCACTGCACTACCACGGCTCATAAGCATGATATATCAGTAAGTTAAAGAGGCAAACTGCCTGGGTACATAGCGGGCAGAACTGAATTAGAAACAGCTGTAATTGTAAAGCTACAACAATATGCGTATTTGGGAAAATGAGAAAATGTGTTGAGTGGGAAAATGGGTTGTCCCTGACAAAAGGGGGAAAAAGTTGTTAAGGAAACACATTGGAATCTTAAGCTACAATATGCCTCCCACCTCCAATCAAAACTGGTATCTGCAAAGATGAAAAGTGATTATAGTGAATTAGACATGGTGATTTGAACGATGGTGGCACAGTGGTTAGAATGCAACATTGCAGGCTAACTCTGCTCACTGCCAGCAGTTCAATTCTGACCGGCTCAAAGTTGACTCAGCCTTCCATCCTAAATGCTTTTGAGCTGCTAGGGTTGGCAGAAGCTGGGACAAGCAATGGGAGCTCACTCTGTTACACGACGCTAGGGATTTGAACTGCCGAGGTGATTATACATGATTATAAAGACATTTAATTCAAGATATGCGTAGCCCTAATGAAAGAACACGTTCCTCTTCTTTTTTCAGTGATTCATCATTTCTCCACAAAACAAAGACGAATCCAGGCGATTCAAGAAATGGTCAGGGTGCTGGTACCCGGTGGCCAAATGATGATTTACGTCTGGGCTATGGAGCAAAAAACTCGACATTTTGAGAAACAAGATGTATTTGTTCCTTGGAACAAAGCCTTGTGTTCCCGCTTGCTTTCAGAATCCAATAAACCCGGGCCTAAAACTGATACCGCACCCCCTATGGAATCTCAGACGACGCATTCAAAACCTCTGATGGGTTCAAAATGCTGTCAGCCTGGTCCCTTTGATCAGAAACCCCCTCTGAGATTGGGTAACTGCCTCTCTGGGTCGTGCTGCGTGAAAATTTCTGACGACGAAGAAAAGCGATTTTACGGTGCCCTGGGAAGATCTTTCCGTTCCTGGTTTTCCTCCAGATCTCTTGACGAGTCTGCCTTAAGGAAGCAACATGAAAAGATGGATCCCTTGAAAGATGCAGTGGGATGGACAAGCAGCACCATTTCTGTCCAACCCTTCAGGCACTGCAGCGTAGACTTAGGGTGTCAGTCAGCACTGCTCGAAGAACGACAGCTCGATCGCTATGACGATGTGTTTACAAAGTGTGCGGCCCATAAACAAATCCAGTGGCTGGCAGCTTCAGGGTCCCTGAGAGGTTATGATGGGGAGCCGGCGACCTTAATCCAACACCGCAACGGAGAAACCTCATTTCTAAGGAGTTCTATGGAAAACGTCAAGAATAGCCATAACCATCAAAGCAATCGTCATTCCTTTGCGGGAAAACCCTTCAGAAGGATTTCATCCGTTAGCTCGAGCGAGTCTGTGGTAGAATCAGCGGTGGCGGTAGGAGACTGTGCGGTTAACGGGCAGGACCCCAGAGCCTTTATGCGCTATTACCATGTTTTCCGCGAAGGGGAGCTGTGCTCTCTGCTGGAAGAAAATGTCCCTGAGGTTTGCATAGTAAGTTCAAGCTACGACCATGGTAACTGGTGCATTATTGTGACGAAAACAATAAGCAACAGCTAAAAAGTTAAGCTGTCCAAAACCGCGATGGAAGGAATGTTATACATTTTGTGAGCCTTTTATCACCCATTTTGTGCACTGATGCAGTTTGAATACGAAGATGCCACTATGAAAGAATAGCACTGAACGGTTTGTTGAAAAACAAGTGGTTTTTTTTTGTTTTGTTTTTTACAAATGCCCATCCCAAGTTTATGTTGCTTTCAGGAAATTTGGGACTGGGGTGTTTTGTTTTTATTTTATAGCGTTTTCTAAATAAAACATTTTACAAGCGAAGGAAGGAGACATTTCTTCATTCCCCCTCCTCTCCCATCCCCTGAAAATGCAGGCAGTCCTCGACTTATGACCACAATTGAGCCCAGCATTTCTGTTGCTAAGTGAAACATTTGCTAAGTGAATTTTGCCCCATTCTACAACCTTTTGCCTCAGATGTTAAGTCACTCAGTTGTAAGCGAATTTGGCTTTCCCTCATTGACTTTGCTTGTCAAAAGGGGATTTTGTGACCCTGGGACACTGCAACCGTCACAAGTATGAATCAGTTGCCAAGCGTCTGAATTCTGATCCATGGGGCTGCTGCAACGGTCCTAAGTGTGAAAAGTGGTTGTAAGTCACTTTTTTCAGTGCTGTTGTAACTTGGTCATTAAATGAACTGTTTTAAGTCGACGGTTATCTGTAGCATTTTCCCAATGAAATGGCAGTACAATTTGTGTTTGTAGTTTGCCCTCTGAGCTTTTTTTTTTTTAAATCAGGAATTTGGTGAAATACACCTTTAATTTTTACAATGCTCTCTTAAAAGAAATCTTACTGGCTAAATAGACTGCAGAGAACTAACAGTGCAAAAGGCACTAAAAATGAAAATTGCTTCCTGTGGAATTTTAAAGAGGTGAGGCAGAAAAGGCCCAAATACTAAAAGAGGGGAAAAAAGAATTGTCCAGAAGATATCTGCAGGAAAAACAAGCAATCTCTCTAGAAGAGTTGCTGATTGCAAATATTCAGCAAGAATGTGATTTGTATCTTGTAACTGGAGTGTCACAACAGCCATAGATAGCAATAGCACTTGGACTTATATACCACTTCACAGTGCTTTACCGCCCTCTCTAAGTGGTTTACAGGGTCAGCCTGTTGCCCCCAACAATCTGGGTCCTCATTTTACCCACCTCAGAAGGATGGAAGGCTGAGTCAACCTTGAGCCTGGTGAGATTCGATCTGCCAAACTGTTGGCAGCTGGTGATCAGCAGAAGTAGCCTGCCGTACTGCACTCTAACCACTAGTCGCCCATTAACAGCAATTATGACGGTGATGAAAAAGTAATTTTATGACCAATCCTTGTATTAATGAACTTTGCAGGTCTGTAAAGCAAAGGGAAGCTGAAAGAAGATCGTAAACCTTCTCACAGTTTCACTTAGCAACCACTTTGCTTAAGGACCGAGTTGCCAGTCCCGATTGTGGCTGCTATGTGAGATTTGAACAAGTGTGAATACTTCTGTCTAAAGCAGGGGTCTCCATCCTTGGCAATTTTAAGACTTGTGGAGTTCAACTCCCAGTTCTGGTATAAAGTGTTATCGGATGAGCTGCAATATTTCAAACACTCCCAAAACTTAAATTTTCCATATGCCTCATCCAGGCAATGACAATTCTCTTGGTGTTTTCAAATCTACATGGGCTGTGGCTAGCTCTCAGTAGGGATTTAATGAAACAAATCGACTTCAAGCCATATTCTATGATCCTTGTTTCCTTAAACCCTACTTTTAGCACCAATCACTTACTTTGGCTTAAACTATGCTATCCAAAAATAGAAGTAAAAAATTTCCCATCCTCCTTGTGATGCCAACTCAAAAACTTAGAGCTAGAGGAAGAAACGATTCAATGCCTGTATCTCTAAAACACTGCTTAGTATTATGCTTAAGAAGTATGTTTCCTTGCAGTGAATTAACTGACTAACCAAACTATTATCAGTGAATGTCTATTTTAGTTCTAGTTGTTGTTCCTTCAGTGTATTCAATACAAGTTAATCTGGAAAAAAAAGCTAAGGAATCTAATTATTTCATACCTTTTGATCAAAGAGGTCAACTATCAAGAGGAAGCAGTTATTTAAATTCACAGGAAAAAGCTATTGATTTTTTAAAAATGTTATCTGATAGCATGTCATCAGATAATACACGATTTTATCTGATATATAAGAACATTAATTAGAGATAAGCAGTTCCTAACACTTTAGTTTAATACTCTTTGAAAATAATTATTTCTTTGGAAGGTTATCGTTTCAAATAGAAGGGTTTTTCCCCCCTCCTGGGTAAAGATGGTGAATGTTCAAATTAAAAAGAAAGATTTTCTCTTTCTGGTGCACCAATAAGCAGGCCAGAGTCATTTGATAGTGAAATGTGTGGCATATAAATTAAATAAATATATAATCTCTACCTTTATAATAGGGGAAACCCTCACTCCCTAAATTGCTTTCTGCTATATAATAATGTTGTTAGTTGTGAAATCATGTCTGACCTATCGTGACCCCATGGACAACGTTCCTCCAGGCCTTCCTGTCCTCTACCATCCTCTGGAGTCCATTCAAGCTCACATCTACTGCTTCGGTGACTCCATCCAGCCACTTCATTCTCTGTCGTCCCCTTCTCCTTTTACCTTCAATTGTTCCCAGCATTAGGATCTTCTCCAGTGAGTCCTTCCTTCTCATTAGGTGACCAAAGTATTTGAGTTTCATCTTCAGGATCTGGCCATCTAAAGAGCAGTCGGGGTTGATCTCCTCTGAGACTGACTGGTTTGATGGCCTTGCAGTCCAAGGGACTCGCAGGAATCTTCTCCAGCACCATAGTTCAAAGGCCTCAATTCTTTGGCACTCAGCCTTTCTTATGGTCTAACTTTCACAGCTATACATTGCAACTGGGAAAACCACAGCCTTGAGTTTGAGCACTTTTGTTGGCGATGGGTCGGACACAACTTTGCAACTAACAACATATAATAGTATGGCTTTATTAATATTTTTGACTTCTATTGAGAACAAATCCAACTTCTTCAGAATAAACTTCATGTTAAGCTGAAAACAATTGATGCTTAAAGTGTCTAACTCTAATCAAAACTATGGAGGTTAGCTTTAAAGGGCAAGTGTCTATAAGCTATTGAGTTCGTGAGGACTTTTCAATAGGCAGGATGCTACATATATTAAAAACACGGTGGGAAAATAGAGGTTCAAAATCAGGCTGAATATCGAAGCCTTAAACTTTGTATTTTAAGGTCAGTTATAACTGAGACAATAGTCTGAATCCAAAGCAGTTCAAAGAAAGCTGGCACCCAATCTGTAATCATTCCAGTCACTTATTTCAGATAACCCGGAAACCCTCTGATTGATTCCAAGAAAGGTACTAACCAACTGTGATGTGGGGGATGAAGTGATATCCAGTGATCTCCAAGATCATTGCAACCATGGTTGCTTTGTCTAGACCAGGGTTGTCCAACCTTGGTAAGACCTGTGGACTTCAGCTCCCAGAATGCCCCAGCCAAGGGAAGTGTTGAAGCTGAAGTGCACATGTCTTAAACAGTGGTGAAATTCATTTTTTTTTACTACCGGTTCTGTGGGCATGGCTTGGTGGGCCTGTCAGGGAAAGGATACTGCAAAATCTCCATTCCTTACCCACTCCTGGGGGAAGGATATTGCAAAATCCCCATTCCCACCCCACTCTGGGGTCAGCCAGAGGTGGTATTTGCCGGTTATCCGAACTACTCAAAATTTCCGCTACCGGTTCTCCGGAAACTGTCAGAACCTGCTAAAGTTTACCCCTAGTCTTACGTTGCAAAGGTTGGATACTCCTGATCTAGAACTATACTCAGCAATGTTACTACATTCTGCTTTTTTTTTTTGTCAGAGTGGCTTGGGTCTTAGCTCACAGTACAGTTGGCAAAGTGTCACTCAACTTTCATCCACACAACAAGTTGAAAGAGATTATTATTCTTTTTCAAAGGGAGATTTTGAATTGAGTTCCATTCCTGGCGAGGGCAAGAAAGTGGTTCATCATTGCCTTCTATGGGGCTCTCACCTAGCCTCCTCACTATTATGACTTCCCCTGTTTGGCTTTTTCAAGATCAGATGATCTTGAATCTGATACCAGGTTTGGCTAGATGGTATGAGACCCATTTTAGTTAGGCTACAAAATCAAGGTACAATCAAGGATCTTGAAGATTGCACTGCCATTCATTATTGTTCCTCATAAGTAACCTGTCTTCCTACATGTAAAAAAATATCCAATTCATGTCACTTTTTTTTCTCTGAATAGAATCCCATTAGATCATCTCTTGCTTTTGAAGCATCATTGATTGCAGTGGGTTACTTCCCCCTACTTCTACATCACCATTAAACATGTTTAGGAAAACTCTACTTGAAGCCCAATCAGCAGAACTACATAAATAATAATGCTGCAATTTCAGGGTTGCTTGGAGAAATTTGAAAAGTTGTGTACCCGTTACTTGTATTTGTAGGTTAATTGCATGCTACAAGTCAATCATGGGGCTCCAAAGATGGGAGAAGACTCCAGTGTTACTGCTTGTTCATGTAACTTTAAAAATTACGTCTAGTCCATATATCTGTGCCAAAGCAAAAAGATGGTTTTGGATCTGTTCACAGCGTTTCACCTCAAAACCAAGAAAACAAAACTGAGTTGACTACGTCATCTGTTAAAGGAGAACAGACGCAAAACAATAATAGATTTCCTGCCTACCAATTCTTTCCCTCTCTCTCAGCTCAGTTAAGTGGAAGGAGCAAAAAAAAATGGCTGCTGTTTTGAAACCATTTCGAGTTGGGTCCTAGATGCAGCATTGTTTGGTTGGGACTCACCTAAATCGTTAGCACTCAGAAATCCTGCAACTCAGAAAAGCCACAAATAGCGGGATAAAAAAAACCATTGGGTTTTAGAAATAGGCATAGTATAAGGATAATGAGCTGGTAAGGTGTTGAGTGCCTGGCAGTGGCCCAGATATTTACTGAACAGGAAAGAATCCCTAAGACACATTTAGTCAGGGGGTATTCCATACCCAGGAGTGAGCAACTCTGGAGTTGCACGTGGCTCTTTCATCCCTCTGCTGCGGCTCCGTCCCTCAAAACGTGCCACAACCACCAGTGTGTGACACCCGCCACCACACGATTTATTGAGCTTTTCGACCCCCCCGTAGGCCAACCATGGATAAATCCAAGAAAAGAAAAGTTTCAGAAGAAAACAGAACCTTTAATTCAAATACATATACTAGTTTTGTGGGCACTCAGGAAGTAGTCAGGCACGGGAAAGTTTTTGTGGCTCCCGGAGTTTTCTTTTCTGTGGGAAATGGGTCCAAATGGCTCTTTGAGTGTTTAAGGTTGCCGACCCCTGCTCTATACTCTATATACCCTCTGACATTTAATCAGGGGATACTTTTGCATTACAGGTAGTCCTTGACTTACAACCACAATTGGGGACGGAATTGGGAGTTATTGAGGTCATAGGTCGAGGCACCACCTGACTGGACTTGCTTTTACAATTGTTTTTACAAATGTCATTAAGTAAGTCATAGTTGTTAAGAAGACCATGTGGTTTTTAAGTGAACCACTTAGTTATAAATGCCAACCCATTGCATCCACTGGATAGTCATTTGTCTGAAATGGTATAGGATTGCCTGCTTGAGCAGGGGGCTCGACTGGAAGACCTCCAAGATCCCTTACAGCTCTATTCTGATTCTGATTTTTATCCAATGATTATTTTTTGCTGGAAAATGCCAGAAAAGTCCTGACATATGGCACATCTAAAAAGGGGAAGGTGCACACTCACATTTGTGAACCGGTAGCAAAGGTAAGTTGATTTCACCCCTGGTTTAGAGCGAAGTTAATATTTATTAACTATAAATATTATATACATATATTTACCTACAGTAGCAAGCTTAGAGAGTAAAAACCTAGCAATAATTTTAGGCTTGTGTGCTTTCTCCTGTCTTCTCCACCATATAAGAAGAAAGAGGAAGAATATAAATACAATATTTGCCTCCATTTGTTGCTAAGTGTACATTTAGTATTATGAGTTTTCTAAAGTAAAATATATGGAAACAAATCTGAACCAGAAGCCAGGATTTAAAACTGACTGTCACTCAGAAAAGCGAGCCATGTGCAAACAAAGCCATACAAACTCTACTTTGCCCTTATTACCGCAACAGTTCATCCATTCTCATAGAAAAAAATATTTAGAATTCTATTTGAATGCATCCAAAGTATTTGCTGGAAATGCCAGTTAGTTAAAAGTAGCAATGAAGTGACTGGACTATGCTATTCTTAAGAATTTGTCACTTTAAAATGGAAAACCTTGAAATATACCTCATGGATGAGGTATATTGAATTAAAAAGAGAAGATATGCTTTAAAAAATCAAGATGGCAGCCGTTATGGAGTGCTTGAATATTATGTTATTACATGTATACCGCATAAGTCCATAATTTTTTGACCATAACCTTGGAAAAACCCTGGTTGAATTGTTACCTAAAAGACTGAAAACTAAATTTAACATTTGATTTTTCTTTTTCCATTTAGTTCTCCACTAAACCAATCATGTCTACATATCAATTGCCTTTTTGCTTGGTCTTTTTTTTGTAAGAGTAGTTATGAAATAAAAAAGATGTGAGAGAAACTGATCTATTGGGTACATAAAGATGGAGATGGGAATGTTGTGTTTGTGGGTGGATTCGATTTTTAAACAAGGATAATGTTTTCTTTGTTTAGTTATTCCGTACGTAATGACTCTCCTGGGGTGCTAAAATTACAATGAGCAGAAATATAAGGGGACTACTTTACACTCAAGATTGCCAGTGCTTTTCTATCCCAAAACAAATTCCTTAAAATAATTTTGTTGAAATTATGTCTAAACCTCAAAGGATGTGCTTCTTGGCTTTGTAATCAAAATGAGAGTTTTTGCTTTATTGTGTGAACTGCTTGATACTTCATCTATTTGTGAGATGCAAGATTTCTGTATCTTTTACAAATGGCCATTTGTAGTGACAGAAGTGTATTCTAGTTGCTATTGTGACAAGTGGCTTTGTTCTAATACTAGTCTTGCTTGTGTAAATGGGTGTCCTCTAATATCACCATTGACTTCACCTGTTGCATTTGAGCTCTGCTGGCGTGGACTCCATATCCTGACTCACAAAAAAATACCCGTGAAGGTCAGAAAACTATCCTACCTCCCCAAATGAAAGGAATTTGCTAAAAAAAAAATCTCAAAGAAAAATAATGAAATCTTATATTAGAACCTTGCCTAAGTTTAAAATACACACAATTTTGTGCGGATTGGTGCAGAAGTAGAACACAAATCAGAATACAAGCGTGGAAAAGATGCCATCCACCGTGTTAAAAAAAATAATCCTGGGCTTTGTGGTTTTTGGCTTGGCATAACATGAAAATGTGCAAATTATCACCCTGCCTTATGAATTGTGATCTTAATACAGACAAATTGAGATTGACTGACTTCATTTTATGGGCAAACCAGGCCATTGTGTGTTACTCTGCCAACCCATCAAATCCTTTGGGTTTTTTTAATACTTCTTCATGGCAACTAGGCCATGTCTAGCAAACAATTTTTATGGGATGACACAATGATTACACTTAACTGTTTTACATATTTTTTTTCTTTAGCTGCTGATTCTATTTCAGTAGCATGGGATGGAGATTCTACTTCTGACATCACCCTGTATGTGTATGCATATATACGTAGCACCCATTCTCACACACCTCCAGGAGATGGACCATTTCAGGATTTAATGCCTTGCACTTTTTAGAAGTGGGTAACAATACCAATTAGACTTATATACCACTTCACAGCCCTCTCTGTTTACTGAGTCAGTCTATTGCCTCCAACAATCTGGCTCCTCATTTTACCGACCTTGGAAGCAGAGGTGGTATTGACTTACCTTGCCTACCAGTTTGCAAATGTGACCGTGTGCCACCTCCGCGCATGCGTACAGCCTTTCGCACATGTGCTTTTGGTGAAAAAAGGGCCTAAATGAGATGCCATAGAGTTGGGGAGAGTAGGTGGGGCCACCCATGATTTCCGCTACCGGTTCGGGCGAGCCGGTCTGAACCGGTAGAATACCACCTCTGCTTGGAAGGATGGAAGGCTGAGTCAACCATGAGACCGTCAGGACTGAACTTTTGGAGTTAGACTGTAGTACTGCATTCTAACCACTGCACCACCATGGCTCTTGGTGATGATGTTCCTGAAGCATTATTTCTCACATCCTAACAGATCTAGTTTGACTTAGTTATTGTGGCAAACAATAGTTATTCTAGCTTACAATACATCTGGCATACATTTTTTTTAAAAAAATGGAGCCCCAGCTGTAAAGACCCACTTTAAAAAAAATCTATTCCATGTGCTGCTGGTAAAAATAGAGTAAATTATGGCTGCCATCTTGTTTTTTTCCTCACACCACTTTCCCCTGCCATGTAAGAGTTATATTTCTGGCTAGTTTTAAAGAAATTACAATAAAACACAATAATGGGAATAATGGTTGAGACCTTTAAACTTTGTAAGCTATTATCAGCATCTAAAGTTGCTGTGAGGAAGTAACATTTTCCCAGTGGCCTCTTTCTTTCTTAATGATTTATCTTGATTGAGTCAGCTTCTTCTGTTCTTTCCTTCTCCTGCTAATTCAATAAACACAACACACCATTGGACAGAGTGAACAAATCTAACTTTTGTAATCTTTCTTCCACATGGTTGCCTTTCAAAAACTATAATGGTGGTATTTATTCTGTAAGCAGGAGGCAGGATTGGGTTTCTGCAAAAAATATTGAAATGAATTCCCTCTGTATTGAGAAGGGGGGGAATGAGGAATCAAGTTGTAGGCACTGTTGGCCTGTCAAAATTATAGTTGCTTTTTGTGGCAAATGTTGTCATCTGTTCTTCTTCATATGCCTGCTTTGTACATCTTTTAACTTGGAGATATAGGCACATCTTGTGAAGAATTAAGACTTTTTAGTTTATTCAAATGATAGGCAACCATTCTTGAAACTGCATTTATAGTGGTGAATTCATATAGTCCAAAATTCACCGGATACTACAGTATAAGATACTGCTGTACACCTTAGAATGACAGAAATATCAGTGCACATTTCATCCAAGCTATTAAAAACTTAGAACTCAATGCCAATTCATTACTGGGTAACTTCTTGCCATATATGTTGAGTAGCAATTCTCAATATCTTAATTGCCAACTTTGTTACCAAATATTATTCTGTAACTGTCTTAACTGTCATTTAAAAGTTAAACATAATTTCATTGAAAATGTCCAGATTTGTTACTCTGTGGTAACTAATAAAACGTATATATTAGACTGATAATGAAAATCTGTATTTTGTATTTTGTTTCATTATAATAAAAACAAAGCTTCAATTTTTTAAAACATGTTCCTAAGAATTCCTAGTCTAGAGGGCAGAAAATTGGGTTGAAATTCAACACAATGGGAAGGCCCCCATTGAATAATTCTTCATTGTCACAATTTTAAAAAGTTGACTATTGGAGTGAAAGTTGGAAATTAGGAATGACAAGTGACCAAAATACTGTATGTCTAGAGCTGTAAATGCTTAAGAAGCTGATGTTAGATGGCCCTCTTCTGGACTATAAAGACCCTACATTACTTGATTTTACTAATTCCTATTCACTAAGAACTTAACCTACAAAATATAGGATGCACACATAACCGAATGAGTTGCAATAAATTGCAACTAAAAATACAGAGGACAAAATATTGCCCTAGGCCAATGGAGAAATGTGGATTCCTGTATTAACCAGTGCTTTCCTTTTAATGTGACACATTTACTAGCCATTCCAATGTTTATCTTTTGCCTTGTCGATTGTCAGTCAAAATAGCTGCAAACACCCACCAATGTAATTGTATCTAGTGCAGTTGATATTGTATGCCATACCTATGTATGAGTGGCATATCTCAATACAGTCTTTGAATGGTTGCTCCTTTGAGCTCTGTGCATAGGAGAAGGAATGGGCTGTATGAATTAAATTGAATAAATGACAAACATGATTGTACAATAAAGCTGACCTCTTGGAGATTTAGTGCAAGAATGTGGCCTCTGTTCCAGTGGTGGGATTTTTTTTTACTACTGGTTCTGTGGGCGTGCCATGGATTGGTGGGCATGGCAGGGGAAGGATAGTGAAAAATCCCCATTCCCTCCCCACTCCAGGGGAAGGATACTGCAAAATCTCCATTCCCTCCTCACTCCAGGGGAAGGATACTGTAAAATCCCCATCCCCCCCCCCAGTCCAGGGGAAGGATACTGTAAAATCTCCATTCCCTCTGCATTCCAGGGGAAGGATACTGTAAAATTTCCATTTCCACCCCACTCCAGGGGAAGGATACTGTAAAATCCCCATTCCCTCCCCACTCCAGGGGAAGGATACTGTAAAATCTCCATTCCGTCCCCACATCAGGGGAAGGATACTGTAAAATCCCCATTCCCTCCCCACTCCAGGGGAAGCATACTGTAAAATCTCCATTCCCTCCTCACTCTAGGGGAAGGATACTGTAAAATCTCCATTTCTACCCCACTCCAGGGGAAGGATACTGTAAAATCCCCATTCCCTCCCCCAGTCCAGGGGAAGGATACTGTAAAATCTCCATTCCCTCCTCACTCTAGGGGAAGGATACTGTAAAATCTCCATTTCCACCCCACTCCAGGGGAAGGATACTGTAAAATCTCCATTCCCTCCCCACTCCAGGGGAAGGATACTGTAAAATCCCCATTCCCTCCCCACTCCAGGGGAAGCATACTGTAAAATCTCCATTCCCTCCTCACTCTAGGAGAAGGATACTGCAAAATCTCCATTCCCTCCCCACTCCAGGGGAAGGATACTGTAAAATCCCCATTCCCTCCCCACCCCCCTAACCTGCTTTCCAACTCCTATGCAGGGCAACAGAAGACTCAGCCAATCAGCTGGGACTCCAATCAGCTGGGATTCAGGAGGCAGCAAACAGATGTGGGCAGAGCCAGCCAGAGGTGGTATTTGCCGGTTCCCTGAACTACTCAAAATTTCCATTGCCTGTTCTCCAGAACCGGTCAGAACTGGCTGAATACCACCTCTGCTCTGTTTGTCCTTTCCCACCTGATCTTTTTGCATTTAAGATTATTATGAGGTAAAATTTAAAATATACAGGGAGTAGTCAACTTACAATCACAATTGAGCCCCAAATTTCCATTAATCAGCAAGGAAGTTATTGAGTTTTGCCCCATTTTATGACCTTTTTGCAAATCAAAGACTGCCTTTTGTGAATACAGTATACCAATATTTCCTCAGAAAATATTTCCTACCTAAGGGAAAGACCTTGTTCCCAAAGTAAATGAACCAAGATCGGGTAAAAGGCTTTTTTTAGGGAGGGTAATGGCACACAAACCCATTACCCAATAACTACAGGGATATTTAAATAAATACTTTCTGATGAACTGTTTTAGCTAATGAAGGAAAGAGTTGGGAAGCACTGGTCTAATCACTTCACATTTGATGAAGTGAGTTCCTCACAAACTCTTATGCCTTTTAACATTTGACGACCAGGAATTTCTGTTTCTGCTCATACACCCCTTGGCTGGTTTTATTTACATTTATAACATCTGGGGCAATTATTCAGCCATTGAACAATTTCACGCACCATTATGAAATGAAGAATAAACCTTTCAGAAAGGTTACATAGCTTGTTTTCCACTAGAGGGCACTCAGTCTATTGAGGAAGGCCAATGGATTAAGCACCATATTAGCTAGACTAGTGCATAAAAATGTGCCTGACAGAGAGCCAATTTTCTAGTGAACTTCCTTCAGAAGATATGATACTTGGCAGGAAAATGTTACGAGTAATCATCCTGGTCAAGAAGTCAGTACAAAGGGACAGATGTTTCTTTTGCGGATCATTAGCTTGTGAAATTCCTATCATCCCAGAATAGATTGAGGACAGGCAATGCAACGTGGTACATCTAGCTACCTTGAAGTACAATGCTTATTGTCTTGTTAACTGGCCATTGTGGCAAGGGTTATAAATGTGGTAATCCAAATACACCTAGAAGGCATCAATTTGCTTCCTTTTACTCTGTCTTTCTTGGTTGACAGGAGTGTTACTTGCTTCTGGCACGAACAGACCACTCAGAGCTCCCAATTATTGCCAACATAAAAGAAGGGGGCTATAATATTTCTTACTTGACACATACCATTTTCTTTGTAAAAGCAAAATTACAGCTCAGCATAGCCTGGGAATTTTTTGTCTTACAGACCAACTGCTGGTTTTATAGGTGGTCGGAGCCAGTCGGTATTGAGGTTTAAAATCAATGTCCCTTGGATGCCTGTCATACATCTATTTCCATTGGCAAAATTTTCCTCAAAGGCCTTTGAAATACAACTGAGGCTCAGGCACTCCTCCTTAAGAAGCTTAAATTGACAAGGAGGAGCTGGTTAGAAGGGAATAAACAAATACAGATTTTCTTGTTAGTTATTGTATCTTCAGTTTGTCTTCACCTAAGGGATTAAATCTGCTGCCAAGTCTGCAGTTATTTATTTATTTAGTTTGTCAAACATGTATGAGATAACAGGTATAAGTATAAACATGGACATGAACACAGGAAATGGGGACAATAGGACAGGGACGTTGTGTGCTTATGCATGCCTCCTTACAGACCTCTTATAGGAAAGGGGTGAGGTCCACGCTAGACAGTTTAAGGTTAAAGTTATGTTTGAGGATGTAACAACAGGGCCAGGTAGAGCATTCCAGGCATTGACCACTGTTGCTGAAGTCATATTTTCTGCGAGTTTGGAGTGGTTTAACTTTAGTTTCTATCTATTATTTGCCCGTGTATTATTGCAGTTGAAGCTGAAGTAGTCATTGACAGGTAGGACGTTGTAGCAGACAATTTTGTGTACTAAGCTTAGGTCAGATCGCAGGCGGAGTAGTTCTACGTTGTCCAAGCCCAAACTTTTGAGCCTGGTGGCATACGGTATTCGATTGTGAGCAAAGGAGTGGAGGATTCTTCTTGTGAAATACTTCTGGATTCGCTTGATTGTATTAATAATCCGATATACAGTGTGGATTCCAGGCAGAAGAGCTGTATTTGAGAATTGGTCTGGCAAAAGTTTTGTATGCCCTGGTTAGCAGTACAATGTTACTGGAGAAGAAGCTTTGCAAAATTAGGTTAACAACTCTTAATGCCTTTTTGGCAATGCTGTTACAGTGAATTTTGGGGCTTAGATCATTTGAGATGAGTACACCTAGGTCCTTGACAGAGTGACAGAGTGAGGATCATCTATGACAGTGATGGCGAACCTATGGCACGCGTGCCACAAGTGGCACGCGGAGCCATTGTCAGGCACGCGAGGCGCTGCCCTGTTAGCTGGCCAGCATGCATGCGCGCGCTGGCCAGCTGAGTTCACCTTTTTAAAAGCTATTTTTCGCCTTCCCCAGGCTCCATAGGCTTTATAGGAGCCTGGGGAGGGTGAAAAGAGCCCCCCCGTGACTTCTGGGTTGCTCGGAGTGTCGTTTTAAGCATTCCGAAGGCTTCAGGGACCGTCTGGAGGCTTCACTGAAGCCTTCGGAGCGCTTAAAACGACCCTTCCCTTCAGTGAAGCCTCCGGACGGTCCCTGAAGCCTCCGGAGGGCCTCCGGGGGGGCGGGGGAGGCTCTTTTCACCCTCCCCAGGCTCCTATAAAGCCTCTGGAGCCTGGGGAGGGCGAAGAAAGCATGTAAAAATGGGGGGGGGTGTCGCGCGTTGTGCACGCATGCGCACCGGGGGGGTCGCGCGTTGCATTATGGGTGCTGCACGCCTGCACACGACCCCCCTGTGCTCCCCCCACTTGTGGCACGCGAGCCAAAAAAGGTTCGCCATCGCTGATCTATGAGGTCGTATCTGCCCAGCTTGCGTTTGGGGTTCTGACTTTTGTTGCCAATGTGTAAGACAGAGCATTTGTTAGTTGAAATTCGGAGTTGTCAATTGTTTGACCATTCTGACACATAGTCAAGGTCATAGTCAAGTTATATGATTAAAAAATAATAATAATAATAATTAGAAATTCCCAAATGGAACTTATTTCCAGGGCACAAAAAAGGTGTTCTTTCTAGTGATTGCTTTCTAACATTTTGTAGTTGACCTTCCTCAATCCCGCACTTTTCCCCTGTTGAGAACGAGACACAAAGCCCACCACTCTGCTTTTGGTTTCCTTCCTTTGCTTTCACCATTTTATCGGTGGGGGACCCCCCCCCCCCTTTTCCCCTTTTGTTTTGAAGGAACTTTAGCATTTCCTGGACAGGCCGGCAGCATTTCCTTTGTGCTTTTGAACAATTTTTGTTTCAACAACTCTACCATTATTCTGATGAACTAAAAATGAGGATGTAGCCTGCTTATCTGGGGGGCTTTATGCAATTGGATAAAACTGAAACCCGCAAGGGGAGCCCTAAATAGTTTAAGCGGAGGCCTTGAGAGCTGCTCTTTCTTACATGCTTGTTCGTCTGTTAAAACCTCTGCTTAGGATTATACTTCAAGAGGGGTTTGTTCCTTTAAGGTTTGGAAAGGACTTTGCTAGTTAAAAGAGGATGTGATTACAGGAAGCTGAACAACACTAGAAATATCTACAACAAACTCTGTTCCAACATCAGGATTTTTAAAAAAGCTACATCGACACGATTTGCATATATGATGACACATTTGAGACATCTGGCTAGAGGTGGGTTGCACATGAGTTTACCACCGGTTCGCTGCACACCAAAAATGTGAGAGCGCATGCCTTCCGCACATCTGTGTGGCCTTCGTGCATGCACTTTGCTTGCATGCACGGCTTGCATGCATGCTCGCGGCTTAGAAAATGTGGCTAAATAGGACAGCATGCAGCCGGGGGGGGGGGGGGGGCACCTGTAGGTTGCCACTACCAGATCGCCAGAACCGGTTCGAACCGGCCGAATACTACCACTGCATCTGGCCCATGGATCCAATGCCCACCTTCTTTTCTTCTTGGGTAGACTCTACAGTTGCAAAAGGCCACAGAAAGTAGAGAAGAATTCAGATATCACACCAACACAAACACTTAATAGTGCATTTATTGACTATGTTCTGTACGGGCATATAATAGCAAGCTATAAACATTTTCTTCTTTTATCTTTTTTTTCAGTTGTGTAGAACATATTTACACTGGAGGAAAGGACAGCCAAACTTGAGATACAAACAACCTGCCTCTCCTTCAAAGAATATCTGAGGTATAAATACAAGTATATTTTAAATAATTATCTCCATGCTTTATCTACGCTGGACAATAAAGTGTGAACACGTTTACATCAGAATGGTATGTACAACATACATTTTGTTTTTACATATTTAAAGAAATGAAAAGTATACAAAGAATACACAATTCACCTATTGGTGAGAACTGTAAATGGCACAATACCTAAAACCTTCACCTGGCAACACATTTTACAAGGACATCAGCGGAATGACTGCCAGGTTTTTTTTAGCTAGGAATAAGCCTGTCTTTCTTCATCTGTTGCCCTCCAGATGCAAATGACAACTGAAGGGCATCAGATGAAGGAACCTTAACAACCTTAGGTTGCGCTTCACGTTTGAATACAAGACATTTGGAAAGCAGTTACAGGTAGTCCTCAACTGACAACTGGTTGCTTAGCAATTATTCGAAGTTACTATGGCCCCCCTCCCCTTAAAAGATACTTACGACCTGGTTCTGAAGTTCTAATGGCTGCCCCCAGTCACGTGACCGCATTTTGGGCAGTCGGCCACATGGCGGTTTGCAGGGTCCTGCAGTCATGTGACTGTGATTTATGACTTCTTCGGGAAATTTACTTCCAGTTTTGGGGTGGGAGGGAATGCTTACAGAGAATGACTGCGACATTTGCTCTAGGACTCCCAGGTCCTGTCACTTGTGATTTACATAGTTGCCAGGCTCACCTATGTCCATAAGTCAAGAACTACCTGTAATGGGAAGATACACTTCCTGCCTCATCCCCATTGCACTCCCCCCTCCTGTTTCCCTGAAACAGTCAGTACCAGTCTATTTCTGATTCTGGCGGTGGTGTCCCTTGTAAATATAATTTCTTTGTTTGAACAGAGCAGTGCTTTTGTCCCAAGAAGAGGAAGATCATGAAGGACACTGTCTTCTGAAACAGATACAAGGAGGAATTCCAACCTGCCACATAGTCCCTCCTCTCTTGACATAACACTGCTTATAGATTGAACAGAGGGAAAATAAAGAGACCCAGAAGCAACCCAAGGTGGCATTAGTACAGGTGCAGAATTAGGAAGAGCTCTTCCTAATACTCTCAGAAGTCATCACAAACACACTATGAAAATAATAATAATAATAATAACAATAATACTGACAATGGTATCTAAGAGCTTCTTCCAAATATGCCACAGTCCCAAGGCTAGGAAAGAAGACTAGGTGGAAATTGCACAGGTCTTTTCTGAATGAACAAAGCACCCCAACTGCCAATTTCACATAATTTTTGGTTACAACATAAATCTTGGCAATAATTTATATCTGCAAGGGGTTGGTTTTAGTTATTCTCAAATGGATCTGTACAATGATTTCATTCCAAATATACAGATAAATCACCTTTCATTTTATTTCATAGCATTCCCACCTGAGTCATGCATCCGTCAATCAAAGTGTAATTTTTATAGTGGGGCACCATTGCAGGTATGGAAAGGGGTGAGGGCTGGATTCATAGCAAGACCTGATGTCCTGCTTTTGGGGCAGATTTTACCCTTGAATTACATAACACCAGTTATTTAACAGCATGGATTACAATGATTTTCTATTCTTCACATCAAGTCAGTGCATTGGAATAAAGTATATATATTCTAAACAAGAAGGAAGGACAGTATTTATCTTCCCTGTGCTTTGTTGTTTTTACAGTAAAATCAATCACTGAAACAGTGTCATTCTCTAAAAGCTTTTTAAAAAGATTCCTTATAAATAATGCTCATTAAGATGTGCAGAAACTGTTGACCAATATTACATGCAAAATAATAATTTGACTCCTCTCCATCCCCCCAAACATTGGATAGTTAATCTGTAGTTTTTTTAGACTGGTAAAATGCATATGTATCTTCCTATTTTCATTTATTATTGCCATCACGGCTTGTACTTCTGGGATGTCCTATACAAACTTCACAATAGAACTCTTGATCATTTTAATCTGTTTATCTTAACCTGCAGTTCTTTCCATTATGTCCTATAATTTTGTGGCACAAATATTCATTTTTATCCAACTACATTGCTTCTAAATTTGGGGGATATTTTCCCCCAAACCTTGTCGATAAATGAGGTTATATGGTTAAAATGGAATGGGTTATATGAACATGTTTAACTCCTAGGAGTATCTGCTATGCGGAAACACTTCAGAACTTTATAATGTTCCAGTTATGATATTTTTCAGTGTTGCCCTTTTCAGCTATGGAAAGCAGTTTTGGCCCTGTTCTCAAACTACAAGCATTTATTCCTATGTTAATTAAACAAAGATGTTGTTTAGGCTTCTATTTGTATCTTAACATGTGAACAAATACTAAAATAATAGGTGTTAGACAAAAGTGATTTGGTAGCACACATGAAGCACTGGCACTGCTTTAAACCAAAAGATACCTTTCTTTGATTTCTGCCATAACTGTGGGCATGCACTAAGAAAACACAGAGCTTCTTTAAAAACCAGGTGCTGTACGCATGTCCTTCCACACCCCCACATCATCTCTTATCCTTGGAATCCTATATATCAGGATCGATGTACTGTTCTTTCCAAGACATTCAGACCTGGAGTGATTTTCTGGAGCTGCCACTTCATTCACAGTTTCTTGAGATGCTCTTTACAGATTGTTAAGAAAGTATTCCAAAGAATATAAAGTCTGACCGTGGCAAACACGTGGCTCTATTCTCATATGGCAGCTATGAAAAGCTGAGACCTTCCAACTGGGAGCACATGCAAAATTATTGCCGTACAAAAGACACACACTGAAATATATCTGGCTTTCTTAAATAAGTGTCAAGTGTTCTACTTTTTTACCATTCTTTGCCCTGCCACACTTTTCAATTTTTAGATACACACATGAGTAATAAGAACTCAGAGGAATGAAGAGTTGAGGCTTGTAATGGGTCTCTCAGTCAGATTCTAGGCCAATTCTCTTCCCATCTGCTAAATTCTTTTCCAATGCCTTCCAAGTGTACCAGACACTCTGATTCTACCATTTGGGCTCTTCATACTCCAGTCAACAAGTTAAACAATCATTCACACCTCTTGCCTTCGTGCAAACCTTCCTTCACTTACTCTCGTGAAAATCCACCGAGGAACACACCAAATCCAGTGGCTGCAGCAGTCCCTCCACAAATGACATACAGATACATACATAAAGCTAACATAACATAGGAATGAATAATTTTCACTATAGTTCAGAAACATATTTAAGTCTTAGAGCTTTGCTTCTCAGAAGCAATTCACAGCACCTAAGCAAACGTTAACCTTACCTTTTAAAAAAAAGTTGCACCATCCAAACTTTTCCAGTTAAGACCTACACTATAGGCCTAACACAGACAAAAAAGCAGCTTTAAAAAAAACACTAGGGATTGTCACCTAATTTTGATGGACAATCTCAGACCCAATCCAGAAAGTTTCTCTTCAGGACCCAATGAATATATGATCAGTCCCAGGGCGGATAATCAACCTTCCCCAAAAATCTCTAAACAGGCCGGTGCCGTGCTGGTCCACTTGATCCATCACCTAGATGTTGCTTCCTTAGCCTCAAGATTTTGATTAAGGAAAGAGTCTCTAATCCTCACGACCTCAGCTGCACACAAGTGCCCAAATGCTTTTGTGTACCAGTCAGGCTTGTGTCCCCTGTTTCAAAGAAAGAAAAGGTGTGATTTAGATAGATTTAAATATTTCTCAAAATATTTTCCCCCTATTAGTAAACAAACAAACAAACAAACAAACCTACCTACCTACCTACCTACCTACCTACCTACCTACCTACCTACCTGTATGTATGTTACAACCCCTGGTATGCTTAAATATGGGAGGAAGGTCACTACTCCCTCTTTCTGTCCTTTGGCTCATCACAGAAGACCATGCAGGCAGAAAACCATATTTTTATTTTTAATGTTGCCTTTTTATATTTGTGTTGTATTTGTACTGATAAATGAATAAATAAATAAAGGGAGACTAGTATAGATCTATTTCGAGCTAATTAGCTCTCATCAGCTAGCCATACCCTTACTGGGATTTGAACCTGGGCTGTATTATATCTTAGGCAGGAGCCAAATTTATTTATCAGCACAAATACAACACAAATATAAAAAGGCAACATTAAAAATAAAAATGTGGTTTTCTGCCTGGATGGTCTTCTGTAATGAGCCGAAGGACAGAAAGGGGGAGTAGTGAGCTCCCTCCCATATTTGGGCATACCAGGGGTTTGTGTTCTATTGTGCCTTAAAATGGCTTCTACTGTACTGCCGTAAAATGGCTTCTACTGTACTGCCGTAAAATGGCTTCTATTGTACAGTTGCCATAGTTCACAGTACTCCACAAGGGGGCTCCCTCTGGTAAGGGGGAAAATCCAACATTAGAGATTACATTTGGTCTGGACATTTCCTCCCTATAAATAAATACCCAGGCAACGCCCGGTTATCAGCTAGTATGGAATAGAAGCAATCAAACGGGTAATAAGTCTGTAAGGCTGACTCAAGGAAAGATGGCCTTTTTTAGAATTTTATGTATTTCCTAAAAATCTTCATTTAGGATCTCAAAGAGACCTTGAAAAGCAGAATTTGCAAAAACTGATTAAAACATCTTTTGGTAAGCAAATCTTTTGAGCTGATTTGAAAACATGCTGTGGGCATTCAAGTAAAAAGGCTGCTGTGGTAGCAGGTGAACAAATTAATTGCAAATAAAAGATGGCAACGAGCAAGGTTGCCCCTTTCCATCTGCTCTTGTTCCCAAGAAGCCTGTTGCCCTTGCTAAAGGAACATCTAAAAAACAATCTCTACGCTCTCTACGGCTCCAAATGCATTCTCCAAAAACAGAAGCATGGTTTCTATTGTTTAAACACACACAAGGCATTTAGTTTAATTCAGAGTCTTAAGAAAGTAAATTGCCAAGTCAAGTAAGAAGGGAAATTTTCTTGGAACCATTAGTATCAATAAGCCAACAATCATCATCATCATCATCTTTTTTTTAATGACTATAAATTCCTTGCAGGGTGGAGGCTGGATAACTGAATGGAGTTGACTGTTTACTGGCTGGATACCTTCCCTGTTGCCAATGCGGAGTTATATTCAGCAGATATATTCTCATAGTGCCCAGAGAGAGAAATATCTGCCTCTACCTAGGATCGAACTCACAGCCTCCTGATTGTGAGGCGAGAGCTCTACCTCTAGGCCACCACATCACTCTATCAAGAAGCCAACAATGTCGTTTAGTAATCAAAAGTAACCTAATTAATTTTAATTGGCTTTTCTATCATGGAGTGGACAAACAACTGTACTTTAGAAAGTGGGATCTCTATTTTGCACACTCCCTTGCCAATGACCATGTAGAGGATTATGATTATACAAGATATCTGGAGCTCACCTTGCTTATGCTGTATTACAATATACAATAATTAGCTCTGGGCACTGTAACTTTTCATTCCCCAAACATGTTATACTAGAGATAGAAGTTCCCTGCCCGATCAAATGAAAATAGAGGACAAAATTTACCTTAAATCAATTCGACACATATAGGTGAGTTTGGATTTTCCTATCCCGCAAGGTTCAATAAGATACCTGGACAACAGCACATTCACTCTAATACCAAGGACGGGCGCATGGCCGTGTTCCACTGAGAAACCTAAGAGCGCGCATGCTCCCTTAGAGAGATTGGTCCTCCAAGTCCTGTTAGAATCAAGCACAACTTCTGTAAGAATGGATGAGGGTGAAAGGAAGTTTATCCAAATGTGTTTTTACTCCCAGCTGCTAAATGTTAAGAAAGTGTTTTATGGATGCAGTCTGTACAGTTACCTGAGGATGACACAGTCCCTTGCTGGGTGCGGCGCCATATTGTTTTGTACAAATTGGTAAACGTCAGTCTGGCTATCCAAAGTCTCAATGACTTTAGCATCTAAAAGATCTTCATCCCAAAGATGCTGTTCTTTAACGATACGGTTTAATACTTCTTCAGGCGTCGCAGGGATTTCCACCACGGATTTCCATAGCCGTAGAGGTGGACCTTCACAAACCTGCAAGTACATTGTTGCTAAAGAGTTAATCGTCTTTATTACAACAGTCCTTCTCTTGAATAATCATTATTGACTAAATGGAACCACACTGATTCAAAATAAAAGATCAAAACACTTGTAACACTTATAGAATATGGCTGTTCTATATCACAATGAAAATTTTTGGTCAGCCAGTTTGGCAGAGAACGCAGTGCACAAAATGATATCCACAACAGCCTTATTTAGCAATGTTGAGAGAGAGAGAGAGAGAGAGAGAGAGAGAGAGAGAGAGAGAGAGATTGATTGATTATTGTATTTATGGATTAGAATATTTTATTTAGCCAAGTGTGATTAAATACACAAAAAATGTGTCTAAGGTGCAGAAGCTCTCGGTGTACATGCAAACCAACAGAATGATAATGAAGATGATGATAACAATAATAACAACAACAACAACAAGGGGTAGCAACCAAGTTAATAAGAAGGATAATGTTAATACTATACCCATATTACACGGGTAAATATACACAGACATTAGACAGCAGTGTAAGAATCAGATATTCAGAAGAGTAATGGTCCAAGGGAAAGAAATTGCCTCTGTGTCTAGTTGTTTTGGCCTGCAGTGCTTTGTAGCAAAAGGGAGAAGATGAAACAGTTTTTGTCCAGGATGTGAGGGTCTATAGATATTTCTCAGTTCTCCTTCTGACCCGTGCAACATACAGATCTTCAATGGAAGGCAGGCTGGTTGCAACTGCTTTTTCTGCAATCAGTTTGTTCCAGTCCTGTTTGGTTGATGTACCAAACCAGACTGTTATAGAAGTACAGGTGACAGACTCAACAATTCCTCTGTAAAACTGTATTAACAGCTCCTGTGGCAGTCTGGACTTCCTGAGAGGACCCAGAAAGAACATTCCTTGTTGTGCCTTTTTAATGATGGTTCTAATGTTAACTGTCAAGTCCTGGGAGATTATAGAACCTCAAAGATTGATGGACTCTACTGCTGATACTGTGCTGTCAAATGTGGTAAAGGTAAAGGTTCCCCTCGCACATATGTGCTAGTCGTTTCCGGCTCCAGGGGGTGGTGCTCATCTCCATTTCAAAGCCGAAGAGCCAGCGCTATCCGAAGACATCTCCGTGGTCATGTGGCCGGCATAACTAACACGGAACGCTGTTACCTTCCCACCAAAGGTGGTTCCTATTTTTCTACTTGCATTTTTTATGTGCTTTCGAACTGCTAGGTTGGCAGAAGCTGGGACAAGTGACGGGAGCTAGGGATTCGAACGACCTTTCTGATCGACAAGAGTCTTAGCCACTGGAGCCACTGCGTCCTCATTACTCATGTACTCATTACTGGGGTACTAGATGCAATTTTCCCTAGCCTCATCTGTTGCTTCCTACCTGTCAAAAAAACTGATTACACACCTACAAACATGAGCAGATACAGTAAGCTAGATCAATTTAGAAAATTTCTGGAATGATGCTATTGAACGCTGAGCTAAAGTCCACAAAAAGGGGCCTGTGCATAGGTCTCTGGAGATTCAAGATGTTGCAGAATATACTATAATGACATTATCGGCTGACTGAAGGGGTCTATCTGTGGATCTGAGATTTCAGGTGGGCAATCACTAGCCTCTCAAAGGTCTTCAAGAACGTGGATGTCAGAGCAACCAGTCTGTAGTCAGGGATGGGAGGTTTCTTAGGAACCTGGATGATGGTAGAGCGTTTAAAGCAAGAAGGGGTATAAATTGCCTCCAGTGATTTATTAAAAATCTGAGTAAACACGGGGACCAGCTGTTCAGCATGGGTTTCTATCAAGAATGTCTATGGAGATTCTTAGCCATCCAGGTCATGGTTGTCCCAAAGGTGCTTTTTCAAGGGACAACTGGACTTCCTTGTTTTTTCTTTGAAGATGTTTCACTTCTCATCAAGAAACTTGTTCAGCTGTGACTGGATGGTAGGGAATGGAAGGATTTCCATCAAGAAGGAATCACTCCAACTGGCCCTGGAGCTTTTCTGAAGTTTTGCCTATTAAACAGACCTTCCATATCTTTTTCCAGGATTACCAGAGGGATTGAGAAAGTTATAGGAGAATTGTCTACTGTTGGCTGTGTATTGGATTACTTTATACATGTAATATTTAAGTCGGTGGTTGACTCATGACAACTCCAAATCAAAATGTTAGGATTTGCTACAACCTTCATTTTTCATTCAGTTCTTCTAATAAAGGATGATGGAAAAGTCTTAAATAATACTCGCCATGTCAAAGAATACATGCATTATAGAAACATCTATGCATTATCTAAGATTACAGAAAGACAATGCATGAGATTGAAGGAATATTAACCATTTAAATTAAAATTTGTCTGTTAAAATTCTATGCATAAACACTAGAAATATGCACTGTACCTTTTTATAGGCAAGTTCTGCTGGTTCTGGGGTGGGACAACTGACCCAGCCCTTAAATTTATCCTTTATTTCTTTGAAAAAATCATCCATACAATCCTGGATATAAGAATGATAACTGGCAGACTCCGAGTTGTTAGTTTGTCCCAAGTCCTCAAAGCTGAGAGGTCTAAGATCTTGTTCTGTATAAGAATTCCGACATCTGCTCATTTCTTCTGGGATCTAAGAGTCAGGAAATGAATAAAACAGGGAATAAATCGTTAGAGGTTCAGATGATGAGCCAACATTTGCATTGTTTTCTTTGTTCTGAAAGTGGCTATAAATAATTTTGTAGCATTTTAGTGGTAGCAGGCTCATACCTAATCTCCCCAGAAATATTATGTGGTTCTACCATTATTGAAGTGCACGCACCCAAACACAAACCCACATACACAGATATACCCTGTTTCCATGAAAATAAGAACCTCCCTGGATAAGTTCAATCAGGCTTTTGAGTGCATGTGCTAAAATAAGACTTCCCCCGAAAATAATCCCTTCCTGAAAATATTGCAACGCAGCAGCAGCCATTAGGTGACCACGCTCACCACCTCCTGCACCTCAAAAATAATAAGACCTCCCCGAAAATAAGGCCAAGCACTTATTTCAGGGGGGGGAGGGGAGAAAATAAGACCGTGTCTTATTTTTGGGGAAGCACAGTACACCCCCCCCACACACACACACACAAGCCACAAAGTAATTTTTAAATGGGAGTAGTGTAGATTATGGGTAGCAGCCAAAAAAAACCCATTAGGTGCCAATGACAAAGATACAACCTTTACAGAATACTAGTTCAAGATGTTAAAATGAGCAAACAGACAAATATTCACCTGGAAAAGCTTCTTACACTCAGCAATCATGTGGCCTAAGCCTTGAGTTGCAGCCAAATTCTCATTTAGATCTTTCTGATCCGGTTTGCCCAAGCTCTGTTTCCTCTGCATTACCCTATCAATGAATGAACAAGACTAATCAATAAAAGTAGATCAGCACGCATGAACGGTCTGGCCTGTAAATGAATAATTAAAGCAAAAGGTGGGGCCTGCATCTAAAACCTATTTTTATATTTGATTTTCTGCATCTAAGTGTATTTATTTTCAGCTTCTGTCATGGATTTCTACTTGTCATGGGTAGTATAATTGATGGAAATGACCCTGATTAATGTTCTCATAATCCACATCTATATGTACTGAAATAGAAGTAAGCCCCATTGGTCTCCTTTGCAATCTTAGGCTGAAATTAAAAACCCACCTACAAGGGGAAACCACCACTCAAGACAATGAGACTTCCTTCAAAAGCCTTTATTCATCGGACTGTATTGTTCATATCAATGAAATATCAATGTAGACTGGATAACCATTTGACTGCGATGGAATAAGTCTCCTATCTTGAACAGGGGGCTGGACTAGAAGACCTCTGAGGTCCCGTCCAGCCCTAGGATTCTAAAACCTTCACATACAGATGCTGAGACCTAGTTAGTTGCGGGATCGTATTCTGCCCCATACATCCCTGCGACCCATCCGCTCGCACAGAGAGGGACTTCTCCAGGTGCCGTCCACCAGACTTCTCCAGGTGCCGTCCACCAGTGCCGAGGGGCGGCGCCTAGGAGCAGACCCTTCTCTGTGGCGGGCCCAGCCCTGTGGAATGACCTCCCTCCGGATATTAGGACCACCACTGACCTCCGCTCCTTCCGTGTAAAGCTCAAGACCCACCTATTCCAAATAGCTGGCCTGGCTCAACCATAACTTCATATCGCTCCTGACGGGTTTTTAATTCTGTAATTTTATTTAATGGGATTTTAAATTGTGTTTTTAATTGTTTTCACTCATCAGTCTACCTCCTCCATGCACATGTATATGTCTTTGTTCCTATGTATGTTTGTCTTTATCTGTATTTTATTTGTTTTGATTGTACGCCGCCCCGAGTCCTTCGGGAGAGGGTTGCGGCTAACAAATAAAATTATATATTATATATATATATATATTTCTTTGGCAAAATAACTGAGAGATGACATGTGGGCACGATAACATGCAACGCTCAGTCTCTGAAATTGGTGGTTTATAAATCATAGCCCTACATATACAAAACCAATATCTATATCTTGCTGAGTGGGCAAGGCCATGGTGGTGTGGCCTAGTTGGCCTCCTGCACCACGTTGGGGAGGGGGTGCTTTTCGCCCTCCCCAGGTTCCGGAGGCTTTCCTTGAGCCTCTGGGAGGGCGAAAACTGCTTTCCCTGGGCTCCAGAGGCCCCCCGGAGGCCAGAAACAGGGCAGTTTCTGGACTTCCGGTAGGCCCGTTTCCCCCCCTCCGTGCTTACAAGGCATGATGAACAGGCCGCGTGGAGACTCCTGGGAGGGTGGGGAGGGGTGGGTGTGGCCAGCCAGGGGTGGCATTTGGGGGTTCACCAAACTGGGCAGAATCCTAGCTAGATGATCGCCCGAACCCCTGCGAACCCCCAGTCACCACTTTGGAGACTCACCTTGGAGAAGAATTTTCTCTTTTAAGGGTATTCAGGTGAAAAAGAGAAGGTGCCAAACACACTGCCAAGTTTGTTGGCGTCATCTGGTTTTCCTTCACAGCAGCTGTGACGTCACTCAGAAAATACAGAAGAATCTGTAAGACTTCTCTGTTCTCGTCTGGTAGAAGCATAATGGCCGCCTTGATTGCCTGGAGGCGCTGGTCTTTTGGCACATCTGCACAAAATTAGAAGTCTTCTCATCAACTCACTGATTTTCCACCCATGCAGCATGAATGCATCCCAAAGCAAACTCTTAAACTTTTGGCTATTTTTGACTTTACTCTGAAGCAATTTCCTTTAGAGTGCTGCATACCATTCATGGTAAATGAAAGAATGTTCTTTTTTGTGTGTTTTTTTGGTCAACAGCATAACTGCCCTCAGGTATTTCCTGCTTAGCGAGAGACTCAAGGGTAAAACAAAGCCCTGAATATGCCAGAGTTAAATTTAGAATTTAATTTGGAGAGCAGCAGAACGGCTAAAAAAAGGGCTTTTACAAATTAAGATTGCTCAGTTTATGAACCAGGCGAAGCAACAGATACTTTATCGTTAAATTCCATCGACACGAACTGAAATAAAGACACGCCAGTGAAGCATATTCCTCAAGTGGAAAGCCAGTTAAAATAAGTAACCCTTAAACTATTCCTGATTTGACCCCACAAAATATCCAGGCTGTGTTTCAACAAACAGATGAAGTATGACAGAGCAAAGAATAGAATCCGTAGTTGTAGAGATGACCATCACACAATGCTTTGGTTACAGGGCACAACAAATACTCTATACCAACTTTAAGATTGGCAATTTTAAGACACGTGGCTGGCTGAGGAATTCTGGGAGTTGAAGTCCACAAGTCTTAAAGTTGCCAAGGTTGGAGACCCGTGCTCTGTGCTACACTGCTAAGACACTGAGCTTGTCGATCAGAAAGGTCAGCAGTTCGGCGGTTCGAATCCCTAGTGCCACATAACGGAATGAGCTCCCATTACTTGTCCCAGCTTCTGCCAACCTAGCAGTTCGAAAGCATGTAAAAATGCAAGTAGAAAAATAGGAACCACCTTTGGTGGGAAGGTAACAGTGTTCCGTGGGCCTTCGGCATTTAGTCATGCTGGCCGCATGACCACGGAGATGTCTTTGGACAGTGCTGGCTCTTTGGCTTTGAAAATGAAATGAGCACTGCCCCCTAGAGTCAGGAATGACTACCACATATGTGTGAGGAGAACCTTTACCTTACTGTCCAAAATTTGATAAAAGGGAACAAGGTTGGAAGAAAAGCTGATATATTTTGGTACACTTCGGTACACTAAAAGAAAGATAGTCACAAACTACCGTATTAAGGTCTTCTTGGAGGTGGGAAATTCTTACAGAGGGGAACATAAATCCACAGAAAGGTAGATTCTGGAAATGATAATGCCTCCATCAATCAATGGATTAAAGCTCAGCTCTCTATTAAAAACAGCAGCACTGGCTGACCTTATCTGGACTTATTCATTTATCACATGTGTACAGTTGCCCATCTCACCTAGTGACTCTGGGCAATGTATATAATCAAACAAAATG
This sequence comes from Natrix helvetica, assembly GCF_964273705.1. Lineage (NCBI taxonomy): Eukaryota > Metazoa > Chordata > Lepidosauria > Squamata > Natricidae > Natrix > Natrix helvetica. The sequence continues at coordinate 63,202,448 of NC_138558.1, read as the reverse complement.
CATATAAGAAAGACGCATAAAAACCAATACAACTACAACTTACATTAAAAATAATTCCTCTGTCTGGGTCAGAGGAAAAGCTGAGTATTTGGGAATGACTGAAACTCTGAACACGAGTGACTTACACTGGTAGATCTGTAAGAATGTCTCTGAAAGCTTGTTGGTCATGAGAGGTTCTGACAGGTTGCGGAAATACTGTTTGAGCATGTCAGCCACATCATAAGCAGACTGGCCTTCATAATTCACTTTGCCTATTGCATTCTCATTCATTTGTCGTAAGGCTTGGATTCTTGACTTGACTCCAGATTTTCGGAAAAGGCCAACCTGTGCGACAAAAGGAAAGCGTTTGTGTTACACAAAACAGGAAGCTGTTACCCATAACACTTTTACCTGTGGCACTGGGATTAAATTCAAGATCCGATTTTGGTAAGTAAATAATTGGGTGAACACGAATGACACTAAGCTGCCCCCTCCCCGGCAATCAAACCCAACCCTGATGCGGCCCTCAACGAAATCAAGTTTGACACCCCCGGCCTAGAGATTGATATTTGGACATAGATCTTTTCAACATAATTTAGAATAGAACTGGAAGGGACATTGGAGTCCAGCTCAAGCAGGAGAGTCTATACCAGTGATGGCGAACCTTTTTTGGCTCGCGTGCCACAAGTGGGGGGAGCGCAGGGGGGTCGAGTGCGGGCGTGCTGCACCCATAATGCAACGCGCGACCCCCCCAGTGCGCATGTGCGCACCACGCGCGACCCCCCCCATTTTTACATGGTTTTTTTGCCCTCCCCAGGCTCCAGGGGCTTTATAGGAGCCTGGGGAGGGCGAAAAGAGCCTCCCCCGACCCCCCGGAGGCCCTCCGGAGGCTTCAGGGACCGTCCGGAGGCTTCTCTGAAGCCTTCGGAGCGCTTAAAACCACCCTCCGAGCAAACCGGAAGTGACTTCCGGGTTGCTCAGAGGGTCGTTTTAAGCGCTCCGAAGGCATCAGGGAAGCCTCGGACGGTCCCTGAAGCCTTCGGAACGCTTAAAACCACCCTCCAAGCAACCCGGAAGTCACTTCCGGTTTGCTCGGAGGGTGGTTTTAAGCATTCCAAAGGCTTCAGGGACGGTCCCTGAAGCCTCCGGGGGGGCGGGGGGGGCCTCTTTTCACCCTCCCCAGGCTCCTTTAAAGCCTCTGGATCCTGGGGAAGGCGAAAATAGCTTTTAAAAAGGTGAACTCGCGTGCCCTGACAAATGGCGTGCCATAGGTTCGCCATCACGGGTCTATACTATGTCAGGTAAATGACTGTCTAGTCTCTTCTTAAAAACCTCCAGTGATGCAACCCCCACGATTTATGGAGGCAAGCTGTTCCACTGGTTAATTGTCCTCACTGTTAGGAAGCTTCTCCTTAATTCCAGGTTGCTTCTCTCCTTGATTAGCTTCCATCTTCTTCCCTCTGGTGCTTTGTAGAATAGATCGACTCCCCCCCCCTTTTTATGGCAGCCACCTGAAAATACTGGAATACTGCTAATTCTTCTTTTCTTTAGACTAGCCAGACCCAAATCCTGCAGGCGTTCTTTTTGTGTTTTAGTCTCCAGGCCTTTCATCATCTAAGTTGTTCTTCTCTGAAGTTTTTCCAGTTTCAACATCTTTTTTATAGTTGGTTTTATAGTATAATACTTGGGGGGAGGGGGATGGGAAATGACTACAATCTAATCATAAATATATTCACTTAACTATCTATTCCAGTGATGGCGAACCTATGGCACGCGTGCCACAAGTGGCACGCGGAGCCATTTGCCAGGGCACGCGAGGCGCTGCCCTGTCAGCTGGCCAGCGCGAGTTCACCTTTTTAAAAGTCATTTTTCGCCTTCCCCAGGCTCCGGAAGCTTCCCTGACGCCTTCGGAGGGTAGTTTTAAGCGTTCTGAAGGCTTCAGGGACCGTCCGGAGGCTTCCCTGACGCCTTTGGAGCGCTTTAAACAACCCTCCGAGCAAACCGGAAGTCACTTCCGGTTTGCTCGGAGGGTGGTTTTAAGCGTTCCGAAGGCTTCAGGGAAGCCTCCGGATGGTCCCTGAAGCCTCCGGAGGGCCTCCGGGGGGCGGGGGAGGCTCTTTTCGCCCTCCCCAGGCTCCTATAAAGCCTCTGGGCGAAAAAAGCATGTAAAAATGGGGGAGTGTCGCGTGTTGTGCGTGCATGCGCACGGGGGGGGGGGTCGCGCGTTGCATTATGGGTGCGGCACGCCTACACACGACCCCCCTGCGCTCCCCCCACTTGTGGCACGCGAGCCAAAAAAGGTTCGCCATCGCTGATCTATTCTATTAGAGTAACTTAAACAATGCAACCTCAGCACTTGCAGACAACGGGAAATGAACATCTCTATCAGTAGAAGACCCCAATCCTAGACCAATGCAAAGACACTCACCTGATCCAAACAGTTGTTACGAAGGTATCTCATAGCTTGCTGTATGTTCTGCGGAAGAGGTTGTCCGGTACGTTGGACATTAACTATTAGGGGAACGCCAAACACATTTCGGTCTTTATAATCTGGGACTTTTATCCTTTTCATAAACTTTGGCACAGCCCTGTGGAAGATCAGAAGGAATCTCATAAACAAACTTTTGTCTTTATAGTCATCTGTGTTGCTTCTCTCAAATATGCCCCATATGGTTCTGTTTCCAACTCTTTGGCTGTGTGTTAAAAAATATTTCACATGACTGAAAATAGCAGCATAGAAAATCCGATAATGCAATGAAATTTGCAATAATTCTGCAATGTTAAGAAAAAGACATAGGGGGGAAAACCCCTTAAAAATAAGTGTAAATAATAGGGAGAAGAGCCATTAAGTTTTTAAATATTTTCACAAGTATGGTTGAAGAAAATGCTTTATTACTGCAGGTAGTCCTTGACTTACAATAGTTCATTTAGTGACCGCTCAAAGTTACAATGGCATCAAAACAGGTGACTTATGACTGCTTTTCAAACTTGCGACCATTTTAGTGTCCTCATGGTCACTTGATAAAAATTCAGATACTTGGCAACTGACTCACATTTATGACCCTTGTAGGGTCCTCAGGTCATGGGATCTCCTTTTGTGACCTTCTGACAAGCAAAGTCAATGGGAAAACCAGGTTCACTTAACAACTGTGTTACTAATTTAAGGACTGCAAGGATTCACTTAACAACTGTGGTAAGGGAGATTGTAAAAATGGGGCAAAATTCACTTAACACATGTTTCACTTTGCAACTAAAATTTGGGGCTCAATTGTGGTCATCAGTGCTGTTATTGTTGTTGTTATCTTATAATGTGTTAGTAATCTACACATAGATTAACAGTTAAGATGGATGGAAACTTAATAATTCAAACCAGCATCTAAGAATATAAACAAGCATGATGGTTTTGTTTAAAATTAGGATATTGAGGTCCCATGAATGCAATATTTCCAGATACTGTGGGAAACCTTTAGGTATTACTTCAAAGTCTTCTATCATCATCATCATGCAATCTAGAGTTAGATTCACAGTCTAAGACTTAGGTAGAAATTATTATTACAAGTAGTCCTTGACTTACAACAGTTCATTTACTGAGTGTTTAAAAGTAACAGAGTTGGAAGGGACCTTGAAGGTCATTTAGTCCAACCCCCTGCTCACGGAGACCTATGCTAGGGATTTGAACTGACAAGCTCAGTGTTTTAGCCACTGAGCCACCTAGCAAGGCTACTTGAAGGTGTTTGAAGTTACAACTGCACTTATGGCCATTTTTTTCACACTTATGACTGATGCAACATCCCCATGGTCATGTGATTTACATTCTGGTGCATGACAACTGATTCATATTTATGACAGTGGCACTGTCCCGAGGTCACGTTGATCCCGTGTTGCGACCTTCGGACCAGCAAAGTTAAAGAGGAAGCTGGATTCATTTAACAACCGTGTTATTAAATTTAACAATTGCAGTGATTCGCTTAACAAATGTGGCAAGGAAGGTGTTTAAATTGGGCAAAACTCACTTAACAAATTTCTCACTTTACCAACATAAATTCTGGGCTCAATTGTGATCGTACGTTTGAGGACTGTCTGTATTTGCAACAAGGATTTGGGGGGGGGGATCTGCATTTCCACAATATTTTAATATTAGCCACACACTAGCAATAGAAACTTTGCAACAACTGGAGAGTCAGCCCTTTCTTAATTTGTTTTCAAAAATTCAGCAGCCGAGTCTTGAAGCAAGCAAGCGAATGCACTCCTTGTTTGCATCATCCCCGTTGGAACTAAAGCTGTTGCATTTTCCATGACTCGACTGTCTTTCCTTTGAAATCCATCCATTCACTTAGGAAATCATTTCCTACCGGCATGCCAGTATCAGTACAGATATTGTTTTTTTTTAAAGAAAAAAACAAAACAAAATCCATTTCGAATTTTGGGGCCACACCAGTACAAATTAGCTGCTCACATTTAAAAAAAAATAGTCTTAAGAGCTTAGCAGAGAATAAATCAATGAATATATGTAGTAGTAATTGCTTAGTTAATCTTCCAGGTCAATAGGTAGAGGAGAAAACGAGGGTGGCCGTGACAGCACAAATAAGAATCAAAACACAGATCTAGCAGTCAATGACCCTTTATAATCTTGCTTGTTCAGGACTCTTGAGAGAAGATGGACAAGTGAACAATGAACTTTTTGTGTACTAAACGGTTTGCTTTAGAAAGCCCCTCAAACATGTTCTACCACCCACCAGCTTGTGTCACAGCAGGAAATTGATGTAATACATGGGTGTTTGCCAGAAATAAACTTCATTTCGACAAATGGCCTTTTCAGACACAGCTCCCACTCGACCTCCCTCCCTCCCTCCTCCACCTCTTCCTTTCTAACCACCTCTTCTTACCCACTTGGGTAAAAAGGCTTTTCCGGTCGCTTTCAACTATCCAATATATCACAGCCCTGCTATTTTACTTAAAATCATTTAGGAATTTTTAGTGCAGAGCAACCCAAAGCTTTCATGGACACGGCAGACCTGGGGATGTCAACAGCCAAAAGAAACTCAAACTCAATAATGGCATGATTATTTTTAGGTCTATGAATGACTAGTTCACATGTGAGCGCCCTGCCTCATTTATATTACCACAGTTTGAAAGAGTGTTATTGATACTAGCCTATGCATTAGCTTTCATTTTGTTAAAATACACAGGGGTGGAATGCGACGGAAAATGAAACAGACGCACATTACGACGCCCGCCGAGAATCTCAAGCATGCAAACTGCTCAACGCTTATTTCGGTCGTTCAGGACAAACAACTTCTGCATTTAGCACAGGTTCTCATAATAACAGCATTTGAATAGGAAGAGCGTTGATGATGGACTTAAAATGCTCAGTCCTAGACAAAAGTGGGGGAGGGGAGGAGAAGGGGTCGGCCAGATGTTGAAGTAGCAATTAAATTGGATAATCCTTTGCAAAAATCCTTTGTACTTTTTGGGTGCTGCAAATGGAAATTATGAAGTGGATCGTACTATTTAGCCAATGGAAATAAATGTTTGTATATTCTAATGTAACCCTTAAGGCCCGGTAAAGGTAAAAGTTCCCCTTGCACATATGTGCTAGTCGTTCCCGACTCTAGGGGGCGGTGCTCATCTCCGTTTCAAAGCCGAAGAGCCAGCGCTGTCCGAAGACGTCTCCGTGTCATGTGGCCGGCATGACTAAATGCCAAAGGCACATGGAATGCTGTTATCTTCCCATCAAGGGTGATTCCTATTTTTTCTACTTGCATTTTTACATGCTTTCGAACTGCGAGGTTGGCAGAAGCTGGGACAAGTAAAGGGAGATCACTCCATTACACGGCGCTAGGGATTCAAACCGCTGAACTGCCGACCTTCTGATCGACAAGTTCAGTGTCTTAGCCACTGAGCCGCGCCAGGTAGCGTCTGTCAAATGTTCTGGATTTTATCCAATTTTCATGACCCTTGATAAAAGATTTGGGATTAGCAAATAAAATATCTAGAGAGCATCAGCATGTCCATACCTGTTTTAAGGTAATGATCATGCATTTATCAGCAACTTGGAATTTCCAATAGGATACAGAGGGATTTATTAACAACTGATACCCTTCAGTTGTGAAATTCTTTCCTTTAGGTATTTAAAAAAACAATACTTACCGTATTTTCGGAGTATAAGGCACACCTTTCCCCCCCTAAAAGAGGGTGAAAATTTGGCTGCGTCTTATACCCCAAATGTAGCCCCACCCACCCACTGGCCCCCAGCCTTTGGCCTCTGCCTCCCAGCAATTTACCACTTTGCAGCAAACAGGGCTTGCGGAGGCCTCAATAAGTTATAGCAATCCCTGCAGCCTCCAACAGCTGATGATCGGGAGAAACTGAAAGTGAAACTAGCTGTTTGCTCCACATAGCAAATTGCTGGGAAGCAGATTTTTTTTCTTGTGCTAATTAGGCTGTTTGATGTTTGCTGCAAGGAGGTAAGTCAACAACTATAAATGCCTATAGAATATTCAAATTATTAGACTTATTTTTTAAAGACTGCTTTATTAGTGTTCTAGACAACTTAACAAAATGAAGAAGCTTTTTAAAATAAATGCTTGATCTGAAGAGGCCTAGTGCTATTGTTTTAAAAAGTGCTATTCCTTTAAATAGCAGAGAATAAGTATACTTCCAGAAAGCACATTTTAACAGCATCTGTACAAGTATAGTCTGAAATATAACACTACAAACAGTGTATATTATCTGTACTGTTTGTTGCAAGGAGACAAATTGCTGGGAGGCAGAGGCAGATATTTTCCCCTTGTTTTCCTCTCCAAAATCTAGGTGCGTTGTATACTTCGGAGCGTCTTATACTGTGAAAAATACAGTCTCCTTCAGAGTCAATGCACATCCCCATTTTAAAAAAAGCCAGTTGGGTTGGATAGGAATCCAGACTCAAGAATTAAAAGTAGGTCCTATTATTTATACACCGCCCCAAGTAGGTCCTATTATTTATACACCGCCCCGAGTAAAAATAGGACCTAAAAGTAGGTCCTATTATTTATACACCGCCCCGAGTCCCTGCGGGGAGAGGGGGGTGGTATATAAATTTAATAAAACTCAAACTCAAACATTTGTGGGTTCTGACTAGGCACAGGTTTGCTAGAGATGCACACAGTTCCTTACCAGCTGAAGCCGTGTTTGTTGGAAGGTGTGTATTTCTCCAAGAGTGCAGTTAATTTCAGGAGGGAATACTTCTGCAGTAAGTTCATCTGTGCAACGGACTGACAGTCGATCTGTAAGGCAACTGAACTTAAGCTGGGTCGATGGGAACTCTGAAAGCTATGCCACCTCATTCTGTGCCTTCAAAAAAGAAAGAAACAACACTCAATCATTGAGAACCACAACATATGGAAAGCCAAAGCAACTGCGGGATTTGGAATTGTATCCCAATACAGGTAGTCCTCGACTTATTAAGTTACAACGGCATTGAAAAAGTGACTTATGACTGTTTAACAATTATGACCTTTGCAGAGACCCTGTGATAAAAATTCAGATGCTTGGCAAGTGGTTCATATTTATGACGGTTGCAGGGCTCATGGGATCCCCTTTTTGCAACCTTTCGACAAGCATAGTCAAGGGGAAAGCCAGATTCACTTAACAACTGGATTACTAACTTATCGATTGTAGTGATACACTTAACAACTATGGCAAGAAAGGTCGTAAAATGGGGCAAAACTCACTTAACACGTCTCACTTAGCAAGAGAAATGTTGGGCTCAGTTGTGGTCATAAGTCAAGGACTATCTGCATAGACTTGCCCGTGGGAACTATTAAGCAATCTTGCTTCAGAATCTCAGGTTTCTATGATATTAATTTTTGTAATCTATTTGTGCAGATTGTATGGTACTAGAGTATGTTTGAATTGTCAAATGTTTGAATATTTATTGTATTTACCGTTTATACTGTAAGAATTTTATCCAGACTGACCCCATTGAAAGTGTGCATGTTGATAAACCAAATATAGAAAATTTAAATTTGGTTGTTTACTTGAACACAAACATCTGAACAAAGAATTCATGGATCTTGGATCAAACTTTTCTCAAAGGATTTCGTAATAAAATGACACAGTGGAGGAAGAGAGCTATCTAGACACTTCTAACATGGCAATGAACATGGCATAATTTAAGTCTCCTTGTGTTCAGTGTTTCTCAGATAATCCATGATTCAAGAACTTAGAAAAAAATATTTTGGCATTTAACGATAACACAATCAGCAATATTAGCCAACCATATCACCATACTTGGATGATTTAACTATTCTTATTCTATGGAAGGCAATTAAGAATTATTTTGTGTCACTCCTACCGCAGTATCTGCTCATCTCTTTTTATAGAGTAAGTTCTAGCGTAAAGAAAGGCAATTAATTTCTATATAGCGTCTGCAACATAATTGCCAAGTACAAAAATCTTGTTGTCTAGAAAAATAAGAGTTTGATTATCTTAGAAAAATCAAACGTAAGAATATATTGCACTATCCTTTATCAAGCCAAAAATATTCTGATGTGAACCATTTCCAACCCAGTGGATGGCTGCTGGCTGCATCAATCTGTAGGTTTTCATGAATATGCCTACAGTATTTATCTTCTATTTGGAGAACATTAATACTGAAAACGTTTCTTGATGCCTCCAATCACTGCATATTTTAAAACTACGTTTGGAAGGCATCTCTCCCAGAAGAAACAAGGAGGAACAAGCAGATTTCATTGCATTGTTTCAAATTACTCTTTTCCCTGCCTGGTCTGTTTATTTAGTAGATATGAAAGGTATTTTAAATTTACTTTTCATTTCATAAAGTCCTGAAGTTTCCTTCAAACCATCTCGAGAGTTATGCATGACAGGCTGACCTAAGTTGATTCTTGACCTTGAACTTTTCTACCTTCCGGTATAAAAGGCAGGATAATAACTTTTCTATGCCCAACACCCACATCTGATTATAATAAAGCTGAATATATATATATATATATTTGCCCATATGAATAAACAAATATGTACTTCACTTTCATGCGTGCTACTCTTCTTAGACTAAAATCTGTGTCCACTGACCTGTTGGAGCGCGTCAGTGATGCCCCCACCCCAGAATCCCTTCTCTCCTGGATTCCTACAGCCTCCTCCGTTTCATTCAGTGAATTTCCCGTGCTGTCCAGATCACTAGGTATGGTCCTGTCATTGTCCACATCTAGCAGGATTTGCTTGGGAGACGAAGGGCATGGAGAAATGGAGTCCAAAGCTGAATCAGAGTCCCCTTCATCAGAAAATTTCTCTGACCACTGGTTCACAATTTTCTGCATGCCTTTGACGTGATATAGGATGTCGTCGAGTTCAGGAAAGAGGTCCTCATTCTCCAGATCAGCCAGATTTCCTGTGCTGGAATACAATATGGAACCCGGCACGTTGTCATAAATGCTGAGCCGACTGCAGACCGAACTGGAGGAGTTGCGTCTCCTTCCTAGGCTCATCTCTTTGGAGCTGTCAGAACTGTTTTCACGCCGGAGAGAAAGATGTCCGTGTCCATGGAAGCTTCCCGTTCTCCAGTTCACTGGGCTACTCTTTGGTGGAGCAAAATTGCCATTGGAGAGGGCTTTGGGAAACGTTCCAGGCTTGTGGTCTTCAGGGATGAAGAAGACCGTATCTTCTGCAAAGCTATCCCTGTTTTTAAAGTTCTGTTCCATGACATCATTAAATGTCGATTGGTTGAAAGGATCAAAGCCTTCCAGGTACATCCCCACCCGCTTATTGTAGGCGCCCAGGCTACGTGTCCTTGTGATGGGGCTGGGAGTGCTAACCGCACTGCTCGTCTCTGACTGGCTGCTGCTACTGCTGGTCTGCGTGGAATTCGAAACGCTTCTTTTGCGGACCATGGGGAAATTGATGTGATTGCCGTTGAGGGTAGAGATCTCCACGCAATTGAGTTGCTTGAGTTTCTCTTCACCCAGACCTTCTTGCAAAATCGGACTGCTGATGATCAGGCCAAGTTTTGAAGGAGTTTTACTTTTCCCGTGATGGGAGCCTTTGATTTTTAGGCTTTCCATCCTCTTTAGCAGGCTTCTTGTTTTGGATTTGGTGTTCTTCTCATTGGCTTTCACACTGCAACCAAAACTCGATAAAACTTTGGTGGAGGGCAGGCTGCCCTCGTTTTCCACAAGCTTTCCCGAAGAGGTGATGCTAATGACCGAGTTTGTCCTGGTGGTGACTACGTCGCCCTGGGAGGTAGTTGGCTGGCTGTTGTTGCTGCTCATGCTGTGGATGGAAGTTACCTCGTGATGTTCGCTCTGCTCCATCAGCATGCTCTCATGACTGGTCGCATTGCTAAGATGAGCCACTTCCGGGGATATGGAATTCATATCGAACTTTGGAGGGAAAATGTTAAATTCTTCCAGTCTGGACCACCTCTTGCTCTCTCGCTGGAACATCCACTTTCCACTGATTGCACAAGGCTCATCTTCATCTGAATCTTCACTCTGCAACGAAACAGGGTACCATGAATAAGCTCAATCGTTTGCTAAGGGATTGCAACTGGCATGACTGAACTAAGTGAGAATTCTAGGAACTGGTTTGGCTACAACATTAGGTATACATTTGTTCTCGTGGATCCTCTACTTTCTTGCAAATCAACTTGGCTAAGAACTAAGGGGATTCATTTAGTTTCACTCCACGAAGCATTACTGCACATTCATTCCCATGTTCCACTCATCGCATCATAAGTCCACCAAGTGGGTGGTTGATTATGTATTTCAGTTTTTTAAAAAAGTTATCCATGTGGTATTATAAAGGTCACAATGTCACTGACTCTCAGCCCTTTGAGAACAATTTAAAGTGCTGATCATTATCTATAAAACACTAAAGTTCTTAGAATCTGGGTGTGCCTAACCACACAAACCTGCCACAAAATTCTTCCATTCCCATCCCTGCTTGAAGCCAGGACTTTCCAGATGGAGAAATATCTGAAATGTCTTTCTAGAAATCTTCATCGGACACTACCCTCCCCTATATGAACTCCAGGTTAACTAATGACTACTGTAACAAGAACCGGGTCCTGGGGGAAAAAAAGCATCCAGCTACTGGAACTAAATGCTTCTGCTAAGTATTAATAAGGCCCTTGGAATGTATCCTGCCGGTTTGTTTGAGTTTTATATGGATGTGTTTATTTCTGGTTTCTGACCTAGATACCTTAAGGGATGGCTGCCTGCTGTCCCTTCTTCCATATAATAGTAATTCTCACCTGTCAAGTAATCTGTATAGCATGCAGCACAACAACTTATATACAACCAATCTACTATAACCATATTCAGATCATTTTCAATAGGCTTTTGCCTTCATATTCTGTTCATCATCTGAGCTCCAATACTAATTTCTTTGATTGATAACTTATTAGATGTCAACAAAGTACTGAGATGAAGGGCAGAGATTCCTATCCTAGGTTCCTAACCTTGAGGATTTTAGGTGGTTGGACCAATGTGATTCCTTCCTTCCTTCCTTCCCTCCCTCCCTCCCTCCCTCCCTCCTGTAGGTGATTTTGTTGATATTAGAATTTCTTTGCTTTATAATCTAATGTTCCATTAGTCATATTGCATACTATTAATATCAGTGAAAAATTAGGACGTTTTACTTAACCAAATAAAGGCAACATTTCTGGAACCTTAGTTGCTATTGATAGTTTTTCTACATTGATTTACCACACTAGCAATCGCAATAGCAAACTTACAGTATATATCGCTCCATAATGCTTTACAGCCTCTTCTAACAGTTTACAGAGTCAGCTTATTGCCCCCAATAATCTTGGTCCTCATTTACCGATCTCAGAAGGATGGAAGGCTGAGTCAACCTTGAGCTGGTCAGAATCTCCTGGCAGTAGAGTTAGCCTGAAATCCTGCAATCTAATCGTTGTGCTGCCACTAGAATTATGAGATGATTGAATTGTAGCAGCTTAGCTCTTTGCTCATGTTGAAGGTCTGTCAAGTTTGCTAGTTTGGTCTAATGCTTAAAGCAGCAGGTTAGAAACCAGGAGACTCTGAGTTCAAGTCCCATCTTAGGTATGAAAGCTGACCGGGTGATTTTGGGCCAATCCTTCTATCAGTCCAACATACCTCACAGGGTTGTTGTTAAGGGGAAAATAGGAGGAGCATTTGGTATGTTTGCCACCTTGAGTTATTTAGTTATGAATGCAGGGGGAAAATCTTTTTTAAAAGTACGACTAATAAGACCAAAGAGGGATTTTTGAAGCTGAGACCTCGAAGCCTTTCCTTTCCCTATTTCACTTTTGTCTAGAGCAATACAAAATTGTGCTTTTCAAGCTTCACTTCGGATATTTAAAAGTATTTCATCGGATGCATTTGGAGAAACAGACACAGTATCCACATTACATTCTGGGCGCCCCCTCCCACGCCCAATTATTTATTTAGAGACTGAAAAAAAAAAGAGAGAGGAATTTAAAACATGACGATCTGATTGACTTTTAAATTAGAAAATTAAAGCACCACTTTTCTGAACTGATAAGCTTGGCTTTCCATTTGCATACGTTTTCCTAAGGGGTGGGAGGTGGGGAAGAGTTATGCGGATGGACAGGTCAGGCCTCTTCCTGAGGGCATCGCGTTATCCCCAGACCCTGAAAACGTGCCTGCTAAAACGTGTTGCTTCCATTGGCAGTACCTGTACTGTGACAACATCCGACATGCAAAAGGTATCGTCTTTGTTTCTAAATATTCTATTAATATTTAAAAAAATAAAAACCTGACCAAAGAAGTTGGTTTTGGCATGTGAACTTTAACTTTATATAAAAATAAAGAATAATAATGAATAAAGGCTTGAAGGAAATCTAATTGTCAGAGTGGTGCTTCCTCTAAACCAGGGGTGTCCAAACTTGGGAACTTTAAGACTTGTGGACTTCAACTCCCAGAATTCCCCAGCCAGCATGGCTGGCTGGGGAATTCTGGGAGTTGAAGTCCACAAGTCTTAAAGTTCCCAAGTTTGGACACCCCTGCTCTAAACAGAGACCAATTGTGCTTCTATGTCAGGGTTGTCAAACTCGATCTCACTGAGGGCCCCATCAGGGTTGTGTTTGACCTCAGGGGGAAGGGTTGGGGGGGGGGCACGGCAGGTATGGCCAGGGTGGTGTGGCCAGTTCGATGTCACTTGTGTTGGGGGCATCTGTGGTGGCCAAATGCCAAGGCAGGACTTCACTCAGACCCTCCTTCACTCTCATTATAATCTCTTTCCTTCCTTTTCTTTTTCCTTCCTTCTTTATTTTCCTTTCTCCTTCCTTCCCCTTTTTCCTTATTTTTCCTTCCTTGCCCTCTTCCCATCTTTTTCTTTCCTCTTTCCCTTTCTCCTCCTGTTCTTTCTTGCATGCTCAAGTGCCAAAGGGGAAATATTTTTCCTTTAGTTTTGCTAGCCCCCTGCCATTGAAAACAGAGCTGGAGGGGGAGGCTGTGCGAGCTCCGTTTTCTCTGGCAGAGGCACCACGGGCCGGTCCTTTGCTGTTTCTAGGGTGGCCCAGATCTAAGCACCCCGTGGGCCGGATCCGGCCCATGGGCCTTGAGTTTGACACCCTTGTTCTATGTCAATACACACAGAGATGACTTACAAGAGCATTTTCAGGATCACTCCCATCAACTCCGTACAACATTGCAATTGTTTTGTCAAATATACTTACCCGTTTCCTGTGTGGGCTGATTTCTAGTTTCATCATTGCACACTTGTTTAAAGTATTTAAACGCCTACGGAGAAAATAAAAAAACCAAACAAACAAGATTAATGGTAAATATTTTGTTCCGTGCCACCTGTTCTTCCAACTAAAGGATTACTGCAGAAGTTCTCGCTAAGGTTATTTACATAGAAACTAGGAAAAGAAGATCCCAAAAAACAACATTTCTGTTTAATGAACTCCATGCTACGTCAGCTGGATACCAGATTTGATGGAGTGGGTGGGACAGAGAGTCAAAAAACAGAAACATCCTTACTACATCATATGCCTTGTGAATCAAAGCCATAAAGGAGAAATTGTTCACCCAGAAGTCATTACACTGGAATAGCTTCAATACAGTCATACAAGGTTCTTGCTCCCATCGTGGAAAACTACTAGTGCCTTTCAGGGACAGAAAACTTGATATTCACGATGATAGTTAATTACTTCACAATAAACAACCTGCTTTCCTATAGTACTAAATGGAATTGAAAGAGAATGACAATGAATTTCAAGGCACATCAGGAATTATTACTACTATTTAACCAACAGAAAGCCAGTCCCCTGGGGTTTTTATTTACGCGAGCTATTCTATATCAAAAAGGGACTCGGTGGCTCAGTGGCTAAGATGCTGAGCTTGTCAATCAGAAAGGTTGGCAGTGTGGCGGTTCAAATCCCTAGTACTGCACAACGGAGTGAGCTCCCGTTACTTGCCCCAGCTTCTGCCACCTAACAGTTCAAAAGCACGTAAAAATACAAGTAGAAAAATAGGGACCACCTTTGGTGGGAAGGTAACAGCGTTCCATGCGCCTTTGGCATTTAGTTATGCCGGCCACATGACCATGGAGACATCTTTGGACAGCACTGGCTCTTTGGCTTTGAAATGGACATGAGCACTGCCTCCTGGACTTGGGAACGACTCGCACATATGTGAGAGGGGAACCTTTACCTTATTTTATATCATCACTCCATCACACGCAGAATACTACACAATTGATTTTACAGGGCCACAGATGCACCTATTCTGCACTATTTATTTTTAGGAACCTTTTTTTTTTCTTCACTTCAAGAAAGCTGGAGGGATACTAGATTCTGGAAGTAGTAGTAGTTGAGCAACCCCACACAATTGATAACCACACAATTCCGTATTTGGTTGTGTGTTTGACATGAATGATTTGCTGGATTGGACGCTGAATCATCAAGAAAATAAATATTTCCTAACAACCAAAGAATAGGTCCCTTGGTTAAGTGAACTCTCAAAATACCCAAAATCATAACTTATCACCAGTATGATTTTTATTTACATATTATGACTTGCTGGCAAGGCAAAGATACGATTTTTTTTTTCTGGGACATCACACAAAAAAGAAATACTTCCAATTAGCCCCAGTGTGGGTGGCACAGCTTTCATTGATCGTCCTATACCAATGATGGTTAACCTTTTTGGTGCCGAGTGACCAAAGCGGGCACACGTGCAAACCCCCAAAATGCAATGCAAGCGCCCGTCCATTTGTCCCGCCCCCAATGCATGCGCACATGTGTCCCCCCGCATACGTTTGCCCCCCCCACATGCGTGGTAAATCAGCTGGCCGGTGGGAGGCGCACATGCGTGGTGGAACTGGGCTGGGACAACGGCTGCCATGCCCGCAGAGAGGGCTCTGTGTCGCACAGGTTTGCTGTCACAATCCTATACCAACGAAACTCAAAAAGGAAAATTCATTTTCTAGACAAAAGGCATCCATATTGTTCTTTATATGTGTTATTACCTTTTCACTACAGCTCCAGGATACTTCTGCTAATTTGTCAAAAGAAAGGAAAACAAACCCATCAGACCTCCTCCTCCAAGGTTGGTCATTTTCTCATATTACCTTACAACACATATACAGCTGTATGTTTCTATCTCTGTGTTATCTCTGCATGTTGTAACTAGATACACTGCTGAGGTGTTTTTTTTTTTTAATCTAGAGTTGTTCATTGAAAGATATATTTCTGGGGATCTTAATTTAAAAGGTAGGATAAATATACATTCCATGTGTATATGAATGATATTATTTCCTACAGCAACTATTATACAAACACAGCTTATCTTAATTTTGATTTATTGAAAAAATGTAACCTGAAAAGAATAGTGTAGATTGGCTTTTTTTCTTCTTCCTAAACTAGAGTTAGATGAATCGCAGATTAGGTTCAGACTGAATGATTAGCTGTGGTTAATAATAAATACAAGCAAAAGCTTTTGAATTCTTTCTTGGCCCTGAAAAATAGTTTAGTACAAAGTCCTAAATAGGACACACCATCCAGGATGTCATCCAAGTATTATATTACAGTTTTCATTTGATTCACCTCCTAGAAAAATACTATTATTATTTTGTATTCTTACTGCTGTTGTTGTTACTGTTGCTACAACACAGTCATTAATTAACAACCTTTCATTCATAAGTAATCTTTTGAAGTTACTTAGGACCGACTGGTCCTTGAAGTTCCAGCCATCCTCAGTCAAATGATTGAGATCTGGACACTTGCCAACTGATTCATACTTACAACAGCTACAGCGTCCTGCAGTCACATGATTGCCATTTGCAATCTTCCCCACTAGCTTCCCACAAGCAAAGACAATGGAGAAGTTGGCAAGCTCGCTCCTTTCACTTTTTCTCCCAAGGAGCTCCTCCACACACTTTGCACTTGTGCTTTGCAGCAGCACCCACTCCCCAGCCCACAAGTATTTACACCATCCCACTTGCACTTGCCTCAAACCGCCCCCCCCCCCAACTTCACCTCATCATACTCGCCTGCTGCCTGCCTGCCTGTAAGCTGGCTAGGATTTGTGAATTCCTGTTGGCTTTTCCATTGACTTTGTGGAAAGCCAGCGGGAAATCGAAAGTTGCTGCAAAGTGAGGCATTTGCTTAAAGGCAAGAACAGGAAGTGGGGAGATTGATGACGCTAAGCGATGAGGTCACATGACATTGTGCTTACCACAGCCTTATTTAGCTATGAAAATTCTGGTCCCCATTGCTGTCGTTAAACAAGGACTACCTATGTTGCTATTCTTTCTCTGAAGTTCACACCCTAACCCGAAGCCTTCATCTGAGCTGCCAGAATGGTGTATTCTGACTTCAACATTTGAACTACACACAAGGAGCTCTATTAAAGAAAAAGCAGGCCCTTCAAATCTTAATATGCATTTAATTGCAACTAAATTAAGGACTTAATTTACTTGCAATTAAATGAAAAACAGATTAATTAAATATAGTCAATACTATATGAATTTAATAATCTTCCACTGCCACCTTTTCATCATTGTCAGTGGTCATTTGGCAGGTGCTCTGGCTACATGAGGCATTTGTACAACTGTGTACACCTTTGTACACCTGAGTTCTTAAATGCCAAGGCAACAATCCAATAGCCTGCTGTGTCATTTTCACATTCTTACTTCAGCCATCATATAGGAATTGGGTCTTAATAATCCTAATAAAGGTATTATAAACTCCCTGCAGCAAATATATAAAGCTCTACTATAGGGATGTGACAGTTTAAAGTTACAATGACCTATGATCATTTTTCATATTTATGATCACTGCATCATCCCCCTGGTCAGGTGATCAAAATTCGATGCTTAGTAACTGACTCATACATATGACAGTTGCAGTGTCCCAGGGTCATGTGATCAGTTTTTACAAACAGCCGAGAAGCAAAGTCAATGGTGAAATCAGATTCATTTAACAAATGTGCTACTCACTCAACAACTTCAATAATTCACTTAACAACTCTGGCAAGAAAGGTCATAAAATGGGGCAAAACTCACTTAACATATGTCTCACGTAGTAACATAAATTTCAGGCTCAATCGTGGTTGTAAGTTGAGGACTATCTGTATAAATAAAGGAGATCTTACACCGGTCTGACTATAGAAAACAGAGTTAATCTTGCAAATGTACCAATCCAGAATTTCCTATTGCATTTTTCCCTCAAAGTTATAATAATTAAATGGTTGGATCAAGGAAAACCATCTCATCGGTCCAGAAGTACTTTCTGCCTTGCGCCCTTACTAACTTCTGAATAGTTTACAATTAATTCAATTTCCAGTAAAAGGGAATTAAAAAAGTCATATATTTCCAAAGGAAAGTGGTATTCGATTACAATATTGTGAGTATCATAATTAACTTCAGATAATTAAAAAACTGCTCTTCCATCCTTTCTGTACAAATAATCTCTGGTAAATCTGGATTTCCACATTGCTTTAAAACAATAAACACCCAGACATTTTACAATATTAGTGTCTCTCTTCAAGTTTATCTAATTCCAGCCTGTTGCATTCATCTAGTCCAAGCTCTTTGATCTGTTAGAGAAACACATTTCCGGTTGGCCTGATAAGGGAGCATTGGATTCCAAAACATAATCTGTTTTAGAAGAAACCCTTTGAAAAAAAACAAACCAAGACTGTTGTGCAACTGAGCCAGCGGAAGACAATTTGCACCAAACTGTCTTTAAAAATAAAATGTACATCGTAAACAACATTTCACAGAAAGATAGAGAAGAAAATATGCACTAAGTAAGAAGAAAAGAAAAAGGCTTTTTAAAAAAACCTACTGTGTTTCCCTGAAATTAACACATGGTCTTATTTTCTTTTGACCTCTGAAATAAGTGCTTGGCCTTATTTTCAGGGAGGTCTTATTATTTTTGAAATGCAGGAGGCCCCTTAATCTCGGCCCACGGATCAGCTGACCCAGAGAGGGCCAGAACTTCTGTCTCTGTTTCTGGCACACTCTTGCCAGGCCTAGTGTTGCTGGGCCTACTGCTCTTTTTTGCAGCTGTCACTAAGAGAAGGGGTGCGGTAGCTAGGGTTTGCGGGAGCAGCCTCCGCGAGGCCGTTCTGCGTGGATGGCAGGTACATGTCGGGCAAATGGGGCATGTTCCCCATCTCCCCCAGGAAATGGCAGGGACCGGCTGCCCGTGTGGTTAAATATTTTGGGGGATGGGATTATTTTGGGGGAGGGCTTATTTTAGCCCATGCGCTCAAAAGCCCGATTGGGCTTATTATCTGGGGAGGTCTTATTTTTGGGGAAACAGTCTATCACAAAGTAAAGCCTTTGAGGCTCATGTGTTTACAGCTTAGTTACATTTAATTTAATGACCCCTTGAAATTGCAACGGTCTTGGAAAGGTTGAAAAGTTGCTTTATGGCCAATTTTTCCAAAATGTTGCACCACTCCTCCTGCAATCATATGATTGCAATCTAGGCACTTGGCAATCAGTTTGCTCTTATGAGTACCTCACAATGGTGATATTTGCAATTTCCCCTGCTGGATTCCCCAGAAAGCCACTTTGCTTGGATTTTGGCAAGGAGGAATTTTGGTCCTGAGTGAAGAGACATGTGTGCATGGCCTGAACTGGGCCTCCCAGAGCTGTGAGGGATCCTACACTCCTTACCTTACTACTGCCTCTTGGCTCTGGTGCTGAAAATCTTTCCTGCTGAAATGCAAGCATCCTAAAACCCTCATTTAACAACTGCAACCAGGAATATCGGAATTGCAGTCATTGAGCAAAGCAATCACATGATATCTCACTTAACAACTACTTTGCTTAACAATTGAGATTCTGGTCCCAATCATGGTTGCACAAAGTCTTCAAAACAGAATTCTTAAGTTTTCGATTTATGCGGTATATGGTGTATATGTGACAGCCAACAGTGCTGATGTTTTTAAGCAACAATTAGCAATAGCACTTAGACTTATATACTGCTTTGTAGGGCCTTATAGACCTCCCTAAATGGTTTACAGAGTCAGCATATTGTCCCCAACAATTTGGATCCTTATTTTACTGACATCGGGGAAATGGAAGACTTAGTCAACTTTGAGCTGGTGAGAATTGAACTGTTGGCAGTCGGCAGAATTAGTCTGTAATACTGCATTCTAACCACTGCACCACCATGGCTCTATTTAACAATATGAGCTTTCTACAGAGAAAGTAAGAAATAATCTAAGTATGAGATTTAACATAATATGTACACTAAATAGGATTTGCTTCCCATATAATTCACTGTTCTTTTTCAAAATACTTGGCACAATAAATTTTTCATAGTAACTTACAAAACTAATGTGATCATCCATAACAGAAAAATACACCAGCATATGTGCATGATCACATTGAGGCAATGGGCACAGGTGACATCATGGCAGTTAAGGTCTTTGTCTCATACTATGTAAATTAAGCTATGGATCTGTGTGATATAATCTTCCAATTACTTGCTAGAAGAAACTAAGTTGGATTTAGTAAAAATGGAAAGTTTTCTCTCCAATCATTAACTGAACGATTAGCTGAAAGATATTGGGTAGTAGGTCCATTTCTTAAGAAGGAGATACAATATACATATTAAATAATTACAACTATTCAAAACGGATTTCATTTTTAGATAATCAGGTATTCAATTACCGCCTTGGAAATCAAAATAACAGAATTATCAATATCTGTTTAAAATGTCTGACTATAAGAACAATAAAGCTTTTGAAAGGTTTTTTTTAGAAATTCAATAACAATTCATGGACCCCAAGTTTAATTATATATCCATTATTACTCAAGAGAGATACTACTTATTTTAGAACTGTGATTTACCAAGGTTTATTTTATTTTATTTGTAGAAATTCATCTCTGTTTCATAACAGATTTTTTGTGTGTGAAAAATCCATGAAATGGAAAAGTTTGCTTTCTTACAGAGAAGATACTATAGGAGTATGCAATTTGACACTACTTACATATTTGAGGGCTCAGTTCATATTAGCTCCTTAATCATCCTTTGAATTCTTATTAATTTGAAGCATTAGTTCCCTTTGATCTTACATCAGTTTTCACCCTCTAACTACAGTATATATTTCTAATAGCACCACATGAAGAGAAGACAGAGTGACAACGGATTTTCATTACAATTAGTAGAGATACTATTACTACAGTACTGTGGCGCCTGCACTCATCATATACTTTTGGAAACCATAATGTCAGTTGTTATCTAGAGAACTTGAAGTACACAAACTTTATAAAGCTACTAGTCTATGTTTGGCAGTTCAAAAATTAAACCATGTTTTCTTTTTGATAACATTGCACTGCGCAATGAGTTTCTGTCTTTTTCTGTAATACAAAGAAGACATCAAAGCCCAGAGCACCTGTCATGTAAATAATAGGCTCCAACTTTGTTTTCTTCACTTTGTATCAACATTTCTGCTGGAAAAAGGTAGTCTGAATCGGTGCAAGAAGCAAGTTTCTGTTTTATACAGAATAGTAAATGTTCAGTGCAGGAATGAACAGGTTGCATGTGCTTCTTCAGGTGTTGAATTGCGCATTCACGCTCATTGGTTTCATGCCTGTTGAAAGTCTTAATCAAGCACTTACCAAATTTGAGGCAGGTTTGAAGGACAACACGTTGAATGTATTTTGAATCACTTGGAGCAAATTATAGAACTCAATGTACTTACCAAGATAGGCACTTAGAGAAGAAAGGTGAATGGATTTAGTCTGTTCATATATAACCACCTGAAGAACCACAATTACAGGTTAGCTACCTGTTCCTCATCTCTGTGGCATATATGGATAAGAAGCAATCTTACCTAATGGTTGAAGGATGAATGCCCATTTATGCCAACAAGGACAAATCAGACCATCCCAAGAAGCATCTGTTCTGACTTCAAAGCCCACATAATTGTGCTTAAGAAATGTCATCACTCAGAACTGAAAATTTGTAGCGCACAGCCATGGATGTTGACACTGTCCTCGTGGAATGCGCTCAAAGAAATTCAGCAACAGCTGCTTTGCCAAGGCATATGGAAGAGTAATGGTTTCCATCACCCACTTAGTTACTTGTTAAGTGGACGTCCTTTCTTATCACCTCCATAGCATATAAATAGTCTTTGAAACTGACAAATCTGATCAAGATTGAAGAACAAAGCTTTAGGAGTACCAAACATATGCAGCAAATCTTCTAGCAGGATTATTGGAGATTAAAAAAAGGTGGAGAGGAAGGAAACAGTGATTAACTTAAAATTTAGGTATGGAGGCAATCTTTGGGGAAAGTATAAGATTTCAAAAGGAGCACATCAGTGGTGGGTTTCAAATTTTTTTGGAACCTACTCTGTGGGTGTGGCCTCCTTTGTGGGAGTGGCTTGCCGGCCATGTGACCTGGTGGGAGTGGCTTGGCAGTCATGTGACCAGGTGGGCATGGCTAACTTGGAAAATGTGGTGAAACTCACTTAACGATGCTCTTGCTTAGCAACCAAAATTTTGGGCTCAATTGTGGTCATAAGTTCTTTTTCTTTCTTTCTTTCATCTCTCTCTCCCACTTTCTTTTTTTCTTTTTCTTTTTTTCTCTCTCTCTGGCTCTTTCTCTCTCTCTCCCTCTCTGTCTCCCTCTGTCATTTTCTCTGGGTGTCTATCTGTCTGTCTCTCTCTCTGTATCTCTGTCTCTCTCTCCTCCTTCCCCCATCTCTGTCACTCTGTGTGTGTGTGTCTGTCTGTCTCTCACTCACTCTGTGTGTATGTGTGTGTGTGTGTGTGTCTGTCTCTGTCTCTCCCTCTGTCTCTCTCCCCTCCCTTCCTCTCTCTCTGTCATTCTGTGTATTTGGGTGTGTCTGTCTCTCACTCATTCACTTAATCACTCACTCTGTGTGTGTCTCTCTATCTTTCTCTCCCTCCCTCCCCCTCTCTGTCTGTGTGTGTGTGTGTGTGTGTGTGTCTGTCAGTCTCTCTGATTCCCTCCCTCACTCCCTCTCTCTGTCTGTCTGTCTGTCTCACTCACACACACACACTGTGGTCACCTTGTTGAGTGTTCCAATCACATTTGAAACACTCAACAACTGGCTTGCATTTATGGTATTTTGCAGCATTCTGCAGTCATAGGACCAAAATATATGCTTTTAACCATATATTTTGGTCCTATGACTGCAGAATGCTGCAAAATACCATAAATGCAAGCCAGTTGTTGAGTGTTTCAAATGTGATTGGAACACTCAACAAGGTGACCACAGTGTGTGTGTGTGAGTGAGACAGACAGACAGAGAGAGAGAGGAATAGAGAGGGAGTGAGAGAGGGAATCAGAGAGAGACTGACAGAGTCTGACAGAATCAGAGAGGTACTTTTAACTACCTGGCAGCGGCGTTTTTCCTTGAGGGGCTCCTCAGAACATCCTAAGACTTCGGAGGGAAGCCTCCAGCCCGGAGCAGGAGCAAAGCCCCTTTTCCAACTGGCCTTTCCTCGCTTGGAGGGCTTTGGAGGGAAGCTTCTGCATAAGCCCGGCCGAGTGACAACAAGTTCCCACCGTTACGAAGCCTCGGAGGCTGTAATTTTCTGAGCTGTGCGCGCCTGCTTTTTTTCCACGGCGTGGAGCAGCAGCGAGGTTTGTGTGGCCGGCAATCACTCCAAATGCCATCCGGGAAGACGAGGAACGTGAGGGGGGACCGTTGACGGCCTCCGCAATCATCGCTCGCCTCGCAGAGCCTCGTTGCTGCTCCATGCCGTGGAAAACAGGCGCGCGCGCACAGCTCAGAAAATTACAGCCTCCGAGACTTCGTAACGGCGGGAACTTGTTGTCACTCACCCGGGCTTCTGCAGAAGCTTCCCTCCGAAGCGTTCTGAGCCTCGGAGGCTGTAATTTTCTGAGCTGTGCGCGCCCGCTTTTTTTCCACGGCGTGGAGCAGCAGCGAGGTTTGTGTGGCCGGCAATCACTCCAAATGCCATCCGGGAAGACGAGGAACGTGAGGGGGGACCGTTGACGGCCTCCGCAATCATCGCTCGCCTCGCAGAGCCTCGTTGCTGCTCCACGCCGTGGAAAACAGGCGCGCGCGCACAGCTCAGAAAATTACAGCCTCCGAGACTTCGTAACGGCGGGAACTTGTTGTCACTCACCCGGGCTTCTGCAGAAGCTTCCCTCCGAAGCGTTCTGAGCCTCGGAGGCTGTAATTTTCTGAGCTGTGCGCGCCCGCTTTTTTTCCACGGCGTGGAGCAGCAGCGAGGTTTGTGTGGCCGGCAATCACTCCAAATGCCATCCGGGAAGACGAGGAACGTGAGGGGGGACCGTTGACGGCCTCCGCAATCATCGCTTGCCTCGCAGAGCCTCGTTGCTGCTCCACGCCGTGGAAAACAGGCGCGCGCGCACAGCTCAGAAAATTACAGCCTCCGAGACTTCGTAACGGCGGGAACTTGTTGTCACTCACCCGGGCTTCTGCAGAAGCTTCCCTCCGAAGCGTTCTGAGCCTCGGAGGCTGTAATTTTCTGAGCTGTGCGCGCCCGCTTTTTTTCCACGGCGTGGAGCAGCAGCAAGGTTTGTGTGGCCGGCAATCACTCCAAATGCCATCCGGGAAGACGAGGAACGTGAGGGGGGACCGTTGACGGCCTCCGCAATCATCGCTCGCCTCGCAGAGCCTCGTTGCTGCTCCACGCCGTGGAAAACAGGCGCGCGCGCACAGCTCAGAAAATTACAGCCTCCGAGACTTCGTAACGGCGGGAACTTGTTGTCACTCACCCGGGCTTCTGCAGAAGCTTCCCTCCGAAGCGTTCTGAGCCTCGGAGGCTGTAATTTTCTGAGCTGTGCGCGCCCGCTTTTTTTCCACGGCGTGGAGCAGCAGCGAGGTTTGTGTGGCCGGCAATCACTCCAAATGCCATCCGGGAAGACGAGGAACGTGAGGGGGGACCGTTGACGGCCTCCGCAATCATCGCTCGCCTCGCAGAGCCTCGTTGCTGCTCCACGCCGTGGAAAACAGGCGCGCGCGCACAGCTCAGAAAATTACAGCCTCCGAGACTTCGTAACGGCGGGAACTTGTTGTCACTCACCCGGGCTTCTGCAGAAGCTTCCCTCCGAAGCGTTCTGAGCCTCGGAGGCTGTAATTTTCTGAGCTGTGCGCGCCCGCTTTTTTTCCACGGCGTGGAGCAGCAGCGAGGTTTGTGTGGCCGGCAATCACTCCAAATGCCATCCGGGAAGACGAGGAACGTGAGGGGGGACCGTTGACGGCCTCCGCAATCATCGCTCGCCTCGCAGAGCCTCGTTGCTGCTCCACGCCGTGGAAAACAGGCGCGCGCGCACAGCTCAGAAAATTACAGCCTCCGAGACTTCGTAACGGCGGGAACTTGTTGTCACTCACCCGGGCTTCTGCAGAAGCTTCCCTCCGAAGCGTTCTGAGCCTCGGAGGCTGTAATTTTCTGAGCTGTGCGCGCCCGCTTTTTTTCCACGGCGTGGAGCAGCAGCGAGGTTTGTGTGGCCGGCAATCACTCCAAATGCCATCCGGGAAGACGAGGAACGTGAGGGGGGACCGTTGACGGCCTCCGCAATCATCGCTCGCCTCGCAGAGCCTCGTTGCTGCTCCACGCCGTGGAAAACAGGCGCTCGCGCACAGCTCAGAAAATTACAGCCTCCGAGACTTCGTAACGGCGGGAACTTGTTGTCACTCACCCGGGCTTCTGCAGAAGCTTCCCTCCGAAGCGTTCTGAGCCTCGGAGGCTGTAATTTTCTGAGCTGTGCGCGCCCGCTTTTTTTCCACGGCGTGGAGCAGCAGCGAGGTTTGTGTGGCCGGCAATCACTCCAAATGCCATCCGGGAAGACGAGGAACGTGAGGGGGGACCGTTGACGGCCTCCGCAATCATCGCTCGCCTCGCAGAGCCTCGTTGCTGCTCCACGCCGTGGAAAACAGGCGCGCGCGCACAGCTCAGAAAATTACAGCCTCCGAGACTTCGTAACGGCGGGAACTTGTTGTCACTCACCCGGGCTTCTGCAGAAGCTTCCCTCCGAAGCGTTCTGAGCCTCGGAGGCTGTAATTTTCTGAGCTGTGCGCGCCCGCTTTTTTTCCACGGCGTGGAGCAGCAGCGAGGTTTGTGTGGCCGGCAATCACTCCAAATGCCATCCGGGAAGACGAGGAACGTGAGGGGGGACCGTTGACGGCCTCCGCAATCATCGCTCGCCTCGCAGAGCCTCGTTGCTGCTCCACGCCGTGGAAAACAGGCGCGCGCGCACAGCTCAGAAAATTACAGCCTCCGAGACTTCGTAACGGCGGGAACTTGTTGTCACTCACCCGGGCTTCTGCAGAAGCTTCCCTCCGAAGCGTTCTGAGCCTCGGAGGCTGTAATTTTCTGAGCTGTGCGCGCCCGCTTTTTTTCCACAGCGTGGAGCAGCAGCGAGGTTTGTGTGGCCGGCAATCACTCCAAATGCCATCCGGGAAGACGAGGAACGTGAGGGGGGACCGTTGACGGCCTCCGCAATCATCGCTCGCCTCGCAGAGCCTCGTTGCTGCTCCACGCCGTGGAAAACAGGCGCGCGCGCACAGCTCAGAAAATTACAGCCTCCGAGACTTCGTAACGGCGGGAACTTGTTGTCACTCACCCGGGCTTCTGCAGAAGCTTCCCTCCGAAGCGTTCTGAGCCTCGGAGGCTGTAATTTTCTGAGCTGTGCGCGCCCGCTTTTTTTCCACGGCGTGGAGCAGCAGCGAGGTTTGTGTGGCCGGCAATCACTCCAAATGCCATCCGGGAAGACGAGGAACGTGAGGGGGGACCGTTGACGGCCTCCGCAATCATCGCTCGCCTCGCAGAGCCTCGTTGCTGCTCCACGCCGTGGAAAACAGGCGCGCGCGCACAGCTCAGAAAATTACAGCCTCCGAGACTTCGTAACGGCGGGAACTTGTTGTCACTCACCCGGGCTTCTGCAGAAGCTTCCCTCCGAAGCGTTCTGAGCCTCGGAGGCTGTAATTTTCTGAGCTGTGCGCGCGCGCCTGTTTTCCACGGTGTGGAGCAGCAGCGAGGCTCTGCGAGGCGAGCGATGATTGCAGAGGCCGTCAACGGTCCCCCCTCGCGTTCCTCGTCTTCCCGGATGGCATCCTGAGTCATTGCCGGCCTCGCAGAGCCTCGCTGCTGCTCCACGCCGTGGAAAACAGGCGCGCGCGCACAGCTCAGAAAATTACAGCCTCCGAGACTTCGTAACGGCGGGAACTTGTTGTCACTCACCCGGGCTTCTGCAGAAGCTTCCCTCCAAAGCCCTCCAAGCGAGGAAAGGCCAGTTGGGAAACGGGCCAGAAGACAAGGAACAGCAGTGGCGGCGGGGAGTCAGCCCCGATGCAAAAAAAAACGCCAAGGGGGCGGGGCCGGAAATTACTTCCGGGTTCATTCTTCAACCGGTTCGCACGATCCGGTGCGATCCGGTAGAAACCCACCACTGGAGCACATTGAAATGAAATTGAGTATATGGGCAATCAACCCAAAGGATACCTTCCTGATCTGCTTAAGATACCACTTTCAGGGTTAGTAATTTAAATTCTGGAAAAAGTTTCACATGATATCCAATGGACTTTGAGAATTAGATCAACTATCCATTTTATAAAGCATTCACCATAGAGATCTAGGAGAAAATGTTGGCCAAATTACGATTCTGGTCCACTCTCAATGGGTTGCATGAATATCTAAAGCAGGGGTGTCCAAACTTGGGAACTTTAAGACTTGTGGACTTCAACTCCCAGAATTCCCCAGCCAGCATGGCTGGCTGGGGAATTCTGGGAGTTGAAGTCCACAAGTCTTAAAGTTCCCAAGTTTGGACACCCCTGATCCAAAGAGATGGGAATGCTTGAAGGCCTGGGTTCCCCCCCCCCAAGGGGTGTCCAAACTTGGGAACTTTAAGACCTGTGGACTTCAACTTCCAGAATTCCTCAGCTAGCATGGCTGGCTGGGGAATTCTGGGAGTTAAAGTCCTCAGGTCTTAAAGTTGTTAAGGTTGAGAAACGCTGGTGTAAGGTAAAGGTAAACGTCCCCCCCTCACACATATGTGCTAGTCGTTCCCGACTCTAGGGGGCGGTGCTCATTTCTGTTTCAAAGCTGAGGAGCCAGAGCTGTCCGAAGACGTCTCTATGGTCATGTGGCTGGCATGACTAAACACTGAAGGTGCATGGAACGCTGTTACCTTCCCACCAAAGGTGGTTCCTATTTTTTCTACTTGCATTTTTACATGCTAGGTTGGCAGAAGCTGGGACAAGTAATGGGAGCTCACTCCGTTACGCGGTGCTAGGGATTCGAACCGCCGAACTGCTGACCTTTCTGATCGACAAGCTCAGCGTCTTAGCCACTGAGCCCCTTAGATTAGCGTAACAATTACATAAAAAATAAAAATGTAATAACCACACAAGGTTATTAAGTGAATTATAGATTAGTGTAACAACCACAAAATGCACTTAATGACTATGGTAAACCCCCCCCCTTGTGTTCCTACCTGCAGGAGGTTTCTAAACCAGGTTTTCTTACGTACCTGCACAAGGCTTCAATGGCATCTTTGTCCAGGAAATCATGTTCTCTCTTCACTGCAGTGATGTCAATGGGAAAGATAAGGTCTGTAAAGATCAAGACGGATGAGCTATCAGGAAAAAAAAAAGCTCTTCCCATAGAGAACTTCTTTCAAAGAAACCATCTCTCTCTCCTCCAAGATACAAATAATCAACTGTGACAATAAACATTTCCACTCTCTCAGGTGAAATGTGCAGACGCTTTGAGGGGGGAAATGAACATCCCCATGTGTTACAGGAAGGAAAAGCCAGCGGGGAAGGTATATGGTAGGAAGCCAAATGCAAAATAGCCTGAGCTGTGAAAAACCAATCTGGCCTTTAAAACAAATATTAACATTATGAAGAAACCTTCCAGGAGTCTGTACGTACAGCGTTTGGGTAGCAGATTTGAACTTCCAGCAATACCGAACAGCAACAAAGGGGACATTTAAAAAAAAAAAACAAGCTTTATCAAGGCCAGAGACAACAATAAATATTTTAAATATAGTTGTCCTTGACATACGACCACCTTTGAGCCCAGAGGTTATATAGCTAAGTGAGAAATTTGCTGAGCTGTGTCGCATTTCACATCTTTTCTTGCCACACTGGTTAAGTGAATTTCTGCAGTTGTTAAATTAGCAACACGGTTGTTAAATGACTCTGGCTTTCCCATTGACTTTGCTTGCCAGAAGGTGGCAAAATATGGCCGAATGACCCTGGGGCGCTGCAACTGTCATAAATACGAACCAGTCGTCGAGCTGTACATCACGTGACCACGGGAATGTTGTAACGGTCATAAGTGTGAAAAGTGGTTGTAAATCTCTTTTTTCAGTGCCGTTGTAACTTTGAATGGTCACTAAATGAACTGTTGTAAGCTGAGGACTACTTATAGACCCATGATGGGAAACCTATGACACCCATGCCACAGGTGGCACATGGAAGCCTCTTTGTGGGCACGCAAGCTGTGGCTTAGCTCCACCACGCACGCGTATGCGCCTCCCACAGGCCAGCTGATTTTTAGGTCTCTGCCATGCATGTGAAAGATGTGGGGGGCAGGCCCCCCCACCCCATTTTTTTTGTTTCAGGAGACTTCAGGGAGGCCTGCTAGGC
Source organism: Natrix helvetica (assembly GCF_964273705.1). NCBI lineage: Eukaryota > Metazoa > Chordata > Lepidosauria > Squamata > Natricidae > Natrix > Natrix helvetica. Next base: position 63,173,385 of record NC_138558.1, on the reverse strand, counting down.
CCAAAATGGGGCGTGGGTGGTGGTGGTGCGGCGGCCCATCTTTGGTCCCAGGAGGCTTCAGGGAGGCCTGCTAGACCCAAAATGGGACATCGGGGGGATCGTGCATGCATGCGCAGGGGGGTAACACAGGGGTGTCACATGTGCATGCACCGGGGTAGCAGGGCATGCAGGGGTGTCACACACGCATTGTGTTATGGGTGTGGACACGTGCACACGTTTTCGGCACCACTGCTATAGACCGATCCTGAATGTAAGGATCAATTGCTATAAGCTTTACGTTCTCTCTTGGGGCGGTGGATGCTGTGCTCTTGTGACCCATCAAGCAAAAGGCAGTCTACTAGCTGTGTGTGGTAATTCCACATGGGTTTAGTTAAGGCTCTTCTTTGTGTTGCCTGCCTGGATTGCAAAAACAACGGGCTTGACAAACACCTGCTTGGCCACCATGCAAGGGGGGCAAGCTCTATTTGCTTTGTCAGTTGTGCAAACCTGTCTTAGGTAAACACTTGGGAGAGAGCAAGAGTGAAGCAACAACATTCACAATCTGAAAAGAAGCCTGGAAATTTACCAGCAACCTGCAGTGGTAAATATACAAGTAGGATTTTCCACCATCTGCAGAGCTCCGAGTGGCAAATGGCCCTTGATCCTGTATTCTACAGAACTGACAACAGCTCTAAATCGTAGATTACAGATGTGTATTTGTATCCCATCACGGCTTCCCTACCTTTCCTCCAGGAGCTTGAGGCAGTTGGCAAAGTTCTCCCCTAGCAACTTTGCCTGTTAAGTTAAACTGACACAACTATGGCAGGAACGTTCAACAAACAGCAAAATAACTGAACTCTGCTACCAGCATCTATTCTCCTTCATGGACGTGTCATTTACTGTCGCCACGTGCCAAGACCTGGATTACTGCACAATCTGCATTTTATCAAAGCCAGATGGAAGATGAGCCCATGTCAAAAGCTTCATGAACGTCCTGTTTTGCTGCCCTTCCTTTTGGAAATTCGTGAGCTACTTTGACGTTACTATTGTCATGCTTTATTCTTTAACAATAGCCCTAAGACTTATGTACTGCTTAAGTGCTTTATAGCCTTCTCTACATATTTCCCCCAACAAGCAGAGTCCTCATTTTACCAGCTTTGGAAGGATGGAAGGCTGAGTCAACTTTCAGCTGGTCAGAATCAAACTGCTGGCAGTTGGCAGAATTAGTCTACAATATTACATTCTAACCACTGAGCCTACATTGGCTCATATCTTGGTTTTCCTATCTTGGCATACGGAAAACTAGTTTCCTTACCCTGGTACCCTCCAGATGAGTGGGAACTACACATTCTCCTCAACTCACCAATTGCCATATTGACTAAAAAAAAATGGAATTCTAATCTCCTTACATTTTGCTCTGTAGTACCGATGGCTGCGGCAGCAACTTGGCTTCTATCATGGCATTGGAGGAAGATTCTTATTTGGAGAAATTATGAAAAACAGCAAAAGGTTTAAGCTTGTTTTGAAGGAAAACTTCCTAGAAATTTTGGCAAAAGCAACGAAATCAAAGCCAAATATAGAACATTGGGGGGGAAAAGGGAGATAGACAATAGCTGGAGCTATCCTGCTGAGATATTTTATATTAATGTTATTATTACTTTAATTTTCTAAAATAGACCCTCCTTGGTTTGGTCTCTGGCCCAAATCTAAAGAATATAATAGGCGGAAGCTCAGTTCTTAAACAGATAAACAAAAGAGTTGCCAAGTGTTGTCTCTGTGAGTGCCATTATTCTCTACTATTGCCAATGCAGCTGTGAGTTAAAGCTTTAAATCAATCATTTCTTAAGAACACTCTGCTTAGCTGTGCTAAGTTGTCCAACAGTAAATAATGAAACATCTCTATTCAGTTAACCAAACAGCTGTGATGAGATGCTGATCCTGAAGTTTCTCTCCAACTACAATAAAACTTCTGATCTCTGCTGTAGATTTTTAGGGGGCTAAAGACAATGAAAAGCTTTTCTGAGTCACAATGACGTTAACCAACACTAGCACGGTTTTAAAATATTTTATCTCTTGTTAAATCTTGCATCGTCTGGCAAGTACAGTATAACTCACCATGAACATCCTAGCTGTAAATTCTCAATAGAAATCCACCTCTAAATTTCTATATTCAGGCTTTTAACAGAGTTACCAGGTCAATACACAAATATCTAGATGTCGTAACATTTAAAGAAGTTTTAACAGCAAGAAGCATTGCAACAGTCAGGAAGAATTATTTGTAACAAAAGAGTTTATACAGGATGAAGGGAAAAACAAATTCCCTATTATTTTATTTTCAAACTTAAATCTTAGAAATGTTTTAAGGTGCAGGTTGCAAGTTAATCCAGAATTAAACCAGGAAATGAATTTTTAAAAGATTTCAGTTACATATAAAAAAGTTAATCAGCAGAGAATAGAATTGTGACAGAACTGGAAACTCAACGCATAGTTTCAGCCTCTGCCCTCCCAATTTCCCCTGTTCTTTTTGTATCTGCACAATGATTCTTAAACCAGCTTCTCCACACACAGAAAATGACCCACTCCAGAAAGCTTCAAGGAAAAACTACTCTATAGTCACTTGAATGTAAAAAACAACAACAATGACCTTCTCATTCTTAAGCATCAGCAGTTTTATATGGTTAATTATTGGGAAAGAGAAGGACTTAAGTCTTTATTGGCCTCTAATCCTTGTTTTACAGCTTCTGGGATTCCTGGTTCTGAATTCAATCCTTGCCTTAGATAAGGGTAGATTTTTTTTTCCCAATGAGAAATCACAGTTATTTAAAAATTTAAAAAATTATCTGGCCACTCATGAACCATGACGTAACTCAAATGGAGAAGAACTAAACATTCGCAAACCTAGTTTTGGTGTACCACTTCTTTTTAATATTTAGAATAGCTAACAATCCGGCGTTGCCCAGGTATTTATTTATAGGGGGGAAATGTCAGGACCATACGGAATTTTTAATATTGATTTCCCCCCTTACTAGCAAGAGCCCCCTTGTGGAGTACTGTGAAGCCATTACCATGGCAACTCCACTGAGCTGTACAGTAGAAGCCATTTTAAGGCACAACAGGCTGTATCTTAACAGAACAACTCCCCGAGGGGTTTTAGGGGTGTCTTACCCCCACAATATTTTTTTCCAGAGAGTCAGCTGTGTACCAAGTTTGGTTGAAATTGCTCGAGGCGTTCCAGAGATATGCTGGAACACACACACACACACACACACACACACACACACACACACACACATATAAGTACAGATAGTTCTTGAATTACAACAGTTCATTTAGTGATTGTTCAAACTTATAACGCCACTGAAAAAAAACCTTATGACCATTTTTCGCACTTACAATTGTTGCAGTATCCCCATGGTTACGTGATCAAAATTCAGATCCTTGGCAACTGGTGCATATTTATGACAGTTGCAGTGTCTTGGGGGGGGGGGGAGGGTGTCATGTGATCATATTTTGTGACCTTGAGATAAGCAGAGTCAATGGGGAAGCTAAATTCACTTAACAACCGTGTTGCTAACTTAACAACTGCAGTGATTCATTTAACAACTGTTGTAAGGAAGGTTGTAAAATGGGGCAAACTGCACTTAACAAATGTCTCACCTAACAACAGAAATTTTGGGCTCAATTGTGGTTGTATGTCGAGGACTACCTATCATATTTGGGACTCTATTTCATTTACCCCAAAAAGAGGAACAGTTTACTGTTAATATCCAGTAATGCTGCTGTCTGTCTGCCGGTCTAAATACCAGACATTGTATGAGTTTGAATATATACTTTTTCTCAGGCAAGTAGTTTACCATGTATACTCAGGAGTTTCCTTCCATCCCTTCCCACCAGACAGAGAAAAAGGTTTATTCTTTAAAAAGGCAAAGAGAGATTTTTAAGGACCTGGAGCAAGAGATTATACTGAGCCTAAGCTGAGAAAAAAATGAGCAGTACCATTTTCCTTCAGATCTAATAAAAAGCTGGAGTTTGTAAGGTGATTAGATTGCTAGGGGAACTGACTTGAATTCTCCCACAGATTATGTCTAAGAAAACGTTTTAAAAACTATTTTTGTTGTTATTTTGTTGTGCGATATTGTCTTTGTGTTTTTAACTTTGTGTGCCTTTCAGAGTCACTCATGTGAGATGGGTGACTATATAAATGTAAATAAATGTATACATTGAAATTTAAGAAATATATTTACTGTATATTAGTAAGTAAGAAATAAGTGTTGCTAAAGAACTTTTATCTCTTACTAACCGATAACCTGGCGTTGCCGGGGTATTTATTTAAAGGGGGAAAATGTCCGGACCAAACATCATTTTTAATATTGGATTTTTCCCCTTATCAGAGGGAGCCCCCTTGTGGAGTACTGTGAAGATGTTACCATGGCAACTCCACTGCAGTGTGCAGTAGAAGCCATTTTATGGCAATACAGTAAAAGCCATTTTAAGGCACAATGGGCTGTATCTTCACAGAACACCCCCCCCCCAGGAGTGTTAGGGGTGTCTTACCCCCACAGTATTTTCTTTTCGAGAGAATAAGACATCTGTGTACCAAGTTTGGTTGAAATTGCTCGAGGTGTTCAGAGTTATGCTGGAACATGCACACATATTCGTAGATTTTCACAGGTGTAGGTATGCTGGTCTTGTTGTAGTCAGGTCTTTTCCCGTGTAAGATTGAGATTTTCTTGGCAATGTTTCAGCAAGGTCTCATTCGGCATCTTCAGGCTGGGTGTGAGACCTCGCTGAAATGTCGCCAAGACAATCTCAATCTTACACGAAAAAAGACCCGAATACAACAAGACCAGCATATGTATATATGTATGTATGTATGTATGTATGTATGTATGTATGTATGTATGAATGTATGTATGTATGTATGTATGTATTTATGTATGGTGTCACAACCCCTGGTATGGCCAAATATGGGAGGGAGCATACTGCTTCCCTTTTCTGTCTTTCAGCTCACCCTAGGAGCCATCCAGGTAGAAAGCCATTTTTTTATGTTGCCTTTGTTACATTTGTGTTGCATTTGTGCTGATAAATAAATAAATAAATAAAGGGAGACTAGTATATTCGACTAGTTTGATTCCCAGTAAGGGTGTGGCTAGCTGATGAGAGCTGAATAGCTTGAAATAGATCTATACTAGTCTCCCTTTATTTATTTATCAGCACAAATGCAACACACACACACACACACATATATTACATGCACACACATTTTATTTATTTATTTATATATATTTATCCCATAGTTATAGACCAGAATTACAGAGAGACCCTCAAAGTGAGGTAGCTCTAGAAGACAAGTGATAGAAGCAGCAACTACCAAGCAACTACATTAAGGCAGGATGATGAGTCCAAAGAGAAAATGCCCAAAGGGTTTCTGGGGAGAAAAAAAAGGCATCCTTCAGCCTTTTATCATAGACAGAGAAAATCATGTTGCTACATGTTTGTTACATTTAGGGGGTAAGTAAGATGTCTTTGATAGAGACATGCAGACTTTGTTGCCAAGGTGACTGGGATGAAAGCATTTTTAAATCAGGAAAATTCAGGTAATGTTAAGAAGACCCTAATCTGGATAGCCATTTGTCTGGAATGGTCTCCTGCTTGAACAGAGGGTTGGACTAGAGAATGGGTGTCAAACTCATGTTGTCATGGCGGCATCACATGACATACCAGGACTTTCCTCACCCTTCACTAAACCGGGCGTGGGCAGCGCGTGACGCATCTGGCCTGCGGGACGGGAGTTTGACAGCCCTGGACTAGAGGATCTCTAAATCTCTTCTAACCCTATTATTCAATGTTATATATGGAATAAGAGGTACTGCAAAATCAGTCATTGAAGATTCTGTATAAGACAACCTCAACAGTAGTTGGAAACATCCTGTAGAACCGATTTCATAGTCTAATAATCTATCTAGTGTTATTGTCATTTTGCTGCTGACTTTTGGCAGCATAATCTTGGTAAGCTTTGGAGTTGTAAAAAGTCCTTACTTAGGACAAAAGAACAACATGAATTAAGATAGCACTGTATTGTTCCAAAATAATCCCAAAATCTTTAAACTGATTACCTTATCAGCAGCACTGAAGTCTGTCACCTAACACAACAGGATGTTAATTTTGTCGAATACACAGAGATCATAGATGGAAGTTGACATTGATACCATTATTTTCTAACCTGTCTACAATTATGATCTTTTCTATGTAAAGTAGCAATGATACAATCATACCATTATTAAGAATATCATTATAGAACCGTGAATTGCATTGTTACCTACCCTCATAAAGCTGAACATACTGGGGGAATCCTGCTGCTTGCAGCCAATCACATGCTTCTTTCGCTTCAATCTCTGAAAAAGAAAAAAAAAACAATTCCAAATTGGTAACGGTGAAAGCAAACTTAAAAAAAAAAATCTTAAAACATTACATGTGGAAAATGTGTACATATAATAATAGCTATAGACTTAGATTTATATATCACTCCAAAGTGCTTTAAGCACTCTCTGAGAGATTTGCATTGTCAAAATATTGCCCACAACAATCTGGGTCCTCATTTTACCAACCTCAGAAGGATGAAAGGCTGAGTCAACTGAGACAGACAGGATCAAACTCCTGGCTGTGGGCAGAGTTAGCTCCCAATACTTCATTCTAACCATTGTGCCACCAGGGCTCCTATATAGCATAATGGTTTGGACTGAAATGCAACTTATTGTTCAAGTGTAATTATTTTAATTTTTGATTACACTTCTGCTTTCACAGCTTTATAGACTGACCTAATTCTACTACTCCATGACTAAGTAAAATTAAGCCAAGCTTTGCAACGTTCTTCATATTAAATAGCTACAATCCAATCAGGAGCAAATTTATGAACATGGTGGTTTTGCGGCAAGATGTGGCAAGGGAAGCTTCTCAAGCACCACCATCTCATTTTACAGGTAGTCCTTGACTTACAACCATTTGTTTAGTGACCATTTGAAGTTACAAAGGAACTAAAAAAATGACTTGTGACCATTTTCAGTTATGACTCTTGCAGCATTTCCATGGTCAAACGATCAAAATTTAGAATCTGAGCAACTGGCCTGTATTTATGATAGTTGTAGTGGCCCTGGGTCATGTGATCAGCTTTTGTGAACTTCAGACAAACAAAGTAAACGGGGAAGTCAGGTTCACTAAACAGCCGTGTTAGTAACTTTACAACTGCAGTGATTCACTTATCTGTGGCAAGAGAGGTCATAAAATGGGGCAAAACTCACTTAACAATTATCCTGCTTAGCAATGGAATATTTGGAAACAATTGTAGTTGCAAATTAAGGATGACCTGTATTTGTTATATATACTTTAATCTGCCCAATAACAGGCCATTCTCTGAACATACTGAAAATCAGAACGAAGGATATTAAAGCACATAGGAATAATGTACAAAGTACACAAAACTCACCGGAACAGAGTAGTTACTCAAAACAATAAAACAGACTATAAAAAGCATCCAAAACAGAAGGGAAAAAAGCATCTGACTAGCACCAAGAAGAAAGCAAGTAATATCTGCCTTGGAACTGTATTTTTTTAAAAAAAAGGTGCTTACAAACAAGAAGAAATCTTTCATGGAAATGTCTGAGACAAATTGCTTTCTTTTAAATGCAAAACTCAACAAATGTGTCTGTGCTTTTCGAAAGGAGTGTCTTATAAAAGAATCTTTCCAACCATTCATGAGTATTACTTAGCAATCGATGTTTCTTTGAGACACAACAATCTACTTGCAAACTGAAATACTGCCTCTAATAAAAAGGTAACACCCACTTTTTATAGCGTGTAAATAACACTAACTGACTCTGATCCTTAGAACAATTAAGGCATTATGTTACATTCAATCAAGAACGTGTTTACTATTCCGGTTAACAGTAAAAAGAGAGTTATGCAGCACCACAACATTTAAGAATTATTCCAGCTTATTTCCTTCAACTGTGCTTTCCCTTGTTCAGAATACTGCTTGGTACAAGGGGCCAGGAGAAAGGGAACATGTACAAATCTTTGACTTTCATTCTCGGTTTTCTTATCAAGTGTGCCAACACTGCTAAATTATTTGGGTAACGATCCCAGAATACAGATTGAGGTTGGCTGGAAAGCCAAAAAATAGGTATTACTCAAAGATATTTAAAAGCTCTTTCTAAAGCCTCACATTTCCAAGCTAGAATGAAAATGTAGATTTATTTTCAACCTGAGAACGTATATGCATTGACAGAAGACGGTAATGACAAATAGCTTTTATATTCTTATAGACTTGTCTATGAAGTCAAGAGGAGCTGAGCTAAATTTGAAGAAAAGATCTTCTGGTTAGTCTTCAAAAAGCTGTGTGGAAGTTGATTATTGAAGATATAAGTGTCCATCCTTAACCCTAACTTTGCCCTCAGACTCAATATAGGCTAAAAAAGGGAATTGCAGGGATTTCGACCCCTAAGGATATTCCTGGATCTTCAGATGGCTTTCTGACTGCTTATTCCTTGTTCTGTGTAACCAGTAGACCAACTCTTGTATAATTGCTTCATTCTTACATTCTTTTCTTCATGCTATTTGCATATCTGAGGACAAACTGGGCACCTGAGGCCAAAGAACTGAATCAAGATTTTTTTCAGGTCCCAGAAAGAATTTGGTGACAGGGTTAATCCAATGAGCAGCTATTCAAACCAATGGGTAGTTAAAATAATTAATTCCTCAGCAGAATGTTACCATCCCATTCAAGGCTTTTCTTCTTCTTAATGACAGCTCTTTTTTTTTCTGCCATCAAGATTTTAGCTGATTGAATAGTTGTGGCCAACAGTCAATTTTTACTGTTTATTTAGCCTTGCCCATATCTAATCTTTTTTAAAGACTAGGATAGAAAACCTCAGAAACAACTCAACTGTTTTGAGAGCTACTGCAATCCAATGAGGTGATTTCCCTCACGTTTTTCTGAAAGTGCAATTATGACACACAAGGCAATAAAAAAAATGTTAGTTACAGCACAGTTTTGTTGTTTTATCATTCATTCATTCATTCTCATCTGGACCTGATGGACATCATTTCGTCTATCTGCTTCTTCTGAGCTCTTATAAGGATCTGGTTGTGTCATTAGTGATAATATTTGGACACCAAGTTTTTGATCATCTTCTTTTCCAATAGCCTTTTTAATTTCCCAAATATCAGGGTCTTTGAGAAGGCTTGATTTGGGGTAATTTAATGAAGGCCTTATTAGTTTTTTTCACAACAGTACAAAAGTGATTTGTCATTGCATTATTTGAGTATTGCTTTCCTACTTGCCAGGCTATCCCAAGGTTTCTTATTAGTCACATATCCAGGTATAACTCAGGTATTATCTGACCTTTAGCTTTCTGAGTCAGATGTTCCCACATAACAAGGAGCTGGCAATTCTTGGCTTAGGACTTACACATCAGGCAGGCAGGCTGCAATATTAGGTTTCATTCATTCTGTTATATTTTATGCTAGCTATATATATTTGTGTGTGTAATCTCTCTCTCATACACATACTTTGCAATCATTCTATTTCAGAATACTGCAGAATCAACTTAACAAAGCACCTTGCTCTCTTCCATGTGAGAGGCATCAAACTTAGTAGAACCTGTTAAATTTCATATTACCATCTTGAGGTGCACCAATTTAACACTGTATAGGACAGTAATGGTTAACCTTTTTGGCGCTGAGTGCCGAAAGTGAGCGTGTACCCATAATGCAATGTGCGCATCCTGCCCCTGTGCATGTATGCGCAACCCCCACATGTGCGCCCCACCCCTTACAAAACGTGTCTTTTGAACCACGCTTGACGTGAACAGGCTAATTAAATGCATCTAACGTATGCTTTGGCTGTCATATAAAATGTAATTATTCACACATAAAGGGCTGACTCAGAAATCCTGGGAGTTGAGGTCCACGAGTCATAAAGGGGCCATCATTCCCCACTCCTGATATAGATACACCTAGGTAATTAAAGGAAATCCTAAACCATAATCTCTTTGCTTTTCCACGCTTCAGCCTAAATAATACTAATTATTACTGGCCTATAGAAAATCCGCTCAATAGCAACAGAGAGCAATGAAGTAAAGAGAAGGAAGATCAATTTTTTTTCAGTCTGCTTCTGTGCTACTTGCTATTTCCTTCCCCTTTACAGATAAAAAAGACAAAGAAATAGTTCAGGTATCTGGTTGTCTATTTCCACCTTTAGACTGTGACTGAACAACCTGAGCAGAGATCAGACGTATTTGTCAAATGTGACTTTATCTTGTACTGTCTGTTAACCCGATGTTGCCCGGATATTTGTTTATCCCAATCCTGTATTAGACATTCTTAAATGTCTCGGCCAAACGTAATTTCCAATGTTGGAGTTTTCCCCTTACCAGAGGGAGCCCCCTTGTGGAGTATTGTGAAGCCGTTACCATGGCAACTCCATTGCGCTGTACAGCAGAAGCCATTTTAAGGCCCAACAGGTTGTATCTTAACACAACACCTCCACAGGGTGTTACGGGTGTCTTACCCCCTCAGTATTTGTTTCCAGAGAGTAAGTCATCTGTGTACCAAGTTTGATTGAAAACACACACACACACACACACACACACACACACACACCTGGGTATGGTGATAACCAGAGGCCTAGAGGGTTATGTAACTGCTTCCTCTGCCTCAGTCCACAGGAAGGAATCTTCTTTGATGGGATCTGATTCATTTGGAAAGGACAGGCATGATTTCCCCAAAGAGATCTCTTAAGACTGCACTGCATTCATCCTTCACATCTGCAGTATCCATAAACATTAGTCCTCTGAGCTGATATTATTTGATTAAAAAAACAACCCATCATGTACTAAAAGTATAGATGTGTTTAACATTACACTGAGCCTGGTTGCTAGACTGCAAACTCAAGAGTGCAAGAAAATATTGTGCATTTCATTCATTCATTCAATTCAGTGATCACCCTACTCCAGATACTTTGCTGATCATTTTTGTCAGTATTTAAACGGAGTCAGAAATGTGAATCTACCTCCGACCTTTAGGCAGTTAGGTTATGTCAGACAATACTAACCAGTGGTGGGATTCAAATAATTTAACAACTGGTTCTCTGCCCTAATGACTGGGTGGGTGGGTGTGGCCAGGGGTGTGTGACAGGCAGCCCCGCCCCCTTTTTGGGCCTAGTAGGCCTCCCTGCAGCCTCCTGGGGCCACGGGAAGGGGGCCGCCACACACCCCTCACGCCCCATTTTGTGCCTAGTAGGCCTCAATATTCCCTCACTTATATGATTCAGAATAGCTAATTTTGGGAAACCCTGAATGGGCAAGAAACAGTTATCCTGGCTCCCTCAGAAGTGGTCTACGCCAGGGGTTCACATCTTCTTCTGAACCAAAAAGCAGAAGGTTGATCAATAAGGGGCATAACAGCAGCCCAAGTTAAAAAATAAATAAATTCACCCATATACAATTGTGCTGACAATACAATCCCAATAAACAGAATTCATTTTTTTCCTGTTTCATTACATCCATAATGTTTTGCTGTTTTCTTCACTCTGGCCAACTGTGATGTTGACTGAGATTCTGCGTAAACTTTGCATAATTCAATGATTAAGTCAAACTAGTCCACTGATGCATTAAATAACTTCTTTTCCTTTCTATCATGCCAAGCACCATTAGACACATTTTCCCTAGCAAGCAGAGCACAGCACTTTCCAGGAATAAAATACACTTTCTAGAAAGCATGCTTCAGTAGCAAAAAACAAAAACAAAAGAATGTTGCCAAAAATAACGGGAGCATCTCTGAATGATATAAGCATATGATTTGGGGAGAGATGAAACAATAGAAATTAGCATTTTGTAAGCTACAAATGAATAGAAGCTGGAGTTGTAGCAGAGACTTCCGGAATTTCTGTCTCATTGGGATTGAAGGCAAAGAAAATGGAATAGAATTCTCATACGTGAAGTGTATTGGTAGTTTAAAGCAAAGAAAGCTTCCATCATGAAAAGAATCATGTTTCCTTAAAAATCTACTGTACTGATGAAAAAAGTTCAGCTAACAAGCATGTCATCATGCTATCAAAATTTGAGCACCTGGCAATTAGCATGTACAGGTAGTCCTCGACTAACAATAGTTCACTTAGTGACTATTCAAAGTTACAACAGCACTGGAAAAAGTAAGTTACGATCATTTTTCACACTTACGACCATCGCAACACTCCCATGGTCATGTGATCAAAATTCAGATGGTTGGCAACTGACTCATCATATTTATGGCTGTTGCAGTGTCCCGGGGATGATGTGATCAGCTTTTGCGACCTTCGGACAAGCAAAGTCAATGAGAAAGCCAGATTCACTTAACAACTGTCTTACGGATTTAAGAAATGCAAGTGATTTACTTAACAACTGTGGCAAGGAAGGTCGTTAAAAAGAAAGCGGCAAAACTCACTTAACAAATGTCTCCACTTAGCAACAGAAATTTTGGGCTCATTGTGAGGACTGTCTGTATTTACGATGGTTGAAGCATCCCAGAGTTACATGATCACCATTTGAAATTTTCCTAACCAGTTTCTGATAAGCAGTCAATTGGAAAAGCTGGATTTGCTTAATGACCGCTTGTCTTATTTAATAAATGCAGTGATTTGCTTAGCAACTGTGACAAAAAGGTTGTAAAATCAGGTGCAACACACTTAACTACTTTGCTTAACGATGAAAACATTCTGGTCCCAATTGTGGTTGTAAGTTGAAGACTTCCTGTACACCCTTCTTCACAATCCAGTCTAAAGTGTGTAATATTTTTCCTAGTTATTTTGTCCTTTCTTGCTCTTTATGTGTCAATTGCAGGCTCGTAATTGTTTACAGAATCCTACAGAGAAAGCAATTATTCAAGCACTGGAAGCTCTTTTGATATGACTTAAGAGACTGACTCATGTAATCACAATCACATCTGAAAGCCAACCTCAGAACAATCATTACAGAGCAGCTAACACACTGCATGGAATTATACTTATAACATCATACCATTTACAGCAAGTTGTAGAATTACATGAAGTCAACAATTAAATAATATAGGTACCTCAACTAGTCATGAAGTTGCCACAAAGATAAACTGCATTTGTACGTCAATCGGTATCATTATGAAGTCAGATTGTACTATGCCGTTTCTCCACCCCCAGATACCTATGTGTTTAAAAAAATCTGGAGAACTCACACAAGGATCACAAACTTCCTTAAGCATATCTGATTTTTGAGAACAAACTTTTACAACCATTTGATGGAACCAACTTGAGAGCTAAGAGTTTGAAGGAAGAATGAGTAGAGTTAATAAATACTGAGCACATTGGGTCATGGAGTAATTATTGAGGCAAGGCAAGGCTTAACAAGCTAACCATTTATTTCTAACAGTTGTAACAGTAACAACCAATTAAGAGCTCAGTATTCAACTGTAGAGTCATTAAGAAAGCAAGATCCCTTTTGTAGGACTGTGGTTAAAGGTAAAGGTTCCCCTTGCACATATGTGCTAGTCATTCCCGGCTCTAGGGGGAGGTACTCATCTCCGTTTCAAAGCTGAAGAGCCAGAGCTGTCCAAAGACATCTCCATGGTCATGGTCATGGTCATGATTAAACGCTAAAGGTGCACGGAACACTGTTACCTTCTCACCAAAGGTGGTTCCTATTTTTCTACTTGCATTTTTACATGCTTTCGAACTGCTAGGTTGGCAGAAGCTGGGACAAGTAATGGGAGCTCACTCCGTTACTGCGGTACTAGGAATTTGAACTACTGACCTTTCTGATCGACAAGCTCAGTGTCTTAGCCACCATGTCCCTTAGGACCTTGGTTAGAACGATTGAAAAACCCAAGATGGGCAGGGATATCACAATGAGATCAGAAGTTAAGAAATAATTTTTAAAAACCCATGGAAAACTCTGAATGCCAGAACAAGAAGCTGAATATGGAAGATTCTGGAAAGCAATGCCAACTATCTGACAGGCAACACACATAAACAGTGCATGGATTGAAAGAGGGCTTAGCAAACTGGCATCTCTAAAATGTTTTGAATATTAATCTGCCTCCATGACACTTAATTTGCTCAATAGTAAAGGTCTATGGCAATTGTCCAAAATATCAGCAAAACAACAGACTCCATTTCTCCCTCTTTGTCTTGAATTTTGTCAATATTTTAAAAGTGTCAGAAGCCTGGAATAAGGAACCAGAAAAGGAAACTGATCTTCTAAGAAGTCAAGGAACAGGAGCTAAAAGTGAGAACAACTAAAACCAGAGGATTGAGTAATTCTAAGAATACAATGATTTCACTGTGTTCTGTTGTCCCAACATAAACATAGCGATATGAATTCAAACATATTTTTTTAACAAAACTTGGCTCTTCACTCTTACTAAAAATTGAATTGCCAAACCAATTGTCCCTCAAATTTACTACAAAAAAACAGATCAGAAACAAAGCTTAGATTCTCCATACTGATAAATATATTAGTTATGACTTTTTGAAAGAAACCACTGACTTGGCATTGACTCTCTTTCCCTCTCTCTTTAGGAATATATAAAAATTAGTAACATGGTTGTTAAGTGAATTTGGCTTCCCCATGGACTTTGCTTGCCGGAAGGTCACAAAAGGCGATCATATGACTCCGAGACACTGCAACCATCATAAATACAGACCAGTTGTATATTTAGAGGAGTCAGAAATCTTATTTGTGCCCTGTTTCCCTGAAACTAAGGCCTCCCCGGATAATAAGCCCGATCGGGATTATGAGCGCATGCGCTAAAATAAGCCCTCCTTGAAACTTTTATAACACAGCAGCAGCCATGAGGTGATCCTGCTTGCCACCTCCTGCACCTCAAAAATAATTAAGACCTCCCCGAAAATAAGGCCAAGCGCTTATTTCGGTGGTCAAAAGAAAAGAGCCTTCCTGTTTTTATTACTGAAAAAAAAAAATCTAGTCTCTATTAAGTAGTATAAATAGTAGTTTCCCTTTCTAAATGCCCCGGAATGCACAGAGGTTAATCAAGCACCAAGTAGGATCATGTCCACCAGCTGAGTTTCAACAAACACTAGCAGACTTAAGATAAAATTATATTGAGCAAATTTCATAGACAGCATTCATGACACTTCATAAAGAATTTATTGGGCCAAGTCCCAAGGATTCAAATGTTGCATTTATTATAAGACCAAAACAAAATACTGTCATCACAGCTACTTTCACTGAAAGCATGTAGACTTTCAAGTAGATGTGTTGATGACTAAGATACATGGCAAGCTGTCAGATTCTCAGTCAGCAAGTTAGGAGAAGGAGACAGTATATAACTTGCAAAAGGTTAGGCAGAATCACTCCTTCTACCCTTCTGTACAGGGTAAATTTCTCAGGAGAGTCAGGCCGTCAGAGACCAGACAAACAATACAAAATATGTATACAATTATAATACTTTGTTTTAAGAACTTCTCTAGATATTTTTTGCTTCATAGGTATGAGAATAATTTTATAAACTGGGCTTTCTTAACCCGGAGTGCCAGAATTTTAGACTACACCCTCAAGAATTTAAAGACTAAATTATACTTCAGCCTATCCCATCCCTACCTGGACTAATAATTAAATCAATCAATCCAGTGTTCCTAATCAAGTTACAATCAAGGCTCAAATTATTTACGTGTGACATATCAGCTCTCTGGAGAAGATTCTTAATTTTGGGAAAGGTGGAAGGAAAGAGGGCAACCTAACGCGTGGTGAATGTGGCAATGTGTGTGTTTTGTTGGAAGACCCAAAAGTCCATGTTAGGGGTACACTGTCATGGAAATGACATAGCCAATAGTGAATACTGACTTGATGGCACACCACCCAAAAAATTAATTTATACAAGCGTGACAACCATTCTACGTAATTCTCGCATGGTTATTCTACACCATATCCACCTGAGATTTTACCCCACCGTGGCAATGATAGCCTCCTTCCACCCCAACCCCCCCCCCAAATGTTAGTTTAAAAGGAGGGTATTTTAAAAAAATTATCTTCTTGAGTGACACAAGTGAGGATCAGGAATACTTCTGGACTATGTATCTTATAATACAGAAGCACCTTATCTTGGTCCATGATACTGATCTGATTTGGTGAAAACCTGTTTTCATTCTCTTTTCATTTCTTGTCATTCCTCAGTAGCTGTGCTCACAGGATGGACAGATGACATGCGGTAAAATGTAGAGTTGGGTGTCGCATAATGTAACAGAACCGAACATATGAGCATGCATGCAGCATCTAAAACACGATTATATAGGACGGAATAGCACCAGGGTGGGCGGGCAGGCCCAACCACTGGTTGGAACTACCCGTTCGCCTGAACCGGTCCGAACCGGCAGCAGCCCAACTCTGGTAAGATGTTCCTTTATCTATGCTAAAACTGACTAGGCTGAAATCAAACCGCTTACAAAATTGCAGAGAAAATGCTCAGGTACTGTCAGAATGCCATCAAGATCAACCAGGCACTGCAGAAAACCACCACAATTACTTTATTTAGGTCCAGAGTGATAACAAAAGTACAGCCCAACTAGATAGCAAGATAATTACAATAAAGGGCAGATGGCAATGCTCCCCATATCTATAACTGTGGAAGAGCCACGGTGGCGCAGTGGTTAGAGTGCAGTACTGCAGGCTACTTCTGCTGCCTGCAATTTGGCAGTTCAAATCTCACCAGGTTCAAGGTTGCCTCAGCCTTCCATCCTTCCAATGTAGGTAAAATGAGGACCCAGATTGTTGGGGGCAACATGCTGACTCTGTAAACTGCTTAGAGGGGGCTGTAAAGCCGTATGTAAGTCTAAGTGCTGTTGCTATTGCTATATCACATCTCATCTACTTCAGAGGTGGGTTTCTGCCGGGTCGTCCTGGATTGGGCGAACCGGTAATGGTGGCGGTGGGAGGCTCCGCCCACCTACCCCAACGCATGCACAGAAGTGTCATGTAAGTGTGCGTGTGCACATGAGCGAACCGGTAGTAAAATAAATTGAAACTCACCAATTACTACTCCAAAGTAACAATGAGATCTAACATAGGTCCATCTTTATAATTCAGGGCCAAGAGTATCCATGATAGACCTGGGATAGACCACGAATTCCTAAGGCGAATCAAACTCTACCCCATATCATTAAAGCCTCAACAATTTAATCATTAGCCTAGAAATGAAGAAACCTGGAAAGATTTCTGCTGGACATGTTGATACTCCAGTAGCAATCCTAGTTTATATCTACAGGTGACATTCATATACAGCACTCATATCTACTAACCTCTAGAACAAAGTGTGGTGCTAAATCATCCCCTACGGTGCACCATGAATAGCATGCAAGTGTGAATCAAATGGACTAGCAATCTTAGACAACAACTACTCTCTACTAACACTAATGTACCATACACTAACTAATTAACTAACTAACTAGCTAACTAAAACATTCAATCAATCAATTAGTCAAACAATCAAAAACAATCTCTAGAACAGAGTTCCTGGTCACTGCCTAGACTGCACAAAGAATAACTGCAATGTCTTCATTACGACTGTTGCAGAACTTCAAACCCAGGATAAGTTCTAGCCCAGCTGGTCACATCCCCACTGCTGTCCAACCAGATATTGTGCAAGCTCTGCACACTCATTCACTGCTGGGTCTTTGATGGGTGCATTTGAGCAGATTTCAGCAGCAGTCTGAGATCAAGGTGCCCAAAATTTGCAAAAGCAGCAACCTAGACCAATGTGTGAGACCCATTTCTTCTATTAAGTCAACCAGTGCTTTCCGTCCTCTGCTCTTCACTGTCCCCTATCCCTAAGCCCTCCTGCTGGTCCCACCTATTTATGATCTGTAACCTGCTTAACACACCAGTTCCCAGACTGCAAGGTACCAGGCACCTCTGCAAGCCCTCTAAACCACACATCTACCAAAAAAACAGCAGCATGCCTTTTGCCTGATCACATCTATCTCTCCCTGAATATATAACCCCAATTCTCTCTCTCTCCCTCTTTCCCAGAAGGACCTTATATAGACAATCCTCTGCCATGGTACACTACCGAGTTTTCCCGAAAATAAGACCTCCCTGAAAATAAGGCCAAGCACTTATTTCGAGGGTCAAAAGAAAATAAGACCCGGTCTTATTTTCGGGGAAATACGGTATAGTAATTTTACTTCTAAAGGCACAAATTATCTTATTTCATTATTGCTGGAAAGATGAAATTTCCCAGAGGATGAGAGAACACATCAAAAATTATATGTGTAAACTTGACTTAAATAGCATTAAGCATTAGCACTAATCTACCGGTTCTTCCTGCTGGAAAAAGAGCAGCCTTCACATTCCTTGATATTTATCAGCCATAGAATCAAAAATAAACAAAGTCAGGTCGACATTCTTCACCACATAGATTTGTTCTAGTCACTGCGACCCTGTGAGCACAAAAAATAAGGTAAGAAACATGACTGGAATGGTTGAACTTATTGAGATTAATTGGCCCCAAACTGAACACTCAATTCATGAATTCTAAGCTTTAAAATATCTAGCAAATCATGAATGCTCAGCAAATATTATTTGTGTCTCTGTGTGTATAAATACATAATGCAGAGCTGCCACAACTCACAGAAACAGTTGACTGGGAATGAAAATCTTTCTAGGCATGATAGCAAAACACTGCACAATCTCCGAGGTATGCTTAAGAGATAACTTGAATGTTCACAGAAAAATTCAGGCTGGCCTCTTGCGAGCTGACAGAATAACCTATTCTTGATGATGTCTTGCTTGATGACCGAGATGATTGTAAATTGTACTATTACGGAAAGAAAACAAATTAAGAAAAAGCTTCTTTCCATGGTTACTCAAGAAAGGATTAGGAAACTTTTTCGAGCAAAGCCAGCACTTCTGTATCTTAATGTGTGTAATTATCTAGCCCAAACGCCCATGTGAAAAGCCAAGGCAAAGATGGCAAGATACAATAAACAGAGACGTGAAAAATGCCCAGTTAAGACCTGGATGTTTGATCACTCAAAATGGCGCCTCCTGATCCAAAAAGTTGATGCTGCCCCTGCGGAAAAAAACACTAGTATAATGATGATGACTCTGTGTAATTATCTGCTGATCTCACCTGAATTAAACAAGAAAAGTGACATGGTCACAATTACTTGGCTTCTTATAATCGCCCTTTACAATTGTCCCAATAAACTGAGGCGGCCAACCTGAGGGTCCCCATAGGATGTAGTTCTTGGGCCCTCTTCAAAACTTATTAGTTCTGAAAATGGATAGTTTTTCTTATTTTAAGATAGGAAACGCACAATCATTCTAATAACTAGTATAATCTTCATGAAGTTAAAAGAAAAAAGCTAAGCCCTTCTCTTTAAAACAATCAAAAGAAAGCAATGGCAAGTTTCACCCAACCCTGGACCATTCTGAATCATTCCCCCATTGTGTCTCTCATTGGCTTTTAAAAATGCTAAGTGGCTTTGATACTGTAGGTTGTTCACCCCAATATTGTATACCAAACTGGAAGGCAATAGGATGCAACACACTGGCCTTTGGTAATACTTTTGAAATAAGCCTAATGAGGAAGGGGAAACATCTGAAGTTATTTTTGTGCCTTTAGGTCTTTGGTGATCCACTAAAAATGTTAGGGTGGGTCTTGCATTGTCTGGAGCCTGTCAGTTCTGTTGCATAGTCTCATTTCCTCCTTCCTGTTGCTAGAGAAACTTTTGTTTACAGTACAGGACCATCCTGTTTAACCTTCATATGTTACAGATTGCGGGACCATGCAACTGAAACAAGACGCAAAAGTGCACATAATACTCTTGGCCCACAAGCAATGCAAGAACGTTTTTTTCTGGTACTGATTGCTTCATGCTAGAGATTAGGAAGATTAGCAGTTGAATTCCTCTAAAGCAGTGGGGTCAAACTCGATTTCATTGAGGGCCACATCAGGGTTGTGTTTGACCTGGGAGGGTCAGGGGCGTTGCCATGACGGGTGTGTCCATGGTGGGTGTGACACAGGACTTGTGTCAGGGGCACCTGTGGTGGCCAAGTGCTCCTACAGCCCTCAGTCAGTAAAAATGGAGCGCACCCCGCCTGAGCTCCATTTTCACTAGCAGAGGCACCGTGGATCTGCCCTTTGCTGTTTCACCAGCCCCATGGGCCAGATGTAAGCACCTTGTGGGCTTGATCTGGCCAGCGGCCTTGAGTTTGACACCCCTGCTCTAAAGTATACCTCCTAACCAAATTAACATGCATTCTTGCATGTACAAATTACATTATGCTCTTTTCCCATGTGCTGGCTGGGCAAATCAGTATAGAATGTTGTGGGCCTTGAGAAATGTTTTGACCCTGTTGTACATTTTAGCACCTGATGCAAGTATTTATATCACCACAGAAAGCATACTTATAGGAAACTTATACATTTTCCTCCAAATTGCACAATGATTTTTATAGTTACGGCTCCAAAATTGGGAGAAGAAGGCTGATGCCTTTGACCTGTGAATTGCCAGAGGGAGGTTCAGCCAGGCTTGATGTCTTTAATGTATGTAGGACATAAAAATATTTTTGAAAGAAAGATGATGCCACAAGCAAATGTCCAGGTTTTCTTTTTTTAAATCTCTTTCTTTCTCTCAGGTATTTGATAGGCTTAAAAAAAAAGGCTCTGGTCATACTTAAGTCTACTTGTACCGGGCTGCCATAAAATAACTGAAATATCTTATTAAGATCATCTCAGCACAGCATTTCATTTGAAATCCATGAACTTTAACAGTGGCTTTGCATGAATATCAAAGGTTAAGAACCATTCCAGACGTCTTGACCTAGGCTGAGATTGAAATATTCAAGCATAAATTATTTTTCCTTCAAGATTTTTCATCGCATGTATTTGTGAAATAAATCTGAAACAAGACATCCCAAACTATCTTGCAAAATCTTGCTGGCAAGTGTTTCTCTTGCTTTCCCTTGTGGGAAGGCACGTGGAAAAGGCTACATAATCCAGGATTATAACAATCTGGTCCCTGGTCACAGCTATCAATTGCTTCCAGGCAAATGCATCGATTGACTGTATTTTTTCCTTTTAGTAACAAAGGCTCAGCTTGCAGAATATTTTCAAAGCTGTCAATTCACAGCTGAACTTTCTCCTGGGATTTTTTTTAAAACTTCCTAGGTAGGTCAAATATGTCCCTTCCGTCTGAACCAACAAAAAGGACAACATGGTAAGCTCCAAGCAGCAAGTTAAACCACAAAGACAATTGGCTTCAGTCCGAAATACAGTTGATCAACACATTTACAGGCCAAATGGATGCTAAACTAATCCAACTCTGAACAGTGGACACACTTACACCCAATCACACAACTCCTCAATCTGTTTGGCTATCATATTCTTTCTAGTTCATTTCAAACAACATTGCAAATGTAACTAGAGCTTCAGCATCTTTCCTCTTGGGGGAATTTCTCCATCCATCTTAGACTCCCCATAGCCCAAGATAGAAAATCCATCTGTAACTGATGTCTAGGATAAAGTTACAGCCTGACAAACCACAAATGATGCACTTAGGGGAGAGGGAAAAATAGAAGAGAGAGAGGTGGGGGAAAAGGACCATTACTGAGAGATAAGACAGAAGCCAAAAGCTGGGGTATACTCCTAACAGGCAAAACCTTCTGCTGTATGGTCTGAAATTTCATCCTTGGGGTAGAGCGGGTGGGTGGGGGGCTGCATTATTTGGACAAGGCCATTTATCTTGGGAATGCTTTGCTTGCCTGGGGCACAAACAGTCTAACCCATTCCGAATCCTGCAAACCATTTACTCCAGAGTAACTGAATTATGAGAGGCAGTTTGGTATAGTGGTTAAGGCTTAAGGCTGAAAACTGGAAGACCTTGAAAGCTAGGCGCAAAGCTAGCCAGGTGACCTTGAACCAGAGGTGGTATTCAGCCAGTTCTGACAGGTTCTGGAGAACCGGTAGCAGGAATTTTGAGTAGTTCGGAGAACTGGCAAATAGGCTGGCCCCGCCCCTACTGCCTCCTAGCTGATCTTTTGTTGCCCTGAACAGGACAGATCTGGAAAGCAGGTTAGTGGGGTGGGGAGGGGAGGGAATGGGTATTTTGCAGTATCCTTCCCCTGCTACGCCTACAAAGCCACGCCCACAAAGCCACACCACGTCCACCAAGCCATGCCCACAGAACTGGAAGTAAAAAAAAATTGAATCCCACCACTGCTTTGAACCAATCATTTTCTCTCAGCCCTAGGAAGGGAAGCAATGGCAAGTCACTTCTGAAATCCTTGCCAAGAAAACTGCAGGAACTTGTCTGAGCAGCTGCTGAGAACTGGACACGACTGAACAGAATAATACTACTACTAATAAAAAAAAAAACCCTGAACCATGGGTAGCAATCCTAGCCCGGAATTGAAAGAGGTGCATGCATACCTCTTAGTGCTTATATTAGCCTAGAGCAGGGCTGCCAAACTCATGTCCCATGGGCCGGATGCATCACACACTGGCCACGCCCACACCCAGTTTAGCGAAGGGAAAAAAGTTGTGATACATCACATGACGATGTGAGTTTGACACCCGATTCAGAGCTTCCATCTTAAAGATCTCCCTTCCGCCCGCTACCCCATTGGTACTTTTAAATTCCTTGGAAGAATTGTGGTAACTCTTGTGAGGAATGAGGGAATAGATTAAAAAAACCACTAAGAGCAGAAGCCAGTTGCTGGCATTGGCTCATTCTATGCCTCTTCTTGAGGTGAGGCTTATATGGATTTATCTATAGTTTCTTGCTATGTGCATTTTTGATGAAAACACACTAGCAAAATGCATGAAGCCTAACTTTAAGGTTTCACGATGCACGACTAGGATCATATATCCCAGTAGCAACATGCCAGGACAATATAACATTTTATTGTGTATGATTAATCCTAAGGCCAGAAAAAGCATGATTTTTGACAATTCATACAAACTTACCGTGTTTCCCCGAAAATAAGACAGGGTCCTATTTTCTTTTCACCCCCGAAATAAGCACTTGACCTTATTTTCGGGGAGGTCTTATAATTTTTTAGTTGCAGAAGGTGGCGAGCGTGGTTACCCCATGGCTGCTGCTGTGTTGCAATATTTTCGGAGGAGGGCTTATTTTAGCGCATGTGCTCAAAAGCCCAATTTGGCGTATTATCCAGGCAGGTCTTATTTTCGGGGAAACGGTATAAATGGAGAAAGGGTGGCTCCCTGCTTTACCTGGCTTTGAAAGGAACTGAAAATGAATGAAATTAAACTTAACGGATTTTCTGTACTTTGAAGTATTCAATTGATAAACTCCAAATTCAATTCTTGGCACCTACATTTAAATGTCTCAAGAAAGTACAGCTGGGAAAATCCAAGCCATTCAACAAGTAAACTCGCAGATTAGATGGAACAATAACCTATTTCACCTAAAAGCAGCCTTAAAAACATCTTTCTGGCTCAAACCCAAAAGATAGATCCAGTGTAACACTTTGCATCCAGACGCCAGGAAAAGTTCAAGAACAGGGCCTACGTGCAAAAAAAACCTCTTTGCAGTAACTTCGCAAACAGTATTCAAAACTTGTGATAACGGAGGAAATCCGAAGCAGCATTTTGTGTACTTTTCCTCTAAGCCTCTCTTTTTGCATATTTCAGAGTCCTGAAACGTTGCCAAAAACTTTTAGTGACAGGGCCACTAAATATTTGCAGTATAACCATTAAAAACTGGTATTGTACTTTCATGGTGTTTTGAGATGGGGAAAATGCAAAAAGCCACTGGAAGCCTGAAAATAAATTTGATACTGTTAAAGACAGTCCCTTCCTCACAGGAGAACATGCTTCAAAAATGAAAATTTTGGCTTACCTCTTTTTGCATCATATATCCTAACTCAATTTGCATCACTATTCTGCCTACTGCCAACCCCTTCCCTTAAATGTTAAGAATGGGCTGGACTCTTGAAAAAAAAAGAGTCTATTAGGGGCAAATGACACCAAGGATTTTTATTTGTTGCCTTCTGCGTATAACCAGCATGAAAATAACCAAAATTTTAACCTATAAGATTTGTTATAACCTGGTGGTCACCCTTCTAAGTGCTAATGAAGCTTGGCTGTGCATTACTTCCAAATACAGACAAGTGTGGCAGGGTGCTGCCACCTACTGAAGAGTAAATCCACTGAACAGTTAAGTAGCTCTTCAATTTTTTGAAGAACTTGAGCTAGACCAAACTTATGCTGACTTAAGACTTTTCCAACTTGGTGCAATGCACCCGTAAATCTCAGATAGCCCTATCAATCCTCTCACTACATGGGAATTCTGGAAACTGTAATCTCAAGACATCGACACAAAACCCGGTTAAGAAATGCTATTTAACCAATGCATTGGATGATATTCACAATTACGTCTCATCAGTTTAGACAAACTTCGAGTCAAATATAAAATGCATAGAATTTTGGCTCTATTTTGAAAACCCATATTCTCTTGCTCATTTTTAAAGCAAAATTATCAGAATAGCTTTCAATTGATCTCCAAATGCTTTATTTTATCATTTGGGACTTATTATTTCAAGAGGGAGACAGAGAGAGAGCAAAATGTGAAAGTTAATCTAAGTATGCCATCTCCAATTTACTGCTATTAGGGATGATCTTCATTAGCTTAATGGAATCATTTTGCTGACAATGATACTACAAGTATGTCATTGACAAGTTTTTGTGATAATAAAAAGCAGAAATGAGAGTGGCACCGAAATGCCAGAGAACAAAAAGGATTTGTTTTCTGTTTGTGCTGGGAAGACAAAGCATTGTTTACTACTCACAGGGGGTGTTACTCCTTGAAAGAGATCAAAGGCTCCTAAGATGACATCAGGAGTTTGGGCACCAGAAGAGGGGGGGGGGTTCCTCCATCTCCTAGAAGCCACCAGACTAATTACTGGAAAACTTCAAAAGGGAACTGTAAGCTTTCCTTTCTTTGGCACTTAACACCACCCACCCAAATTTAACCCTTTCACCTACTACTCCTTTTAAATATCTACCCACTTTTCTTTCCAGTTGCTTGGGACTTGATGAATGGCATCTTGGAAAGCATTTCAGCTCAAAACTGGGAGGGAAAAAAACCATACTAATTTAAAACACATTTCAAGGAGAAGCGGCCACATGGTTTCAACCAAGCAAGGATTCCTTCCTTTTTCCTGTTTCCCTAGCAGCCTTGGACTAAAATGTTAAATACAGAAGGGAAGTCGCCCCCCCCCCCGCCCCCATATGCTCTGCCAGATTGCTGGACTACAAGGCCTGTAATTCCCAGCCGGTATGACTGATGGCTATAGAAATGCTTGAAATTATACATCTGGTTGATGTAGACTAGATTGAGTGGATTGGCTGCCTTGGGGTTTATCTTCATTAAATAAACCAGAAGTTGGAGGAAAGAAAGTATGTTAAATAACAGTGTGCATCTTGGCCTTAATTACTACTATTATTATTATCCTTATTTCTCCCTTGGACTTTTAATTCTACACTAGTGGTGACCTTCACAAGAAAGGACAGAAGTAAAAAAAAACCATTCAGAATTGCTAAAAGCAGAGAACTGAACAAAATTCTGCAGAAAATAAAATGCACAGGACTTCATGTCTGCCTAGATCAGGGGTGTCCAAACTTGGGAACTTTAAGACTTGTGGAGTTCAACTCCCAGCTGGCTGAGGAATTCTGGGAGTTGAAGTCCACAAGTCTTAACAGTTCCCAAGTTTGGATGCCCCTGACCTAGATAAAATAGGCAGCTAGGTAACAAGAGCAATGAAGGGTCTCCACCCCCCCCTCCCAATGAGCGGCATGGAAACGTTTCATTACTGAGGGAAAATGCAAACCGCGAATAAGTTATGACAGGGAAGCCAGAGGAGTTTGAGCAGGAGCAGACGCGGGGGTGAAATAAACCAGACCCGTCGAGAAATGCAGAACGAGGGAAGCCTTTTCCCTCCGCCCGAAGGGCTTGCAATGCCCGCTTTGCCTACGTGCGGAGAGGAAGGTCTTCTTCGCCCTTTCGACTCTGCCCAGCGCAAGG
Source organism: Natrix helvetica (assembly GCF_964273705.1). Lineage (NCBI taxonomy): Eukaryota > Metazoa > Chordata > Lepidosauria > Squamata > Natricidae > Natrix > Natrix helvetica. The sequence goes on along the minus strand of NC_138558.1, from coordinate 63,147,335 downwards.
CGCAAACCACGGGAAGGACCAGCACCCCAGACTCGCGCGCGCACAAATAAAGCGGCGGGTGGGGTTGGGGGGGGGGTTGTCCCTTCGCAAGAGCCTCCACTCATGCCGTCGGGACCGGCTCCTGCGCGATCCCCGCGCTCAGCTGCGAAGGATCCGGCGCCGGGGAAAGCCACCCAAGAGGGTCTCCAACGCAACCGACTTGCCATCCATCCATAAAGTTCGCTCTCCCAACAACTCCCCTTGCTTTAATTGAACGTCATCTCCACTCTGCGTTCCCCACCGCCGGCTTGTTCGGGAGCGAACCCCCTTTTTTCCCCTCCGAGCATGTGCAGAGCGCCGCAGCCCCCCCCACCCTCAAAAAACCCAGCTTCGTCCCCGGAGCAGCGAAGCTTCTCCCGCCCCCAAATCTCGATCCCCAACTTTGTCTTGTCCTTCGAAGGAGAGAAAGAAGCCGCCGCTCAAGCCGCGCACGCCGGCTTGGCTGCCCGAGCCCCTCCGCTTGCTTACGTGTGAGGATCATGATCCGCCGTCGCTTGGCTGCCCACGCCCGGGAGAAGGTCGTCGCCGCCGCCAGCTGCATGCAAAGAGCGGGCTTCGTCCGTCCCCCCAGGATTGTTCCCACGCTGGCTCCGCGGGGCAGCGCCTCAGCTCATCTTCCTCGCTGCCGCGCGCGACTCCAGGCTCGGCCAGCGGTGCGAACCCTTCAGGCGCCAGGCAGGCAAAAGGCGGCGCCGGGCCGGCAAAGGCATCGCCCCACCTCCTTCGCTCCAGGTCCCTTCCCGTCAAGGAAGCGGCGCGGCAGCCTCCGGGGCCACCCTCCCCCCGCGGGGGCTCCGCCGAGGAGATCCGGGAGGAAAGGCGGCAGGCGCCTCGTGCGTGGGCCGGCCTCGGAAACCGACCCCTCCACTGAAGAGAAGGACCAGGGTGGGGGTGGGAGTGGGGAGACGCACGACAGCGGTGCTCCAATATTTGAGGGGCTGCCGCAGAGAGGAAGGGGAATTCGGTCTATTTTCCAAAGCACCCGAAGGCCAGACAAGGAATAATGGATGGAAACTAATCAAGGGAGAGAGATTCGATCTAGAAATAAGGAGAATTTTTCTGAGAACAATCAACCCATGGAACAGAAGTTGCCTTCAGAAGTTGTGGGGGCTTCATCACTGGAGGCTTTCAAGAAGAGACTGGACTGGCGTCTGTCAGAAATAGGTATAGGGCAGGGGTGTCCAAACTTGGCAACTTTAAGACTTGTGGACTTCAACTCCAACAGCAGAGCTGGCTGGGGAATTCTGGGAGTTAAAGTCCACAAGTCTTAAAGTTGCCAAGTTTGGACACCCCTGGTGTAGGGTCTGCTTGAGCAGGGGGTTGGACTAGATGACCTACAGGGTCCCGTCCAACTCTGTTATTCTGTTATATACAATAAACAAACGGCGGCGCAAGCCTCTCTCTTTCTCCTTGCACATCTCAAGGAATTCCCGCTGACCCGGATAAGTCGCTTGCTCTCCAGTATAGCTAGTGACCGAAGTTACAACAGCATTGAAAAAAAAAGATTTATGACCATTTTTCACACTTAGGATCATTGCAGCATCTCCATAGGGACGTGATTTACATTCGGATGCTTGACAGCTGGCTTACATTTAGGATGGCTGCAATGTCCCAGAGTCCTGTGATCCCATTTTGCGACCTCCTGACAAGCGAAGTCAATGGGGAAACCAGATTCGCTTAACAACTGTGTTCCTGATTTAAGTGCAGTGATTCACTTAACAACGTGGCGAGAAAAATCATGAAATGGGGCAAAACTCACAGCACATTTCTCTCAGCAACATAAATTTCGGGCTCAATTGCGGTCGTAAGTTGAGGACTGACTACTGGAATCTGAAGGTTGGCTTTTGATGGTGGGAGCACTACTGGTCTCTTTTGGCCTGACTTCAGGTAGTCTTCAACTTAACAACCATTCCTTTAGGGACTGTTTGAAGTTACAATGGCACTGTGGAAACTGACTTATAAACTGGTTTTCACACAAAACTCCATATTCCCATGGTCATGTGATCAAAATTTGGACACCTGGCAACTAGCATGTACTTATGACTGTTGCACTATCCAAGGGTCATATAATCACCATATAATCACCATTTGTAACCTTCCCAGCCAGTTTCCAAGAAGCAAACTCAATGGAGGAAGACAGATTCACTTAATGACCACATGATTCACTTAACAACTGTAGAGATTCACTTAACTGTGGCCAATAAGGTAAAATTTAACTTCAACAACTTAACAACTGCCTTGTTTAGCAACAAATAGCCTTTATTGTCATTGTATATCATGTATACAACGAAATCATGTATACAACGGAAAACAAAAGTATTGAGCTCAGTTGTGGTCATAAGTCGAGGACTATTTGTATTTTTTACATGAGATTAGTCGTAGTTTTGTAGGTGAAGAAACTGGAGAAAAAAGCCATTTTCTCCAGCCACGTATGAAGGTGAATTTATTGAAGTAATAGTTACACAGGGGAAGTTTTCTAGTTATCAAGTCACAAATCAGCCACAGCTGGCTATGTTTTGGTTTCTTACTTGTCAAGTACTTGCTTCTTACCCTTAATTTATGATTTATTGGGTTATGCAAACTCAGAACTACTGGGATTAAACAGGGATAGTTGTGTTCACTTTTGCATACCGGCAAGGCTACAGTTCAGTGTTGTCAACACTATAGACTCTCTTTATCCAGCACCACCCATATTAATTCACACAGTGACTCATGAATGACACCTGGTGAAGGCTACCTCCAATGTTTCTTCTGTTTCGTTAGCGCCCTTGTAGGGCAGAAGGTCTCAACTTTAGCTACTCGTAAGATGTGCGGACTTCAACTCCGAGAATTCCGAGCTGGCTGGGGAATTCTGGGAGTTGGAGTCCATACATATTAGTTGTACAGAAGTGGAAGGCCATATGAAGGGTGGGTTGCTACCGGCATTAGTGCCGATTCGGTGCATAAATTTTTTTGCACGCACACGCTTTGTTCACACACACACACCCAACGCGTGCTGTGCGTGGGTGCACATTTGCAACTAAAAAGTTGTAGAACTTTTTAGTTGTAAATGTAGAAAAGTTGCAAATGTAGAAAAGGGGAAAAAATACTTTTCTGCAATGGAGATTGTTCTGCGCATATGCACAACCAAAAATCAAGATGGTGCCACCGACAATAGAACCGGTTCGGGTGCATGGGTGGCCGAGTTACTACCTACTCGCTGAACCAGTCTGAACCGGTAGGAACCCACCTGTGGTCCTTACATATTCGATACATATGCAACTTGTAATACATATTACACAGCGGTGGGATTCACTTACCTTCCTTACAGGCTCACAAATGTGAGCGCACACGCCTTGTCTGAGCATGCACAGTGCTTGCACATTACATGGGGTGGGTGGGCGGAGCCTCCCACAGCCGCCGCTACCGGTTCACCCGAACTGGAGGGAACTGGCTCTGATATTACAAGTTGGTAAGTTGAGAAACACTGCAAAAGAAGTTCAGGGTGATGGAGAAGATCTCCTTCTCTATAGCTTAGATATTTGTCTTAAACTTTTCTACTTTGTCTGACTCAGAATAATGGCTGAACCGTGCAAAGAGGAAGTTGAGCGGATGAGTGTCTCTACTCCACCACACACCCCGAGAGGGAGAGAGAGAGAGTTGTAGTCCTTAACTTACAACCACCATTGAACCCAAAAACCATGTTGCCAAGTGAGACATTTGTTAAATAAATTTTGCCTCATTTTTCTTGCCACCGTTGTTAAGTGAGTCACTGCAGTGGTTAACAACACTGTTGTTTAAGTGAATCTGGCTTTCCCATGGATTCAGAATTTCCCAAAAGTTGATCACATGACTGGGGGACATTACAACCATCATAAACATGAATGAGTTGTGAAGCTTCCAAATGTAAATATGTATATGTACAATTATATAATTATATAAAATCCAAAAGAATATAGCTGTCTATGAACACATTTTCATCCCACCTCTGGGAATAGAATTCAGGCAGGATCTGCTAGGAAGCTTAAAATTTCATACAGATATATGTGAGTGACCCCAAAATGCTTCAGGTACCAGTTCAAGCTGACTGATGCTATTCATTTGCCCTAGTTTAATACCACTGGCATCTATAACAGCGGAACAGATGTATCTTTCCCTTGAAATTAAACCTAATTCCTCAATTGAAGTTTAAAAAATTCACAGTCAAACCCAAAACCTAAATGTATGTGATAAAACAAACACATACATCTTGAATTAAAAAAAAACCAAAAATAATCATGGTTCAACATTCAATGCCATCCCTTAATTTAGAAAAGGACCCCAAAGGTATTTTACATGAAATGGTTTGTATTGGTATAGAGCAGGGGTGTCCAAACTTGGGAACTTTAAGACTTGTGGACCCTAACCCTAACCCTAACCCTAACCATAACCCATGCTGGCTGGGGAATTCTGGGAGCTAAAGTCCACAAGTCTTAAAGTTCCCAAGTTTGGACACCCCTGGTATAGAGGAACAAGCAGTGTTACAAACCCACACCTTAATTTTTGTAGCATGCCTCACTTCAGATTTTTGTTTTTGGAAAGGTATGTTGTACCCACAGCCTCACCTGCCCTTTTAGACCGGTATCTAAGACAAATCGTTCCTGTGCTTCAAGCAGCATATTGAAGGGAGGAGGAGGAGCTTCCTGGAGCAATGGCGGTCTGCCTGAGAGCTCCTTAGATCCACGAGCTCTTTTAAGGGAGCAGGGGTGCTGCCGGCCCCCTTTTTACATCATGGGGGCCAGGTGTCCAATAAACAGCCACCCTGGGTCTTTTTATGACCCAAGGGGGGTCTCCCAGGGTGGCTTGAAAACCTGGAAATAGCTCGGAGAGTGGACCGGTGAGCTGCCGATGAGAGACGCCGCCCAAAAACGCTGTTTGAGACCGGAGGAGTTGAATTCGCCGTTCTGGGAGCGGAGAGGTTTGGAGGAGCTCGGAAGAATGGTGAAAGGCGAAGAAACGGCGCCTGGAGCGTACGGGGGCGTGCTATTGTCGTTTTTGGAGGCTTGTGGCTTGGAGCGAGCTCTGGGGTGGCGGTGAATGGAAATGGCTGTCCCTGGGGCGGCGGCAATCCAAGCGGCGGCGGCGACGGCTGGAAAAACCGAACGCCAAATTCCCCGGCCTGCAGCAGATTGGAGAGATGTTGGAGATGCTGGAGGTCGAGTTGGGAGGATTGGAGGTCGATAGGACTGGATAGGACTGGAGCAGGAAGGACTGGAGGCCGGTAGGAGCGGCGTTGGGGCTTGTAATGGTTTGGCTGGAGTGCTTAGAACATGGATGCAGGCCTAGGCAAGACCTAAATGCCGAAGGCCTGGTAGGAGAAGGGCAGCATTCCAGGAGGCTGCTTGGAGGCTGGGGGGGAGGCTTGCTGGGAACTGGCAGGCTTGTTGGGAACTGGCAGGAGGTTTAACATCAGACCTGGCAGGGGAGTTTTTACCCCTGCCAGCCACCTCCTTGACTGTTCCGTTTACCCCCCCCTGCTGACTTTTGGACTAACAGCTGCCCCTGCTTTTCATCCGTGCGCGCCCTGGAGGTTTTTACCTCCCTATCTTCATCTGACTGACCATCTGCCCCTTGCCCATTATCAAGCAAAAATCCATCTACCCCTCGCCATCCACCACTGACCACCCACTAGCCCCCACTTACTGACCGGCACCTGACCATCTTATTATCATCACTACCCCCCGCTCATCTTGGACTGGACGATTCTCTTTGCACCGGTACCCGGCTTTTTCAATTTTACTGGACTCTGGCGTACGACCACACCATCTGCAGCACAGAGCCTAGGCCCTGATGAATTTTTAACAGCATATGTACTCTAGGCTAGACCTAATCCTACTGCGGGAATCCCCCCTCTCGCAGGTGTGGCCCTCCGCCCTTTCTAGGGCCCACCTTGATGATGGATTTATTAATCCCGAGAGGTGGAGGAAGCAGAGGCTTAGGGGTTTTTTAATTAAATGTTTTTTAAATTCTTTTAGGGGTTTAGGGGTTGGGGGGTAGGTGGGTCAGATCAGGAGCGATGACAGAGCCAGGTCACCAGGTGGGGTCTTGAGCAGAAGGAGCAGAGAGGAGGAGGGGGGAGAGGACATCATTCCTATACAGGGCTCCTTGATTCCAACAGTCGTAGGGAGGGGCAGATACGAGGACAGATTAACAACTCGCAGTCGGTTGGGAGACCGTGGGTGCTGGTTACACCCGGTCACTTGTACCAACCCCCGTGTTCTAGGTGGTCAGGATCTGCAGGCCCAGGGCCTGAGGCTGTTGTTATGCAATGCGAGGTCCGTTGTCAATAAGGCCCCCCTCATTCACGATCTAATTTTGGAGGGGGAGCCGGACCTCGCGGGAATAACGGAAACCTGGTTGGGCCACGAGGGAGGGTTACCCCTCGTGGAAATGTGCCCACCAGGTTACCAAGCATTTCACCAGTCCCGGGCCCGGGGAAGGGGCGGTGGGGTAGCAGTGATTATCCGGGAGGACTTAGAGCCGAGGGAGTCCACTGTGCCACAGACGTCCGGATGTGAATCCCTTGTTGTGAAATGGGGCCCTGGGAGGCAGATGGGCCTGCTGATAGTATACCTGGCTCCCTGCCATACATCAGCGACCCTGCCTGAGCTCCTCGAGCTGATCTCATCGGTGGCGGTTGAGACCCCCAAACTTTTAGTGATGGGGGATTTTAACCTGCCGTCGGTGGGAGAAGCATCAGAGGGGGCTCGGGAGTTCATGGCTTCCATGATAGCCATGGACCTGACTCAAATGATTCAGGGCCCGACACACGAGGGAGGTCACACCTTGGACCTTGTTTTTGTCTCTCGCCAGTGGTTGAGTGATCTGGGAGGAGTGAATTTAACCATCACCCCTCTGTCATGGTCAGATCACTCACTCCTCTGTCTTGACTTCCCTGGTGCTACCCCTCGCTGCGGGGAGGCGGAACCGGAAAACACTAGATGGTTCCACCCCAGGCGCTTGATGGAACCAGACAGGTTCCAGACGGAGCTTGGGCCACCTCCTGCAGCCCTGACCCGCCCTCGGGTAGAGGACCTGGTGGTCGCGTGGAATAATGCGACTACCGGGGCCTTGAACCGGGTGGCGCCTTTGCGGCCTCTCAGGCGGCAACGATCCGCCCTGGCTCCTTGGTTTACCGAGGAGCTAAGGGTGATGAAGCGCCGCAAGAGATGCCTAGAGAGTTGTTGGAGATCCTCCCGATCCGAATTTGACCGAGCACAGGTACGAGCCCATTTAAGGACGTACCTAGTGGCATTGAGAACGGCCAAACGTCAATATTGTGCCGCTCTCATTGCATCCGCAGAGAACCACCCTGCCGCCCTGTTTCGGGTGTCCCGCTCTCTTCTGTTTCAGAGGCCACGAGAGGCCCCTTTACAGGGTAGGACAGAGGAGTTTGGGAAATATCTGCAGGATAAAGTCGCTCAAATCCGGAAGGATTGGGTCCCCTTCAGTGGCCCAGTCGAGACGCCAGTGGCGAGTCTTGAGAAACCTTTTTGGGAGGAGTTTGACTTGGTTGTCATCGAGGATTTGGACAGATTGCGTGGACGACTGCGACCTACCACATGTTTGCTGGACCCGTGTCCCTCCTGGCTTGTACTGGCATCCTGGGAGGTTACACGCGACTGGCTCCTGGGCCTAGTGAACGCTTCGTTGGGTGAGGGGTCTCTCCTGGCCGCCTTGAAAGAGGCGGTGGTGAGACCCTTGCTCAAGAAGCCTTCCCTGGACCCTACGGAGCTGGCCAATTATCGTCCTGTCTCCAACCTTCCCTTTTTGGCGAAGGTTGTAGAGAGTGTGGTGGCTTCTCAGTTTCCACGACATCTGGAGGAGAATGATTATCTAGACCCGCGCCAGTCCGGCTTTCGCCCTGGGCACAGCACAGAGATGGCCTTGGTCGCGTTGGTAGATGATCTCTGGAGGGCCAGAGATAGGGGTTGTTCCTCTATCCTAGTCCTATTAGACCTCTCGGCGGCTTTTGATACCATCGACCATGGTATCCTGTTGCACCGACTGGAGGGGTTGGGGGTCTGGGGCACTGTTTTGCGGTGGTTCGGCTCCTACCTCTCCGGCCCGACGCAACGTGTGTTGGCAGGGGAGCAGAGGTCGACCCTAAGCCCCCTTACTTGTGGGGTGCCACAGGGGTCGGTCCTCTCGCCACTCCTGTTCAACACATACATGAAGCCGCTGGGTGAGATCATCCGTGGTTTTGGGGTGGGATATCATCTGTACGCTGATGATACTCAGCTGTACATTTCCACCCCGAACCACCCCAACGAGGCCGTCGAAGTGATGTCCCGGTGTGTGGAAGCCGTACGGGTCTGGATGGATGACAACCGACTCAGGCTCAACCCTTCCAAGACGGAGTGGCTGTGGGTTCCGGCTCCCCGGTTCAACCAGATAATTCCATCTCTGGCCATTGGGGGCATTCAACTCGCCCCCGTGGAGCGGGCGCGCAATTTGGGCGTCCTCCTGGATGCCAGGCTGTCCATGGATGAACATGTGACAGCCGTGGCCAGGGGGGCGTTCCACCAGGTTCGCCTGGTGCGCCAATTGCGCCCCCTATTGGACCGGGACGCCCTACGCACAGTCACCCATGCGCTGGTGACGTCTCGCCTGGACTACTGTAACGCTCTCTACATGGGGCTTCCCTTGAAATGCACTCGGAGACTGCAGTTGGTCCAGAATGCGGCCGCGCGGGTGATTATGGGGAGTACTAAGTACTCCCATGTGACACCTCTCCTGCGCGAGCTGCACTGGCTTCCTGTGGTCTATCGAGTGCGTTTCAAGGTCTTGATTACGATCTTTAAAGCGCTCCATGGCTCAGGACCTAGTTACCTGCGGGATCGTATTCTGCCCCATACATCCCTACGACCCATCCGCTCGCACAGAGAGGGACTTCTCCAGGTGCCGTCCACCAGACAGTGCCATGGGGCGGCGCCTAGGAGCAGAGCCTTCTCTGTGGCGGGCCCAGCCCTGTGGAATGACCTCCCCCCGGATATTAGGACCACTACTGACCTCCGCTCCTTCCGTGTTAAGCTCAAGACCCACCTTTTCCAAATAGCTGGCCTGGCTCAACCATAACTTCGTAACGCTCCTGATGGGTTTTTTTAATTTAGTAATTTTATTTAAGGGGATTTTAAATTGTGTTTTTAAGTGTGTTTTTAGTTGTGTTTTTAATTGTCTTTCACTTAGAAGTCAACTCTCCTCCATGCACATACGTATATGTCCCTGTTCTTTTTGTATATATGTTTGTCTTATGTGTATTTTTATCCGTTTTGATTGTACGCCGCCCCGAGTCCTTCGGGAGAGGGTGCGGCTAATCAAATAAAATTATTATTATTATTATTATTATTATTATTATTATTATTATTATTATTATTATTATTATTATTATTATTATTATTAAGAATTGATGCTAGTTTCCCAAATACTCTTCTGGTTCATACTAAGGCTTCTGCAGCAAAGATCTTGGGGTGGGGGGATCTGATTCACTACGAAAACATTTGTTTTTGGTTGTTTAGCTGAATACTTTCAGCATAACTCAACTTTTAGGGATTTGGTGGTGCTAATCTGACATGTAAAGACCAATAAGGCATGCCACCCTGCGCAAGTGAAGCAAACTTTATTCCTTCTGACATGCCTCCTTACTTAGATGGATTGCAACCTATTTGTTTTTAAATAGAGGAAATTGTAGCATTGTTCTCACCGTAATTCTTCAACTGCTGACTTTGCGGTATTAGTCACAGGCAGCATCACTATATTCTTAAAATTGATTTCCCTATTAGCGTTAGCAATGAGAAAGCACCGTTTGGAGTGATTCATAGTGGGCTCAGGATTTTCAATCTTCCTCAGAAAATTTTGCTTTATTCTCGACAGGGCTCTCTTGCTCATTGTGCCGGCATCAGAGGTGGTATTCAGCAGGTTCTGAACAGTTCTGGAGAACCAATAGCGGGAATTTTGAGTAGTTCGGAGAACCGGCAAATACCACCTCTGACTGGCCCCGCCCCCATCTATTCTCTGCCTCCCCAGTCCCAGCTGATCTGGAGGGAATGGGGATTTTGCAGTAACCTTCCGCTGGAGTGGAATGGGAATATAGATTTTACAACATCCTTCCCCAGCCGCCAAGCCTTGCCCACAGAACTGGTAGTAAAAAAAATTGAATCCCACCACTGGTTTGTAGGCCTATTTCAATCTTTTGCAACTATGTGTTTCCACGTCACATTGAAACATTTGTCAATGAAACAAAGCCACACCCACCAAGCCGTGCCACGCTGACCAAGCCACGCCCACAGAACCGGTAGTACAAATTTTTGAATCCCACCATTGGCTGACAAATGTGTGTGTGTGTGTGTGTGTGTATGTGTGTGTGGTGTTGGATTTGTGCTGATAAATAAATAAAGGGAGACTAGTATAGATCTATTTCAAGCTATTTAGCTCTTATCAGCTAGCCATACCCTTACTGGGATTTGAACCTATTTGGGCATACCAGGGGTTGTAACACAAATACACACACACACACACACACATATATATGCTGGTTTTGTTGTATTCGGGTCTTTTCCCGTGTAAGATTGAGATTGTCTTTGCAACGTTTCGGCAAGATCTCACTTGCCATCTTCAAGTGAGATCTTGCCGAAAAGTTGCAAAGACAATCTCAATCTTACACGGGAAAAGACCCGAATACAACAAAACCAGCATATATATATATATAGGTAGAGGCAGGGGTGGGTTGCTACAAGCATGCATGCCTAATGCGCGCTCCGCATGCGTGTGCATATACACCTAAAAAACGTTAGAAAACAGAAAAAAAATTGCATTTCTGCAATTGAGATTGTCCTGCTCAGGCTAGAACCGGTTCGGGTCCGAACTGGTAAGAACCCACCTCTGTACGGAGGGTGTCATTATATGTACAGTACATGATTTTACTGCCCTCTAGTAATTATAGTTTAATTCCTTAACACAGAAGGTGGTAAATCACCTTCTTGTTTTGTGATCCACTGCTTAAGACACAATAAGAGAAGTGAAAACTTTTTAATATGGTTCCTAGATCTGGCTACAAAAATCTGCATATCTAGTGAATAGCAGCAAAAGGGGGGGGGAAACACACTTTCTATTGGCAGCCACCTAGCAGTTGTCCAGATTTTTGTTTGTAAACAAACAAATGGATCATCAAACAATTCAACGCAGAGTTGAATTGTTCACTTAGTGACCGAAGTTACACCAGTGTTGAAAAAATTGATTTGTGACCGTTTTTCACAGTTATGACCATTGCAGCATCCCCATGGTCAGGTGTTTTACATTCGGAGGCTTAACAACTGACTCACATTTATGACGGCTGCCGTGTCCCGGCGTCATGGAATCCCGTTTTGCGACCTTCTGACAAGCAAAGTCAATGGGGAAGCCAGATTCACTGAACAAACGTGTTACCAACTTAGCAACTGCAGTGAGTCACTTCGCAATTGTGGCAAGAAAATGGGGCAAAGCTCACTTAACACATTTCTCACTTAGCATCATAAATGTTGGCCTCAATTGTGGTCGTAGGTTGAGGACTACCTGTCCTATCCTGGTTGGTACAGCCTTGCTCTATAAGTGGGGGAGAGATTCTTCTTAAGATACATGCTAAGTTTCCCCTATTTATGTATTATGGCTTGATTTGAAAAAGGCATTGCTGTGCAATCTGAATAAGCCATTTTCTGACAAAAAAGCAGACCTTACTCCGTCTGTGCTGGCAGGTTACATTATTGTTCCTGGAAACCCTTGGAAGTCCCAGGCCTTTCGTTTGCTTTAATAGATAACAAGAGAATGAAACCCAAAGTTTGCCTTTTCATGGATTATTGAGTCTGTCAATTATCTTTGTCATGTTTTTAGTGGTCCAGCTCTATTTGCCTATCGTTGACAGTTATTCAGAATAGTTGAAGCTTAGGATTTAGCTGACCCACCGGATGAAAAACGTTCCTAGGGGTCTATGTAGTACCCTAACATAATATTTGCCGTTGGGTACTTGAGCTGTCAGCATTATATTTCAGCAGAAAGGCAAGGATATTAGTTTTTTTTTTTGAGTCAATGTATTCTGGTGACTGCCATTTCAGAACTTTCCTTAGGAAGATTTTCAGGATTGGTTTATCATTGCCTACTTTCTAGGGCTGAGACAGTGTGACTGGCTCAAGGTCACCCAGTTGGCTTTATGTGGGACTAGAACTCAAGAGTCTTCTGGTTTCCAGCATGATGCCTTTAGATCCATGGTGGCAAACCTACGGCACGCATGCACAGGTGGCACGGGGAGCCCTCTCTGCGGGCACCTGAGCTTTTGCCCTGGCTCTGCATGTGCCTCCTGCTGGCCAGCTGATTTTTGGGTCTCTGCTGCGCATGCGTGCATGCGGGAGATGCTCACACATGCATGTCTGTGGATAGGGCGTTTGCGGGGTGGTTGTGCATGCATGGGAGTTGCACACGAATGCACAGGGTTGTGGCACATGTGGGGGGGATTGTGCACACATGCACAGGGGGTCACCAGGGGTCACATGCACATGTGCAAGGGAGTGGGGGGACAGGGAAGTCACGCACACATGTATGGGGGGGTGAGGTGCATGCGGGGCAGTTTCACGTGCATGCACAGGACGCTGGTTGGGGGGTGTCGCTGCCTTTAGACTATGCCAAAGTGGCTCTCAGAGAGGCAAGTTACAGTAGTTAACTATATTAACTGACACCAAATAAATCTCTCTCTTAGGGGCTTATTTCAGGCTTAATTTCTCTTTCTTAAATGTTCTCAAATAATCGTCAAATAATTTGATTTGATAGTAAAATGTAGGTATGGAAGATAAGTAGAAAAAGTTCACACAGAAGCAAGTAGTAGTTTTTGCTTCAAAAATATAGCACTGGTAGCGGTGATTATTGGCATCACATTATTTCCACATTATCTTCATTCTTGGAGGCATCTAGCCTGACTTGGGTCCAGCTGTGGCACAACCCTAGCAAATCCCAAACTCACAAAAACTTTCATTTCGGATTACCAAATAAATAAATAAATCCCCTTTCAAGAAGTTGTCTCTTTAGAGTGAGAGAATGTTTTAAAGACCACAACAGCAATAGCAGCAGTGTTGCCTTTGTTCTGAGTGTGAACGATGCTATGAATCTGGACACTCTTCCTTTTGTATTCGAGGATTTTAATATTATGAAGTAGGAGTCACAGGCTGTCCCGTGGAGAAAAAGTTAATGATCCTGTACTGATTTGTAGGTCATGCCTATTGACGAAAGGGAGATCCCTTCAAAGGACCGTACAGCCGTGTGTTTAATGGAGTCACGAGAGTTCACGAAGGATGGCAGAGTATTTACGAAAGTATCCTGCAGGCAGATTTATTCCCTTCGAGGTACGTTGTATTTTCAGTAGCCCTAGCAGGATGGAAAATTGATAATAAGGACGGCATTGTGTCCTCTTTTCCCTTTAGGGCCCAAATGCCCCTCCTCCCTTCCTATTGCTAAATGCGTGCTTTTAATCAGTGCATCTTTTAAACGCAGGCTTCAGAGTGGTAGCAATTGGTAACAGACCTTAGGATTCCCTATTGCTAATGTGGAGTTGTGAAAGGTATTAGTCCATTTCCACAAACATGGTATAAACATCTTCCAAGCATAAAGCATGTTAGATGTCTCATGAAGCTTCAGGCTGTGTGTTTTTTTTTATTTGATTAGGCTGTGACACTCAGCATACTCAGAATTTGTCTTTCTTAATTGTTCTCAATAATTGTTCTCGATAATTCATTTGATAATACAAATGTAGGTGTGGAAGATATGTAGAGAAAGTTTATAAAGAAGCAAGTCATCGGTTTTGCTTCAAAATTTTAGAAATGGTAGTAGTGATAATTATTTGCATCACATCCTATTTTGCTTCCAGAAGCTCAAAGCATTTCTTCTATCTTCCCTTCCTTCCATGTGATCCTTCTTCTCTTCTCTTCTATGTTCCTTTATCTCTTCTATGATCCTTAATCTCTCTTCTACGTTCCCTTCCTTCCATCTAATCCTCATACCAATTATAAAACCTTAGTAAGACCACACCTGGAATTCTGCATCCAGTTTTGATCACTACATTACAAAAAAGATGTTTGGACTTTGGAAAAAGTGCAAAGAAGAGCAACAAAGCCTGGAGACTAAAACATATGAAGAACGGTTGCAGGATTTGGGTATGGCTAGTCAAGAAAAAAGAAGGACTAGGGGTGACATGATAGCAGTGTACCAATATTTGAGGGTCTGCCACAAAGATGAAGGGGGTCAACCTATTTTTCAAAGTACCAAAAGGCAAGAGAAGAAGGAATGGATGGAAACTAAGCAACCTGGAATTAAGGAGCACCTTCCTAACAGTGAGAACAATTAACTACTGGAACAGCTTGGCTTCAGAAGTTGTGGCTGCTGCATCACTGGAGGCTTTTACTGGACAACCACTTGTCTGAAATGGTATAAGGTCCCCAAGGGATTCGACTAGAAGACCTCCAAGGCCCCTTCCAGCTCTATCTGATCGAATTGGGGATAATCCAAAGGATAATTTTGAGAGATGGTGGCTGTTCGAAAATTGGCTGATCTCCATCATCATTTAACTTGACTCTCCCCAATTTTAGTCTTAACTAATATGAGAGATTGAAATTCAGAAGACAAAGAGGAACCAAAGTGAAAAAGATGTGTAGGCTATATCAAGGTCGTTCTAATCACCACTGGAAATGTGAAGAACACAAAAGGACATTTCATCATGCACAAGGTACCCATGAAAAAGGGAAAAGATACTTTCCCCTTTTGGATAGAAATATGTACAGTGATGCAGAGAGTTTAAAAATTGAAACTAGATTTTTTTCTCATTAGGACTTATGGACACTCAATTAGGAAAGGTTCTTGGATGATTGGCTTTATGTAGCCCAAAGATGGAAGACTACAGAAACACAAAAAATGGAGGAATGAATTGTGAAGATGGCTGAGTTTGCGGAAATGGCAAACTGAATTGAAGAGAGAACTACCAATATTTTTAAATCATTGTGGAGAATGAATGGATTCTTCCTTTTGAATATTGTGCTGTATGTATTGTACAAACCAGTGGTGGGATTCAATTTTTTTTTTACTACTGATTCTGTGGGAATGGCTTGGTGGGCATGGCAGGGGAAGGATACTGTAAAATCCCCATTCCCTCCCCACTCCAGGGGAAGGTTGCTGCAAAATCCCCATTCCCTCCCAATCAGCTGGGACTCAGGAGGCAGAGAATAGATGGGGACAGGGCCAATCAGAGGTGCTATTTACTGGTTCTCTGAACTACTCAAAATTTCCGCTACCAGTTCTCCAGAACTGGTCAGAACCTGCTGAATACTACCTCTAGAACAAACACCAGAATGACTATTTTTCATTTAAATGTAACCAAGATAGGAACTTAGTCCATCTTTTTCAGGGTGTCTTGAAGAGAATCAGCACTTAGAAAAAAGTTTTTCAATGAGAACAGAAAATTAGCAGGTAGCAATTTTGTAAGAGAACAGTCTGATCTGAAAAACGCCACATAAGGTACAGTCAATCTTCTTCAAGGTGCCAGTTTTCACTGATAGTTGTGTTACTAAATCACAGTTGATTCAGGAAAAGTCATAACTTTTCCTAATTTTTCCTTTGGGTCTATTTTCCGTTTCCTTTATTGAGTGTGAGAAATAGACAAGAAATCTGATAGAGAGGAATAGCTTTACTTCTCAATAGAAAAGTACCACATTTTTCGGACTATAAGATGTTCCTGAGTATAAGATGCACCTACCTTTTGGGGAGGAGAACAAGAAAATAAATCTGCCTCTGCCTCCCAACATCCCTCTGGTATTCATCTGGCCCATTCACCGCGTCCCTTTCACCGCATCCCTTTCACCGCATCCCATTTGCTGCATCCTGTTCTCCATGGTGGCCCATTTGCAGCCTCCACCCATTTGCCGTGACCAGTACACCATGGCGCATTTGCTGCCGCCGCCACCTATTCGCCACCTTGGCCCCTTCACTGCTGCCGCCGTGGCCCATTCTAGAACAGGTGATTGGTGCCGCACCAGCCCCCTTCCCCTCGCCGCAATATTTGCTGTATAAGACACACAGACATTTCCACCCACTTTTTTGGGGGGAAGGAAAGTGCATCTTATACTCCGAAAAATACAGTATATGGCCAATTTCCAGAGTGCAACCTGGCAACCTTAGAAAAGGTTTTGGCAAAGTTAATCCATGATGAAAAAGGAATATTGAAACATTTCATAAATGAACCCTGTAATAATACTAATGAAAGCTTACATGTGTGCTGTGCTAGGGTTCATTTGGAGTAATACAATCTAACTGTTCAGCAAGGCTATTCAGCCTTCTAACATATGTCAGCGAAACATGGACGCTAACCTCACATGCGATACAAAAGCCACGAGTGGCACAGACAGCCACAGAAAGATACATGCTCGGCATCATAGTAGGACCTGAACATGGATTAGAAAACAAGCAAAAATATATGATGCCCTGAAGAATAAAAGCATGGATATGGAAATGGGCTGGTCACATAACAAGAGCAACTAATGGCAAGTGGACGAAGGCAGTTATAGAATGGATCCTACTTGATAAAAAGCCTCCATGAAAGATCCATCCTAAAACAAGATGGATCGATTGACACCAGCAAGCATTGTGGGCCCAAATGGCAAAGGAAAGCGCAAATCCAGTGGTGGGTTTCCATTTTTTTAACTACCGGTTTGCTCGCACATACACGCGACGCTTCTGCGCATGCGAAGAAGCGTCTGGGCGAGTGGGTGGAATCTCCCGTCACTGCTACTACCAGCAGAAACCCACTTCTGCTCAAGACTATATTAGTTGGAAACATGCGGAAAAGGCCCTCATCCTGCAGTGGATAGACAATGGCTAGAATGATGATGAGTCCATTATGATAAAGGAATATAGAATCATTTCATACATGAACCCTGTAATAATGCTAATAAAATCTTATATTTGTGCTGAGCTAAGGTTCATTCGGAGTAATACAACTTAGCTATTCACCAAGGCATTCAACATCCAATATAAAGCTCCACACTAATGGAATTTACTGCAGATCCAAGATTCTGGACAGCTAACAGCATCTACGATATTATTAGCAATCACAGAAAGGCTTAGCCATTTTATTTTTTCCTGATGGACGGCCCAATGCTTTGTAGTCCAGTATTTTTTTTCCCCCTCATCCATTAAGCTTATTTCCTCTGGAGGAAATAGGAATAAGCATTACCTAGCTTAGCTGGCCAATTATAGGAAAGGCTGCTGCTCATTTGGAGCCCCCCGGGGTGAAACTGTAGGATAGAGGAAATCATTTTAAACCGATAACTCAATAAAGCCCAATCACTATGGTAATTGAAACAAGCTTCCTTTCGGAGCGACTTTCATCACAGTTTTAAACAAAGCTTTTTTGGGGGGGGGGGGTGCTCTGTTGGGGAGAATAAGACGTAATATCTAAAATTAGCTTGTGGATTCAAGGATAGGAAATACTATTAGGACAAACAGGTCAAAAAATACAACAAAACCCGCACAACTCACAGAGATACTTGAGATAATGTATATGAATGAGCTTGATTTATTTATTTAGTTTGTCAAACGTATGAGATAACAGGTATAAGTATAAAGATGGACATGAACACAGGAACTGGGTATGAATAAATGGGGACAGTAGGACAGGGATGGTAGGCACGCTGGTGTGCTTATGCACGCCCGCTTTATGGACCTCTTAGGAATGGGGTGAGGTCCACGGTAGACAGTTTGAGGTTGAGGTTTTGGGGGTTTGAGGATGTAACAACAGTCAGGTAGTGCATTCCAGGCATTGACCACTCTGTTGCTGAAGTTCTGCAATTGAGTTTGGAGCAGTTAACCTTGAGTTTGTATCTATTGTTTGCCTGTGTATTATTGCGGTTGAAGCTGAAGCAGTCATTGACACGTAGGGCGTTGAGCAGACAATTTTGTGTCAGATTTGCATTTACTGGATCAATAAATTGATAGGAACTTATTCTTCCTCTGGCTTTTACATTTCTTCAGTGAAATTCTGCATAGGTAGAAATGAAAGTATATAGCGGTAATTCTAAATTGTTACAGCTTCAGAAATGCTGCATTCTGTGCACCCTAATTCTGATGGGACAAATTAATACAGAAACAGTACAGAAAATAATTGTGGTTAAATGGGTATAACAGGGACACAAATTCAAGTCAACTGATTGTTCTGTTCCAACCATATATGGCTTTCCCTTCTGAACCAAGAACACGAGTATCAAAGCATCTTCCTGTTATAATGTTAGCATTTGTGAAGATTGTGGTTGCACGGTATTTAATATGTTCCAGCCAGATAATCTGAGAATTGGGCCATGAGTGTATACACAGTTTAGTCTGGTACTTTAAGCCCACCCACACTTAAAACCAAGCCCTTGTATTCATTCTTTTGCATTTCTAAAATTCGGTCTTCTCCTAAAAGTGTTGCAACTGATGGACAGTGAAGACAACTGACAGATTGTTCGATGTGTGGTATATTATGCTACAATAGAACTTCCAAAAAGAATTCACATGTGGAATGGAAATCCTGGAGGTAAAATTACAAGCTCATGAGGGAGACCTCCCCACTGAACATGAAATGAGTCTGGCAGCAGATTCGGACAGTGAAGAGGTTGGGGAGGAACATGGTCCAATCCTGGAGTCTGGGGAAGGCTCTGATGAGGGCTCTGTGTTGGAGGCAGAGAGGGGGCCAGAGCCATATGCCAACTATCAGCTGCCTTCAGAGTCAGACATCAGTGAGGCAGACGAACAACTGGAGCCTGTTCTCAGTGTGCACATGTGCAGAGTTGCCAGATGGGAACAGCTAGGGAACAAGGGTTGACTTGGGAGTCAGGCTGTAGGTGGACGGTGAATGGCCCCTCCCATAGGGAATAAAAGAGGAGTGAAAGGGGAGTGGAATTTGCAGGAGACAATTAGTTCATTCCTGCATTCTTGCCAAGTATTGCGTTGTCTGAAAGATATCGACTTCAAGACTGATAAAGGTCAGAAATTGTGAACTATCTTGGAAGACTGTGGGCTGGGACTTTGCTGGAGAAAAATTCACTGTAAATTAAATAAAAGGGGCTTATCAGGACGAGGACTTGGCTTCGTGCTGCTGGGGAAGCCTAGGTGAGAACAGGTATATAGTTAGACCCTGACTTACAACCATTCATTTATTTTGCACTCAAAGTTACAACAGCTCTGAAAAAATGGCTTATGAGTGCTTCTTAAAGTTACGAGCGTTGCAGCCTCTTAACGGTCATGTGATCAAAATGTGGGCCCTTGACAAGTGGCATATATTTATGACTGTTCATAAAGATATGCCACTTGCCACCTGAGCTCTCCTGATCAGCATCTGTGACCTTTGCAGGTGGCTTTTGGCAAACAAAGTCAATGGATTTGCTTAATGACCAGATGATACACTTACCAAATGACACGATTCACTTAATACATGTGGCAAAAAAGATCGTAACATCAGGCACGATTTACTTAACAACTCACCTGGCTTAGTGATGGAAATTCTGTTCCCAGCTATGATCCTAAGTCCTAGACCAGGGCTCCCCAACCTTTCGGGCTTTGTGGACTGGTGGCAAGGGTTGGAGAGGAAATGGCTCAGTGTGAGCAGAAGTTGTCTGCGCTCGCACACACAGCTCCATTTGTATGAGTGACAGGCACTCATGCATTATTTGCACAAACAAAGTTTCACACTGGCGTGTGTGAGTGCCTGCTGCTTGCACAAATGGACCTGCTGTGTTCGCTCACCCACCACTTGCACGACCCAGTTCCAAACAGGCCACAGCCCAGTACCAGACCACTGCCTGGGGTGTTGGTGACCTCTGTTGTATACTAAAAGTCTATAGAGATTCTCAGTCATCCAGGTTGACTCAAAGGTGCTTTTTCAGGAAGCAGTTCGACTTCCTTGTTTCTTTTTTTTTTTGAAGACGTTTCGCTTCTCACCCAAGAAGCTTCTTCAGCTCTGACTGGATGGTGGGGAATGGAAGGATTTATATTCCTTGCAGACAGCTGGTCATTTGCATCCTTCTAGAGAGTGGTTGAGGCCACTTGGAGGTTTGTCTGTGTCCTCAGGGTCACCTGAGTAATGCTAATGGTTCCTGTGCTCTCCCTAGGCTCCTATAAAGCCTCTGGAACCTGGGGAGGGTGAAAAATGGCTTAAAAAAAGGCTGAAGTCAGCTGGCCAGCGCTCACGCATGCGTGCTGGCCAGCTGACAGAACAACGCCTTGCGTGCCCTGACAAATGGCTCCACGTGCCACCTGTGTCACGCGTGCCATAGGTTCGCCATCCCAGGTATAGACTTTCCTGCTTAGATATGGGATTGGACTAGACTTCCAAGGTGCCTTCCGATTCTATTCTGTATTCTGTAATGTCTTCAATTTTATCCACACAACAAAACCTTTGCCAAACCAATTTTTGAATACAGCTCATCCACCTAGAATCCACACTGTATATGAGACATTAACAGGATTGAGCGAGTCCAGAGATATTGCATGAGAAGAGTCCTCCACTCCCCTGCTCACAATAGAATCCCTTATACCCGCAGGCTTGGAATTTTGGGCTTAGACAATTAGAACTACGCCACCTTCAGTCTGACCTAAGCGTAGTACGTAAAATTATCTGCGACAATGTCCTACCTGTCAACGACTTCTTCAGCTTCAACCACAATAATACACGGGCAAACAATCAATAAAACTGAAGGTAAACCGCTTCAAACTCATTTGCAGAAAATACAACTTCAGCAACAGAGTGGTCAATGCCTGGAATGCTCTACCTGACTCCGTTGTTAGATCTTCTAACCCTCACAGCTTCAACCTCAAACTGTCTACTGTGGACCTCACTCCATTCCTAAGAGGTCCGTAAGGGGCCGTGCATAAGCACATCAGTGTGCCTACTATCCCTGTCCCCACTTATCTGTTCTTACTTCCTTTGTTCATGTTTATGTTCATACCAAAACTTGTTGTCTTGTAAATGTTTGACTGAGAAATAAATAAATAACAGCTACCCAATTAGGAACTACAAACTATGAAATGTACACCATCTTTTCAACTTTATCGCCTTTCCCCACAATTATAACACATTATGCCTTTGTATTCTTAGAGCTAAACAGCTTTCATGTTACTTGCTTAGTAGCAAGAAAATTGTATGGAAGCCCCCTTTGAGCTTATATACATTTGAAAGATCAGTGAGATGTACAGGGAAATGCATGGGTTATCCAGTTAACGCAAAGGATCTCCAGCGCCCATATAGAAAGGGATACTGTGTATTGAATGTACAGAATTCGTAAAGCAATATGGGTCCATTTGTGTTTCCAAAGATAAACCTAAAAGTCAGGTGCGCTTACTGAATTGTCTTCTCCTTAGTCAAATCATGCCAATACGTCCTTAGCATGACATATCAGTTTACGAAGTTAATTTATAAAAGACAGTTTGATGTTAAGGTTAAGGTGGTGGCCTAGGAATCAGCAGAGCCTATTAGTTCTAGGGTTTCCTCAGGTATGAAACTAGCTGGGTGATTTCAGGACAGGCCCTCTCAGCCACTTTATTTCACTCTATTGTTGTGAGAGAAAGAGGAAGCGGAAGCGTTAGATGTATGTGACGCCTTGACTTGACCAAAAAAAGAAAAAAGAAACTCTTTAAAGTGGAGATGTCCAACCTTGGCAACTTTAAGACTTGTGGACTTCAACTCCCAGAATTCCCCAGACAGCTCTCATTCCTGAAAGTTGCCAAGAGTGACACCCCTGCTTTAGCCTATTGGAAGAATTATGCTGTAGCACATGTTTCAAAAGATTTAGCAGACAGGGCAACTACCAAGGGAGTAATGAAGTAGCTGAAGCAGAGACATATGCCAAACGGGCTCTAAGACGCTGTCTTTCTGCTAATTATGTGAAAGACTTGCTTATGGACCTGGAGATCAGACAGTGGAGGATGGTAGGACAAATTATCTTTCTGCGTTGGATGTTCTATAGTCTTAGAACAGCTGTAGCAGTTAGACTTATATACCACTCCATAGTGCTTCACAACACGCTCTGAGCGGTTTACAATGTCAGCATACTGCCCCCTACAATCTGGGTCCTCCTCTTACTGGCTTCGGAAGGATGAATGGCTGAGTCAACTGTTAGACTGTCAGGATTGAACTTCAGGGTGTGGGTAGAATTAGCCTGTAATACTGCATTTCTAATCACTGTGCCACCAGGGCTCCAAGGCCCAAGATTCTGAAAAAAAATTTTTTTTTTGCAGTACAATTTGACTTGATCCAAAAAGAGCAGGAAGGATCAAAAGACCCAGAAAGCCAAAACTGTTGCTGGTTTGCATATTTGCTTAATCAGTTAAAGGAAGAAAAATACACAGATCTTTGCTTAAGGTCAGTGAGCAGACAATTACCCATGGCCATTTGATGTTGACAGCAATCTTATATCAAGGGACATAACGAAAATTAAATGTCCTTTTCTCTAATGAGGTATTTTTTCTTCTTCTGTGCAATAAATTGATTCCTATTTCAAAAAGCCACTGGGATGTATAAGAAATTGTAGAGCTTCTGTTGAGAGATAGAATAGAATAGAATAGAATAGAACAGAACAGAACAGAACAGAACAGAACAGAATTCTTTATTGGCCAAGTGTGATTGGACACACAAGGAATTTGTCTTTGGTGCATATGCTCTCAGTGTACCTAAGGAGAATAAAATACATTCTATTCTATTCTATCTCTCAACAGAAGCTCTACAATTCATCAAGAATAAAAAGATGCAACACCTAGTGATAGTCAAGGTTACTAAGAAGCTATCAAATCGAACTATGTAAACAAATAAAACCATATAAATTGAAAGACTATTAACATCTTCAAAAAACAATACAGATTTGACTGAGATCTGATTTCTAGACAGGAAGTATAAACAATGGCTTGAAAGGTATGTGTATAGACCCTTCGGACTGATTTACTGGCACCTCTCTAGAATCTGTCATGCGTGGCATATTGACCTCACAGACTTAATTACTGTAAGCTGGACGAGAAAGAACATAAGTTGCCCAGCCCACTGACAAGGACATCAAAGGACACATTATGGAAGGATAACCAGATCAACTGGAGAAAACCCCCAACCCCCCTCAAAAAAGTTTGTAGAGATCTTACACCTGGAGAACAATATAGACCTGGAATATGTTGAAGCAGAAGGTTCCAGGAGAGACGTTTTGATTATTCTCCACCTTTGACCTTTTTTTGTAGAAGAAAAAAACACAGGTCACTCAGTGGCACTGGACTTTGCTTTGTACACTTCAGGAAAACAGTCCCAAAGTCTCCAGTAGCAGAGCTAGGAAGGCTTAAGGTGAGTAATGAATTGGGATTGGATACTTAAAATTTTGCCCCTCACCAGCCTTTTAAAATAATTGCATTTTGAAAATTTAAGGAAGCATGGAATATTCAGAAAATATTTTTTTTAATCCATCTTTACCAAACAATTTCCAACATGGGGGCTTCTAGACATATAATTATATGAATGTAGTCCAGTTAAAGGTAAGGAAGGATGGTCTAGAGCAGGGGTCAGCAACCTGCAACTCTGGAGCCGCATGTGGCTCTTTCATCCCTCTGCTGTCGCTCCCTATCGCCCGTCAACTCCACAATTGATAGGGCTTTTGGTTAGGACAGGTAGAGGAAAAAGGACGCGGCTCTAGGGGACTCTATGGTGGGGGGATCAGACTTCTGGTTGGCAGAAGAAAAAGGACACTGTTCTAAGAGGAGACTCTATGGTGGTGAGGGAACTGTACTTCCAGTCGGCAGAGGAAAAAATGATGGCACACTAGGAGGAGACTCTATGGTGGGGGAATTGGATTTCTGGTCGGCTCCAGAATTGAACGGGGGGCTTCTGGGTAGGACTTTTGTGGCTCTTTGAGTGTTTAAAGTTGCTGATCCCTGATTTAGAACAAAGTAGCCCACCAAATAAAAGTGTGCCTACATTTTATTCCATTTAAATTTGAAGGAGCCACAATATTTAAATCCAAATAACGACTCTCGGTTGCTAGTTAGGAAGTGTTTGAGTCTGCATGAAATATCTTAGAATGGACAATACATTTCCCCCCCTTCCTTACAGCAGTCTTGAAAGTTTGCTGACACTACCAGCCACATTTCTTCCAGTACAATTTTTTTTCCCTAGGGAAAAGAAGGAAAACTGATGTCTTATTCTCTGGGCAGCTATTTTTGCTATTTCGTTCCTGCTTGATAATGCCAGGAATCAAAGCACATCTTGAGAACAGTAAGGCTTTTCATTGTCGCCTTTTATCCCTGCACGGCAAGTCACCACATCAGCTGAGAAATGAATTTCTAATAAAGCCTGGCTTAGAATCAGTGAATTCTCTCAAAAAGGCATTACACAGTGCCCAGTTTTCTGGTGGAGCGCACAACACTGAAACAGGCTTCATCTATTTGAACATCTCTAACCTCAGTGAACCTTAAAGTGGAATGCTGACATTGAGTGGCTTTCAGAAATGCTAACCCAACCACTGGGAAATGTTGTTTCCACATACCCCAAAGTATAAGACAATCCTATTATTTGTACAAGCTGTGTGCAAATTGAAAATTTATCCATGCTTTAAAAGCCACCCGGGGTTGTCACCAAAGAAAGATTTTGAATGAGATGGCAGGGGAAAAAACATAGGGAATAAAGCAATAGAGTTGTGTAAATCCCATGTAAAAGTTTTTTTGGTTTAGGTGCAGTGGTGGGTATCACATTTTATTACCACTGGTTTGCTCCATGCAGGCCCACTCACTTTGCACACATGCACCTGGCCTTCCACGCATGCACTTTGCTCATGCGTGCACCTTCCGCACATGTGCCTGGGCTTCAAAAACATGCCTAAATAGGACAGCATAGAGCCAGGGCAGGTGGGCTGGCCCACCCGTGATTTTTGCTACCAGTTCAGGCGAACTGGTCTGAACTGGCTGAATACCACCTCTGATTAGGTGTATCTCTTTAAAAGTAGTTGTGTCTTTTTTTCTGCGTTTGTTGACCTGCTTTGGAATTGGCTGCCAACCATCTTGAAATAAAGCGATGTGGTATGTGCATGAAGCAGCCATAGAAGTCGAGACAAATATATGCTTCTCTAACAATGTGAAAAGAGATCCTTTGTATGGGCTATTCTGCTTTCCGAGACATTTCTTTCAAAGGAATTGCACAGGCCATCATGAAGTATAATTTAATTTAGGTTAAATATAAATGAACATTAAATCACATCTGAAATATAGACAGAATTCCTTATCCGCTCTGCATGGATTAACAACATATGCGACTACCATAATGGGCGTGCTACTGTCACAAAATGTTCTGATGATTTTTTTAAAAAATTGTGATACCAATAATTTTGAAGCTTTGTATCCAGAGTTAGACAACCTGCGTGATCAAATAATTAAAAGGTGGGAAAGAGGGAATCAATACTGCATTGGAACTTTTCATGGTGTTTTCCTGAACCCCAGAGAGATGCTTTCTGCTTCTTAAAGAACTTATAGTCAACATTTGCCAAGAGTTACTTCCTTCTTCTATCAGTGGGTAAGACAGGAAGTAGGTTGGGTGGGTGGAATGTGATGCTGTACAACCATGAACAATATTTAGCTACACAAATTAGCAAAACAAATAAATAACATTTTTTTAAAAAAAACTATCATTAACTTGTGCCTCAAATAAATATATTCCTGCTCCTTACTATTGCGGTTTTCAGAATGTGATAATATATGTACAGACTGCAGCTGGTGTGCCTTTTACTTCCTAAAGCATTCCTGAGCTGCATTATTCCTCAGCTGCATCTGTGGACCAGACCATTGGTGGGATTCAAATTATTTTACTACCTGTTCTGTGGGCGAGGCTTGGTGGGCGTGGCATGGCTTGGTGGTATGGCAGGGGAAGGATACTGTAAAATCTCCATTCCCTCCCCACTCCAGGGGAAAGATACCGTAAAATCTCCATTCCCTCCCCACTCAAGGTGAAGGATACTGTAAAATCTCCATTCCCTCCCCATTCAAGGCGAAGAATACTGTAAAATCACAAATCCCACTCCACTCCAGAGGAAGGTTACTGCAAAATCCCCATTTCCTCCCAATCAGCTGAGACTCAGGAGGCAGAGAATAGATGGGAACAGAAGTGGTATTTACTGATTCTCCAAACTATTCAAAATTTCCACTACTGGTTCTTCAGAACTGGTCAGAACCTGCTGAATACCACCTTTGGACCAGACCAACGGTTTTTGTGACATTGGCTCAAGAAATGATGTGGAGATAGCGAATTCCACTGAAGTCAGTGGAGCCTGTTTCCAAATCATATTTTAAAGACCTTGGGGATTGCCAATAGTTTTTCTGTTTTTCCAGGAACATTATGTTTTAAAGGAACCAAACAATTAGATGTTCCTAGGAGAGCTAAATTAAGTTCTCAAGTCCAGGGATGCTTCTTTTTTTAAGGTAAATATGAGTCATATTTCTGACCACTGGAAAAGAAGAGTGCAAAGTCATAATTCTTTCCCCCTGGATTAAGCTTGGTTAATTATACCCACAGGGTTTAGCAAGGAAAGCTCTACAGATTATTTTTAAACGGAAGGTTTACCCCCTTATGGTGACCGGTAATGGAAGTTCTATTGTCCCTGTTATGAAACTACAGCTGCCACACTACACAAATTGATCATTATGCTGGATTCAATAGATGCACTGTCAGAACTGAACAGCCAATTGTGAAACTGAGTGACAAGGAACAAAGGAACCTCAAAAGAAAACCCCCAAGACATTGGACCTTTTGTTCATAGACGGAAATCTACTGTCTCCAACCAACTCTGAAGTCCTTGTGTTTTGATCGGCCTTTTCCAATAGTCAGAGATAAAATATTGATGTAATGTTTTTCATTTCAAAGCTCTTTCAGCAACATCACGCATGGATCCCCAACAACGAAATACATTGTTATTGCTTATGTAATAAATCCTATGTAAACTATTTCAACGACACCAAAGCAAACATGCATAAGCTGCATCCGGAAAAGGATCAGCTCTCACTCATGCATTTTGAAAGGGAAAAATGTAAGCTGTATGTTCCATTAAACATAAAAATGTAAATGCTATAGTGGTATTTTGTACTGACAATTCATTTATAAGCAGTGGTGGGATTCAAATAATTTAACAATCGGCTCTCTGCCCTTATGATTTCTTCCAACAACCAGTTCACTAAACTGCTCAGAAAGTTAACAACTGGTTCTCACGAAGTGGTGCAAACTGGTGCAAAGTGGTGCAAACTGGATCCCACCATTATTTGTAAGCATGGAAATTCAACAAGGGCCAAATTTTTAAACATGCCTTTTCCTAGTGATAAAAAAAACTGGAATTGAATGATATTTTGGTAGCCCTTGGTTATTATACTGTTGAGTACAGGAGGAAGGAAGGAAAGAAAGAAGGGAGGGAGGGAAGAAGGAAGGAAGGTCATTTAAAAAGCAATTATATATTTTCTGCCAACTTTCAAAATTCAAATCCTTTTTCCTTTGATCAAATAGTTGCAAAAATATCCCTTTGAGTGTTCACCAGTCAATCACCAGCCAATCACCAGTCACAAAACTATTAAGCCTATATCAACCAATAAAAATGTCTAGATCAAACATGGTGAATATGTATGTTCCATTAACCACTTATTAATTTTAATCCAATTTTTAAGTAGCATTAAAGCATTTTTTGAGGAGTTATATAGAGCTCTATTACTGATGTCTGTCTGCGTGTCTGTCCGTCTGTCAATTCCAACATGCAGAGCAAGCAAGCAAGAAAGCAACAATAAGAATATTTCTGGGCTGTAGGAGTTCTCCAAGAAAGATTTTGAAAAATGGAAATAAAAAAAATAACAAAAAGCCACAACAGAATGGAATGACTTTTAGCTGGCTGTTTGGAAGCTATTATATTTTGCCAAAGATGTTAAAAAACACTGAATGAAATGAGACCCAAACTTCTGCACCTGCCATATTCTTTATTTTCTTGTTTTGACTCACTTAGTAACTATGTATTCATATTTGGGGAACAATGTTGTGTTTAACTTTGGACCATGTTAATTACTGATTACCTATGGAATCATTGAAACATACAGTTAACTGGGATATCTAAATTACCACACACAACTTTTTGGATAAGGTAAACTTTGTGATCCAAGTTTACTATAATGAAGAGGTATTTCTAAAAAAAAGTTGTCTCCACTGTATAATTGCAGAGAACTCTGTCCATCCATCCATCCATCCATCCATCCATCCATCCATCCATCCATCTATCTATCTATCTATCTATCTATCTATCATCTATCTTCAATCAATTTAATTTAGATACTGCTCAAATCATTTTCATCTTCTAACACTATAATAGACATTCCTTTTTCTGTTAAATTCAATACTGTTTGGAATAAAAGCAGATGCATTTGGAGAGGTGGACATAATGTTTATTTCTGTAGGTGGAATACTATGAAGAGACAGAAAAGGATTGCAAAACTTGTGTAAAGGTAAAGGTAAAAGTTCCCCTCACACATATGTGCTAGACGTTCCCAACTCTAAACTTGTGTAGTGCTACACTAAAGAATGAAACAAATGCCAAAGTCATCAGCCATACTGGGTCATGCTGGACTGAAGAGGAGTAACATTATTTTTTTCATTTAGCTAGAAGATTTAATCAGGCTGGAATTGCAAACATTATGTATGGGAAATAGGGATATACAAATCGTTACAAAAATGATTAGTTGCCCCTTATAATATTTGATAAAAGAAAAGAATAAGTACCCACAACCATTGCAACCTTATAGTATTTTATTTCTAGAAACTTTTGTTTGGCCTCCTCACTGTTACAGAGACAGCTAATTTTCAAAGAACAAAATTCAAAGAAGTTATTTTCTGAGATTTGTTAAAGCATGGCCTTTCTACAAAGGCATCAGAGGCAAACAAAAAATGAAGATTCTGCAGTACAGACTTCTACTTTGGAATAATCCAAAATACTATAAAAGTTTCTCTGTCTCGTATAACTACAGATTTATTCCAACTGGCTTAACACCTGGAAGCAAGATGAAGATGAAATTAAAGAAAAACAAATCAAAGTGAAAAGAACTTTTTTGAACTCTAAAGTAAAGATTTGATGGTTCACTCAGAGTTCAGTTTAATTTCTTCACAAGAAGATCCGTAAAAGAATCTTATACACAAACTAGTAGAAGTCTGTTGACTAAAGAAACATGATGTCCCCTCCTTCCCTCCCCCCAAAAACTCCTTAGCATTTATTTGACTTTAATGAAATTTTAATGAGATAAATTTGAGTTTAATGAGAAACTCAGAGCAGAAAATGAAAGCGTCTGGAATTTTTATGGAAGGACATTCTGTAAGTGGGAATATTATGTTAAGGTGTCATGTAGTGGATAAGCTACCGTGTTTCCCCAAAAATAAGACAGAGTCTTATTTTCTTTTGACCCCCGAAATAAGCACTTGGCCTTATTTTTGGGAATGTCTTATTAATTTTGAGGTGCAGGAAGCGGCGAGCATGGTCACCTCATGGCTGTTGGTATGTTGCAATATTTTCAGGGAGGGCTTATTTTAGTGCATGCGCTCAAAAGCCCGATTGGGCTTATTATCCGGGGAAGGCTTATTTTCAGTGAAACAGAGTATCAGACTAGAAACCAGGAATTCAAGAGCCCTAATCCTGCCTTGGAGATTAAACCAACTGGGTGATTTTGGGCCAGTCACTCTCTCTCAATTCTAGGAGGAAAGCAATGGCAAATCACTTGTGGAAATGCTGCCAAGAAAACTGCAGGGATTAGTTCAGGCAATTGCCAAGGATCAACATTCAAAGCCATCTGTGTGCATGTACATACGCACAGAGAGAAAGACCTTTAAAGTCCTTAACAAAGTCCTTCATTCAATCTGCGGCAGAGGCCCGTCTGCAGATCTTATGCTGCTGGAAATTTAACAATTGGTACCTGGGAAACGACTATGCTCTTCACTGCAGATGTTTGATGGGGTAAGAAGACCTCAGGAAATACAAATACAAAATAGTAGAAGACTAGTGTTGTGGCTGAATAGTAAGTACTGAAATAGGAATAATTTAACCCATTGTTATTTTATTTTGTTCAAGATCATTGTTTGATAATAATAATAGAAATAGCAGTGTACATGAACATTTTGAAATTTTCAAAAACGGATTTGCAATGTAATCTGATTGTTCTAAATAATGTTTTGGAAAGCAATGTAGTAGACACAAATGGAAGCATCGGAAATGAATTCAAGAGCCAGAAAATTTTCACTTACAATCTCACCTCAGCCTTCTATGTATTGCCTACAAGCTGCATAACATTTTCCTTGAATATATCAGAGGTGAAATTCAGCGGGGTAGGACAGAGAACGAGTACCAGAAATTTTGAGAAGTTCAGAGAACCGGCAAATACCACTTCTGGTGAGAGTGGGGTGGGAATGGGGATTTTGCAGTCTCCTTCCTCTGCCATGCTCACCTAGCCATGTCCAGAGAACCGATAGTAAAAATAATTGAATTTCACCACTGATATATATGGTTAGTATATCTGTATTTTTTAAAAATTTCAAATCAAATCAAAGCTTTTAAAAAGCTTTTAGGTCAGGGAGCAGAAAAATAGAACACCTAAATCTGTAATTATTATGAATAAAACTTAATATAGTTAAGGCTTAAGAAGAAAAGGGCAGTAGTGGGCTGCTGCCAGTTTGGACTGGTTCGGGTGAACTGGTTGTTATGGTTGGCCCTGCCCACCTGCCCTCGCCCTATCCTGTCCCATATTTCCATATTTTTCAGCTCATCTGATTCATGCGGCACAGTGGATTGCTGTGCCTAATCTGTTTTACTCACCAGCACTGTAATAGAAGGTAAGTTTTAGAGCTTAAAATGGACAGTTTTTGAATGCTTCAAAGCACGCGCTCACAGAACCAGTTGTTAAACTGGTTGCAGCCCACCACTGGAAAAAGGAGTTAAATAAATAAAACATATAGAGGAGAGCAGAGCAGAATAGAACAGAGCAGAGTGGCATAGTTTAGAGTACAATAGAGTAGAATAAATATTTCATAAGTCATCTTCTCAAGATTAGGACGTTCATTGCAGTCCTTTATTGCAATCATTGGGGGTTGGACTAGTCCTTTCAACCTTATTATTCTATGTTCTATGAATTAAGGTTCCTGGTTCATTCTGACCACAAAGATGGCATCTGTCAGTGAATGGGATTCTACTGTAGCTCCCATCTAGTATCACAGAGGGTAAAGCCTTGATATGATACAAACGTAAAGCTTAACATGATACTGCACAATCAAGATTGAATAAGCACGTATAAAGAGTCTCCAAGTCAGAACGCACCATTAAAAATTGTCCACAACACCCAACTCCATCTCTAATAGATCTCAGCTTTAGAGTTGTATCTCTAAAGAGGAATAGCAGAGTACATAGGGAGGCTGTAATAATAGCACAGATTGGCTACAGTTTTGTTCTTTCTCCTTGGATGAAAAATATTAAGGAGAATTAATAAAACTTGTGAAACACTGAAAAAAAAGGAAAGAATTTAACTTAGTAAAAGAGACAGGGCCCGATGGTGAAAACCCAGAAAATTTCCAGATGTTCCCCCCCAGCCCTCAGACCTGTAGCTTTCTATCCTACAGATCCATCTGGATTCATTACAACAAATCAACAATCTTTTTTTTAATACTTCTTAAAATCCCACAGCAATATCACTGATATTTTCCAAAAATCCCCCAGTATCCTTGGACGTATCCATGAAATGTAGAATGAATCATATTAATGCTTTTTTTGTCTCAACATTTAATCCTTTTCAGAATCCTTACCCAACTTTTATGCCCTTTATATGTTTGAAACTTAAATCCCAGCATCCATCATAAGCATTGCTGTCTTGGGACTATAGGAATGCATGGCAATCCATCTGAAGTTTGTCAGGCTGAAGAGGTCCGTCCAAAAGAGCGACTTTGGACAAGGCAGTTTGTACAAAGAAGTACAGACACAGACACACTCATACAATTTGATCATGGCATGTGTTGTCATTAAAGAAGTTTGCCTGTTGACAATTGCAATTGCAGTGCATTTATTCCTTTAGCATTGCTGCTGTAGAATCCTAGGCTAAATGGATTTTGCCATCCTGCTGTTTTACTCAGTGACAGTAGAGCTGTAGGCTGTTCCAATAAATGGAATCTTATGCACTCTGTCTAACATGAACTTCAACATTCACAGAAAGTACTCATTGCCATACTACTACGGTTGAACACAAGTTTTATAAGAAGTGCCCGACAGCCACTGAAAACAAGAGATTGCTTTTTCTGTCTATATTATTCACTAGTTGATAACCCGGTGTTGCCCGGATATTTATTTATAGGGGGAAAATTTCTGGACCAAATGTAATTTCGAATGTTGGATTTTCCCCCTTACCAGAGGGAGCCCCCTTGTGGAGTACTGTGAAGCCGTTACCATGGCAACTCCACTGTGCTGTACAGTAGAAGCCATTTTGCAGCAGTACAGTAGGAGGCACAACATTTTAAGGCACAACAGGCTATATCTTAACAGAACATACACTCCGAGGGGTGTTAGGGGTGTCTTACCCCCACAGTATTTGTTTTCAGAGAGTAAGTCATCTGTTTACCAAATTGCTGGAGGCGTTCCAGAGTTTTGCTGGAACGCACACACATACACGCACATACAGAGTCATTTTTATATATAATATGAATGATTATGGCCACTCTTAGAAATGGCCGGACAATCAGTTTTGGAAAACTGAATAATGTTGCAAAACTTCTTTTGTTAGATATTACTATGGTAGATCAGGAGGGGAAACTAAATTGTTTTTTTTAGCAGCCAAGATTCCACCCTCCCCACAGAAAATTTGATTCTAATCTTAATGTTTCCTTATAATTTTAAGAAAAGCAAATATTCTACAGAAAAAAGGAGGAAGTCTTAAGCAGTTGATACTGGACATATTTAACACATTACTGGTTACTAAAGCAAATATCACTTTTTATCTAGAATTATGATACAGTCTACAGCTGTTGGAAATGGCATCTCGATTCCAAATGAGTCAGAACGTCCTTGGCTAACATCCAGCTACAATTTTAGAAGGAAACCTTCTTTCCTAGGAACCACTGTTTCAGATAAACTTTCCAATCCATAACCATAGTTGTGGAAGGGTAAAACATTAGCTTTAGAATTGTTTTTGTGGGGAGGGGTGGAGGGCAACCCAGCATATTATTCATTTCTTCACCTTTGAGCATGTTGAAAATCTGGAATAAGACAAAACAGCAGCTCTATGTATTTCATAAAGAATGTCAGGCTGCTTCAGCTATTCCCAGGACAATAATTGAATAGCTATGTATTTTGGGCTGGAATAACTCCAATATTCTACAAATACTGATCAGCATGAGTCAACGCACCTGATCTTCAATTCCAGCTGTATTCAGAAAGCATTGATGTAATTATTCACACCCACACCCACCCACCCACACCAGTGGTGGGATTCGAGTTTTTTTACTGCCGTTTCTATGGGGGTGGCATTGTGGGGGTGGTGTGGCTTTGTGGGCGTGGCAGGGGAAGGATACTGCAAAATCCTTCCCACCCAACTCCACTAACCTGCTTTCCAACTCCGTTCTCCTGTTCAGGGCAACAAAAGAAGATCAGCTGGGAGGCAGAGGGGGTGGGGCCAGCCTATTTGCTGGTTCTCCAAACTACTCAAAATTTCCACTACCGTTCTCCAGAACCTGTCAGAACCGGCTGAATACCACCTCTGACAGACACATATGTAGGTATGTATGTAGATATGAGCGAATTACATTTGAAAATGTATCTTTAACACATTTGTTATCCGATTTAGGGCCATGCTTGGCTTTGAGAACACATCTATATCCACATCTGGAATTTTTTCCCCTGTTGGGGTTCTCTGACATTTGTTATGGTTGCTGGGGACAGAAATGAAGAAGACAGAATGTCCTGATTTGTAGACTATACAAAATGAATGGCCAAACCCAAGACATTGTACCACTCTGGCTAATTCCGTGTTGTTTGTCAGTTGATGAGACTAATGTTGCAAAATAATGTTTTCTTCCAATACCTGGAGGACTTCTGTGGCCTAAGCCCACACAGTACTAGGTAGGTGTCTCAACCACAAGATGGACAAGCTCTTATTTTTTATGACTGAATCCCACACAAGGCTTCTTAGAATACATTTTTTTCCTATTATTAGAAGCACATAAAGAAAGGGAATTAGGTCCTGAAATTATTTAAATAGCTATCACATTTAGACTTACATATCCCTTCATAGTGCTATATAGCAGTCTCTAAATGCTTTAAAGAGTCAGCATATTTTCCCCAATAATCTGGGTCCTCATTTTATCGACCTTGGAAGGATGGAAGGCTGAGTTAACCTTGTGCCCCTGTCAAGATTGAACTCCTGGCTGTGGGCAGAGTTAGCCTGCAATACTGCATTCTAAGCACTGCGCCATTACTGCTCAGCAGCTAAATGATGAGTATTGGTATTGTTTTTTTTAAATTGGCATGCATATAGATTCAGTATATGTACTATCTGTGCAGTGCAATCTGCAAATCAATTAAACGTAGCTACATCCCCCCCCCCCCCGCGATCCTAGGTTACTGAGTAACAACTAAGAATGGAGAAAAATTGTCTGACAGACAATCGTGGTTTCTTCAAACCAAATGGACAATATTTAATCTTTAATACCTTGTGATGGTTAATAACCACCATAAACCTAACTAAGTAAGTCCTTAATACCCCAATTAATATATGGTAAAGGCAGGGCTGGTATTCACTTACCTTCCCTACCAGTTTGCACGCTCGTGCTTCCTTTGCTCGCACACGCCACCTCCACACATGTGCACAGCCATCTGTACATGCACTTTTGGTGGGAAAAGGACCTAAATGGGATGCCGTAGAGTTGGGGCGGGTGGGCGGAACCACCCACAATTTCCACTACCAGTTCGGACAAACCAGTCCAAATGGTAGAATACCACCTCTGGTAAAAGGGGTCTGATTAGATTCAACCTTCAGAATTTGTAACTAGATAATACTTTTATAAGACTACACCAACTAAGAACATGTGTTTCTTATACACTCTGATGAAAGGCAATTTCCCATGTTCTTATCTCATTGTAAATGGCTCATAAAAGTGGAGAAATCAAATAGATTCCTAGTCTCGCTGCTGTTAGTTATGATTCCTTTTCAAATGCCCTGATGAGAAATTAGAGATAGCATTCAAATCTTGTAGAATTATTCACAATACCAAGAGGCTGCTCTATTTGAGAGGCTGTTCCACCTAACAATTTTACTGGCTATTTATAGGTTTTAGGCTATTTCCCAAATAATAATGTGTATCCTTCTGCCAATTCTTTATGCCAATAGAGTACGTTTTAGATTTGAGACCAAATATACACGTAAAACCTCTGACTAATTCCTCTGGCCAGAAATTTCTTCACATGAAGGTTCCAAATTTTGCCTTTTTTCTTTTTCCAGAAACTTGGTGAGTAACCACAGTGCCTTTCCATAGATGCAAACATACCCCTCCTGGGAATTAATCTGGTTCTGTATGAAACCAAGGTAATAAGTAAAACAAAAATAAAAAGCACTTGCGGTACGGGTGAATCGGGGAAAAAATGTGCCTAGTTGTTGTGGCCCGCCAGGAGCCAGTGTAGCTGGCAACAAGAGTCGGGTGGGGAGGAGGTTGGGGAGGAGCATGGCCCAGTCCTGGAGGCTGGGGAAGGCTCAGACGAGAGTTCTGCATTGGAGGAAGAGATGGGCCCGAGTTTGTCTGGCAGTGATCAGCTGCCTATGGAGCTAGACAGCAGTGAAGTAGAGGAACAGCTGGCGCCTGTTCCCAGTGTGCGCATGCACAGAGCTGCCAGAAGAAAAGAACAACTCAGAAATCAGGGTAGACTTGGGAGTAAAGTTACAGGTGGAAGGTGATTGGCCCCTCCCATAGGAAATAAAAGAGGAGCGAAAGGGGAGTGGGCTTTTGCAGGAACAGTTTGTTCGTTCGGTCGTTAGATTCATTTCAGGAGTGTGAAGATCTGTCCTTGAATCTCAGAGACTCTGTGCCTAGCCTTTCCTTACACAGCACCTCATTTGGAAAATATTTACATGGCAGATTTCCAAGATAGATAAGGTCTGTAGTCATGAATATTCCTTTGAAAGACTGTTTGCCAGGCCTTTGCTGAATGTGAATGAGAGGAATTCACATTTGTTTAATAAAAGGGGTTTTGTCGGGACCAGGAATCTGCCTTGTGCTTTTGGGGGAAGCCTAGGTCAGAACCCTAGTTTCTTTCCTCAATTACATATGACTAGACAAGTTTCTAGACAGTAGTAATGTTCAAGAAAGACTTACTTTAGTTGTTTATGGCTCCATTGGCATGTTAAGAACAGAGCAACATAGATGTTCTAGTTTAATGAAAAGGACTAGGGGAGACATGATAGCAGTGTTCCAATATCTCAGGGGTTGCCACAAAGAAGACGGAGTCAAGCTATTCTCCAAGGCACCTGAGGGTAGAAAAAGAAGCAATGGGTGGAAACTAATGAAGGAGAGAAGCAACTTAGAACTGAGGAGAAATTTCTTGACAGTTAGAACAATTAATCAGTGGAACAGCTTGCCTCCAGAAGTTGTGAATGCTCCAACACTGGAAGGCTTTAAGAAGATGTTGGCTAGTCATTTGTCTGGAACTGTATAGGGGTTCCTGCCAAGGCAGGGGGTTGGACTAGAAGACCTCCAAGGTCCCTTCCAACTCTGCTATTGTATTGTATGTTAAATGATAGTGCTGTGGGGACAGGATGCAGCTATAAGTACATAAGAACTATAGTCAGTGTGTTTTAAACAACTTGCCCATTTGTTGTTGTAAATAACATGCTAAGGAGAAATGTGATAGCAGAATAAATTTGAGAAAACAATGAAAAAGGAATGCTCTGAGAACATTTATAGGGGTAATCTATCAAGCAGAAGATGAAGAGCTAAAGACATGAAGACTGGATCATAGATGTTAAGTGTGAACTTACAATAAATGTAAGCATTGAAGAAAGCGCATTCTTTAGAGGAATTTGCAATCAAATATTTGACAGCAGGCAGAAATAGAGTCTAGGCAGACAGAGCAGAGCAGAGCACTGCAAGCTATGAAGGTAAGCAAAAGCAGATGTCACCAGAATGCAGAAAAATCCACATAAAATAACACTTTAAGAAAAGAAACAATATCCTGGAATGGGATGAATGGTCTGAAGAGAGTGAAGGTATTGCTTGACCTTAAGCTTTTGAAAAGAATGGCTCAGAGTATATACAAGGACACTTGAAATCCACTTCAATCTCCCTCCATCCTAAGAAGCCTGCGGACATGTTATTAAACAAGAGGACAAACATGTCTCGCATGCTGAGAAACATTGCTATTTATACAGGGCAAGAAAACTCAGGTTGATGAACAGGAAGTTAACAAAGATATAGAAGTAACAGAAAGGTCAATGGGCTCATAAAACTAGCAAAGAAAATTCATCAATGTGTGTTTCAACAGATTTAAGTCTGTGGAATCTATGTACGTAAGCACTGATGTCAGGAACAAGATATTTACATGTATGGATGGATTCACATATAAATGTGGGATGTAGTAAAGGTAAAGGTTCCCCTCACACATATGTGCTAATTGTTCCTGACTCTAGGGGGTGGTGCTCATCTCCGTTTCAAAGCTGAAGAGCCAGCGCTGTCCGAAGACGTCTCCGTGGTCATGTGGCTGGTATGACTAAAT
This sequence comes from Natrix helvetica, assembly GCF_964273705.1. Taxonomy (NCBI): domain Eukaryota; kingdom Metazoa; phylum Chordata; class Lepidosauria; order Squamata; family Natricidae; genus Natrix; species Natrix helvetica. Next base: position 63,109,476 of record NC_138558.1, on the reverse strand, counting down.
GGCGAAGGGGCACGGAACGCTGTTACCTTCCCACCAAAGGTGGTTCCTATTTTTCTACTTGCATTTTTACGTGCTTTCGAACTGCTAGGTTGACAGAAGCTGGGACAAGTAATGGGAGCTCACTCCATTGCGCGGCACTAGGGATTTGAACCGCCAAGCTGATCGACAAGCTCAGTGTCTTGTCCACTGAGCCACTGCGTCCCTATGGGTTGTAGTAGTTACCCCATTAATGCTGTGCTTTCAAATACAAGCCTACAACTGAAGTACTGTCGATCATGATTCTTACTCAAAGATTCAAAGCTTCTCATATGAAAAGTGCAGATGACCTGAGCAAAGGCAATAAATTTGCATTCCTATTTTGTAGCTGAGAAGTACTGAGAATGAATATTCTTCTGAGCACATTTGAGTATCAAGGGACAGAAGAAAAATGCTAGGCGGACAGGATGAGCCAGTGGGTTATGATGCACCCGCTTCATGATTTGTGTTCCTGATAAAAGAGGAAGGAAGGAAAGTCATGGGGAGGATTGGATGGCAAATACATGGTGTGCTGAGGCAGCAGTGGTTCAGCTGAAAGAGGGAGATCGGGAATGTATTGAGAAAATCAGGTGGGTGGTTGATGAAGTGGAATAATAACTGAAAGGGGAGGCTGACAGGGAAAGAAGGTAGAAGGAAGGTTGCTTGAGCAAGGGGTAGATGATTGAGCTGGCGAGATATATAGGCAGGGTGGGCTTCAAAAATTTCAGCAGTGGGTTTTCTGCCCAGTTGCTGAGTGGGTGTGGCCATGGTGGACACAGCCTACTCATCCTCCTGCACCACAGGTGGAGGGGAAGGTTTTGCATTTCTCAGGCTCCAGAGACTTTCCGCAAGCCTCTGGGAGGGCGAAAACTGCCTCCCTCAGGCTCCGAAGGCCGTTTCCAGCCTTCCGGAACTTTCAGGAGTCCCCCCTCTCCCCAAGCCTCTGCATGGGGCCAGCACTTACCTCACATCCAAAACGTGGAGAATCCTGGGAGGAGAGGGACATGGTGGGCAGGGCCAGTCAGGGGTGGGATTTGGAGGTTCTTCAAACCAGCCGTAACGTTAGCTAGGGGTTCTCCCGAACCCGGGCGAACCTTTAGCAGCCCATCCCTATGTATAGGTCAGCAGTAGTGATTCTTTTTCTGCTCAGACTAAAAAAAATTATTGGCAGAAAGCTGGGAAAAACTAATCCTTTAACCGTCCTTAAGGATGGCATCAACGTCATCTGTTGGCACCTTCATTCTTTAAGGGAACTTTTCACTCTTTAGTGGGCTTTGGAAAGTAACAATAAAAAGGAAGGGAAATGTTTGGATTTAAGACATTTAGATTTAAACACTTTCCTATCTGAAGTCTTAGTTGAGATCCAGGCTTCACTCTGCAGGTAGTCCTTGACGTATGGCCACAATTGAGTCCAAAATTTCTGTTGCTAAGTGAGACATTTGTTCAGTGAGTTTTGCCCCAATTTGCGACCTTTCTTGCCACAGTTGTTAAGTTTGTAGCACTGTTGTTTAGTGAAGCTGGCTTCCTCATTGACTTTGCTTGTCAAAAGGTTGCAAAAGATTATCACATAACCCAGGACACTGCAACCATCATAACTATTCAGTTGCCAAGCACCTGAATTTTGATCATGTGACTATGGGAATGCTGCTAAGATCGTAAGTGTGAAAAATGGTCATAAATCATTTTATGACTTATAAATCATTGATGAAAAACCAGCAACTGGTTTTTCAGTGCTGTTGTACCTACGAATGGTCACCAAATGGGCTGTTATAAGTTGAAGACTATCTTTACTACCATATTTTTGCAAGGAGGTAAGTCAACAACTATAAATGCCTATAGAATATTCAAATTATTTTTTTAAAGACTGCTTTATTATTGTTCTAGACAACTTAACAAAATGAAGAAGCTTTTTAAAATAAATGCTTGATTTGAAGAGGCCCAGTGCTATTGTTTTAAAAAGTGCTATTCTTTTAAATAGCAGAGAATAACTATACTTCCAGAAAGCACATTTTAACAGCATCTGTACAAATATAATCTGAAATATAACACTACAAACAATGTATATTGTCTGTACTGTTTGTTGCAAGGAAGCAAATTGCAGGGAGGCAGAGGCAAATATTTTTCCCTTGTTTTCCTCTCCAAAATCTAGGTGCGTCTTATACTCCGGAGCGTCTTAGAAAAATACGGTATATTTATTTACCAAGATATCTATTGAAGAAATGTGTGTGACTTACTCTGGAAAAAAATTCTGTAGATTTTGTTCACAAAATAGTTCAAAGTCTTCAAATGGAATACTCTTAAAACTGATCTATGAGACAGTTTCATTAAAATAATCTCTGCATATTCGATTTTCTTAAGATAACTAGGAAATTGTGAGCTTATATTTGAGCTCAAGCTTAAGGCTATGAGACCAGAATCTGAGTAGCTGCTATTGCACCTGGCTCAATGCAATAACAGCAAAACATGGGATAGTGATAATTTATATTGGTCATTTTATAAATCAATAAAGTAGGAGCTGCTGTGATATTTGCTGATTTCCTAGATTAGTTTAGTTCCTAAAAGTAACTGGGAAAAAAATAACTGGATAATTTTTAGAAATGAATTTTCTTTTGCCACTGTTAAGTCAGAATCTGGATCTAGCAGCATGATGAAATACTTCTGACTCTTTAACTTTGTAGCAGAATAATAAAGCTAACAATTTATTAAATGAATTTATTTGACAATCTATTCCTTACTGTTGGTAGGTGAAAGCACAACTAAGCTTACTTAGGACGTTATAAGTGTTAGCACCCTGGAGTCATTTCACGGAGTTCCTAGATAACTTGAAGCAGTGGTGGGATCCTGCTGTTTAACAACCGGTTCAGCGATCACGGATTTTGCGCTTGCGTGGTCGCTTTGCTCGCGCCCGTACCTGAACGCGCCATGCGTGCGCAGTTTTACCAAAACTTACCTTCCATGTTTACTTCTTGGGGAGTAACACAGCTGAGGCGCAGTAATCCGCTCTGCCGTGTGAATCAGCTGAGAGGATATAGGTAAGTAAAGCACAAGGGTTGGGCGGGGGGGAGGCATCGTTGGAGTGAACCGGTTTGCTCTCAGCTGATCAGAGTTACCGGTTCGTTCGAACCATTCCAAACCGGCTGAATCCCATCCCTGATTTGAAGAGAAGTGAAATTCTGTATAATATTAAAATACGATTATTTTGTCCCCTGAGAAGTATCTGCTGGTCCCATTTCTTTGGGAACAGACTGTTGTTCTTAATTAAGAGAGAGGAGGGTTGGCTAGAGTACAGCCCTTGGCATATTTGAAGTTTGTTCTCCTGCTATCAGATAAATACAACAGAACATGTTGACCTGCCACCCTCCATGGCTAAACTGTTTTCAAGGTTAAAAGGGAAAGGGAAAGGGGAATCTATGTTAATCTCTTGCAGTCCTAATTTTAATAAAAAGTAAATATTTTTGTAAAACCATTTCAAAGTCTTCCACTTTCAACTCTGCGGCAGGTTGAGATTAGCAAAGAGCCCCAAGCGGGTCTTAAGGTTAAACATGCTATTTGTTTCTGTCTTTCAAACTTCATCTGAGTGTGTTTTGCAGATAAGTATAAATCGGGCAAAGCTCAAACTCCTTCCCTTTGACTTTTTACCTAGAAATGAAAAGCAGTGGGTAAAAAAAAAAATAGCAGTAATCCCCCTTCACAGATTATTAATTGTGGTCTTCTCCCGTTTCCAAAACCAATCAAGCATTTTATTTTGCTAAGGAGGCAGATTCTCAAAATTCTCATTCCAGTTGCTGCCAAGATGCTTATAACTAAAGCAAATAATTGGTCACTGATACTAGATAATTCCAACCTGATTTTGTAGGATTCACTACATTTTCGTTGGGGTGGTTAACTGTTTCTTTTTGTTTTATACCTCACACAAAGAAGAAATTATATGTTCAGGTATGTAAAGCCATCAGCTATAAAGCATCATGAATCTTAAGACAGATTTGAGTTTAATAAGTCTTGGCAAACATAGCATTGAATTTCTATAACAAATAATGTTTGCAACACAGCCTGTTTAACCCAGTGCAAAGAAACCCACATCGTCTGCTAGGGAATGTCCACACATTGAGACCACCATCCAGAGGTGGGTTGCTGCCGGTTCGGCCCAGTTTGGTTGAACCGGTAGCGGCCCGGAGCAGCTGACAGCGAACTGGTATGATGGCTCTTTTGGCACGTCCGCACCTTATACCTGTTTTTATGGCAAAAGGCAAATTACACATGTGCGCACGTCTGCGGCGCCTGCATGAGCACCGACAATCTGGTTGTTGCAGGGGTGGTGGATTGTGCATGCACGCGCAGCATGAGTCAGGCGTGCGAGTGAACAGAATGTGTGTATGTGTGATCAGTGAACCAGTAGTGAAGGTAAGTGCAACCCACCACTGTCGCCATTTCATAGACAGCCCCCTCTGCTCCCTCAAAAAGTAGCATTACCCTTTGGAAAATGAAGGCAAATCTTCCTTCCAGACAATTCATGGTGCATGGAACAGTGATCAGTTTGGTTACAGCTGGTCGAGCAGCTCCAGTATGGGACCAGCCTCTTCTGCCTGATCTCCACTGCTCTTTTGACTGCAAGGGAGCGAGGAACCTTGGCTTCACAGCCATTGTTTTTCACTTTTAAATCAGTTGGCCAACCAGTTGACGTAGAAAGTGAAGAATATGGAAAGTTTCTTGCCTTTCTCTAACCTATGCATGCAACTGAATGTTTCATTAACATGACAGACTTTGTGCATCTCTGTAGGCAAGGAATTCCCTTCTCAGCAACTTTCAGAAAAGACTACACTGTCATGAGAAAGAGGGTAATGTGAGAAGGAAATTGAAAATAACCGTATCTTGATGTTATTTGGCACTAGGCGATAACCCGGTGTTGCCCGGGTATTTATTTATAGGGGGGAAATGTCTACACCAAACATAATTTCTTATGCTGGATTTTCTCCTTTACCAGAGGGAGCCTCCTTGTGGAGTTCTGTGAAGCTGTTACCATGGTGACTCCACTGCCCTGTACAGTAGAAGCCATTTTAAGGTACAACAGGCTGTATCATACACACCCCGAGGAGTGTTAGGGGTGTCTTACCCCCATAGTATTTGTTTTCAGTTGAGTTTTGGGCTTAAAGTGTGATCAGAGCTGCCATCTTTCTATAAATCTTGGTGTGTGTGTGTGTGTGGAGTGCTGGCTTTGTTTCAGTAAATGGAATGATTGGTTGTGTGGTTGTATCATGATTGGTAGATTGGTGCTGATTGGTGCTGGCTGTGTGTCTATTGTTGTTTCATGTTGTAATGGCCTGGGTGGTGGGTGGGGCTTGTTTGTTCACTAGGGCTGGTTTCCAGATGTCTGGTAGGCGGGAGGTATCATCACGTTTATTTATGTTGTGGGGATGTTTCTCTATTTCGATAGCTTCCATAATTATTCTCTTGTTGAAGTGTTCTGTTTTGGAGATTAACCTGGTTTCTTCAAAATAAATTTCATGTCCTGTAGTTTTAAGGTGCTGGAAAAGGGAGGAAGTTTGTTCTTTTTTTCTTACTGCGTTCTTGTGTTCTGCGATGCGTGCATTTATTCTCCTGTTCATTTGTTCTATGTATGTTGCAGGGCAGATTTTGCATTCGTAGACTCCTTGGTTTTCTATCTGGATTTTGTCTTTGGGTTTTCTTAAGATGTTGGCTATTTTTTGGTCAGTTTTGAAGGCTGTCTTGATATTGTGTTTGTGGAGAATTTTGTTGATTTTATCTGTGGTGCCTTTGATGTAAGGGAGGAGGGCGATGCCATTGTCCTGTTCTGTGTCTTGGTTTTTGGTGGGAGTCTTCCTTTGGATTAGGTTGGTAATTGTTTTTCTTTGGAATCCATTGCAGATTAATACATTTGTGAGAGTGCGTAATTTAGTTTTCAGGTGGTCTTTGTCGGCTAGGTGTTTGGTTCTGGAGATGAGGACCTTGGCTACAGAGTTGATCTGTGCAGGGTGGTGATGGGATTGTGCGTTTAAGTAGCGGTTGGTATGTGTTTTTTCTGATAGATGGTGTGTCCTAGGGAGCCATTGGGTTTTTTGTAGATTAGGACGTCCAGAAAGGTAAGTTGGTTGTTTGCTTCTATTTCCATGGTGAATTGTATTTTGGGGTGTAGGCTGTTGAGATGTATATTGTACGGTATATGTGAACATGACAAAGAAAAACTTATATGATCTGGATTTTCTGTTTCTGTAAGTTGTAATCATACAGCTGGAAAAGTATTGGGTTAGAAAAAGAGGAGTTAATAAGAAGTAACTCCTGCATTATGCAACAGAGTTAGTTCAATGCTAGAGGTAACATCATTTAGTACTTCAGTTATCATTAAATGCTGCTTGTCATCAATCAATCAGAATAGAGCTGGAAGGGACCTTGGAGGTCTTCTCGTCCAGCCTCTTGCTCAGGCAGGAGACCGTATTCAATTTGAGGCAAATAGCTATCCAGTCTCTCCTTAAAAAAAAAACCTCCAGCGATGAAGTACCCACAACTTCTGAAGGCAAGCTATTCCAGTGGTTAATTGTTCCCACTGTTAGGAACTTTCTCCTTTGTTCTAGTCTGCTTCTCTCCTTGATTAGTTTCCATCCATTGTTTCTTGTCTTGCCTTCTGGAAAATAAGTTGATTGGAAAATCAATGTCAGCAATGTTGTCTTCTGCATATAAAAATCCAGCCTCCGTATTAAAAAGGGTGGGAAGAGGAGCCTTTCATATACTGTACATCTACATGAGCTCCTGGCAGAAAAAAAACAATCCTATGTGTATCTCAACAGTCCAGAGGGAAGCTTTAAGGAAGATGACACATTAAATGTTGCCTAACTAACCCGAGGAAGCTATATAGTTTTGAAAAAGTATTATTTGCATGGACAACACACCATAAAATCCATTCATATGAACAGCTGCACTGCGAATGAGAAACTACAGACAGCTCTTCTCCTTTTGATTATAGACACTACGTACATAAATATACCAGACACAATTCCTGACTACCAACTTAGCTCATAGCTAAACAATGCGAACAATACAAATTGCATTTGTTATACAAATTGTAATAGGCAGGACCCTTTTCTGGCATAGATTTCTGTGAGATATCCCATTCTTTGGTGATGTCTTTACGCTGGAACAGAAAATGTTCATAATTTCTGTTATATTTAAATAACTTTTAGACCTCAGTGTGATTGGATGGTTGAAGACTTATCTGTTGAAGATGGGTTGATTTACTGAAATTTATGGCCCAATACCATGCAGACTAGATTAAGCCTTATACTAGCCTGACTGAAAATGTTCACAGAAAGAAGATAGTTATAGAGCTCAAATGTCCATATTAAACCTTGTAAATCCATAATAAAAACTAAGAATGGAAAGGAATTTCCTTCCTCTGAATATTTTAGAAAAGTCAACACTCCAACGTGACTGATTTAACTTTAACCAGAAGAGAATATCACCAAGGACAAGCTAAGGACAACATTCTGATTGGTTTCAACTGATAAAGGTTACCTCTGGTACTGTTTGACAAGATCTTCACAGCTTTTCATTGTGGCCTCAAGATCAAGGGTTTGAAATTATGCAATTTGTATTTATTTATTTTATTTTATTTGGTTTGTCAAACATGTACAAGATAACAGGTATAAGAATAAACATGGACATGAACAAAGGAAATGAGTACAAATAAATGGGGACAATAGGACAGGGATGGTAGATATGCTGGTGCGTTTATGTACGCCCCCTTGCGGACCTCTTAGGAATCAGGTGAGGTCCACAGTAGACAGTCTGAGGTTGAAGCTGTGGGGGTTAGAGAATATAACAACAGAGTCAGGTAGAGCATTCCAAGCATTGATCACTCTGTTGCTGAAGTCATATTTTCTGCAATCCAGTTTGGAACAGTTTACCTTGAGTTTGTATCTATTGTTTGCTTGAGTATTATTGAGGTTGAAGCTGAAGTAGTCATTGACAGGTAGGACATTGTAGCAGACAATTTTGTGTACTATGCTTAGGTCATACTGTAGGCGGCGTAGTTCCATGTTCTTCAAGCCCAAAATTTCGAGCCTGGTGGCATAAGGGATTCTGTTGTGAACATAGAAGTGGAGTACTATACTCATGAAATACCTCTGAACTCATTCAATTGTATTAATGTATTAATGGAGTTTCTTAAGGGAGAACTTTTAAAGGGACCATGTATTTCAAAAATACCTGATTGAGATCAGTGAGCTGATATCAGTAAGGTTTATTATAATGTGAAGGACATTAGAGTTATATGGAATAGTTCAGGAGTGATCAGAATTGTACACTCACAGCATCTGGAGAATGAAAGCTTCTTGTTGAAAGAAACCAAGAGTTGACAAAGTCCGAACTGGCAAAATGGAATCTTAGTTAGTTACAATTACACTACATAGGAATCAATCACTTCCAATGAGAAATGAGCAGTTATGTTTTAAGGATGAGAGAAAGAGATGCAAAATTTGAACTTGAGGCTAGTAGACATAAAGCTTGAATCCTTGTGTTGGTAGGAAGTGGTTTTCCTCAGTATTTTCTAGTACATATAACATTCTTTAATTTCTGCTTTTGAGCCTTCTAATACGTCTGTGTATTACTCTGAGAGAATTCAAGAATACAGAAATCTAGCAAGACAGTTTGAATCTCTCAGCGACTACTGAATTGTTGAGTTATATTGCATATAGTTTAGTATGTCAACTGATACAGAATTCATTAGGAACATTAAAGTTCAAAGTCTTTGAAGACTTATATCCACTAGAAGATACCAAACAGACTGGCGTACGCTACTTGAGTTATGACAATGACATTAAAAGGTCCCTTCACAAAAGAATACAATTTTGATTTTATTAAAAAAGATGTACACTTGTCTTTATGTGGTGACTGGATTGTACTTCCTGAGCTTGACATAAAGCTTGAATCCTTGTGTTGGTAGGAAGTGGTTTTCCTCAGTATTTTCTAGTACATATAACATCCTTTAATTTCTGCTTTTGAGCCTTCTAATACGTCTGTGTATTTACTCTGAGAGAATTCAAGAATACAGAAATCTAGCAAGACAGTTTGAATCTCTCAGCGACTACTGAATTGTTGAGTTATATTGCGTATAGTTTAGTATGTCAACTGATACAGAATTCATTAGGAACATTAAAGTTCAAGTCCTTGAAGACTTATATCCACTAGAAGATACCAAACAGACTGGCGTACGCTACTTGAGTTATGACAATGACATTAAAAGGTCACTTCACAAAAGAATACAATTTTGATTTTATTAAAAAATATGTACACTTGTCTTTATGTGGTGACTGGATTGTACTTCCGAGCATTGGAAAGGAAAAGTGATGTTGACTGTTGAAGAGTAGATTTTAAAATTGTCTGAATTATCAGAGATGTTAAAATTAACTAACTTTATTAGAGACAAGAGACTGAATAACTTTATAAGAGACTGACTGGATGCCATTTGTAGAGTTCCTATCTGTTAAATGCAATGACAGATGGTTAACTGAGGATTTTGAAGATTAGTGTAAAGTTTGGTTTAATGTTGATTTCCCCCCCTATTTTTCCTATATATCTACATCGGTAATCATTAGATGTTGGGTCAATTTGATTATTAGAAATTTTCCCTTCTGGAATATTTATTTATTTATTTTAGCATTTTTATTAAGTAAGGATGGGAAAGCTTATAACTATTTGTAGACCCATTATGTAAAAGGGCGGTGGTGGTGGAGAATCCGTCAAGTTTTTTAAATTTTCTTTTCAGAATTTAGCTAACATGGATTCTTTATGTTTAATGTTAGATTTATTTGACATTTAGGTCATAGTTTCTTCTTTTTTGTACTCAATTTTTTTCTTTTTGTTGTTAGTGTTGGATGTACCTTCTCTCCCTCCCTTTTGTTTGTATTTTACTCTTGTAAATAAAACAAAATAAATATTTTAAAAAAGATATACATGTAAAGAAAAATGAATCATTCTGCTTGCGCAGTTCATGAAAAAGAAACAGTTTTTCAAACTAATACTGATAACATATATCCCCTCCAAACATGACTGATGTTTATTAAAATGTAAAGGTTCCCCTCGCCCTAGGGGGCAGTGCTCATCTCCGTTTCAAAGCCGAAGAGCCAGCGTTGTCTGAAGACGTCTCTGTGGTTATGTGGCTGGCATGACTAAATGCTGAAGGTGCATGGAACGCTGTTACCTTCCCACCAAAGGTGGTCCCTATTTTTCTACCTGCATTTTTATGTGCTTTCGAACTGCTAGGTTGGCAGAAGCTGGGACAAGTAACAGGAGCTCACTCCATTACCCAGCGCTAGGGATTCAAACCGCCGAACTGCTGACCTTTCTGATCAACAAGCTCAGCATCTAAGCTACTGAGCCATTGCATCCCTAGATGTTCATTATATTAGTATTAATAATATTGTCATATTATCATCATTAATGCTATATCAATGCTCATATTTAGATAGTACCACTTTAAATGTTTTCAGTATTCTTGAAACACTTTGGCTCAAACATACATAAAAAGTCCCATATTCATTTTTTAAATAAACTTTATTAAATGAAGTGAGTTAAACATTACGTATGAATTCACCTGCATTTCAGCTTTTCATCTACACCCCCGTCCCATCATTTATTATTTAAGTTATGACCAAAAATGAAGTAAGGCACCCATACTTTTTATAGCCTTTCCAGACCTAGTGTGCTGTAAATGGTTTGGGACTGTATCCTCCCACATTTCCAAGAGCTAACTGGGAATGTGAGGGGTTGCAGTCCCAGCAGTCTTGTGGGGTGACAGGTTGAAGAAGACCACTTTATCCCAGTATAGATGGGAAGTCAGTGTGCAAATCCTTCCCACACTAAATGGTAAGGGTGAGAAGAGCAGCTGAGAGTAACCACCAAGGGTAAACCTAAGGTGTGGCTTGTTAATGTCCGTGAGACCATTGGGGGGGGGGGGGGGAGAGTGTTGAAATGCAGAATGGCATCCAAGAGTGTTGGCTGATCTCTTCTGAAGCTAAACAGTGCAGCATTCACCAAGGAGAGGAAAATCCCACCCAAGTCAGCTCCGGACCTATTCCAACAAACAAGGATTACTGGGAGTGGTAAATGCTCATGCAACTTAAAGTAAATGCCCAAGATTTCTTGAGGATTTGAATATGTGCTGCTGATATTTGCATGTCTGTGTATTTGTCCATAAATGTTGCAACCCTACTTCATTAGAAAAAGACTCTGCTTCTGCCTCTTTCTCTCTCCCTCTCCCTCCCTCCCTCTCTATCTTTTCTATCTATCTATCTATCTATCTATCTATCTATCTATCTATCTATCTATCTATCTATCTATCTATCTATCATCTATCTATTTATCTATCTATCTATCTATCTATCTATCTATCTATCTATCTATCTATCCTCTATCTATCTATCTATCTATCTATCTATCTATCTATCTATCTATCTATCTATCTATCATCTATCTATCTATCACTATAACATTGAGTGCATTGAAAGAGGGAGAGCAAACAACCAATGGAACAGCTTGCTTTCACAAGTTGTGGGAGCTTCATCATTGGAAGCTTTCAAAAGGAGATTGGACTGTCAGAAATGGTATAGGGTCTCCTGCTTGGGACAGGGGTTGGACTAAATGATCAACAAGGTTCCTTCCAACTCTATTAATCTGTTATCTGTTATCTATTTTTCTCTGTCTGTCTCTCTATGCCTAGTTTAGCCCAGCATTCCTGCAGCAAATTTCATCCCATTACTTTTTTTAAAATAATGTATAATACCCATCTTGTTTGTCTCATGAAAATTCATCACATAGATAGGCTGTGCATCTCTAGATGATGAATATCTAATTTCTTTCACGTGAGAACTGAGAAAAAAAGGCATAAGGAATATAGAAGTGTTTCCCCTAACTTTACAGAATTAATGCTTCATATTTTGCATAACAAAATCACTATTGAACGTTTTCAGGTAATGATAAATTCATAATGGATTTCAGAAATAAAAGTTGGCATAGCCAACCTATACCATTTCAACTGCAAACTAATTTATGTGCCTGGTAGGTTTAGCAGTATGGTGCATAGTTTTATTTTGTGATTCACTTATATCCAACTATGCAAGACTTTTACGCCCACTAAGTGAACCTCTGCAGATGAGGTCAAACAAGAACCTAGGTCTCCCCCTCCAAATCTACATTTTCACCACATTAGGCTTCCTAATATTATCTTTACAAACTTAGGTTGCTTTTACCTGTCCTCTTGTATTTGTGTACCATATAACCAAGGATTAGCTGCAGTACTGTATTGTTTTATTTGAACAGCCACAAGTACTTTCAATCTTTTTCAGACCCACATTTTGCCTCAAATTTCATACAAGAAGACCTATTTTAAATCCCGCCTCTTTAAAACAATATTAACAATACACAAGGGCATGCCTCTTTGGGAGTATCATATGAGAGGAGTTTGTATTATGAATCTCCTCCCCCATCAACGTTTTAAATCTGTTTTTACACAGAGCTATTATAAGGTTGAGTCGGCCTTCCATCCTTCTGAGGTGGGTAAAATGAAGACCCAAATTGTTAGGGGCAATGGGCTGACTCTTAGAGAGGGATGTAAAGCACTGTACAGCGGTATCTAAGTGCTATTGCTATTATACAACACAGGAATAATAGGAAAATGACATCATTAACTTGATCAATTTAAGCTACTCCAACACCACTATGAGTAACATAAGGTGTATCAAGCAAAACATCCTCATCTTTTCTAGACTTTTGCTTACAGTTAAAGGTAAAGGTTCCCCTCACACATATGTGCTAGTCGTTCCCGACTCTAGGGGGCGATGCTCATCTCCGTTTCAAAGCCGAAGAGTCAGCACTGTCCGAAAACGTCTCAGTGGTCATGTGGACGGCATAACTAAATGCCGTAGGCGCACGGAATGCTGTTACCTTTCCACCAAAGATGGTCCCTATTTTTCTACCTGGACTTTTTATGTGCTTTCAAACTGCTAGGTTGGCAGAAGGTGGGACAAGTAACAGGAGCTCACTCCATTATGCGGTGCTAGGGATTCAAACTTCCGAACTGCCAATCTTTCTTATCGACAAACTCAGCGTCTTAGCCACTGAGCCACCACGTCCCTCTGCTTACACTTAACATTATCTTTACTTCATTTGATCATTTAAAGGAACCTTGCAGTCTGACACAGAATTCATATCACCACTAGAAACCACCAAAATATCAGCATCTATTTACATGAAGCTCCACAGGCGGCCTTCATGTCCTGTAAAGCTGAAGATCTCTGGGGCAATTTAAGGAAAACAAAGGATGTATTCTACTCTCAGTTTCACAGCCTAAACCAAGTGTAACCAATTCTACCAAAGGTCAGAGGGGAAATATATAGAAACCAGCACATGATTTTGTCTAAAGAATACAGACGCTAAATTGCCCAGCTGTAGGCCATAATATGTGTGGAGAGTAACTGTTTCAATCGTGAAAAGCTACCGATAGTTCTTACAATAAACTAACTATTAGTCTTGGAAAACATTCTATAGCCAGTTCAGGGCAATCTCCAAGCAGGAATTCAAGTCTAGTTTGTGGATCAGAGCCAATACAATTATGCCTTTGTCTGCCGCTACCACAGACTCACCATCTGTCACCTGAGGCAGTCAGTGTGAAGGGTCAACACTGTTATGTTTAGGTATGCATTTGGGTTTTTTGGGTGGGGTGGGGTGGGCCTTTGACAATTTTTGTGGAAACTTTAACTCATACTGAGTCATCAGCTCAAGAGGAAGAAGGACACTGTAGAACTCCTCAACAGAGGGATAGCATCAAGATCATGAGAAGTGATAATACCACTTTATACCGCACTAATAAGCCACACTTTAAATGCTACGTCCATTTCTGGTGAGCATGAAAATGTGACCAGAAATGCTGAAACCTTACAAGGTGTGCAGAGAAGAACACCAATGATCATCATTGGTCTGAAATTGTATAATGAATGGGTGAGGGAGATCTCTAAATCTAATCTATCAAAGAGAAGGACCAGGGGTGACTGACAGCTGCCTTATAATACTTGAGGTGCTGTCACAGAGAAGAAGGGGCATACTTATTCTCAAAAGCAAAAAACAGCAGGGCAAGAAGAACAGACTGGATAACCATTTGACTGGGATGATATAAAGCAATGTTGGCGAACCTTTTCGGCACTCAGCCATCTGGCCACTTCATCTTCCGGTTTCTGGCATGCATGTGCGTGCAAAGACCATCTTTCTGGTGTGCGTGTGTGCCCTGGGCGGCTGCTCTTCTAGTTTCCGGCACGCCCGCACACATGAAGACCAGCTGACTGGTGTGCCCGGAAGAGCAACGGGATACGGCTTGGGTGTCAGGAGAGATGGCTCTGTATGTCACTTCCGGCACGCGTGCCATAGGTTCACCATCATTGGTATAAAGAGACTGGTGTTGAGTATCAAGTTGGATTAGAAGACCTCTGACATCCCTGGCACCCCTCTGATTCGATGTTCTATATCCGTGATGGTGAACTTATGGCACACGTGCCATATCTGAGGGCATATGAGTCGTTGCCCTATGTCAGCTCTAGCACGCATGCATGTGCTGGCCAGCTGATTTTCGGTCTTCCGGAGGGTGGAGGAGGCCATTTTCGCCCTCCCCTGGCTTCAGGAAAGCCTCCAGAACCTGGATGGCGAAAAACGGGCCCAACAGGCCTACCGGTTCGGAAATGAAATACGGTTTGCCCATTGGGCTGTTTTTTGCCCTCCTGTGGAGGGCAGAAAATGGCCCAATGGGCGAACCGGAAGCTTGCTTCAGAACTTCCGGTAGGCCGTTGGGCCATTTTTTGCCCTCCTTGGGCTTCAGGAGGCTTTCCTGAAGCCTGGGGAGAGCGAAGAATGGCCCAATAGGCCTACTGGAAGTCTGGAGGCTTCAGTGAGAACTGGACGCATGCGTGCGCTGGGGAGCGCAGGGGAGTTGTGTGCACACATGCAGGGAGGAGGGCATTGCGTTATGGGTGTGGGCACAGACATACACGCTATCGCGCATGTGCACGCACCCTTTTGGCACCCAAGCAGAAAAACGTTCGCCATCACTGTTCTGTATTCTAGATAGGGACCTTCCTATGAACAATAAAAGCAATTGAGAAGCCTCCTCCTGCTGCTCCAATCTGGATTGCTGAAAAACTGCCCGAGGGGAAAACAAGAGTGGAGGGTGTGTGAAACACACCTGTTTCATTTTAGTATTGTTCATAAATTTGTGGACTAACTTTAGACTGTCTGACGTTGTATCTAAAAACTGTACACTGGAATTGGATGGGATCCTAAAACAAGATTGCCTTAAGGGCATTTCGGAGATGGATTATTAATCCAAAACAAAAATGAAGGTTTGGATTTAATTTGGCAACTGGCTCTGCGTTAATCTGGGTTTCATTTCTCAAATATGAAGGAAACAATTTTAAAAGTAGGTCATAAATTCAAAACTCACTTTCATACAGATGTAGTGGTTTTGTAAAAGGATTGCTATTTAGGTGATATATCAACCTTCTGATTTGAAATAGAGTTACTAACAAGCAAATGGCAGCATTGATTTTGCTACAAATTTGATAAATACCTTCTAGCCCATTTATTTATTTCTCTGTATGTTACCATCTTGTGTGATATGGGTGGTTCAGATGTTTTAAGAAAGTTTAGCAAATTGAAGTACTAAAAATTACCTATAATTTTAATTTTTGTTATATTACAAAGATGATTTCTGATAGAAAATCTGTTATAAATTTACCTAAATTATAATGGTTACAACTTGAAGTCGCTCAGGAGTTCATGACCATCAGAAGTGGATTTCTGCCGGTTCGGGCCGGATCGGGCAAACTGGTAAGTGATGGCGGCAGGAAGTTCTACCCACCCGCCCGGATGCATTGTGCAGGTGTGCGAGCACGCGCACACAAGCAAACCAGTAGTAAAAAAATGGAAACCCACCACTGATGACCCTCATGGCTACAATGGACCTGTGCCAAGTCATTGAGGGCTTAATGCACTGTGGGAATCATATGCTAGATCTGGTGTTTGTCTTGGGGGAAGTGGAGATACGATTTGGAGTTGAGGGGTATTGTGTATTATGTTATCATGGGCAGATTACTTTTGATTGCTCTATAGTTCTCTGTACCTGCTCCCTAACATTGGGAAGATGTACAAATTTGATTGATCCATTCCGGACATCTCATGGACCGTATCCAGTTTCAGCGGGGACTTGGAGAAGCCTCCGAGGATCTGGAATGTAGTTCCACTGAGATGTGTCACTTCTTGGAAGTGGAAGGTGGTAATTAAATATAATTATTCTTCTCTTCTTGCTACATGCACAAATTGCATTGATTACTTTGTTTCAAGTGACATGGTGCCTTTTAAGAAAGTTAGTTTGATGTGGTGGTTAACATAATTGGCTAAACGCTGGGAAAACATGAATTTTAGTCCCACGTTTAACAAGTCACTCTCCCTCAGCCCTAGGAAGGAGCAATGGCAAATCACTTCTGAAAACACCGCCAAGAAAACTGCAGGTATGTCTCCAGGAGTCAACACTGGCTTGAAGGCACAACCATCACCAACAAAGATATGGTGGGCCACTTAGGGAGGGATGGGTGAGGAAATAATCTGAAAAGATGCAGTGATGATTATTCAAGGCATCTGTTAGATAAAGTTGCTTAGATCTGAATTGAATGCTGGATATAGTTTAAGTGGCTGATTGTTTCTCTTCATGGCACAAGCCCTGTTTTAGAGTTTACCTATCTCGGTTTATTTCTCCTGTTCAAGAATATCGGATCTTATAGTGTCACCTAGTTGGACCCAAGAGAGGAACCTTCCCTCTTGCTGTGCCTACCGTGGGAAGCATTTTATATGGGTCTGATCTTCTCTGCCTTTTGGAAGTATCTCAAGTTCTGGGTCTTATGTCCATCTTGATCATACTGTATCTGGCTTGATTTGGTTGTTTGAAATTGCTTCTGATGGAATATGATTTATTATATTTAATATCTGGTTTTTTCACATTGATTTGAGTTGCATGTTGATTTGGCACCTAGATATATCTATATATCTATAATTATATATATACGGTATATTATAATATATGTATAATTTATTGATTTGCCTATAGGCCATATCAAAGCACAAGGTTTAAACACATATCACCAATAAAATCCTATACAAACAATTTAAAATAAGAGTAAGGTAAAATACAATAGTTATAGGATAAGATACAATATAATTTAATGCATAAATATGTAAAATAGAATAAAATGACATAAAATTATATTTTGGTTTCACTCTTACAATTTATTTATTTTTATTTAATTAGATTTCTAGACCGCCCCCTCTCCCCGAAGGGACTCGGGGCGGTATACAGGTATAAATTTAAAAAACCATACAAACAATAGTATACATAGCTAAAATTAGATTAAATAGCCCCTGTACGAATTTATAAAAATTAAAAACTTAGACCATAAAACCAATCATAAAAATTTAAAAATAAAACTGAGGTGGGAAAGCTGGAATTAGGCCAGGCCGGCTAGCTGAAACAGGTGGGTTTTGAGTTTCTGACGGAAGGAGCGGAGGTCCGTAGTCATTCTAATGTCAGGGGGAAGGTCATTCCAGAGGGTCGGGCCCATCACAGAGAAGACCCTTCCCCTAGGCGTCGCCCGCTGGCACAGCCTAGTGGATGGCACCCGGAGGAGTCCCTCTCTGTGTGAGCGAATCGGCCAAAGGGATGTATGGGGCAGGATACGATTCCGCAAATAGCTAGGTCCTGTGCAATCTACCACAATCAGTCCCACATTTACAGATCTTAACCGATCCATTTGGTTTAAGTCCTGTGCTGTGTTAAATGATATCTTCAGCTTCTGTCCGAACATAAAGTAAGTGGTTTTGATATGGGGATCCCAATGGCTCATTCATTTGGTATATGGACCAAGGTACCTGTCTCCCCCCACCCTTATACAAGCAACAATCAAACAGGATGTGAGTCAGGTCTTCTACCTCTGCTCCACAAACTCAGAGACATCCATTGTAGGGTATAGAATGGAATCTCCCATATCTGACCATATAAAATGATGTCATCATCATCATCATCATCATCATCATCATCATCACCACCACCACCACCACCACCATCATAATCTAGATAATCATTTAAGGGAAAATTAATTTGTGAATAAGCAGGTGATTCAAAAATTTTTTTAATCCCTTTCCTTTTATTGCTTTAATTTAATGCAGTTTGCATAGTATTTTTAAACAATTATAATTAAGTGATGGCTCTTATCCAAGATAGTATCTACCAGCTGACAAAGAAGAAACTATTTTGGCTGAGGTCTTTTGGTAATCCCTGGATATAGTTTTCTGTAACACTTATATATTTATTCTTATGTTACTATGCGCATTTTAAAAAAAAAGCTTTGTGAGCAGCCAGACCCAGTATTTTTTGTCTCTATGGGTGGTTAATCCTGGGATTCTATTAAAAACAAAGTAAATCCTACAGGCTTGAAATAATGCCCAGACTACATCTTGAACCTATATATTTCAAGAAGTGGAAAAACGGTTGCCTTGGCATATGCTTTAGCCCTGTAAATTTAGGTATAGATAATAAGCACAACTTGGTTATCTACATCAGAGGTATATTTTCTTGTCTTTTCTTAGCTAGGCTAAGTGTTTATTTTAATAATCTAGTTATTGAGCACAACACCATTTGAATGATAGCCTAAAACTACATAAGAACTTCTGAGTTTTATTTAATAGCTGGATGGAATCACTCACCTGGTGCAAATTAAATCTTTTTGTATAATTTTATCCAACAGACATTGCTTTTGTTTTTGATGCATTTAATCTAAGGGCAGGGGATCTTTTTAGCTGGTAGGGCAGCATTGCCATTTTTTATTTAAAAATATTTTGGCCTCCAAAAACTGCAAGTACTTGAGAATGGGACATTAATCGGGACTAGGCAGGATGAAAAATTTAGTTCTCTCTCTTTTTAAGTTGAGGAGGTTATTCTCTCTCTCTCTCTCTCTCTCTCTCTCTCTCTCTCTCTCTCTCTCTCTCTCTCTCTCCCTCCCTCCCTCCCTCCCTCCCTCCTTCCCCCCTCCCCCCTTTTCTCTCTCTCTTGATACACTAGAAAATGAGGAGTGGGAATGCAAACTTTCCACTCATGAGTTAATCAATCCCAAATAATTCATTGTGAGCTAGCAAACCTTATTTTATGCCAACATTAAACATTCCATCTTTGCTCAGTCACTGACTGGTATATCAATTCTGCTCTTATTAATCACTATTTTGGAGAAAGAGAGACCGAATTAAGTCTTCTTCTTTAACTGCAAAGAGATTATTTGTGTAAACGAGTCAATTTCTATAACACCTTTATGCTTTGACCCTTGCTTGGAGAATTGTAAGGATGCAGCATACTTCCAATGTATGGAGAGCTAAAGAACCGGACCAAACAGAGGTGGAATTCAGCTGGTTCGGACCGGTTTGGGAAAACTTGTAGTGGAAATTTTGAGTAGTTCGGAGAACTGGTAAATACCACCTCTGGTTGGCCCTGCCCTTCTGCCCACCATAATTCTCTGTCCTATATTTCCTTGTTTTTTAGTTCAACTGATTTGCACAGCAGAGCAAATTGCCGCGCCTCAGCTGAGGTAAAAAACAGCGCAGCTCACCAGTGCTGACACTGAGGGCGGTCTTTGAGTGCCTTGCACACGTGTGAAGTGCGAGCACGCACGCAAAGCACTCTCTCATAGAACGGGTAGGAAAAGATTTGGAATCCCACCACTGGGCCCAAAGTATTTAATTTTTATGGACTAATTATCTGCTCAGGATGAAAAGGTAGGGGAAGAAAAAAGTTCCAGAGAGATGTAAACAACAGTGAAAGAAATCAGCTTCAATAAGTAGCTGTGCCTGGAGAACAGTTGGGAGGTTACTTCCTTCTGTATCAAATTTAGCCCAAATTCCCATGAACTTTATATTATGTAATCCTTGGAATAGTTTCAGGCACTGAGGACGTATAAAATATTTCACGCATGAAAACAACTTTGTCCTGGAAACATTAGTAAATACAAGGGGGAGGTCAGCCAATGTGCAAAAGGAAGAAGGGAAGTAGATATGAATCTTGAGGAGAACTTTTACAGAAATATCCTTAATTCCTATCCACGATGATCAAAATTCACCAAGAAATGTGGAAAGCCTCATAAAAAGGAACAAACAACTTTGATTATGGTTCAGTCCCTTCTTTCTTTTTAAGGGTACTTGTACAAAGCCAAAGGCCACACCCTTCTTGAGCATTGTTGCATTGTTATGTGAATGTCTTCACTACTAAGAAAAAGGAAGATGGAAAGTCCATCTAATTATGAATGAGAGGACAGAAAAAAAAATGGTGTTCCAGTCAGCATCCTGGCTCCAGCCACATTGTTTTCTGCTTGGCAGCGAGAGGAGGAAAAAAAATATATGAATGACTCTTTCCACGGTAATGTAGAAGCTGACCCTCTAATCCAGTGATGGCGAACCTTTTTGTCCTCGTGTGCCGAAAGCATGCATGTGCACACAACAGTGCATGTGTACGTGTCTACACCCATAATACTATGTGCGCTCAACCCTCCCATACATGCCGCCCCTCTGAGCACATGCACGCCCCCATGTCCCATTTTGGGCCTAGCAGGCCTCCCTGAAGCCTCCTGGGACTAAAAATGGGGCATGGGGGAGGGAGGGGGGAAGGCCACTCCCCTCCTGCTATTCCCCGTGCATGCGTACGCTGTTATGCCTTATGTTATGTGTTTTATGTCTGCCTTGTATGCAGCTTTATTCCTCTCCAGCATTCATCTCCATTGTTCAGTGATGCATTTCCTACCTCTCTAGGATTTACCTCTATCTGCTCCTGTGAGGCACTTCCTGTTCCTGTTGGATGTATATAGTGACATTCTCGATGGATTGTATAGTGTTTTAACTGCATTTTGATTAAACACGCACTGCAGGGACCTGAAAATCAGCTGGCTGACAGGAGGTGCGCACATGTGCGATAGAGCTCAGCTGGGGCAAAGGCTCACGTGCTGGCAGAGAGGCCTGCCACAGATTCACCATGATGGCTCTAATCCTTCCGAAATAATGGGATGATGTCTTTGTTTGAGGAACGAACCAGTTTTCTGAAGTTGAGAGACTGGACAAGGCAGGCATAAGAGTTGATTGCCGGGCTGAAGATTCAGGAGACTATTATATGTACAGCCACTTGCAAGCTTTTTTATATTTGTGAAAAGAATTTACTGGAACAGAATTAGAAAGAAATTGAAAAAGTCTTCAACTCAATGTACATTGGGGCATATTGGTCCTAGATCTGATATAATCCAATTGCTGGAATTTTTGAAACACCATTCATCTCTTCTCCATAAATCTTGCCGTAAAGACTTGTGAAAGAATCATTTTTGATTTTAGGGAGATGCCAACTAGCCTAACAGCAGGAATTCTCATTAATCAAGTACCTCCTACAGCAAATTCTGCAAAATTGTTTTTAGAGCCTTTCCTCTAGAGTAAGAGCTGAGTTGGAAGACTTCTCCAAGTTGAACACCTTTGCTAGGGGTCAACGCAGTTTGGCACCAATACCAGACTGGAGAAGCTCTTGTATGTAGAAATGGCCTATGCTTTCTCGTGAGCGAAATTTTCGCCTTGTCTAGGAAGAAGGCCCTAATCTTTCATTATCAGTTGCTCGGTGAAATACATCACTTTTTGCTTGAAGCTAATAAAAATATGGCGCCCACATTTTCATTCCACATATCAAAGCTGACTGGAATGGCAGATAAATCTTATTTCAAGATGGATAGTTGGACAGTGTTCTACAACATACCTGAATCTATGAGAAAGATGTTTCCCCAAACATCCTACTTATACTTCCCAAATATCTTCAGCAGAGAAGACCATTTCACATTGCCTAATTATAGGGTCTGTCTTCTCTGAAATTTTTACCACTGTTAAGCTTCCGCCGCAAGCTTTGAAGCCAATGAGGAATGAAAGCTTCACCCGCAATAATACAAGAGCGCACAACAGATAGAAACTCAATGTAAACCGCTCCAAACTTGATTGCAGAAAATACAACTTCAGCAACAGAGCGGTCAATGCCTGGAATGCTCTACCTGACTCTGTTGTTACATCTTCCAGTCCCCAAAACTTTAACCTTAAACTGTCTACTATTGGCCTCACCCCATTCCTAAGAGATCTGTAAGGGGCGTGCATAAGCACACCATCGTGCCTACCCTCCCTGTCCTACTGTCCCCACTTATTCGTACCCATTTCATTCATACTCATGTTTATTCTTATACCTATTATCTTGTAAACAATTGACAAATCAAATAAATCAAATAAATGAAAGCAATTGCAAAGGAGTTTATGGAGATAAATTAGTTCAGAAAACTGGACCATTGCTTCATCTCTCTTTCCAACATCTCCCCATTTACAAAATTAAAAACACATTTGTGATCTGGATATCACCCTGCTCTTCCAAGAGATACTTGTCACGTATTCACAAAGCTCATTGTGATTGCTAATGTCTGAATGCCATAAATGCCAGTGGCCTGAATTTCAGAAATGTCCTCATGGCTATGCATAAGGAAGGCAGGCTGAGGCATGTATGATCTGTGTTTTGCAGTTAAAATGAATGGTGCAGTGACTACATCATAGGATGGCCTTAGGTTACAAGCTGCTATACTTAGAAGACGCTAATTTGTTTATGCACTGCTCCTCTTCCTTCCTTAACTGAAGGGATTTCCTCCAGAACAGACGTTCACTTAGTTACAAGCCAACCTGGAAAGTTCCAGGCAAGTTATCAGCAGTCCCCATAAGTGGCACAAAGATCTCTGGATTTCCTACACCATCTTCTTCAACTTCTCAAAAAGTGCTGAACTCAGAATTCAAATAAAGAGCCGAGGAAAAGCTGTTGTGTTCAAAACAGGTTTGCCAGAATCATGAATCTGCAGAGGTTTTTTTTATTAAAAGAACAACTGGCATAGACAAAATCTGATCTACCATTATGAACAAAAGAAAAAAAAATCAAATCACTGAATCATAGAACTGAAATGGAACTTGTAGAATCTGGCAGTCCTTACTTGTACTTACAAGTAAGGTGAAGAAAGGATAAAAGATTTTACTGAAATAAAAATCTTGTATTAAATATTTAGTTCATAATATAAAATATTATTGATGAAATATTTTCAACTTATTCCTATTGTGGTCCTGACTTGAATAACAGTAAGATACAAAATAAAATAAAATAAAGTGATGCACTGGCTCAGTGGCTAAGACAACTGAGCTTGTCGATCAGAAAGGTCGGCAGTTTGGCGGTTTGAATCCCTAGTGCCGTGTAACAGAGTGAGCTCCTGTGACTTGTCCCAGCTTCTGCCAACCTAGCAGTTTGAAAGCACGTAAGAATGCAAGTAGAAAAATAGGAACCACCTTTGGTGGGAAGGTAACAGCATTCCGTGCGCCTTTGGCATTTAGTCATGCCGGCCACATGACCACGGAGACGTCTTCGGACAGCGCTGACTCTTTGGCTTTGAAACAGAGATGAGCATCACCTCCTAGAGTTGGGAATGACTAGCATATATATGTGAGGAGAAACTTTACCTTTACCTTAAGATACAAAACATGGTGCTAAGATCCTGGCCTTGTTCAACCATATCCTCAATAAAGGACTCAAGATAGAAAATATCTTCAATAGATATTCAGCCAATCTCTCCAACAATCTGTCAGATATCTCTTACAGTTAAAAACATGGTTTTGCCCCCTGAAGTTTATCCTGCTCCAACTAAAATAGATTACATTTAATTCAACCATTGAGTCAGGAGGGATCTTGATTTTTTCACTCTTCTTGTATCTGAAGATTGATCTTGTGTCCCAGATGGCTTGACGATGTGAGCTGAAGCTTATGACAGCTTGTGACTTTTAATAGAATTTCTCTGTTGGCCAAAGTGCAAACCAGACTCCTCCTGATTTTTTTTTTTAACCACCGTAGGCTAACATAACTCTTCTTCTAAAAACCAGCCTTAATTTTTATACATTTGTTCAATTTTCCCTCATGGTTTTCCATAGAATAAATCTTATGCTACATTTTTCTCTTCAGCCAAATGTGACTCACATTTATTGTCCCTCGAGCTACTGTTTATCTGTCACTGAGATTTGGCAAAGCTGAATTTTAATAGCAATCAAGCAGTATTTGTACCGATGATCCTTGTTTAACACTCATTCAGTGACTGAAATTATGACAATGTTGAATGTGGTAGTTATGACCGGACCTGCTACTTATGGCCAGCACAGTGTCCTGAGGTCACATGATTGTGATTTGTGACCTTCCCTGCCAGTTTCCCACAAGCAAAGTCGATGCGAAGACAACAGAAAATTGGAAGTCACAGTAATGTGAGATCCTTACTAAACAACTGGTATAGTCCTTGCTTAATGATGGCTACCAGGACTGCTAGAACAGCTTTCACTCAGCAGCACAATCATGAGGGTTTTCAACATATGACTCATCCCTTAATGCTGTCCCAATTAGCATTGTTAAATAAAGACTACCATATCTACAATATATAGAAGAATTAGTAATTACCAGACATCTAAAGAAGAACTTCCCAAAGCGCACTAGTGTGAGCGAAGTATTAATTCATATAATGATGAAGCAGCCTTGGGACACTGTTTTCAATTTTTCTTCCCTGTGGCTCAGCGTTATATTTCAGGTAAGCAAGTTTCTGGGGCTGCCCTTGAAGGCTGTGTAGAAGCATCGAGTGGAACTAATGTAACAACATGTGTTACACTGTATATTATATAAGTTAGACTGCAGTATTCCCCTGTCTTTTTGTTATCATATTTTAAACTATATTTTAAAATGGTTTTTAATGTTGGAAGCTGGGTTCATAGATTGTGCTTTAATTGTATACATTTGTTCTGACCTAGGCTTCCTTAACAAGCATGAAGCAGAGTCTTGGTCCCGACAAAACTTCTTTTATTTACACGACTGTGAATTCTTTTCATTCACAAGTCAGCAAGGCTTGGTAAACAGACTTTCAGAGGAATATTTATCAACATGAACCTTATCTCACTTGGCCAGCTGCCAGATAACTAGTTTCCAAATGCAGGGCAAGGCAACATTTGGCACAGAGTATCTTATAGTCACTAACAGAAGTTTTCACTCTTGAAATGACCGACTGAACGAATTGTTTCCTGCAAAAGCCCACTCCCCATTCGGTCCTCTTTCCGAGCTTTCCTCAGAACTCAGGACTGACCCATGTTCCTCCCCAACCTCCTCACTGTCTGACTCTGATGCCAGCTCCGCCAGCCGCCCTATAAGTTTAATAAATAAATAAAATATGGTAAAATGAAAGGCTTTGAAAGATAGTTAGGAAAAAAGAAAAATGCATGGAAAATATGTGTGTATTTAAAGGCTAGAGATTAACTTTATATAAAAGTAAACTTCCAAAATACATGACTGTATTCAACTTTGAAACAGCCCCATTTGAATATTTTTGAGTGGCCCATTTGATGAAGGAAATGGAACAAATGCAATTTCTTGATCTGAAAATATAGTTGATCACCATTTTCTTGATCTGAGAATATAGCTCAGGAAGGATAGTTTCACTCGGGAAAATGCTATATTCACCTTAAAATGTACAGCTGGTTGGTTTTCCTGAATTGTAGAGAGCAATATTTCATTCCCTCCAAAGAATCATCGAGATGTCATTTCATGAAAGTTCCAAAATATATAATTTTTAGGCATAATCATCTATTTATGGGACAATAAGCAAATATTGTTTTTTCCTGAGCAAGGAACTTCTCCCATTTGCTAATTGTATTTGATTGAAAGCTCTGAATTAAATTTGTAGCTTGCTATGTGGCGAAAGGAAAAATGCTGCTTGGAACAAACAGATTTAAGACAGGAACAGTTAGATTAGTTAACATTCTTTCCTGTTTGTCCTGCTGACCTTTATCTAAACATAGAGTTTTTTTGGATTCTCAATTTCCATTACGAGGTCTCAAATATTTTGGGAAAGTAAAAGCAGATCTAAATAATGAGCTATGATTTCCCTCTTGCCACTTGTATTCTTCCCACAATCCACAAAAGGTGGATTGAGATGGAGCAATTTTTAGCTTCAAAATTTAATGGTGTGTGTGGGGTGGTGGTGGTGGATGCAAACAGTCTGGCCCCAGTGTCACCAGCATTTTAGCCACCGTAACATTTTCCCAGGCAGGAAAAATGGGGTGAAATGTTTCCCTCCTTCCATTCTAGCTGTAACATGTCACCCAAGAACATCTTAAGCGTTCTTAGGTTCTCAGAATCATAGGAATCAGAGATGCCATAATGCAGAGGCCAGGTTCAGAAAAGTTGCCCAAACCTGCTTTAAACTAGGGCTTGGCTATGCCTTTTTTAAAAGTGCCAACTATAGACAATAGAGTGCTAGATAAGCTCTAGCTAAGTGCCTCCTATTTGCAATAAATGGATAGATAGATAGACAGACAGACAGACAGATGATAAATAGACAGATTCACAGACAGACAGAATAAAATAATGTCACCAGAAGATTATGACAAAGATTTTTGCCCATTAAACATTAAATCAACACATTACAAATAAATGTTTTTAAAGTGTTAGCCAAGAAATTAAAAGATGCTTGCTTCTGGGGAGGAAAGCTTTGGCAAATCTAGACAGCATACTAAAAAGCAGAGTCATCATCCTGCAAACAAAAGTGCGTATAGTCAAGGCTATGGTTTTCCCAGTTGCAATGAATGGCTGTGAAAGTTGGACCATAAGAAAGGCTGAGCGCCAAAGAATGGAGGCCTTTGAACTATGGTGAATGGAGAAGACTCCTGCGAGTCCCTTGGACTGCAAGGCAATCGAAGCGGTCAGTCCTAGAGGAGATCAATCCTGACTGGTCTTTAGAAGGCCAGATCCTGAAGAGGAAACTCAAATACTTTGGCCACCTAATGAGAAGGAAGGACTCACTGGAGAAGAGCCTCATGCTGGGAAAGATGGAGGGCAAAAGAAGAAGGGGACGACAGAGAATGAGGTGGCTGGATGGAGTCACCGAAGCAGTTGGCATGAGCTTAAATGGACTCCAGAGGATGGTAGAGGACAGGAAGGCCTGGAGGAACGTTGTCCATGGGGTCACGATGGGTCGGATACGACTTCGCAACTAACAACAACAAAAGTGTTAGATATATAGTTTTCAATCTATGACCACAACTGAGTCCCAAATTTCTGTCACTAAGTGAAACATTGATTTAACCCAATTTTGCCAAATTTTACGACCTTTCTTGTTACAGTTGTTAAGTGAATCACTGCCATTGTTCAGTTAGTAACACAGATGTCAAGTGAATTTTGGACTCCCGACTGACTTTGCTTGTCAAAATGTTGCAAAAGGTTATTACATCACCCTACTAGGACACTGAAACTATCTTAAATTCATGCCAGTTGTCAAGCATCCAAATGTTGATCATGTGACTATGGGGGAAATGCTACAGTGGTTGTAAGTGCCAACAACGGCTATAAATCACTTTTTTCCAGTGCTGTTGTAATTTTGAACAGTCACTAAACAAACTGTTGTAAGTCGAGGACTACCTGTTTAATCCAGGCTCATCACATCTACTTTTCTAATGAAAGTTGATGTACTTCAGGAGCTTAGAAGAAGTTAGAACAAGAGTTGGTATTCATCAGGTTCTGACCAGTTCTGGAGAACCGGTAGTGGAAATGCTGAATAGTTCGCAGAACTGGTAAATACAACCTCTGGCTGGCCTGCCCTCATCTATTGTCTGCCTCCCGAGTCCCAGCTGATTGGAAGGGAATGGGGATTTTACAGTATCCTTTCCCTGCCGCCGCCACCAAGACATGCCCACCAAGACATGCTCACAGAACTGGTAGAAATTTTTTTTGGAATCCCACCACTGCATAGAATCTGCATGCAGCTCCCAGACTGTTGATTATCAGTCTCAGTGTGGAATAATCTTGGCAATTTCCTTTCAGAATGTTTACATGAGTTTCCAGAAAGTCTGACTCCAATAAATCTTATATCTTCTACAAAGCAAACACAGAATTGCTATCTAAGCAACATACAGATGTGCTGTAAGATGCACAACAGCTAATAACGTTGAAGCCTTAAATGTACTAAATATTAAATGCTATTTAATGGCTCAGCTGTTATTGCTAAGTAAAACAAGCCTTAGGACCGCAGGACAAGTCTCATCAGTAAGAGTTTAAATATTAGAAAGTTTAAAATACTATAAATAAATGCAGGGGAGTAATTTTCCTATTATAAACGAGGAAAGCAGTTAGGTAGATAAGTAGGTAGAGAACGAGAAGAATGTGCTGATATTACTTGGATATTTCCATTCCTTGCTCTTCTCATCTGCCTTTATGAAATGCACTTCTGCAGAAGCTTCTATGTATACATCAGATAAAACTTTTGTTTTTTCCCCCCAGAGCATGAAGCAATAGATAAAATGGCCTACGGCTTACACGACTATACATTTACCTTATTTGCTACCACTTTCCCCTACCCCAAAACTTGCCATCTGTTCCAATCTCACACACCCTCTTCAAGTATGGAAGGAATTTTCTTGGCACGTGAATTCATTCCTTGAAGATAGCATGTGGCAACTGTACTCGTTCAAGATACTATCAACGTCTGAGTAAGACAGATCTTAAAGTTGACAGACATCACAGGAAGCAGGCAAGAAGTATTTACCCACAATCACTGTGTCCCTACGTGCAGGCCGTTCCCCCCCCCCCCCCGCTATCTGAAATTAAACTTATTTGAGTGATGCTTCTGCTGTGGGAAGTCTATTTAAGGCCACTTTTCTGCTTTTATAACTCTCTAGTGCTCTAATTCTAGACACTAATAATTATCTATTCTCCACACGGCATAATTCTGGCACCTCATTCATTTCCTGAAATCCACCCTACGGAGACAATTTAAGACTACTGACATTGCAAACTCCTGAGAAGGTAAATGTTTCCAAAAATGATACCCACCCACCCCCAACAAGGAAACCAAACAGTTGCTTTTAATGTTTGTTACTGGCCAATTTGACTCAGTACTTAGAGTGTAACCTGAATTGCCTCATATTTCACATCATAGCAATAGCTCTTAGACTTATATACCACTTCATAGTGCTTTTACAGCTCTCTCTAAGCAGTTTACAGAGTCAGCCTATTGCCCCCAACAATCTGGGTCCTCATTTTACCCTCCTCAGAAGGATGAAAGGCTGAATCAACCTTGAGCCGGTGAGATTTGAACTGCTGCTAGCAGTCAGCTGATGAAGCTGCACTCTAACCACTGCACCACCTCGTCATCGTCATCCAGAAGATAATGTTAAGGAAGCTAAACTATTGTTCCCTTGACTGACAACTGACATTCAGTACAACAACCTTTTAATGATTAAAGCTTCTTTAATATCATCTTCTGGATGATGACAAATTGTTCCACTCCTACCGCCTCCACTTGAAAACAACCCCAGGTTAGTTTGAGAATTAACAAATGGTTCTCGTTATTGAGTATATGTGAAGGCCAGGTGGAAATTAATTCTAGCTAACCCTTTTAACCAGGCAACACTCATTTCTCTACAAGGAGTGCCATTCTCTAGGGCTCTTGAGAGTTTCCAGATCTGATTTCCAGAAGGTGTTGTGGAGTGTGTGGGATTGGAAACACTAAAAGCTGCTGTGGGTGGATTTTCTGAAGTCTATGGCAGGAAAATGCAGGATTTTACAACAGATGGCATATGGAAAAAAACCCAAATGTTATATATCAATTTAATAACAAGGAAGAGAGAAGGTGGAGAAACTCATGAATCTTTAGTGTATCTTAATTTACAGTAAATATGATGCATTGCTTAATAACAACGGCCTGCAATTTACAGTAGAAGCTCCCATCACCCTATCCTTATTTTAAGCAAATCGTCATTGCTTTTGAATTCAATGTCAATTATGCTTAAATTTTCAACTCAAATTTAATTATGCTTGATAATTGGCCAACCTTACAATCAGTTGTTAAAACATGCATAATTGGATGGTTAAAATCTGCTGCGCTATCTGTTGAAATCTCCCTTCAGATGTCAGTCAATCAATCAATTCCCGTGTAAAGCTCAAGACCCACCTATTCCAAGTAGCTGGCCTGGCTCAACCATAGTTTGTTTATATCGCTCCTGACGGGTTTTTAATTTTGTAATTTTATTTAGGGGATTTTAAATTGCGATTTTAATTGTTTCCATTCATCTGTCTACCTCCTCCACGTACACGTATACGTCTATATTTTTGTGTATGTATTGTCCATTTTTGTATTTTATGTGTTTTTTATTGTACGCTGCCCCGAGTCCTTCGGGAGAGGGTGCGGCTAACAAATAAAAATTATTATTATTATTATTATTATTATTATTATTATTATTATTATTATTATTATTATTATTATTATTATTATTATTATTTTTATTTGGTTGTAGGTCAGCAAATAAAACAAGAAAATCACAATTAATTATAATAAAAAAGAAAAAAAAATGAATTGTTCTAAAATACCAATTACTAATATTACATTGTAATATTGTATTGTACAAACTATAGAACTGTACAGGTTCTAATGCAATTACAACTATAATTGAACCTGGAATTATGGTTGCAAGTCATTGCCATCATAAGTTGAAGCATCACATGTGCTGATTTGACACTCTGACTGGCTTTTATGATAGTCATTAAGAGAAACCTGCAGTTGTTAAGTGAATGTTGTGGTTGTTAAGTAAATCTATTTTCCCCAATGGACTTTTTTTTGCTGGAAACCAGAAGTGAACATTAAAAATTGTCCAAAAAAAAAAAAAAAAGTCACAATAGTGAGCAGGTTACAAAGTGCCCAAAATGCAATTATGTGACCATGGATGTGTGCAGCCATTGCAACTCTGAATAAGGGTTATAAGTAGCTCTGGGGAGGTCTGTTGTAACGTCAAACAATTGTTAAGTGATCAATGAAAAATTGAGTACCAATTGTACTTTGCTATGGTCAAAGAATTAATATCAGATCATCTGATAATAAGATAAAATAAGCCAAAACAATCAAGGTATTTAGTAATGAATAAATTATTCCTCTGCCACATGGACACATACTTTATGCTTAATGGAAGGAAGGAAGGATGGATGGATGGAAGGAAGGAAAGAAGGAAGAAAGAAAGATCTCTACAGTTTTTGGCAAGTTATTTATACATAGTTCCAGATATTTAAAACAAGGATCCATGGAAGGCATGTAAGATCTAGACAATAGATCTATTACCATGTTTTCCCCAAAATAAGGCAGGGTCTTATTTTCTTTTGACCCCCGAAATAAGCGCTTGGCCTTATTTTTGGGGAGGTCTTATTATTTCTGAGGTCAGGAGGCGGCAAGCGTGGTCACCTCATGGCTGCTGCTGTGTTGCAGTATTTTGTGGGAGGACTTATTTTCAGAGGAGGGCTTATGTTACCACATGTGCTCAAAAGCCCAATTGGGCTCATTATCTGGGGAGGTCTTATTTTTAGGGAAACAGGGTATTTATTCCATAGAGTAAACTGCTGAAAAACAATGCTTGAGAAAAATCTCTTTTTCTAATAGCTTTTCTAAGCTACTCTAGGCTTTTCTTAATTACTTTCTAAGATTTTAAGGGCTTGCATGTTTGGTTCTAGTTGTCATAAATTCCTATATCTTAATTCTAGAGTTGTTTGTCCATTAAATACGTTATCAATGACTCTTGAAGCTAATTAAAAATGAATTAGGTTCTGCAACTCTAAAGCCTTGCCCACTCTGGTTTAAAAAATTCCACTGTTAGTGAACTCACTTTCCAGATGAAAAATAAAGTGGGGGGTATTGTACTTAACGAAACCCTTTTCTATTAAATCATTACTACTAATAGTAATTTAGCAGCAGTTTTAAGATGTTTTTATAACTAAGCACACTATAAACTACAATTAATACTAAATAATTGCAACAGGGACACGGTGGCTCAGTGGCTAAGACACTGAGCTTGTCAATCAGAAAGGTCAGCAATTTGGCGGTTCGAATCCCTAGCGCCATGTAATGGAGTGAGCTCCCATTACTTGTCCCAGCTTCTGTCAACCTATCAGTTCGAAAGCACGTAAAAAAATGCAAGTAGAAAAATAGGAACCACCGTTGGTGGGAAGGTAACAGGGTTCTATGTGCCTTAAGCGTTTAGTCATGCTGGAGGCGTCTTCGGACAGTGCTGGCTCTTAGGCTTTGAAATGGAGATGAGCACCGCCCCCTAGAGTCAGGAATGACTAGCACATATGTGCGAGGGGAAACTTTACCTAACTTTGTAACAATTCTGCTTTAACTGATTTCAAGTCATCTATTTTTGTAATATTACTAGGCTAATTTAAGGAAATACTGTACTATTTCTCTCCAATTCTGTCTCTCACACAAAAGCCAAAACAGAACAACTCCATCTATATGGAGAATTTCCTCCAGCTGTTGGGTATGAAAAGGCAGCACTTGAGCAATCACATCTTTCTATGTAAGCTCAATAAAATGCATTCAACACCACCCACCAGGCTAATCAGAGTAAGCTGCCATAAACAGTTCATTAGGCAGGCCACTCATATACAAAAAGGGGAAACATATAAGACTCCAATGCTTTAGGAGGTCTCTTTAAAAAGTGACCAGGCTACAAAGAGCAAAAACCTCTGGCTTTAGTTTAGACCTACTCTATTTGAAGGGTGTAAAAGTGAAGTTACAATATTATTGCATTACAACTTTAATAAGAGACTTACAAGAAACCGCTGTTCCTATAGCCACGGGAACATTATAAGCAAAACAAAACAGCCCAACGAAAACAAGGTGGAGTATAGTTTATTTTATTCTTTTGGGGATGATGGGCTCTATTTTGCTTTTTGTCTACAATAGAGATGCTAAGTTAATTTTTGCAAGTTTTATAATCAAGTCATTTGATTATAACTCAGTTATTAATCATGAGATAGAAAGAATCTAGATCCATGTTTTTCAACCTTGTCAACTTTAAGATGTGGGGACTTCAACCAGTGGTGTGTTGCCAATTTCTTTACTACTGGTTTGGGTGCACTCATGTGCACGTGCGACACTTCTGCGCATATGCAGAAGAGTCTGGGCGGGTGGGCGGATCCTCCCACCACCGCTACTACCGGTTTGCCCAATCTGGGCTGAATCGGGAACAACCCACCTCTGACTTCAACTCCCAGTATACCCCAAATAGAATTCTGGTTGGGGAATTCTGGGATCTGATGTCCATGCATCTTAACGTTGTCAAGGTTGAGAAACATTGATCTAGACCAGGGGTTTCAAACTTGAGGCCCGCAGGCCAGATATGGCCCATGGGGTGCTTAGATCTGGCCCATGGGGCACCCTGGAAACACTGCAGTGCCTCTGCCAGTGAAAGCAAAGCTCTCCTTCACTAGCAGAGGGTTGCAGCAGGCCCTCACAACCCAAAACGGAGCTCAGGAAGCAGTTTTTGCTGGCAGAGTGCTTGGGCCACCTCGGGTCCCCCTGATACGAGTGACATCGAGCTGGCCACACCTAATCTGCCCCCCCCCCTGAGATCGCACATAATCCTGATATGGCCCTCAATGAAATTGAGTTTGACACCCTTGATCTAGACTATAATTTTTGTGTAGATGCTTGGCCACTTTCTGTTTAATCTCACACACTTGCCAAGACAATGATTACATGATATGGCATCACAGTCTTCAAATGTCTAAGCTACCTTTAGAAATTTTGGCTGAACTGCAAAGAATTTCTCATTTTCATACAATTCAAATTCACTACAAATATTTTAGAAAACATTCCCCCATCCTGGGGCAAAGACTTACATTTCTGCAATCCTCAGCTCATAAAACGTATCTAGAAAAATTTGACCACGCAAGACTGAAATTTGAAGCTCGGAGAATACAGAACAATTATTTAATTGCTAATTCTTCTAAATATTTTGCCAGAAAATTGCTCTAAGCTTTGCCCAGATTGGGAGAAGAAAACCTTTAAAAAAATTACTATGGAAATAAACTATTAATAAAAGCAAATTATCACAGTGTTGGCGCTATTCAAACTAAATGAGTAAAGAAAACAATGTGTTTTTCCATTTATTGCATTGCATATCAATCCTCCCAGGTATATATAGGAAGTTACTATCATAGTAAGACTTATGCAACTGTTCTCACAATGTACTTTAAAAAAACTCCATTGTTTTCCAGATCTGGAAGGCATCCATTAGAGGAATAATTTTTTCCCAGTATGTTTTTTTTCTAAATCAGAAATATGTTCCTTGTTCATTTAATGGATTAATTCTCCTTTCTAAATTCCTTATTCCTTGCTTCTATACAACAGTTATGATCTTCAAAATATATACATATTGTATTACATTTTTGCAATCCAGTTAATAGATTAAGTTTGTTAAACTGTTTCAATGTTATTAAGCATTTAAGAAATAATTAGACTTCCAGAGCTTGTATAGTATAAACTGGGGGCATGATGGCCTAGGGCAGGGGTATTAAACTCGTGTCATCATGGCTGCGTCATATGACATATTGGGACTTTGGATGAGAAGCGAAACATCTTCAAAGAAAAATCAGAAAGTCCAGTTGCTCTTGAAAAAAGCATTTTTGGGATAACCATGACCCGGAGGACTCAAAATCTCCATAGACAACCCTATAAGAAGTCACACTCCACCACATGGAAAATCCTTGACAATGCCAAAGACTTTGTGGAACACACAGATTTTGTAGAGAACTAGCAATGACTGTATTGTGCCTGTACCTG
Organism: Natrix helvetica; assembly: GCF_964273705.1. Classification (NCBI taxonomy): domain Eukaryota; kingdom Metazoa; phylum Chordata; class Lepidosauria; order Squamata; family Natricidae; genus Natrix; species Natrix helvetica. Next base: position 63,074,650 of record NC_138558.1, on the reverse strand, counting down.
GGAGACAGTTCCAGGCCTTAGCAGCCAAAGAAAGCAAACATTCTTAATGGAGCTTGGTGGAACTGATACCTTTCTTGGAAATGTTTCTCATAATTTTTCATAAATGTCCTTTGCCTAGGAAGAAGTTTTAGGGAGACAAGCAGTGAAACAATGATTAGAATGCAACCTATTCATGTTCTTCTGATTCCTTTGCCTCCTGTTGTCAGAGTTCTACTGGTTCAGACCAGTTTGGGCGAACTGGTAGTTCTGACGATCAGCTGGATTGAACCGGTTCACTCCGACAATCAGGTGGGCTTGCGCTATAGTGACCTATATCCGTGATGGCAAACCTATGGCACATATGCCACAGGTCGCCCACGGAGCCATTTCTGAGGGCAGGTGAGGCAGTGCCCTGTCAGCTCCAGCGCGCATGTGCATGCTGGCCAGCTGATTTTGGCCATGATTTTTGCCTGTTTTTCACATCCCTGGAAGGCAAAAAACAGCCCAATGGACAACCTGGAAGTCCGTTCCCGAACTTCTGGTTGGCGTGTTGGGTCGTTTTTCGTCCTCCGGAGGCTTCAGGAGGCTTCTGAAGCCTAGAAAGTCTTTGGAGCCTGGGGAGGCAAAAAAATGAACCTACTGGGCCCACCAAAAGTCGGAAAACAGGTCCACCATGCCATTGCACGACCAAAGCGGGGGGAGTGCACGGGATCACATGCACATGCATGGGGTCAGTGACGTGCGGTGAGGTTTATGACTGGTGAGGCACTGACACAGTGCTGGGTTTCAAATATTTTTAGACTTGTGGACTTCAACTCCCAGAATTCCACAGCCAGGCATGCTCAGTTCCAATTTAAAGCGACAGCATTTGTTTTTCTCCTTTGCTCCTTCTTTCTTTTTCTTTTTCTTCTCCTTCCCCTCCTTCCTCCCTCTCTCCCTTCCTCCCCCTCTCTCAAACACACACACACACACACACACAAGTTGGATTGGACTATCTCTCCTACCCTCTCTCACTCACTCTCAAACAAACCCCCCACACACACAAAAGTTGGATTGGATATCTTTTCCAGTGGCTTGAAAGCAGCTCCTCTGCCATCCCCCCCATTCCCCTGCTGCCTTTCCCAAACACCTCCACCATTGCAAATGCAGCCTGCTTTCTGGGTGGGAAATGCCTGGAACACAATAAAGCCCACCTACCACCTCTTGCTGGCAGGCTGGGGTGAGAGGAGAGGCAGAGAAGCCGGAGGGGAGCCGAGCCGAGCCTTCCAAAAGAAAGAGGCTGGGGGGAAGTGTGTGTACTACAGCATGGCTCTTTGCCTGGCTTCCTGCCTCCTCCTGTGGTCTCCTCAGTGCTCGCTTGTGCTCTCCCTCCCCAAGTGTAGTTTGATTGCAGGCGGAGCCACGTTGCCTTTTCAAACTTGTAATCAGTGAAGCTGGGCTAGATTTTTATATAGTTTTATCCAGCTGTGTGTGTGTGAGAGAGAAATGAATGGGGGCCTGGGGAGGAAGTCACTACACTTGGGGAGGGAGAGCACCAGTGAGGAGACCACAGGAGGAGGCAGGAAGCCAGGCAAAGAGCCATGCTGTAGCACACACACCGGCCCCACAACGTGGCTCTGCCTGCAATCAAACTACTCTTGGGGAGGGAGAGCACAAGCGAGCCAGGGTCCTTCCCTCCAGCCTTTGCCCAAAGCCCTGCACAGCACCAGGAGGATGAAGTTTGAATTCCTCCCCCTCCCTCCAACCCACACATACCTTTTCCAGCTTTTTTTAACAGTTAGGCAGAGTCATCCACGGTGAGGCAGCAACTAGCTCAGCTTTTTCCTTTTACTTTTTTTTTTCATGATGAGAGTGGTGAGGCTGTGCCTCACTTGCCTCACCTGACTGCACGTCACTGCATGGGGTGATTGCGTGCATGCACAGGGGTGGTTGCACGCATGCAGGGGGTGGTCACACACATGTGTGGGGGGAGGAAACATAGAATGATGGGTGTGGGCATGCACGCACATGACCCCCCCTGCGCTCCCCCCGTTTTTGGCAAGCAATGGCAAAAAAGTTAGCCATCACTAACTTATATCTTCTCAGCTGATTCGCGCAGCAGAGCGGATCGCCGCACCTCAGCTGTGTTGTTCCCCAGCAGTAACAAGGAAGGTAAGCATTCTTAAAACTGCGTGGAGCGTGTGACAGGTGCATGCGCGTGCAAAGCACGCAATCATCAAACCGGTTGTTAAATTGGCAGGATCCCACCACTGCCTGTTGTCTGGATAGCTTAGCATGGGATGCTTCATTTTAGGCAGAATTAGCTAATTATTCTGCAGCTCCTTTTAACTGAATGTAGCGTTCTAGTAAAATTCTCCTTATCTCAGAACCAACCTTCTCACAGACTGCACATCCTGTAGCAGAGCTGAACCTGCTGATGATAACAGGAAAGTTCAGTTAGGCCTGGCTGGATGCCAAGCACTAATTTTATTTCCCACTCTCTTCCAATAACACTCATGTGCAAAAGGAGTTGGACGCAACCTACAAAACACAGAGAGACCGTGCTGCTTAGAAGTTAATCAAAACATCAATAAGTCACAAACATCTGGAAGCCATCACCCGACAAGTGACATCAGGAAGCCATCAGATGTTTGCCGCCATAGAGTGTATTGTGGGATCTGTTGAATAAGGTTCTTTCATAACTCAATATGCAAATTGTTTTCTCTTTCAGAAAGATTGAAAGAAATAGCAAAAGGTAAAGCTATTCTGATTTAGGTTGGAGGAGTTAGATTGTTTCCAACGCCAAGTAAAATGTATTCCCCAACTTTTGTTGGCCAAAATAACTCATATGAAGGAAAAGTAGGTGAACTGGTTTAGCAGTATTAAAAAAAAAGAGAAGAGAGAAGTTGAATTTTTCTGCCTCCGATGATTCTTCTCTTTAAATCATTTATTTGAAATATTTGCATTCTGTCTTGTAAAATGAGCCACGGTGACTCAGTGGTTAGAGTGTAGTACTGCAGGCTACTTCTGCTGAGTGCCGGATGCCTGCAATTTGGCAGTTCAAATCTTACCAGGCTCAATGTTGACTCAACCTTCCATCCTTCCAAGGTGGGTAAAATGTTGACAAGAAGCAACCCAGATTGGTGGAGGGAATATGCTGACTCTGTAAACCACTTAGAGAGGGGCTGTAAAGCACCGTGAAGTGGTATATAAATCTAAGTGCTAATAATTTCATAGGTGCTTATTTTTTAATAAATAAATAAATATATAAGTAGTCCTCAGTGGTGGGTTCCGGATCCCGGTGCAACTGGTACGGTGCAACGGGGCCCAGCATCCACTACATGAATGCGTGCTGCACACACATGCGTCCTTACCTCCTGTGACGCTCTGTGATGCCTCTGTGATGTTCAAGCTGCTCGGCAGAGCATCACACAGGCGCCGTACACTCCGTGTGTGGTAGTGCCGAAGAGCTCAAATACCGGTAGGGAGCGCGGTTGGGCCCTACGGAGCACCGTACTGTACCAGTACCCGGTGCTCCCGGCAGGCACCGGTATACTTGTATCAGGGCGTACCGGTCATAACCCACCACTGGTAGTCCTTGACTTATGACCACAACTGAGCACCAAATTTCTTTTATTAAGTGAGACATTGGTAAATGAATTTTGCCCCATTTACGACATTCCTTGCCACAGTTAAGTGAACCACCGGTGAAGTTAAGTTAATAACATGGTTGTTAAGTGAATTTGGCTTCCCCAGTGACTTTGCTTGTCAGAAGGTTGCAAAAGGGAGTCACATGACCCCGGAAATGGCAACCATCATAAATATGAATCAGTTGCTAAGCATCTGAATTTCGATCATGTGACCATGGGGATGTTGCAATGGAGATAGGTGTGAAAAACGGTCATAGTCACTTTTTTCAGTGCTGTTCTAACTTTGAACGGTGACTAAATAAACTGTTGTAAGTCAAGGACTATCTGTATATAGTTCTTTTGGGGACATAAAATCCAATGTTTTATTATTATAGTATTATTACTTTTATTCTAGATTTATTTGTACATTAAGACAACATGCTGCAGTGCTCTCCTAAGCTCACAGAAATCCCTCTGTACCACCCACCTTGGTATAAATCACAAAGAATGTTGTTTCCTTTTTAGCCTTTCTTATTTAATTTGATGGAAGGGAACAGCTTCCAAATAAATCAAAATCCAAGAGGGAATGTGTAATAAACTGGATGGGGTAGAAGAGAGCAGGAGCAACTGCAGGGAGGGTGTCTGGGTGTGTCAGAAGAATCAAAATGGCAACTACAACTGTGAAGCCAAAGATTTGCTCTTTTGTCATGTAAGAAATTACCAAAGTTTGTATTCTGACTTTCATTGTATAATTACTTCCTCATTGGCCTGCACTCTGCAGCCTTTCTGACTTTTCATGCCTCGGTTATGGTTGTGGCCCACCAGTGGAGCTGGCAGCAGATTCGGACAGGGAGGAGGTTGGGGAGGAACATGGGCCAGTCCTGGAGTCTGGGGAAGGCTCTGATGAGGGCTCTGTGTCGGAGGCAGAGATGGGGCCAAAGCTGTCTGTCAGTTATCAGCTGCCTTCGGAGTCAGACATCAGTGAGGCAGAAGAATAGCTATAGCCTGTTCCCGATGTGCACATGCGCAGAGTTTCCAGGAGAAGGGAACAGCTAAGGAACAAGGTCAACTTGGGAGTAAGGACAGTGAATGGCCCCTCCCATAGGGAATAAAAGAGGAGCGAAAGGGGAGTGGAGTTTGCAGGAGACAATAAGTTCATCCCTGCATTCTTTCTCTTGGCAATGCCCCATAGGCTTTGTGCGGCTTAGGTCAGAAAAGTTATATCCAAAGAGTAACCACAATTTTTCTCGGAGTCCTTTTTAGATCATAAAATGCAAGTAGTCAGGAAAGCTGCAGATTCAGAACAAAGGAGAGATGCAAAATAGAACAACAACAAAACAAAAACGGATCACAACGATAAAATAATTGCAGAACTCGAATACTAAAACAAGGCAACCAAGAAGAGAAAAATAAATAAATAAAAAGAAACTTTAGGGAAATTGGAAAGCACAGTTCAGGATGGAATAACAAAATATTCTCTGAGCATTACCACTCTGAGCATCCTCACAAGGTGGAGTGCAAACAAAATAAATAATAAGATAGTAATAATTGTAGATTTTTGAAAGCACTTTTTATAGAGTGAATAGAATTCTTTATTGGCCAAGTGTGATTGGACACACAAGGAATTTGTCTTTGGTGCATATGCTCTCAATGTACATAAAGAAAAATAAAGTACATCGAATAATAAGATGCAACACTTGGTGATAGTCATAGGTTACTAATAAGCAATCAAATTATACCAGGAAATAAATAAAACAATATCAATTGTAAAGATACAAGCAACATATGTTATGGTCATAAGTGGGAAGAGATAGGTATTAGGAAGGAAGAGAAGAATAATAGTAATACAGTCTTAGTAATAATTTGACAGTGTTATGGGAATTAGTTGTTTAGCAGAATGATGGCATTCGGGAAAAAAAACTATCCTTGTGTCTAGTTGTTCTGGTGTGCAGTGCCTTACAGCGTCGTTTCGAGGGTAGAAGCTGAAACAATTTATGTCCAGGATGTAAGGGGTCTGTAGATATTTTCACAGCCCTCTTTCAAAGCACTTCAAAACAATAGGAGAACAAAGTAGACTAACTTTACACTTTCCTGTTTCAAAAATATGAAATTAAAATAAAGCTAATACCTTTCTCCTACTGTGCCCAAAACCTATTGCTTTACATAGCCCTCGTGGCTAGTGTCCATTAGTAACCTTGTCCTTTCATTTGTGAAACCCTCTTCCTAAAGATGATTAACCTAGAGGCCATCATTAGAACTGTGGAAATAAACTCCACGCCGTAGCTATGCCTTGCATCAAAAAGTGCTTCCTTTTGCCTGAGGCAAGTTTGGAATGGGCTGTTTTCAGATTTTAAGCCACCCAAAAAAGCCAGTGCAGTCCTAGGCTGTATTAAGAGAGAGATAGAATCAAGATCGTGTGAAGTTTAGTACCGCTTTATAATTCCTTGGTAAGAAAAAAGGAAGAAAGTAGAGTTGCCCCCTGAAAAAGCATCTTTGGGACAACCATGACCTGGATGACTAAGAATCTCTACAGACTTTTAGCTATATAATGTGGGATGAACACACTTTGAATGGTGTGGGAGAAGGAATGGATTTCCAGAGGAAAAATTACAAACTACAGGAACCAGAAGCAGTAACTCAGCTGACCCTGAGAACACAGATTAACCTCCAAGTGCTTCAATGACCCTCTAAAAGGATGCAAATGACCAGCTGTCTGCAAGGAACATAAATCTTTCTATTCCCCACTATCCTGTCAGAGCTGAAGAAGCTTCTTGGATGAGAAGCAAAAGATCTTCAAAAAAACCAAACAAGAATTCAGTTGTCCAGTTGCCTCCTGAAAAAGCACCTTTGGGACATTGGTTGGAAACTAACCAAGGAGAGAAGCAATCTAGAACTATGGAGAAATTTCCTGGCACTGAGAACAATAAACGGATGGAATGGCTTGCATTCAGACGGTTTGAGTGGTCTATCACTGGAGGCTTTTAAAAAGAGACTGGATAGCCATTTTTCTGAAATGGAATAGAGTCTCCTGCTCAAGCAGGGGGTTGGAATTAGAAGACCTCCAAGATCCCTTACAATTCTGTTTTTCTGTTATTTTGTTAAACTAGTATTAGCTTAGAATTATTTTTCTATCCCTGTTCTGCTGTTGGAATTGTCTTAAACATGTAGCTGTTATTTATTCTGCTCCATTTTATGCCAGTGTTAGGGTAAGCATAGTTTTTGGAGGGTTGGATGATAGAAGATACTAAATTAAAAAATACACTATTTCTTGTATTGTTTTCGAGATGGATTAGTTTTATCTGTATTGGCAATAATTGCTGTTCACACAGAAAGCATTTCTGTCTTCATCGTATATTTAATTCTTCATCATAGTCTTAATGCCCAATGGGTATCTTCTCTCCAATCAGAAATGTTTCCTCTTTTAAGGTAACTGTGGACCAATTCAGTTTTCACATAGACTTCTTGCTTTCCCTGACATTTTCTTAAGAGACAATTATCGTTATAATTGAAAGTAACCTTTACTGTTGCCAGAATGTATTTCTGCTGAAATTTTTATTCCTGCTTCCATGCGCTTGTATTAATTGAAATGTTTATTATTTATTTAAATAACTTACAGTACATGGCTGTCTATTTCATATAAGGAGCCTTGGTGGCACAGTGGTTAGAATGCAGTATTGCAGGCTGACTCTGCCCACTGCCAGGAGTTCGATTCTGACCGGCTCAAGGTTGACTCAGCCTTCCATCCTTCCGAAGTCGGTAAAATGAGGACCCAGATTGTTGGAGTGCTGACTCTGTAAACTGCTTGGAGAGAGCTGAAAAGCAGTGTGAAGTGATATAGAAATCTAAGTGCTATGGCTATATAACGATCCTAAGATCATTTTTAGAATTTCATTTTTGTCATAATTTTTGGAACACTGTTGAGAAAAAAAGAAAAGAAAATATGTCTTTTGAAGACCTAGTTTCAGAGCAGCTTTAGAACTTCTCTGAACTTGGTATGGAAGAACAGGAAGTACAAACGCCTCATTTTTCTTATCCCTCCTCTATCTTCAGCTCATCAAAGAAAGAATTTTTGGCATCCCATATGGAAATGCAGAAGTTGTATACTATCCACGTAGCCAGAGGCCTGTGGCCGAATAGTGTTGAAAGAAAAGGATGTCCAAAAGTATTTCAAAATATTGTGAAAGTTGAATACATTGATCTTCTTAGAATTCTCTTCTTGGTCTAAGGAGCATTTCATACATTACACTATGTGTGTGTGTGTATACACAAGACACACAAAATGCATACATGCAGAGCCAAAATGGCACATTCCTTCAAAAGGATATATATAACTTTTGCTGGCAGCAAACATGTGTCTGAAACTAGGAGGGAAGAATTGTTTTATTTAGGCTGATAATATTTTTTACTAATTAGCTGTTTGTTTTTACATGATATTCCTGAGTTGTATATCGAATATGGCAGTATTTAAAAATTGGAAACAAATCAATCAAATTCCATTTACAAAGTGATCTAATGTATGGCATTCTAAGGCAACAAAGCATACTTTGCCATTAAGTCACCCAAGTTTTTTTTAAAATATTTTTTTAAAATCAACATTGGAAGTGGTGTGGTGAAACAAAAAAGGTCTGCAAAATTTATGTTTCTCCAATAAGTGAGCAGAGATATATTGTGGCCCACTAAGTGCTTGAAACATATACCCTGTTTTTACAATCCCAAACAGTTATCAAACCAGGACATTTATCATACAGGGTCTCATACTTGTCTGGTATATTTGGTTTGGTAGACCAGAAGCACCGTAGGTCAATATATTTAAAAGAAAGAGAGAACGCTGCCATGAGCAGTAAAGACAGAAAGCTTGAGGTTTTGCCATTCGTCACTGCCAGAATAAATGTTTTGAATGGGAGTGTGATTAATGTGCTGTGTATACTGTAGCTCACCAATATAATTAGCAGACCTGATTACAGTCAATGATGTATTTTTGCTCTCATGGCCTTCTGCAAAAAAATAATAATTTTGGCAGCATACATTAAATGTATTGTTGTGGTAACCATCCACTTTCCCTCCTCTCCTTTGCAAACAGAAATTCAAAACACAACCGAGCACTTCGTCCTTCCATCAATAAAAGTGACAGCATGATCGTATTTCTGTCTACTCCTAATCCAGGCATTTGTAGAGTTACATGCAAAATTAATTACACAGAGAAGCATTAGGCTATATACCCTGGAGGTAAAAAAAAAGTATTTCTCAATTATAAACCACGTTTCCATGGAGATAATCTATTGGGAGATACATAATGGAAATGGCCTAAATAAGTATTTTAGGCCAGAGTGAGTGGGGACACCCAGGCTCATATAACATTTTCCTCTCCTGTTTTGATACCTCTTCCAAGTTAGAGGCTGCTGAGAAACCAGAGAGGTTTACTGGAGATCTGAATCAATGCTAAGTTGATGTCTGATGGAGTTGAAAATGGAGGTTGCCTACAATGGCGGGATTCAAATTTTTTTACTACTTGTTCTGTGGGTGTGGCTTTTTGGGTGTTGCAGGGGAAGGATACTGCAAAATCCCCATTCCCTCCCTACCCCACTAACCTGCTTTCCAGCTCAGTTCTCCTGTTCAGGGCAACAAAAGAAGATCGGCTGGGCGGGGCCAGCCTCTTTGCCAGTTCTCTAAACTACCGTTCAGGGGCGGGGCCAGCCTCTTTGCCAGTTCTCTAAACTACTCAAAATTTCCGCTACCAGATCTCCAGTGGCTAAATACCACCTCTGGTTGCCTATCCCTAATTTAGATGAATTTAAACAGGTTCCAACATAGTGCAGGGAAGATCATTAATGGTTGTAGGAGAAGAAGAGGCAGAGTCTGAGGTGGAGTTAAGAGAGGACTCAGCTTAGAGTTGTTACATGTCTATAAATGCTCCATGTCCAGTCCACCTTTGAATTCTGTTAACTCTTATTTAGTGCCAATGTAATGCTAAATTCTTGTGTATAGGTAATGAGCAATAAATGTTCTGAACTGGAACTTACGTGTGAATCTGATTCTTTACGCCTAACAGTGGTAATCAAAACTAGAACTACGCATATTGAGTCAAAAGATGATAAGGCTGAGGAGGCAAGTGACGTTACTTTTCAAATATTTGGAACCCTAACCCTATTAAAAAGGAGAGAGAAAATATTTGCTTTCTGCTCCTATAGAGGGCAGGTTTCAGCAAAATATTAGGAAAACTCTAATGGCCATATCAATTTAACAATGGAACCAATTTCCTAAAGATTAGTGATTTCTCCCTCACTGAAGGATTTTTGATAGCTATCTTTTAAATACATTTAAGCATAAAGTTTTATCTGGTTCTCCCTAAATATAACATTCTCAATATGGCGAATTAGCAGATGTATTCTAGGGTAGTTAGTTCTCAGTGATTAATCAGGCAAAAATTTGGGGATTTCTTTTTACAATCAAATTTTAATTATTTATAATATTTATACATACCAGTGCGTGAATAGTGTGGTAACTGGGTAACATACATTTCAGTACACCTCAATATAGTCTTATTATTCCTAAATATTCTATTTCATTTCCATTATTTCATTTTATTTATACATGCCTTTTATTTTCACCTTTTATTTCTGAAACTTTTTGTCCTTTTGTCTATCTTAGTATATCATATACAATTATTATTATTCTCCACTATTTTCTATTCCTATTTTAACTCCCTCCCTTTCATATCACTATAATATTCAAAGACACTTATTTTGTTGTTCATATTTTCTTAGTTAAATCCAAGTTCCATCCTTCAGTCTTCATGAAAAATTTGGGGATTTCTGTGATGTTTTTAGAAAATATTTTTTTAAAAACAATAACACAATATTATAGTATGCTGATGATTTAAATGTTTCAAAAATCTGAAACAACAACAACAACAAAAATCTTCATTGTCCTGAATGCCACTGTCTGATACAGTTGGGCTGAATATTCATTTACAACATTCATGATAAAAGGAGTATACTACTGGTTGTAGGGTGGCAGGGCTGTTGGAAAGTTCACATATCAGCCTTCAGATGAGAAGGGCAAGGGTGTTGAAAAAGAAAACATTCCAAGAGCTGAAGATAAACAGCACTAGATTTGCACCACAACCTCTTCAGAGAAAAATGTGAAGGAGTATTGGAAAGCTTTGAAGAGTGACAATTTCAAGGGAAGGCATGAAGGCAAGGATTCTGGTTGATTTTTATTTCAAGCTGGGTGGACGTTTTGGTGAAACTTTGGACTACAGTCATTCTTACATGTTTAAGGTAAAGGTTCCCTTCGCACATGTGTGCTCATCGTTCCCGACTCCAGGGGGCAGTGCTCATCTCTGTTTCAAAGCCGAAGAGCCAGTGCTGTCCGAAGACGTCTCCCTGGTCATGTGGCTGACATGACTCAATGCTGAAGGCACATGGAATGCTGTTACTTTCCCACCAAAGGTGGCCTCTATTTTTCTACTTGCGTTTTTACATGCTTTTGAACTGCTAGGTTGGCAGAAGCTGGGACAAGTAACAGGAACTCACTCCGTTACATGGCACTAGGGATTCGAACTGCCGAACTGCCGACTCTTCTGATCGACAAGCTCAGTATCTTAGCCACGGAGTCACTTTTATTACACTTTTAGTATGAGCTATAAGGAGTCTCTAGTCATAGCTCTTCCAATATTACTGAGGGCCTCCCACTTTGTTCTACTCCGTACTCCACCTTTTTGAGTTCTCTCCAGCCCTCTTTAAAATCCTTTTCCCGTTGTGTTGGGATAGCAACTCTTAGTTATGCGGACATGAAATTCTGGGAACTCTAGTACCAAAGTGTCAGGAGAACATCAGATTGGGAAGTAGGTAGCTTTCTATTGTGCTGTTGACAAGACACAACGGATGGAAACTAACCAAGGAGTGAAGCAACGTAGAACTAAGGAGAAATTTCCTAACATTGAGAACAAACAATGAGTGGAACGGCTTGCTCCATCACTGGAGGCTTTTAAGAAGAGACTGGATATCCATTTGCATGAAATGGTATATGGTGTCCTGCTTGAAGTGGGAGTTGGACTAGAAGACCTGTAAGGTCCCATCCAACTCAGATGATGATGATGATGATGATGATGGGAGCAGCAGATCTAGTCTTGCTGTACTAGAGAGCAATAGCATTTAGACTTATAGAGTATATTGCTTCACAGTGCTTTACAGTGTTTTACAGATTCAGCATATTGCCCGCCAAAATTTGGGTCTTCATTTTACCCTCCTTGAAAGGATGGAAGGCTGAATCAACCTTGAGCCTGGTGAGATTTGAACTGCCAAATTGCAGTCAGCCGGCAGAAGTATCCTGCAGTACTGCACCCTAACCACTGCGTCACTGTGGCTCATCTAAAGTTTTTAGCACAGTATGAAATATGAAAATATTGTTTGCATTTTTAATTGTCTCTTGACCTAGGACAGTGATGGCGAACCTTTTTTGGCTTGCGTGCCACAAGTGGGGGGAGCGCAGGGGGGTCGAGTGCGGGCGTGCCGCACCCATAATGCAACGCGCGACCCCCCCAGTGCGCATGCACGCACAACGCGCGACCCCCCCATTTTACATGCTTTTTTCGCCCTCCCCAGGCTCCAGGGGCTTTATAGGAGCCTGGGGAGGGCGAAAAGAGCCTCCCCCGACCCCCCGGAGGCCCTCCGGAGGCTTCAGGGACTGTCCAGAGGCTTCCCTGAAGCCTTCGGAACGCTTAAAACCACCCTCCGAGCAAACCGGAAGTGACTTCCGGATTGCTCGGAGGGTGGTTTTAAGCGCTCCGAAGGCATCAGGGAAGCCTCGGACGGTCCCTGAAGCCTTCGGAATGCTTAAAACCACCCTCCAAGCGCTCCGAAGGCATCAGGGAAGCCTCGGACGGTCCCTGAAGCCTTCGGAGCGCTTAAAACCACCCTCCGAGCACTTCCGGGTTGCTCGGAGGGTCGTTTTAAGCGCTCCGAAGGCATCAGGGAAGCATCGGACGGTCCCTGAAGCCTTCGGAACGCTTAAAACGACCCTCCAAGCAACCCGGAAGTCACTTCCGGTTTGCTCGGAGGGTGGTTTTAAGCGTTCCGAAGGCTTCAGGGACGGTCCCTGAAGCCTCCGGGGGGGCGGGGGAGGCTCTTTTCACCCTCCCCAGGCTCCTATAAAGCCTCTGGAGCCTGGGGAAGGTGAAAAATAGCTTTTAAAAAGGTGAACTCAGCTGGCCAGCGCGCGCATGCGCGCTGGCCTGCTGACAGGGCAGCGCCTTACGTGCCCTGACAAATGGCTCTGCGTGCCACTTGTGGCACGCGTGCCATAGGTTCGCCATCACTGACCTAGGATTTTCCTATAAGTGAGTGGATGCTATGTACACAGTATAGCCTCATATTAATAAGTCCATCTGATTTTTAAACTAATAAATTATATTCTAATAAATCAGGTCCCTTGCATCTTGAGATTTCATCTGCACCCTGGCAAAAATTTCCTGGAGATTCAGTCATGGTAATTTGCAATTAGAGACGATAAGGATTCAATCTGGGACTTTCTGCAGGCTCAGCATGTGCTATATGCAGTGTTTTGACTTTTACCTTGTTGTCTTTTGCCTGCAAAAAAAAAAGGCTTTTGAGGTGACCCTCTTATACTAGAAAACTTTACTGTTTAAAAAATATTTAAAGGTGTCTACCTAAATCCATAAAAAAATATTTGCGGTACTAATATTGCAGAGGTCAAGAAGTTATAGCATGTTTTTGGTAAGCGTATGGGTTGACATGGTAAGACGCCGAGCTTGCTGATCAGAAAGGTCAGCCATTCGGCGGGTTGAATCCCTAGTGCCACATAATGGAGTGAGCTCCCATTACTTGTCCCAGCTTTCGCCAACCTAGCAGTTCGAAAACATGTAAGAATTAAAGTAGAAAAATAGGAATCACCTTTGGTGGGAAAGTAACAGCGTTCCATGCATCTTCAGCATTTGGTCATGACCACGGAGGCATCTTTGGACAGCGCTGACTCTTCAGCTTTGAAACGGAGATGAGCACCGCCCCCTAGAGCAGCGATGGCTAACCTTTGTGCCATGGCGTGCCAAAAGCAAGGGGAGCGGGGGGGGATGGTCGCACATGCACATGCCCACACCCATAATTCTATGTGCCCTCCCACGTGCATGCACGCGCGACCCCACTGCTCTTCCCACACTTTTGGCGTGCGATGGCATGGGGGACCTGTTTTTCGCCCTCCCTAGGTTCCAGAGACTTTCTAGGAGTCTGAGGATGGCAAAAATGGCCTCCCCCCCCAGAGGCCCTCCAGAGGCGAAAAACGGCCTGTTTTCCAACATCCGGTTTGTGCGTTGAGCTGTTTTTCACCCTCCGAAAGCTTCAGGGAAGCCTCCTGAGGGGAAAAATGGCAGAAAATCATGGCAGAAATCAGTGGAGCTGACAGGGCAATGCCTTGTGTGCCCTCAGAAATGACATAGGTTCGACATCATGGCCCTAGAGTCAGGAATGACTAGCACATATGTGCAAGGGGAACCTTTACCTATGAGTTGTAAGGAAAGCTTCTTGTTGGAAAATGTTTTGCTTATCTCTTTGAGATTTTTTTAAAGCATTAGATTCAAGGAAAGACAACCTGTTTACTAACACTAAGCATTCCAAAAATGTTTGTACTGAAGCTTGATGGGGCTCTTCCCACAGGTACTCCTCAAATAAACACACAGATGTGTGAAGAGTAGGCATGCATCTCTCAACACATACCAGTTATACATCCAGCAACTCCACAGTGATATATATAATCCCATTTATATCCCCCAGCATTGAAAGATTAGCATTATTCTTTCACATTTTTGTTTTTGTAGCACATCAAATTCCAGTGAAACACTAAGGGAAGGATAAACATTATTATGTAGAATACAGGTATGTCGACTTACAACGGTTCATTTAGTGACTATTCAAAGTTACAATGTCGCTGAAAAAAGTGACTTATGACCATTTTATCATACTTACAACATGGGCCGTAGTCACATGATCAAAATTCAGAGAGTTGGTAACTGGTTCATATTTACGACGGGTGTAGTGACCTAGGGTGATGTGATCCCCTTTTGTAACTTTCTGACAAGCAAAGTCAATAGAGAAGCCAGATTCACTTAACAACCGTGTTACTAACTTAACAACCCCAATGATTCACCGAACAACTGTGGTGAGAACGATTGTAAAATGGGGCAAAACTTGCTTAATTTGTTTAATAAATATCACTTAGCAACATACATTTTGGGATCTATTGTGGTCTTCAGTCAAGGACTACTTGTAATTCTGATTTCTTAAGATCAAAATAGTTTCTAATATTCATTAATTCATATCAGAACTGGTACATGGAAGGAATACACAGATTATATTTTGTAGGATCTTCCCTCAACAAATATTCTCCACATAGCTATACAAACAAATACTTATTTCTGCCAAATCAGATTAAAAACAGAATGATGATTTAATCTCAGTTTGTTAGTGACTCTTTGGTTTTAGCTTTGTCTTTGCAACTACTAAACTTTGAAAAAAACAGATTGGAAGAATATTGGTACTTTTGAATGTTGGTCTAGAGGAAGAATTAAGAACTAAAAGAAGAAATTTCCTGACAGCTAGAACAATTAATCAGTGGAACAATTCCCTCCAGAAATTGTGAATGCTCCAACACTGGAAGTTTTTAAGATGTTGGATAACCACCATTTGTCTGAAGTGGTGTAGGGTTTCCTGCCTAAGCAGGGGGTTGGACTAGAAGACCTCCAAGGTCCCTTCCAACTATCCTATCCTATCCTATCCTATCCTATCCTATCCTATCTTATCCTATTCTGACTCCCGAGAATACTGTGGCCAGCCAAGAAAACAAAGAGATCACTGAACAAATCAACACCAAATCAACCCCAAATTCTCAGTTGATGACCGAGCTGAAATTGTCATTTGCATGGACACATTATGCAAAGATCTAGAGGAAGGTCTAATGCTGGGAGAGAGAGATAGATAGATAGATAGATAGATAGATAGATAGATAGATAGATAGATAGATAGATAGAAAGAAAGAAAGAAAGAAAGAAAGAAAGAAAGAAAGAAAGGGGAGAAGAGGATTTTCAGCAACAAGGTGGATGGACTCAGTTACAGTAGTGATAAGTGCACCACCATTGGAAGATCAGTTAGGAATAAATCATCATTCAGAAAACATGTGGTGCTAGGAGTAAAAAACTAACTTGATGGCATATAATCAAAATTGTTCAATCAAAACTGCTAAGTACAATGTAAGTTTAAAAAACAATCATATAAATGTGGCATCTTTGGTAAGTAAGGTAGGAAACAGTCAGTTAATACATAATATTGCAAATTGTGGAACCATCTCACCCACTATAAAAGATGTTCAGAAAGCATCAGAAGGCTAATTAATATTCCTAATAACTGTAAATGCTGGAGAAGACTCCTGCGAGTCCCTTGGACTGCAAGGTGATCAGTCAGTCAGTCCTAGAGGAGATCAACCCTGACTGCTCTTTAGAAGGCCAGATCCTGAAGATGAAACTCAGATACTTTGGCCACCTAATGAGAAGAAAGGACTCACTGGAGAAGAGCCTCATGCTGGGAAAGATTGAGGGCAAAAGAAGAAGAGGACAACGGAGAATGAGGTGGCTGGATGGAGTCACTGAAGCAGAAGGCATGAGCTTAAATGGACTCCAGAGGATGGTAGAGGACAGGATGGCCTGGGGGAATGTTGTCCATGGGGTCATGATGAGTCAGACACAACTTCACAACTAACAACAACAAATAATGACTGTAAGAATTCAAATGTAAATTGTCAACAAGAGCTTTTGAAAAAAACACACCAAATAATATTATAGGTCCAGTAGGTTTATATACAATAAATATCGCAAAATCAGTGGTGGGAGTTGAACTCTTACATTGGGCAAGCTTGAATCAAATTTCCATTTGACTATGCAACAGAATGAATGACTGTTTAGCCTATTATTTCTCAAGTCTGGAGTGAGGACAAAAATTAGGTAATTCCACATATTTAAAAAGCATAAAAACAAGCAATTAAAACTCTGAGCTTTTTAGAAAAAGCGAGGCATACAGTTTCTTCCTTTTTAAAATTTTCCTTTCCAGAATTTTCAGAGGGCAATGAAAGCCCTCACTCTTTTAAATAGATTTCAGACAAAATTTAGATGCTAAATTAGGTGCGCCACAGGTTGATGAAGGATGGCTATATCGCTAAATGAAAACCAGGCATATTATTGTACCTGTCAACTTTAGAGCTTTGCCTGACTCTGGAAAATCAAATGCTCCCTGTTTTTTTTTTTACAGTCCTCCAACATCTAATCTCTGAGGAAAGGAGGTTTTTTTGAAAGAAGAAGAAAAAAAACCCCTGTAACTGATTGTAAATGTCTGCCATCAAGAATATTAACGTCCATCCTTATCAGTTGTACACCAAGAGGCTTCGGGAGGATAGCTCTGGTTTCATTCTAGGAATGTAGCAGTCTCTGTAACAAGCATCGTTGTCTCTAATAATTTCCAGCCTAAGTTGTTGGCTTTAAAAAAAAAAGAAGAAGAAGAAGGGAAAGAAGAAATATGTAGACATTGACACTTGTTTTGCTTTGATAACACCTACCTTGTTTTAAAAGTATGTCATGGAAGGTTCAAAGGTACAGATTGCACATACCTTTACATATCTCTCTGCAAAGAACTGAGGAAAAGCAAGGTACAAAATTTGCCTACAGAAGAGGCAATAAGAGTGTTTGTGGAGGTTGGGCAGATATTCCTGGAAGCTGCTGACATCAGTGGCCAATGAAACTGAGCCGTGAATAGCTTTTACTCAAGCACCTCTTAGAGAGATCTCCAACGAGATGGATACAGAACAAAAAATTGACCTAATCATTGTCTACGAAATTGCTATTTTCTGGGGTCCATGTTTTATTCCATTAACTTAGTCATAAGAATGAATCTCAGTCAAGCATAGACAGGATGTTTACTACAAACTTTTATTTGTGACTTTGATTAGAGAAAGTGCAATGTCTATGTTTATTGGTGACTAGAAGTCCTTATTGAGAGAGAGGTTTTTTTGCAAATAAATAAATTTAATGATTGTGATTTTGAGGCAGGACAGGATAGACTATAGAAAGAAGAGTGTTATGATGTAACTTTAGAGAGAGAGAGGTTAAAATGCCATTGTACTTATAACAGTTATAAAGGATGTCACTTAGCCTTTTCTGTTATTTTTCTTTCTTTTTCATTTTCTCTGTACTATTTTAATTTGCATTAGATGTTATAATTGCTGTTAAAACTATATCTATATCTATCTTTGTATCTAACTAATTAACTAACTACATATATAAACAAATGTTCATTCTTGTCCTATAGAATTCATCTGCAAAGGATATCCTAGAAAAAAATATTACCCCAATATGATATTTTCAAAATATGTTGGGCTACCGATCTAATTACTCTTCTCCGTGAAATACATAACTTAGAAGATAGCAGTATCCAAATCAGAGGTGGGTTGCTAACCAGTTTACTACCAGTTCGCTCATTGCACAAGCTCGCATGCACGCACAAAACTTCTGCACATGCGCATAAGCGTCCAGGTGGGTGGGCGAAGCCTCCTGCTGCCACTACAGGTTATGCACATGTGCAGAAGCTTTGTGCGTGCATGCGAGCGTGTGCATGAACGAACCGGTAGTAAACTGGCAGCAACCCACCTCTGCTCCAAATCCTGAATAGATTAAGAAAAGAACCCAAAGGAAAAATAGCATAAAGTGTACCCAGAAAAGAGTGATAGAATTTAGGAAAAAGAAATAAAGGGAAGAAAGAGCTGTTCACACAAGGACTCTGGAGAAAACCTCGCCATTTTAAAGATTGGGGATATGACTTCAATGTTTACTGTATTGCAGGAATTGGGTATGTCTAGTCCAGTGAAAAGAAGGACTAGGGGAGACATGATAGCAGTGTTTCAATATTTCAGGGGCTTTCCACAAAGAAGAGGGGGTCTTCATATTTACTAAAGCACTAGAAGGCAGGATAAGACATCATGGATGGAAACTAATCAAGGAGAGAAACAACCTGGAATGAAGGAGAAAGATCCTAACAGTGAGAACAATTAACCAGGGGAACAGCTTCCCTTCAGAAGTTGTGATTGCTTCATCACTGGAGGCTTTTAAGAAGAGACTGGACAGGTATAGGGTCTCCTGCTCGAGCTGGGGGCTGGACAAGAGGCCCCTTCCAACTTTGTTATTCTATGTTCTATAATATGAAACATATTAGGGAAGCAAGCAGATGGAAATCCCAGCTGGCTGATTGTCTGCCATGAAATCCCATGGCTTTATTGACTTTATTGATATACTGCCAAACAAGTAAAAGCATTTCAGACCAGCCCGTCTCTAGCTTTCAAAAACAGCAGGACAAATTGGATAACAACAAAATCTAACTACTTTCCACCCAGCTCCCACAAGTCTCAGATTTTCAGTCTAGCGGTATGACAGATCTCCCTCTTCTCCATCCCTCACTTTATCTCTATCAACAATAAACCAAGAGTGGACAGTCAGCTGCGGATGGCATGAATTCTCAGCACCACCCTCCATTGTGGACAATAGCAAGGGATGGCAGAAACTGAAGTACAAAAGATTATATAAGTAATCAGCTATTAGATCAGAGGCGTCCAAACTTTTTGCAAGGAGGGTCCGATTTGGTGAAGTGAAAATGTGTGGGGCCGACCGTTCAGCTTGACATTCTTTGAACCATTAACATGAATGTGGGGTGAAAGGTGAGGGTGAGTGACAGGCTGAGCAGGTGGGGAGAAGAGGTTGTGGGCCGCTTGAAATTTGAAAACGGGCGGCAATTGGCCCCTGGGCCGGACTTTGGACATGCCTGTATTAGATTGTACAAAAATTAGAGCATCTATGAAAATGGAACTTCAACCTTTCCTGCTTCTAGATAGCAATTAAACCATATTAGTTTAGTTTACTTTATTGTCATTGCACATGGTACAACGAAATTAAATTCTTAAAATGACATGACGATTTATTTTATTCGAATGAACACCCATCTCATCTACATAATTCCTAGCTTACAAGGAGTAAAATCAATAGAGGAACAGCATGCAAATTTAATAAGCAAAATAAAAATAAATAAAAACAATCCAATAAAAACAAGGTAACAAGATTTTTGCCAAGATGAAAGGGCAGTTGAAAGCTTGTTTCATCCTGCTGCAAGAGGAAGGCCAAATTTACATAATTAAAATATGCATAAATTTACATTCATTTCACTGTCATCATTTCTGTCTGCCCTAACAGCGCAAGGATCTGAGTTTGAAAGGATCTGGAGACTCCTTTGTTACAGATTCTTAAACCGCCAACCCAACTTCATAGAAGTATAGGTTGATTATAGAAAGCAACATTTATTTTAGAAGAGTGGGCTACATGAAACAAACTACAGAGCTAATTTCTGTAAGCAATAAGACCAGAAGTTTGGCAACAGTAAACTACGCCTCCCTGAAAACAAGATGGGTGGGAAAGAAAAGGGAGGGGGCAAAAAGAAAAGGGAAAAAGGGAGTGATAGTAAAAGAAGAAGGGATACCTTGCTCATAGCTCCTTCTGACCCTTTCCACTAATGGCATGCTAGTAAATTACTCCCAAGGAAATATGGCTCCGAAAGAAACATAGGCTTCTCGGCCTTCCCCCCCTTGCCAATTTATAAGTTTCAATGTTTGGCAGATGTCCAGCAAGAAATCACATCTTTCTGAAAAGAAATATAATACATTGAACTCTCTTACTCAATGCATTTTCACAATCCAGTTCTATCCTCTATTTCTATACAGCCATGAAGGGGAACCTAGGGCACCGGAAGTGGCATGTAGAGTCATCTCTCTGCCAGTTGCTCTTCTGGGTTTTGGCGTGCGCATGTGCAGTGACCAACTGGTCTTCGGGCGTGCAGGAGTGCTGGAAACCAGAAGAGCAGCTCCCAGGTGCGCAGGTGCGAGCTAGGAGACTGAGCTTCTGGTTTCTGGCGCATGCATACACGCCAGCCAGCTGGTCTTCATGCCTGCATGAGCACCAGAAACCGGAAGACCGGGTGACTGGCACACATGTGCTCACGGGAAACCGGAAGCTCAGCTTCCCAGCATGTGTGCCAAGGAACTGCTCTTCTTGTTTGCGGCGCTCCTGAACGTGCATTCCCGTTTTGGCACTTGGTGCCAAAAAGGTTCACCAACATTGCGATACAGACTGACCTTCGATCAGTGGTGGGTTGCAGGCAGTACGCCCCGGTACAGGCGTACCAGAGCCTGCCCGGAGCACTGGGTACTGTTCCAGTATGGTGTTCCAGAGGGCCCACCCACCCGCCCAAGCTCCTTACCGGTTCTGTAAGCCTTTGGTGTTTCCGTGCACATGCATGGTGCATACAGCACCTGCGCGACACTCCGCCAAGCAGCTGGAGCGTTGCAGAAGCTTACAGAAGCATCACTGGCAGCTACGATGCATGCGCGCACCGTGCATCCATGTGCGTGATGCCCAGGGGTGGGTTCTTGCCAGTTCTAACCTCTTCTATAGAAGAAGTTCCATGAATCTACAGTGCCATTTAAAACTGGTTCCAGCTCCCTCCCCTCGCCCATCTGCACATCATCAAGATGAAGAGCGAGAGGAGGAATTCTGGGAGTTGAAGTCCACAAGTCTTAAAGCTGCGAAGTTTGAACACCCCTGGGGTTTTTTTCTAAAGGTTTAGGGGTGCAAGGGTCTTGTCACTTGACAGCTTTAAGTCTTGCGTGGTTCAATGCCAGAGTTCCTGAGCCAACATGATTGGAGGAGGAATTCTGGGAGTTGAAGTCCACAAGTGTTAAAGCTGACAACTTGCAAGACCCTTGCACCCCTAAACCTTTAGAAAAAAAATTCCAGGGGTGTTCAAACTTGACAGCTTTAAGACTTGTGTGCTTCAAATGCCAGAGTTTCTGAGCCAACATTTTGGTTGCTAAGCAAGAACGTTGTTAAGTGAGTTTCACCACATTTTGCAAGTTGGGCACACCCACCCGGTCACATGGCCGGCAAGCCACTCCCACAAAGCAGGCCACACCTACAGAAGAGATTCTAAAAAATTTTGAAACCCACCACTGGCGACACTGGTTGGAACGGGATCCAGAACCCACCACTGGCATACATCTACTGTTCCTAAGGAGAAAACTTTTTCCATTCATTTTAAATTTAACATGGAAATTAGTTAGCAGCTTAAAATGATGCTGGAATATTTGGAATAAGGGAGGGAGGGAGGGAAGGAGGAGGGACTATTTAGTCATACTACTTACTGACTGAATACTTACAAACAATTTGTAGGAGAAAAATTGAGGCTGTTTAGTTCAGGAAGAAACTAGCACAGAAACTACAAAAAGAGTTCTCCTTGTTGGCTTGTCCCTCTTTGGCTGAAATTAAAGAGAGTTCACTTTTTCTTTATAATATTCAACTTGCTGCCTTGTATCAGTAATATTTCTCAACTTTTCTGCATAAAAAAATCTTGAGAATATATCCAAATAGCATGTCATCTGCTAATGTTATTAGATCTGGGTTGCAAACTACCGGATGACCCCTAGATAGTAGCAAGGAGATAAGGAAAACGTTTGACTTTTCTGGTCTTCTGGATTTTTGTCTCAAATCCCACCAACAATGTCAAGAAGTTGTCGACGCAATTTAATTTGCAAATTAAGGGTCTGCTAGTGTCATCAAGGACATGTGTTTGGGCTGCAAAGCAGCCTTGTCATTGGGGGAAACTAAGCCCCCAGTCTCAAAATACTCTGCCCAGAGACCTTTAATTCACTATTGGCAATGGAGAACCATTCCTAAGGCAATCCAATGAAGCAAGCAATTTCAATAAGGTACGTGGAACTTGTTTTCCTTGCAATGAAAAAAAGATATGCTAGGACAAAATCCGAGGGCATAAGATGTGGAATTCTTTACCAATACTTTTTCTTATTTTCAAGAAAGCCTTATTTTTTTTTACAAGCCCACAACTATTGAATCTTGCACAGATAAACCACAATCCCGAATGCTTGGACACAGGAGGGTAAAGGAGAAACTGCCCAGGACCATCTTCTCACTTCTGTCCAGTTGCATCTCTTACTATCACTTAGGGACATGACTCCCTTGGTAAAAAGAATCCCCAGGTTCCAACCACTTTCTCACCTGCCAGACGTCGGTCTCTGGTGCTCTTCCAGATGGTATCCAAGGCTCTAGTAGTGGAGTTCTTGATATGATCACTGAACGATCTTCTCAAAGGGGGTCTTACTGCGTGGGGATCCATGATGCCAGACAGGGGGGAAAAAATCTCACATCCACAATACTGAAGCAGTCAGGCCTTGTGAGGAAGGTCCATTTGCTGGTGCTGTTGTTTCCTGGATAATTTCTCTGTGAGGTGTGGGTTCATGACAGGGGAGCTGTGGTTTGCCGTCAGCTGTGTTTTCTTTCAAGATCTGAGCATTGCGGCTCTTCTCACTGCAGACACAGGGAAGCAGAGGGACTGCAGGCAATCTGTTGGCAGGCTGCCAAACTTATGGCTGCTGCCCGTCACATCTGGAAAGGCTTATCGATGAAGCTCCTCGTTTAGATCTGGAGCCCAAGCACGGAGAATCTTGCAATTGACTTCAAGCTTGCTGGTTTCCAGTGAAGTAAAACACTAGATTCTCCTCCATTCACACAGGACCGTTTCCCCGAAAAGCAACGTGCCTTTGCTGTGCTGACATTTGATGATTTTCTTTTTGTTTTTTTTAAGACAGGCACTAAACACAGAGCCACCCCAGCCCCCACTCCCAAATTGCAAAGCTGCCTTTTCCTGATATGGCATGTTTGTTTTGCTTCCCGTCATTTCTCTCTCCTTTCTCCCCCCCTCCCCCCCTCACTCACATATGCTATCAATGAACCCTCAAAAGAGCTGGGCTTCATTTTTCAGCGCCTTCTGTGAGAGAATGGAATGATTCGCAGTACTTCATGCATACTTCATTTCTAAGACACTGACGCATCACCAGGAATCTGGACAGCTGGTCTGTACAACTTTAGCTTATGGATATCCAGGGTGATATCCCAACATATAGATATTCAAACATATAGATATTCAATGCTTATTCAGACTATGGTGCAAACCAGGAATCACCAACCTTTCGGACCTCAGGGACCACGAAATTCATAATTTAAATTTAAAGCAGGATAAGAAGCAAAGGATGGACACTGAACAAAGAGAGAAGCATCCTAGAAATAAGGAGAACAATCAACCTCAGAAGTTGTGGGTGCTCCAACACAGTAGGCTTTTAAGAAGAGACTGGACAACCATTTGTTTGAAATTGTATATGGCAGGGGTGTCAAACTCACGTCGTCACGGCCGTGTCATGTGACATATCGGGACCTTCTCCCCCCTTCGCTAAACCGGGCGTGGCCATGGCCAGCGCATGACACATCTGGCCCATGGGCCTGGAGTTTGAAAGTCCTGGTGTATATGGTGTCCTGCTTGAGCAGGGGGTTAGACTAGAAGACTTCCAAGGTCCCTTCCAACACTGTTATTCTGTTATTTTGAGCAATACCAAAGCAAACAGTGAATGGCTGACCCATCTATAGAACTCTATGGGCAATGTCAGCTCAGTGACACGTGAAAAGTTATTGTGGACTGATTATATGGCAGTATTTAACAGGAGTATTCAGATAACGATCACTGTTACCTCATTGCCCACATCCCATCCCTGCCATCTGAAACTAAGACAAGAAGCAATTGGGAAGCGTGCTTTCCAGCTTCAGAGCTCAGTGCGCCAGAGTTTTGATAATGTATAAAGACAGGTACCTTTAATTTAGCATGAATTGGTGAAAAGTTGTGATGGTTGGGGCTAAAATTATTGTGCAAATATTATGTGGATTTCTTCAGTCGATTCCTGGATTTGGTAAAGAGGCACAGCATTAATGCAAAGAGGAAGCACTCGGCTTCCTTCTGAGCATGCTCAATGGTTGTGTACTCACGATTAACAATCAATTAAACACAGTCCAAAGACTCAAATATTGCACTAATTATGACTTCACACATTCCAGAGCCAAATTGTCTGTTAGAATGAGCAAAGGGCTGCTTTTCATTGAGGGGCTAAACAGAAATCTGACGTTTGCACAGACAGTGGACCTTGCTCTGGGACAAATATATATATATAGGTTGGGGAGGATTAGGAGAGAAATAGGGAACAAGTTGTAAACAATTTCTTTGTGTCTTCAGATATTCTCCTTCAATTTTTAAGTTGGTTGCTTTTTTTCAAAAGGAGAACTTTTATGTATCTGAAATTTTATACTCAGTAACTATGATATAGAAGTCATATGAGAGAGAGAGAGGGAGAGGGACTAAATTCACATCCCCCCCCTCTCTGTGTGAATTCACTACCCAGTTTCCCAATACTTTCTCTTGATCTGAAAGAGAACATAGTTGCTATAATACTTCCAGATTTCTCTGAATAACCAAAACAGGCCATTTCCTCTTCTCTTTGCTCTTTACCTTGAATACTTCATTCCTTGGAATTGGCTCATCTTCCAAATTTCATAAGCCCTTGTAAAGAAGCAAAGTGTTTATGCCTATTTGTCTATTTTTTTCTTCTCCTGTTCTTGCAGCAACATGCTGCACTTTAGGAATGTGCCCCTATTCCCAAGAATGGGAACCTTTGAGTATGGCACAGATCCGTCTACATGATGCACAGTTAAGGTTTTATTTCTCTTCCTTGCAAACACTAGAGATTATCTGTCTATTTAGGGTTGAATACAAACAATTACCCTGCAAAATAACAATGCTGAGATTATTCCATTTCGCAGTTGCTTGTGGTGGGCTCTAAGCCTGTTATATAAACTGTGGTTTGTTTTTGCTTTCAAAGTTTCGGCTGTCTTCAGACAGCCTCACTTCTCTTGGCAAAAAGTTCACTCTCTCAATCCACTTCATACGCTCCACCTGGACAAGGAAGAAAATTGCCTTTTGTCTGTTAAATCCCAATGGTGCTTTTATTCCGTTATGAGTACACATTCTTCCCAAAAATGCCAAGGCAGCAGGGGCAGAAAAGTCTGCTGGTTATTGACTGTGCATTATAGTGTCAATTCAACACATTGACAAGGAGAAAGATGAGCACCAATTATTTAAATCATCACCGCCACCACAACCAAATCCACATCATTGGAAGAAAAATGTGGCTTGTGTCTTAAGTGCCCTTCTGGATCGCTGCCTGAATCCGAATCTGATACACAGAATGAGTAAGAAGCACCGTGACTCCTTAGGTGAAGGTGAACGGAAAGTCACCTAAGCAAGGCTAGCACCGCTAACACGCAAACAAAAACTGGTCAGATATTAACTCTGCTTCGAAAACAGGCATCTTATGTACTTACTCCTTCATGGTCAGAGAGAATAAGCATCAAATGCCAGCCTGCATCTGCAGACTTTGCTCCTGGCTTCACCTGCTGCTTTCAAGCCATCAACCGTAAGCCCAGTGGTGGGCTGCAGCCAGTTTAAGAACCGGTTTGGTGATCGCACCCACATGTGTCTAACTCGCTACTTGCAGCGTTCAAAATACAGCAATTTGAAGCTCAGCTGCTTACTGTTGTGGTCCGGCGGCAGCCTGCAGAGCTTACAGCAGAATCGGCCAATTAGGAGGTTGGGGAGGAACATGGGACAGTCCTGGGGTCCTGGGAAGGCTCGGGCCAGGGCTCTGCGTCAGAGGCAGAGAGAGGGCCAAGGCCATCTGGTAGTTATTTGCTGCCTCCAGAGCCTCTGGAGTCTGATAGTCTGACATCAGTGAGGCAGAAGAACAGCGGGAGCCTGTTCCCAGTGTGCGCATACGCAGAGCTGCCAGAAGTCAAGAACAATTAAGAAAACAGGGTTGACTCGGCAGTAAGGCTTGGAGATGATTGGTCCCTCCCGTAAGACATAAGAGAGGAGCGAAAGGGATGTGAGCTTTTGCAGGAAGCAATTGCCGTATTTTTTGGATTATAAGACGCACCTTTTTCCCTCAAAAAAGAGGCTAAAAATCTGGGTGCATCTTATAAACTGAATACAGAATTTTTTGCTTTCCCAAGCCCCGCCCCATCACCAAAATGGCCCTGCAGAGCCTGTAGAAGGCTTTCAGAGAGCTCCTGGGGGCTGGAGAGGGCAGAAATGAGTGAAATACAGGGCATTATTTGCTCAATTTTGCCCCCACAGCCCCTAGGAGCACTCTATAAGCCTCCCAAAGGCTATGCATGCAATTGTTTTGGACCAAAATGGGCCCATTTGTGCAAAAAACATGCCATTTTTTGCTCATTGGGGGGGCACCCCCCAGGAGCACTCTACAAGCCCCCTAAAGGCTATTCATGCCTTTTTTTTTTGGAAAAAAGGGCCTGTTTCCATGAAAAATGGGCCATTTTTGAGAGATTTGCAGAGTGCAAAAACCTTTTTTTTTCTAATTTGCCTCTTCAAAACATTGGTGCGTCTTATACTCCGGTGCGTCTTATACTCCGAAAAAATACGAAGTTCATCTGGTCAGTTCAAGCTTTGAAAAGTTCTGTTTGACTCTGTGCTAAGTTTGACCTTGCTCTGCTCTTGGCAATTAGGTCTCTGGCCGCATTCCAAGAGAGATAAGGTGGGTGTTTATCAACATTCTGCTGAAAGACTGTGGCAACTCGAGCAGACATCTGTTGGAATCTTCACAGACTGTTTGTGAAACCTTGTGGCCTGTGAATGACCATAATTTGTATAAATAAAAGAGGGTTTGGGGGACTAAGGTTGTGATTTATACTTTCTCAGGAAGCCTAGGTCAGAACACTTACCTTCTAAGGCAGCCCCGGTAAGTAGAACAGTGGAGGTATGGAAATCAGCTGTGTCGCACGAATCAGCTGAGCCAGAAAGAAGGAAATATAGGATAGGATAGACCAGGGGCAGGTGTGCAGAGCCAACTGGTCGTTGCAACTACCGGTTCACCCAAACTGGTCCCAACCAGCAGCAGCTCACCACTGCTTAAGCCATCCTTATAGAATTAGCCTTTGCCCAAATTCTTGGTAGTTACTTTTGAAGTTGTATGCATTAGCGAGAGGAAGTAAGACATGTAGTGAAAACTGTGCCATGTTTCCAGATAAGGTCCCAGGAACAGGAAGAAAGTTATTAAAGCTCCATTCATCTGAACCAATGTGGGCCAGAGCCAATGGTGGATTCCAGATCCTGGTGCAACTGGTACGGTGCAACAGGGACCGACATCCACCATATGAACATGTGCAGCGCGCGCATGCATCCTTACCACCTGTGATGCCTCCGCGACACTCCAGCTACTCGGTGGAGCATCGCGCAGGAGCTGTGCGCTCTGTGCACAGAAGCACTGAAGAGCTCAAATACAGGTAAGGACGGTGGGCAGGCAGGTGGGCCCTCCGGAGCACCATACCGGAATGGTACCCGGTGCTCCTGACAGGCACCAGTACGCCTGTACCGGGACGTATCGCTTGCAACCCACCACTGGCCAGAGCTGAGTATTGTGGAATCAGAGATCAACAAAAGCAGTTTTAAAATAGATCTGTTGGGTTCCAGGCAGGGGATAATTCAACCATCTCAAACTTCAGAGCCTGCATCCCTCAAGAGGTTTTCTGGTTATAATTTCTGGAATTCTTCAATGGGTCTTGAAAGCCATTCCCATAAACCATGGAGCTTAACTTTAAGTCATTTTCAATGGGTTTCTCCTTCATCAGTATGTAAAGCTGGATATCCATCTTGTTTCAAGTAAAAACCGGTGAAAAACCTGGAGACTAAAACATATGAAGAACCATTGCAGGATTTGGGTTTGGCTAGTCTAGAGAAAAAAAGGACCAGGAGCAGTGGTGGGTTGCAGGCGGTATGCCCCGGTATGCGCGTACCAGTGCCTGCTGGAAGCAGCAGCCACTGTACCGAAACAGTGCTTTGGAGGTCCCGCCCGCCCTCTCTCATTCCTTACCTGTATTTGAAGGAAGCAGGCCATCTGTGCAAGCACCCGCAATGTACAGCACCTGTGCGATGTTCTGCTGAGCAGCTGGAGCGTTGCCGGCTGTGGGTGCACATGCGTGTGCAGCTTGCATGCCCATGGTGCATGCCTGGCTCCCATTGTAGCATACCCGTTGCAACGGGAGCCAAAACCCACTACTGACAAGGAGTGACATGATTGCAGTATTCCAGGATTTGAGAGGCTGTCACAAGGAAGAGGAAGTCAACTTATTTTCTATAGCATCAGAAGGCAAGAAAAGGAGCAAGGAATAGAAACTAATCAAGGAGAGAAGCCACCTAACAGTGAGGACAATTAATTAACCAGTGGAACAGCTTGCCTTCAGAAGTGGTGGTTACTCCATCACTGGAGGTTTTTAAGAAGAGACTGAGAAGCCACTTGTCTGGAATGGTTTAGGCTCTCCTGCTTGAGCAGGAGACTGGACTATAAGACACCCAAGGTCCCTTCCAGCTCTATTCTGATTCTGATTGATTGAAAAATATTTTGTTCCATTTTCAAAGTAGCAAAGATCTGCAGATATTTTTGGCATCTTATGTATGTTATCTCTTACCAACCTACGATGGTAGCCATTGTCTAAGACATGGCAATTATATTGGAGTAGCCTTATGGCTGAATTTAATCAAAATGCTTGTCTTAGAATTAGAACCTCCATAACTCTTTTGCTGAAATATAGTTGATAACCAATAGGAATCTTCTTTCTTTTTATAGACTCATGTACGTATATGTGTCTTCCAAGTGTTCCCCCTAAAATTCTAACCACATACACCACGATGAATTTGCTTCTCACTGAATTACAATTTCTTGCTCCATATGCATGATACACTGTAGCATTTCAAATCTGAGTAAAATTTTGTCAACCATACTACGCTTCTTTTCAGTATTTATAGAAATAATCCAGGTGCAATTTGGGCAGGTTTCCTGCAGACATCCAATTTTCACATCCATTAAATAGCATCCGTTTACGAAAAAGTGTGTGGGCACATGCATGCTGTTAAGAATGCAAACTCACTGTATTTCAAAAGGTTCCACCATGAAAAAATAAATAAATAAGGCTATATAATTGTTATTTCAGAAAAATGTTTGATAAGATTTTATACAGTTTGCATTTGGAGTTATGAATATAATGCCAAATAAGATGAATATAAGATGAACATAAGCTATTTTGTTATTAGTCTTTACCCTTCCAGTTTTTTCAACAAAATTTTGTAATAACTGCTTACAAATTACAAGTTCCAGAAACTTGTGTTAAAGGTAAACAATATGGTTTTTTTTCAATTTTTAAGTCAGTTTATTCCAGCAAGGTCAAAGCTGAATCATTAAAAGTCAGACACAATTATCCCAAAATGACTACAGCAATTATCACATTAGCTAAAAACATACTTATCCAACCCACAATAAAGTCCCTGTGAACAATGATGTACCAAACATTCATGGAATACATCCAACCATTGTTTCTATGAAGATAAATTCAAGCTGCTTCAGATATTGTGACTTTATAACACTGACAGTGCTTCCATACGGGAAAAAAAGGTAGAAATTGCCTGTACAGTTGTGATACAAACTCTAGGCACAAAATTTCATGTTTTTCCCACATGAAAACATATTAGAGAAATTTTCAAGTTATCCTAAAATTCAGCTCCTACAAGAGCAAACAATTAAGCTTTTCTAATATAGTCTATGAATATTGATTTATATTCACTTATAGAACATAAGACATAGAATAATAGAGTTGGAAGGAACCTTTGAGGTTTTCTAATCAACCCCCCTGCTTGAGCAGGAGACCCTATTTCAGATAAATGGTTGTCCAGTCTCTTTTTGAAAGCCTCCAGTGATGAAGCACCCATAACTTTTGAAGGCAAGTTGTTCCATGGGTTGATTGTTCTCATCATTAGGAAATTTCTCCTAGCTTATTTTTCTCCTTGAATAATTTCTATCCATTGTTTCTTGTCTTGCATTCTAGTGTTTGGGGAAATAGTTTGATCCCCTCACCTTTGTAGGATCCCGTCAAATATTAGAACACTGCTATCATGACTCCCCTAGTCTTTGTTTTCATTTGACTAGACATACTCAATTCCTGTATCCATTTTTCATATGTTTTAACTTTCAGCCTCCTAATCTTTCTTGTTGCTCTTCTCAGCAGTCTCAAATCTTTTTTATATTGTGGCAACCAGAACTTGATGCAGTATTCTAAGTGTGGTCTTACTAAGGCTTTAAAAAAGAGATATTAGAACTTCTATCTAGAATTGATTCTATTCCTCCGTTTTTGCAGTCTAGGGTTGCATTGGCTTTTTTTGGCTGCTGCTAAACACTGCTAGCTCATATTTAAGTGGCTCCAAGATCCCTCTTACAATTACTGCTATTGAGTCAACTTTCCCCTAATCTGTACGTGTACATTTATTTTTTTCTTGCCTACGTGGAAAACTTTTATCTACTGTATGTTGAATTTCATTTTGTTAGTGTTCTTGTCTGTCAACATTCAGTATTGTCACTTATTGAAATTGTCAGTATTCAGGTCTGTCAATATAAATGCTATTTTTACATAAATGAAAGATTCAATTATTTAAACCTGAAAGATGAAAGCTTTACAACGAACTGCATCTCATTGGTAGAGGAGTTGTAGAATACATCATGATATAAGCAAACTCTGCCCTAGATTCTTCCCATTCCTTACAATCCACATCCCACCTCTTGTAATTTGACAAAGTTCCATATCTTTACCATTGTTTGCATTCTTCTCAGTAATAAAAGTTTCAGCCCAGAGAAGCAAAGTTCTCAATCTTATTCTGTCAGGTATAGTACTAAGTTACAGGAGTTTTCAAGTTGTACTTCCGTTTATGACAGGATAGTATAAATAAATTCAGAGGTAATCAAGTAAAGATTCTTGAAAAGCATATTATTTCTTACTAGTACTAATTGTATATTCCAGTATTTTGCAACTTTGAGATGTGTGGACTGCAACTCCCAGAATTTCCCAGTATGATTCGTACTTGACCGTAAACATTGCTTTGTATCATCGTTTTTTACTTTACAGATATCCCAAAGTTTATTCAAGGACAGGTAAAAGATATAACCCTAACCTTACGCTCAACATCCAGAGGATACCAAGTTACTAAACATAGATGGATTGCTACCTCATCATACAGTTTTAGGCTCTTCAGTACTACAGAAAAGTTAAGGGGGCAGAAAGGATTTGGATAACAGTAACATAAATTATTTAAAGGTGGATGAGATTGGTTTAGCAGAAATACTGAAAGAGCTTAGCCATATGACGGATAATGGAGTTCCAAGGTGAGGATAAATGATAAGTGTTCCCAGATATTTTGGGATATCCATCTCTAAGAAGAAGAAGTGTCTAACTTTGAGGGAGATTGGTGGTCAAGAAATACAAAATACGAATAAATAAATAAATAAATAAATAAATAAATAAATAAATAAATAAATAAATAAATAAGAGATTAAGAATAGGAATCAATGAGGAGGGGGGGAAAACAAGAGGTAAATCCATGTTCTGGTGGGAAAAATATTTTGTAGTGGATACCTGAGAATACATGGTTGTGAAGGTTGGACTGTAAGAAAGTTTGAGTGCCAAAGAATGGAGGCCTTTGAACTCTGGTGCTGGAGAAGACTCCTGTGAGTCCCTTGGACTGCAAGGCGATCAAACCGGTCAGTCCTAGAGGAGCTGAAGGTCTCACTGGAGAAGAGCCAAATGCTAGGAAAGATTGAAGGTAAAAGGAGAAGGGGATGACCAAGAATGAGGTGGCTGGATGGAGTCACTGAAGAAGTCAGCGTGAGCTTAAATGGACTCCAGAGGATGGTAGAGGACAGGAAGGCCTGGAGGAACGTTGTCCATGGGGTCACAATGGGTTGGACATGACTTTGCAACTAACAACAACAACAACAACCTGGGAACAGGGAGCAGGAAAACAATTGAATAAAATAATGAAACATAAAAAGCAGAATAGAAAAGGAAGCTCAGGAATCGTACAAAAGTCCATTAATACTAATAATAATACTAACTAATACTAATAATTCATATATAGTATATTCACCAAATACATAATTTTTGGCATATCAAAAAATGGGAATGTGATAAAGAATAGCATATGATCGATCTTACTATTTGACCCGTTGGCCTTCATACAATTTCCCTTTTTCATGAATGAATGCTACCCTTTGCTACCCCTAATCTAATTCTGAATATAATTTTTCTCACCTTTTCACTCTGGGAATCATTTGGGATGTTGCACCTTTATTGGTGGGAAGATTTTTCAAGTTTAAACTCTTGTTCAGCCATAAAAGAGCTTGAACAAAGCTTCATATCTATTAACTTTAGTTATCTTGGCTAGATAATTTTTTTAGGAAAATAGAAGCAGGGAGAATCTCACACGGTATCATAAATGTAAACGGAATACTGGAGTGATAGGCAGCTTTTTAAAATGGCTTTGCAAACTCCCTAGGGCATAAAAAGACAAATTTGTGGAATTGGGGTTTTTCAAACTTTTCCAGGCCACCGAAAATGTTACTTAATTTCCCCCAGAAATTTGACCAAAAGTAAAGTTATTGTAATAGAAAACTGGCTGTTGGTGTGTATTTTTTTCTTCCTCTTTAGTCTGTCCTGTGACCTTATTAAGTCCCATGAAAAACCTTGTTCTAGATGGGCCCAATGACCCATGATCTGGTAGCCCAATGACCAACAATTAGACCCATCATGATGTCAATGAAAAGAAATATGCCTTCTAACCTTAGAACATTGGGTTGAATTCAATGAGTTCTGCAGCTATCCAATGTCATTCTCTGCAAAATGTATTTTGATATCATCCCTATAATTTGTTCTGCCCATATAGCCTAAATTTGTTCAAGGGCATTGGAGGATGGTCAGATGCTGATCAGTAGGCCATAGTCTATAAATGAGAGCTACTGGCTGTCCTGTTGCGTTGAGCTTGTCAATCAGAAGATCGGCAGTTCAGCGGTTGGAATCCCTAGCACTGCATAACAGAATGAGCTCCCGTTACTTGTCCCAGCTTCTGCCAACCTAGCAGTTTGAAAGCATGTAAAAATGCAAGTAGGAAAATAGGGACCACCTTTGGTGGGAAGGGAACAGTGTTCCATGCGCCTTCGGCATTTAGTCATGCCGGCCACATGACCATGGAGACATTTTCGGACCGTGCTGGCTCTTTGGCTTTGAAATGGAGATCAGCACCGGCCCCTAGAGTCAGGAACGACTAGCACATATGTGCGAGGGGAACCTTTACCTTTACATTTTACAATGTTTTACACGCTGTAGAATTCTTTATTACTATATGCATAGTGGATTGAAGTTGACTAATTCAGTGCAGCATGACCACATGAACCTTTTAAATAGCATTTTTTAAAGGTTTTTCAGTGCCTTGGCCATTTTTTTTTTACAGCTGAATATTAACAGCAATATTTCTCATTTTATAATCTGCAAAGCTGCCAATGAAACTCTTCCCTGGTAATGAAATAAATGAAAAATGATCCCACTTATTTAATCTGAATTGACTTTATGCTCCACCCTCTGTGACTGCTCACTGGTGACAATCACAGAGAAGGAGTATAGCTACAATTGCTTGCCACAATCTATTTAGAGATTTGCAGCAGCTTGAAAAATCATGAGTACATCACCGTGTACAGGCATTGCATTCTAATCCAAGATAGCATTCAGCTGTTTATTGAACAGGAAAAGAATTTTCTGGTGCTATGTTGTGTATCTTACCGTATGCAGAATGAACATATGAAAGGTGACAGAATGCTTACAACTAGGTGTTTGGTAAATGAGGTCAAAATTAATTGTGTACAGGTACCACAGAAACATTGAAACAGTTAAATATGCATCCAGTGTAGTGGTGGGTTTCAAATTTTTTTAGAACCTCTTCTGTAGGTGTGGCCTGCTTTGTGGGAGTGGCTTGCCGGCCATGTGACTGGGTGGGAGTGGCTTGCCAGCCATGTGGCTGAGCAGGAGTGGCTTGGCAGTCACGTGACTGGATGGGAGTGGCCAAGTTGTAAAATGTGGTGAAACTCACTTAACAACGCTCTTGCTTAGCAACCAAAATGTTGGCTCAGGAACTCTGGCATTTGAAGCACGCAAGTCTTAAAGCTGTCAGGTTACAAGACACTTGCACCCCTAACCCTTTAGAAACCCCCCCCAGGGGTGTTCAAACTTGACAGCTTTAAGACTTGTGGACTTCAACTCCCAGAATTCCTCCTCTCGCTCTTCATCTTGATGATGTGATGGGCGGGGGGAGGGACCTGGAACCGGTTCTAAATGGCACTGTAGATTCGTGGAACCTCTTCTATAGAAGAAGTTAGAACTGGCAGGAACCCAGCCCTGATCCAGGGGTGGGATTCAACCGGTGTAACATCTGGTTTGCTGAGGGCGCATGCGGGCCAAATACATATTCTGCACAGGCACAGCGTGTTTGAAAACAGCTCTAAAACCTACCTTCTACTGCAGAATAAAACAGCTGAAGCACAGCAATCCTCTCTGCAACTCCTATCATCTGGGTTTCAAAGAAAGGAGATATAGGACAGTCTAGTGCAGGGGCGGGAGGGAGGGGCAACGGATCACCGGACTACCTGTTCGCCCAAACCGATCCGAACAGGAGGAATCCCACCCCTGTATACATCCAATTTAACCACCTGACAGCTAATGGAGTTGCGGGGAAAGGATAAATGATAAGTATTTCCAGATATTTTGGTAATATCCATCTCTAAGAAGTGTCTCTCTTTGAGGAATCTGTTTCCTAATCCTGGACTTGCAACAACATTTAGTGACCGCTTGAAGTTATAACAGCATTGAAAAAAGAACTTATGACCATATTTCATACTTATGACCATTGCAATATCCCCATGGCTGCAATGATATTTGACAACTGGTTCGTATGTATACCAGTTGCTGTGTCCCAGGGTCAGGTGAAACTTTTTTGCAATCTTCTGAATAGCAAAATCTAGGAGGAAGCCAAATTCACTTAACAACCATGTTACTAATTTAATAACTGCAATGATTCACTTAACAACGGTAGCTAGAAAGGTCAAGAGATGGGACAAAACTCATTTAACAAATGTTCCACTGAGCAACAGAAATTTTGGGCTCAATTGTGGTTGTAGGTCAAGGATTACCTGTATAATAACATCTTTTAAAGGACTAGAAAATGTTAACAATGTAAAGAAGCTGGAATCTGCGCCCAGAAAAATACTTCACTCACACAACCATGCATAACAATGAACAATACTAGCTGTGTTAAACAGTTCATATGTATATTTTAGTGGTGGGATATGACCAGTACGCCCCGGTACGGGCATACCTGTGCCTGCTGTGAGCACCAGGTTCCGTTCTGGTGCTCCAGAGGGGGGCCCACCCACCTGCCTGCTCTCCTTACCGCTATTTGAGCTGATCGGGGCTTTCGCGTATGTGCATGGAGCATACGGGTGCCTGCGCGATGCTCCGCTGAGCAGCTGAAGCATTGCGTGAGATAAGTACGCATCTGTGTGCTGCATGCGTCCTGCGCTCGTTCATGCGATGGATGCCGGGCCCCGTTGCAGCTTACCAGTTGCAATGGGATCCGGAACCCACCCCTGGTATATTTGTGGCATCCAGCTACATCTCTCTAGCCTTAGGAGCCATAATCAGCAAAGATTCATCTAAGCTAGTTTGGGTAGTTAATTCAGATAATGCCATTGTGCTAAAATTGAATAAATCATCTGAAATATATAGAGCTGATCTGGACAGTTTCTGAAAGATCAACACAACCTAGATGAGATTGGTGGTTTATGAATATCGTCTAGTCATCATGCTTCATACAGCTATTTAAGTCTTTGAAATTCATCCAGAAACCAAAATGCTTCTGGAGATTGCATTAAGACATCTGCAACCGTTGAGCGTGGCCATGCTTTATGCACTTTTCTATAATTGCTGAGCAATTGACTGGCTCAGCTGGTATTTTGGACGCTGTGTTTCCCTTTCCTTCATTAAATGCACAATAGAAGGAAAAATAGAAGCTGTACAGTACAATCCAGGTGAGCCAACCACCTGGTCTCTCTCAAGCCAAAACAAAACCACCACTTAGTTCTGATAAAGCAAAACAAAGCAAAAAAAAATTAGACAAGCAGAAGGGATTTCTTATTTAGAGAATTAGAAGTTACACAATTCTGGGTTGGAACTGTTTTCTTTAAGTATTTCCAAGTATAGAATAGAATAACAGTTGGAAAGGACCTTAGAGATCTTCTATTCCAACCCCCTGCTCAGGCAGGAAGCCCTATACCATTTCAGACAAATGGTTATCCAATATCTTCTTAAAAACTTCCAGTGTTGGAGAATTCACAACTTCCGGAGGCAAGTTGTTCCACTGGTTAATTGTTCTAAATGTCAGTAAATTTCTTCTTAGTTCAAGATTGCTTCTCTCCTTGATTAGTTTCCACCCATTGCTTCTTGTTCTACCCTCAGGTGCCTTGGAGAATAGTTTGACTCCTTCTTCTTTGTGGCAGCCCCTGAGATATTGGAACACTGCTATCATGTCTCCCCCAGTCCTTCTTTTCATTAAATTAGATTTTCCCAGTTCCTGCAACCGTTCTTCATATGTTTTAGCTTCCAGTCCCCTAAGCCAGTGGTGGGCAACCCACGGCTCGGGAGCCACATGCGGCTCTTTACACCCTTTAATGCGGCTCTTCTGTGTGCCGGGTGCCCGCTCCCCTCCCTCCTCTCGGGCTTCGGAGGGAAGCTTCTGCAAAAGCCCGGGTGAGTGACAACCAATTTTGGTCCTATGACTGCAGAATGCTGCAAAATACCATAAATGCAGGCCAGTTGTTGAGTGTTTCAAATGTGATTGGAACACTCAACAAGGTGACCACAGTGTGTGTGTGTGTGTGTGTGTGTGTGTGTGAGTGAGAAAGACAGACAGAGAGAGGAACAGAGAGAGGGAGTGAGGGAGGGAATCAGAGAGAGACTGACAGACACACACACACATACACACAGACAGAGAGAGACAGAGAGGGGGAGGGAGGGAGAGAAAGATAGACAGACAGAGAGACACACACAGAGTGAGTGATTAAGTGAATGAGTGAGAGACAGACACACCCACATACACAGAGTGACAGAGAGAGAGGAAGGGAGGGGAGAGAGACAGTGGGAGAGACAGAGACAGACACACACACACACAGAGTGAGTGAGAGACAGACAGACACACACACACACACACAGAGTGACAGAGATGGGGGAGGGAGGGAGAGAGAGACAAAGAGCCAGAGAGAGAGAGAGAAAGAAAAAGAAAAAAAGAAAGAAAGTGGGAGAGAGAGATGAAATTAAAAACAACAACATACAAACCTGACTTACTCAAACTATCCAAGGAAATGCAAGGCCAGTGTTCACATTAGTGGTTGTGACTTTGTCAGTCAATGTCAGGATGTAATTTTCTCTACATTGTAAGACAAATTTTACGGAATTTAACGTTATCGATAAATAATATCGTTCTAAAGTTTTTGTTTTATTAGTTGTGTTATTTGTATCCTCCCGACCTATGTGGATACTTGCATGCAGAACATTCTCAATAAAAACTTATTGAAACTAAAAACAGTGTACCCTCCTATGTATTTTCGGTTTTAAAAATGTGGCTCTCAAAGTAAATTTCAATCGTGGTTTTGGCGAGATTTGGCTCAGTTGAAAAAAAAGGTTGCCCACCACTGCCCTAAGCCATTCACCTAAAATCATGTATGAGATACATTATTTTCTAGCTTGAGACAAACTACATTGTATATTCTCATAAAAATAATTTTATCAAGTAGACATTTCAAGTGTTAAGACCATTCTTAAGTAGAACAGTTCCATAATCTGTCACCTTTAATTCTTTCAATCCCTCAAATTACTTGGGAACCTGAAAACTACATGGCCAAACGACTATTATTTATGAATGCGTAAGAATATTTGCTCTTATTGGGACAATTAGTATACATTAATTTATTTCATTTTGCATCACGAGATCTTAAAATATGCTCTTCCATTTCTGGAAAGGGAAGGAAGCGGCATCGCTCCCTAAATGGATTTAAATATCAGCAAGGAGAGTTAAGTAACAGAATCCCAGGAAATGAAATGATTCTGCTATATTTAGTAGCCTTAGACGAGTGTATCTCAGCAACAAAATGTTTTTTTTTTCTGTTAAGAAAACAGGATAAAGGTAAAAGAGTGATTGGAACTGGTGGAGAAAGCAACAACAACAACAACAACCAAAATCAAACGCAGATGTAAGATGTGGAGATTTTCCAGATGTTGAATTCAATTTCTTAGAATCAAGTCATCCAACTTGGCTTGCATAAACTGTAATTTTTAATTTAGCGGAGGAACTATTCCCACAGAATTTTAAATCTAATAGTAATTGACTTTCTTAATTTTTGTATAGCATAACAACATTTATAAAAATAATCATGTCCTTCATTCCAGTAATTTCTTTCAAATAGAATTCTATGTGTTATTAAAAATAAAAGTACATAGGTATATCCAATAATTCAAGGTTCAGTAATTTTAATATATATAATACACACACACACACACACATACACACATACATACATTACAGGCGTGGGCTGCTGGGGGTTCACAGGGGTTTGGGAGAACCTCTAGCTAAGATCCGGAGAACCCCCAAATCCTGGTCCCGCCACACCCTGCCCTGCCCCTCCCAAGAGTCCCCACGGGCCCATTCTGGATGCAGGTAAGTGCAGGGCGTGCACGGAGGCCCAGGGAGGGCAAAAAACAGGCCTACCAGAAGTTCAGGAAAGCTAGAAGCGGGCCTATTTCTGGGCTCCAGAGGACCTCCGGAGCCTGGGGAGGCTGTTTTTGCCCTCCCAGAGGTTCGAGGGAAGCCTCCAGAACCCGGGGAGGGTGAAACCCCCCCTGTGGTGCAGGAGGCGGACTAGGCCATGCCCACCCAGCAACCAGGCAGAGATCCCCTTGCTAAAAATTTTGAAGCACACGTGTGTGTGTGTGTGTGTGTGTGTGTGTGTAAAAAGCCTATGTTTAGGGATTATCCCTTTCCCTTTCATAGGCTTTCAACATTCCAATTAGCAGCACCAGCTAAATTTCCCACAATGCACAATGGGAAAGTGTAAAGAAATTAGACTCCTCTGGATACCAGTTTCTACTACTGTTATCACCTTTAAGTCAAAACCAGGCGGGATGAAACCCACTAGCAAGCACTTAATTAAAGAACACCCTCAAATGAATATAGTCTGGGATCAAACAGTTCTAGATATAGCTATTTTTGAGCTTCTAATAATTTGCTTTGAGTATTCATTTCTTGGAATAAAAGACTGTCCTAGACTTGGCTATTTTATTTCGTTCGCATTATTATAAATCTCATAAACAAAGATGTTCCTTTCTTTGATTGTGCATCGTTCAGTTCAGAATTGATTCTTAACAACTGCATAGATAGATTTTATACAGGGTGACTTGTCCCTAGCTTCATCCTTCAAGTTTTTCACTGATGTACCTATTGCCTCTGAAACGGAATCCATCCACCTTGCTACAAGATCTCCTCTTCTTTCCTTCCCTTCCACCTTTCCTAGCATTACAGACTCCTCCAGGGGTGGTATTCACTTAACTCAGCTACAGGTTCGTAAATGCGAGCGGACCTTCCGTGCATGCGCAGAGTGTCAAAAATGGGACGTGATGATGGGTGGGTGGGCAGAGCCTCCTGCTGCTCCACTATTGGTTTGCCCGAACCGGATAGAATCGGCTGAATAGCATCACTGGATTCCTCTCTTCTTCCCTCCCCTCGACCCTACTCTACCTCATCTACCCTAACTATTTTTACTTTTTAACATAGTAAGCTGTCCAGAGCCATCAGAAAGTGGAAGGACTCTGACTATACAAATCATTAAATGTAGTTTGTCCCTATATTTAAAAGCTTCTGTGAAGAAACTCTTGTGTGATGGTACGACAAGTAATTATTCCACATTCATATATTCCCTGATCATCTTGACTTTAGCAAACTGAAGAGGGTAGAACCACATTTTTTTAAAAAAAAAGAAAAGGTATGTATGTTCATGAATATACCAAGAAAATCCTTTAAAGCGTTACCACATTACTCAAAGTTGCATTCCGTCTAAGACTTTTCTAGATTTTTCCAGCCATCTACAAGAATTAACATACCAAAGAAAAGCAGAATTAGGCTTCCCTAAGTCGAAGTGTTAAATATTTTTTCTCACATTTTGTTTTTAAATTCTGCCTTTACTATTTTTTATTAAAAAAAAAAAAAACTCAAGGAGGAAAACACATTTACAATTCCCTTCTCCTCCTATTTTCCCCACAATAACAACTCTGAAAAATGAGTTGGGCTGAGAGAGAATTACTGGCCCAAAGTTACCCAGCCAGCTTTCATACATAAGGCAGAACTAGAACTCCCAAACTCCTGGCTTCTAGTCTTAAAGACTAGACCTCCTAATCCAGGCTTTGACATTATGTAAAGAGCCAGGGACGTGCGGTCAGGGGAGGCAGGGGAGGCAGAGCCTCACCGCTCTCATCATGAAAAGAAAAGGGAAAAGGCACATGTGGTCCCATTCCCCGCCTTCCTGAGTCAACATGAAGGGGACCGCGGAGTTGACTCAGGAAGGCGGGGAATGGGACCACGTGTGGAGGAGGCTGAGGCTGCCTCAGCCTCCTTCTCACGTGGTCCCATTTCCTGCCTTCCTAATGACGTCACCAGCCTCACCAGACATAAACCTCACCACACGTCACTGGTAAAGACAGTCTCAATGTCTGTATGTGAGCAGTTTATTCTGCAAAGGGTCTGTGTTATCCGTGATAAGTGAGAGGGAATGTTTCATTTATGTCAGGTACGTAACAGGGTAATCAATTTGCTAACAGACATTTTCCTTGATGTCAGCAAGGATTCCACTCCATGTGACTTCATAAAAAAAACCTGTTTTGTTTAATTACAAGATTAAACAGAAGCTTGGGAAATCAGAAAGCATGATTTTTATTTCTGAGAACGTCATCACAAAAGCCCTGTAGATTTTCATAGAAAACACTTTGAATGGGCAGAGTGAGGAGAGTAAACAAGGGGAACACTGCAGTATTTTATTTGAAAACTAGCTGATATTCCAGCATTGCCCAGATATTTATTTATAGGGGGAAATTTCCGGACCAAATGTAATTAAGCCTGCACCAGTTAACAGTGGTCTTCCCCAAGGCAACGTTCTAGAACTAACACTCTTTCTACTTTACATAAATGACCTTTGTGATCATATATTAGCAGCTGCGTCCTCTTTGACGATGATGTAAAACTATTTAACACCACAGAAAATTCTACTACTCTACAAAACGACGTAGATTATGTATCTGAATGGTCAAACAATTGGCAACTCCAAATCTGCTAAAAAAAAAAGCTCAGTCCTACACATTGGCAATAAAAACCAGAATATCAAATACAAACTGGGCGGAAACGATCTAAAAGATGGCGCACACTCTGTCAAAGACCTAGGAGTACTCATTTCGAAAGACCTGAGCTCACTGTAACAACATTGCCAAAAAGGCATTCAGAGTTGTCAACCTAATTTTACGTAGTTTTCTCTCTGGTAATGCAATGCTGCTAACTAGGGCACACAACACCTTTGCCAGACCTCTCATTGAATACTGCTCACCTGCCTGGAACCCACACTGCATTTCGGACATTAAAACATTAGAGAAGGTCCAGAGGTATTTTACAAGAAGAATACTCCACTCCTCTGCTTGTAATAAAATTCCTTATACTATCAGGCTTGGAATTTTAGGCTTGGATAACCTTGAACTATGCCGTCTATATTCCGACCTGAGTTTAGTGCACAAGATCATCTGCCATAATGTTCTACCTGTTAATGACTACTTTTACGACAACTGCAATAACACAAGGGCTATCAAGAGAGACAAACTAAATGTAATCCTTGTAATCATGATTGCAGGAAAAACAATTTCAGCAATAAAGTAGTAGATTTACTTGGTAAATTTATCTGTGTACCAAGTTTGGTTGAAATTGCTCGAGGTGTTCCAGAGTTACACTGGAACACACACACACACACACACACACACCGATAGATAGATAGATAGATAGATAGATAGATAGATAGATAGATAGATAGATAGATAGATATAGATATAGATATAGATATAGATAGATATAGATATAGATATATAGATATATAGATATATAGATATATAGATATATAGATATATAGATATATAGATATATAGATATATAGATATATATACATATATATACATATATATACATATATATGAAATACCATGCAAAATCTGCCCTGCAACATACATAGGACAAACGAACAGGAGAATAAATGCACACATTGCAGAACACAAGAACGCAGTGAGAAAAAAAGAAAAAAAAAACTTCCTCCCTTTTCCAGCACCTTAAAGCTACAGGACAAGCTAACATACAAAGTGCTTTACCAATAAAATTCCACTTCCAACAGAGTTTAAAATTATTTCCAGTTGATTGGCAGGTTTGAATCTAGTTTATCAATAGATGAGAAGGTTAGTTTCTCTCACCATGTGAGGGCACAGTTGGTTCATAGGTTGCTGGCATTGTGTGACTGAAAAAAGCTTGATAGAGTTTAAATCACATTTAATTATCTCTGTATTTTAATTCTTGCAACTTGAAGGTGCCACAGAAAATGACTGGCTTAAGATTTCAGAGCTGACTGAAGACTAATATGAAATATTGAGTGGCCGCTGGGGGGAAAAATCACTTTCAAGGGCAGATTTTAGTAGAGATAAAATTCCATTTTATGAAGAAATTAAATTCTATTGATGGTTTGAAGAGCAAAAGTATGAATTGTAGAGTTCACTGAAGCTAAATGACCTGAAATCAATGGAATCCCGACAACCTAATGATGAAGGATGTCATTGTGGCTTAAAACCTAAGAAATTAATTCTGTGCTAAACTTCTGTGACCTCCCATCTACTTCATTAGATAAATGAGGATTTCCATATATTGAGCTTGTCAGACTGAATGGTAAATTTAAGTATTTTATATCTATAAAGCCCACTGTTTTCCTCCAAGGAGAGACAGGAGGTGTGAAGAATGAGAGGCGAATGGCAGAATGTTTTTTTTCCAGGTTGCAGGTAGATATCATGATAGCAGCAACACAGCAGGAGTTAATTTATTCAGTGGGCTTGGGACTCAGGTAGGTATTTTTAATTATATATTTAAAAAGTTAATTATAGACCCCCCAAAATAAAGAATTGTGGATTCTTCTGGCATCGGAGTAAGAACAAGAAAGATTAGTTTTTGAAAACATCATGTACTTCAAATTTATAATTTTAGGTAACTAACACGTGTTCATTTTTCATTTATCAATTGGATGAATGGAATAATTTTATTTTAATTAAATTAAATACATTTAAAGGGAAAAAAATCAATAAAGTGACGTTGAGTTGGGCACACCCACCCAGTCACATGACGACTGAGCCTTGCCTACCCAGCTGGTCATTAGGGCAGAGAATC
This sequence comes from Natrix helvetica, assembly GCF_964273705.1. Taxonomy (NCBI): domain Eukaryota; kingdom Metazoa; phylum Chordata; class Lepidosauria; order Squamata; family Natricidae; genus Natrix; species Natrix helvetica. The sequence goes on along the minus strand of NC_138558.1, from coordinate 63,030,585 downwards.
AGTTGTTAAATTATTTGAATCCCACCACTGCTCAAAGTCCTGGGGGAAAATGGAATCAAGAGGCTAAGTATCAGAGGTGGGTTCCTACCAATTCAATTCGGCCGAACTGGTAGTGGTTTGCTGGCCTGGGTCACCAGAACCAGCAGCGACCCAGGCCTGCCACGCTTCCCAAACGGTTCCCCGGTTGGCGCAGCATGTTCCCCCCCCCCCATTTTTTAATGTTCTGCGCACGCACAGACCTATTTATGGGCAACAGTGCATGTGTATGCATGCAAAATTATGTATGCGCCGAACTGGCAGTAATGGTGGCACCAACCCACCCATGAGAAGTATGTCAGGAAAAGAATAGGCAGGAATATAAGAAGGGCTTTATTCTTTTTCCTCCACGTTTTTGCTCATTTGTATACAGGGAGCCCTCAACCTAATAGCAGTTCATTTAGTGACCCTTCAAAGTTACAATGGCACTTAAAAAGTGACTTATGAGCATTTTTCATACTTACGGCCGTTGCGGCATCCCCATAGTTATGTGATCAAAATTCAGATGCTTGGCAACTGATTCGTATTTATGATGGTTACAGTGTCCTGGCATCATGTGATCACCTTTTGCGACCTTCTGACAAAGTCAATGGGGAAACCAGTTTCACTTAGCAACCATGTTACCAACTTAACAACAGTAGCGATTTCCTTAATAACTGTGGAGAGAAAAGTCGTAAAATGGGGCAAAACTCACTTAACTAATATCTTGCTTAATTTGAGCTCAATTATAGTTGTAAGTTGAGGACTACCTGTAGTTCAACTTTACTCACATTTTACAATACAATAGTAGAGTTGGAAGGGACCTTGGAGGTCTTCTAGTCCAACCCCCTGCCTAGGCAGGAAACCCTATACCGTTTCAGACAAATGGCTATCCAACATCTTCTTAAAGACTTCCAGTGTTGGGGCATTCACAACTTCTGGAGGCAAGCTGTTCCACTGATTAATTGTTCTAACTGTCAGGAAAGTTCTCCTCAGTTCTAAGTTGCTTCTCTCCTTGATTAGTTTCCACCCATTGCTTTTTGTTCTACCCTCAGGTGCCTTGGAGAATAGTTTGAATCCTTCTTCTTTGTGGCAACCCCTGAGATATTGGAAGACTGCTATCATGTCTCCCCTAGTCCTTCTTTTCATTAAACTAGACATACCCAGTTCCTGCAACCGTTCTTCATATGTTTTAGTCTCCAGTCCCCTAATCATCTTTGTTGCTCTTCTCTGCACACTTTCTAGGGTCTCCACATCTTTTTTACATCGACTTCTGGTTTGTACATCTGTGATTGCTTGATTCTCTACATAGAGCACAGACTGCTATAACTTGGTTTCGCTATGGTAGTCATCAAGAATTTACCGTGTTGCATTTATCAACATTTAAATTCTTTAAATGTTCATTTATTATTCATACTTTAGTTTAGTTTTTAATTCTAGTCTAATGAAAAGAAGGATTAGGGGAGACATGATAGCAATGTTCCAATGTCTCAGGGATTGCCACAAAGAAGAGGGAGTCAAGCTATTCTCCAAAGCACCTGAGGGCAGGACAAGAAGCAATGGGTGGAAACTAAACAAGGAGAGAAGAAACGTAAAGGTAAGGAGAATTTCCTGACAGTTAGAACAATTAACCAGTGGAATGACTTGCCTCCAGAAGTTGTGAATTCTCCAACACTGGAAGTTTTAAAGAAGAGTTTGGACAACTATCTGAAATGGTTGATAGAGAGTTTCCTGCCTGAGCAGGAGGTTGGACTAGAAGACTTCCAAGGTCCCTTCCAACTTCTTGTTATTCTGTAAAGATGCTCCACTGTTAAATTTCTATCAGCATTGCACGTTCCAAAAGTACGTGAGCTAGATCACCTGGTTAAAAGAGTAAAAGTGAAGCTATGCAGTGGTGGGATTCAATTTTTTTTTACTACCAGTTCTGTGGGCGCGGCTTGGTGAATATGGCTTGGTGGGTGTGGCAGGGGAAGGATACTGCAAAATCTCCATTCCCTCCCCACTCCAGGGGAAGGTTACTGCAAAGCCCCCATTCCCTCCCTATCAGCTGGGACTTGGGTGGCAGATAATAGATGGGGGTGGGGCCAGTCAGAGGTGGTATTTACCAGTTCTCTGAACTACTTAAAATTTTCGCTACCGGTTCTCCAGAACTTGTCAGTTCCTGCTGAATACCAACTCTGAAACTATCCCCTTAAAAGCTTAGCCCTGGGATAGAGTGATCTTCTGTTTTAAGTCATTCCGTTTCCAGAGAAACAAAGAAAGGGGAGGCTTCTCTCCAGTTGCAAGGTTGGGCAGAAGCTTCATTTCCTGCCTTAGATAAAATTCTTTTACTTGGGAGAAAGAATTCAAGTGGATAGTGTGGGAAGATGGAGATACGAGGAAAAACCTGGCAGAATTGTACCCATGATATTACACAATGTTAAAGAAATGATGCAAAGGCAGTGGTATTGTCTACAATAAAATTTTTTTTGATGAATGGCAATAGTTAATAATTAACATTTTTAACAATAATTAATAATGGACTGCTAAGAAAAGAAACAGATGGTTCATTGAACAAATCAACCCAGGATTTTTCCTCAAGGCAGAAGTGGCCAGGTTTAAATTATCCTACTTCAGATAATTATGCAAAGACCCAGCTCTCTGGAAAAAGCCTTAAAACTAGGAAAGGTAGAAAGAAAGAGAAGAAGAAGGCAACCAACAGCAATGTGGAGGGTACAGCATATTGAGTGCAAACCAGAAACATGCCTTTTAGGTATAAGAAAGTTATGACAAAACAACCGTATACTTAGTGTTACGTATATTGACGGCAGCAAGAATCATATATGCTAAATATTTGAAAAATGCAAACACCCCACCGGACGATGATATCATTAGGAAAGTTTGGTTTTGTGCTGAAATGGATAGATTAACCCTAAAAATTAAAGATAAGACTCGAAATAGTATAGGACATGGAATACATTTTATGAATGGATAGAGACAAGACGTAGAAATGAGAGAGAAGTTGACGAAAGCCAATAACTGTTAGTATGGAAAATAAAGATGCTATAGAATTATGGATATAATATGGAAAAAATTGTAAATAGGCTAATGTAAGTAGAAATTTAGTTAAAGCTCATTTTCTTTTTTCTTTTTTTGTATTATTATAATATTACTGTAAACATATTATTGCCATAGTTTGTTAAGTAAGTTAAGATTTGCTATTGATTTTTCTTTGGCTTTATTTTGTTTGCAATTGTTAACCTAATATGGCACTATCTTTTCAATGAAGTATTTTTTAAAAAAACAAACAGCAAGGTAGATGAACTCAGTTATATTGATAATGAATGCACTATTGGAAGCTCTGAAGACCAGGTCAGAAATAGATCATCATGAGTAAAATTTATGGATGGGATCATTAAGAGTTGACAACAACTTGATGGCACATCAGTCAGTTACTTAAATCTCTTTGCTCAGTCAACAGATGGTAGAAAGAAAAAGCATTTAAGACATCTAAAATCAAAAAATATAGTTCTATTCCTTCTTCAGCACAATCAACCCTTTATTAAAGTAGCAAAAATCACAATTGATTTGAACTCAGAAAAATGTTAGAAAGCCGCAATCTAAAACGCTACCAAACTGGATAATAATTTTTTAAAAGCCACTTATTATAATAAAGTCACACTAAGTTCTTAGTGAAAGAGAGAATTTAGGCTATTTTGCAATAATGAAGAGGCTTTAAAGTGTAATTTCCAACTATGTGCAGAATGCATGATGATCCATCAAAAGCCATTTAGCTATCTGCACATGGGTCCCAAATTGCTATTACGTGCTTTCTAGACAAAAGTACCAACAACAAAATGATCCAGAAGACAATTATTTCTTTGTTATTGAGGGTTAAGAAAGCAAGATCCCAGCCTATTATATCAGATTTTGTCTTTCTGACTGATCATTGGCCATATCGCTTGAGGCCCAATTTAGCTTTTCACAGGACTGATCTTTCAACTTTGTGAAAATCTTCACCACCAATGAATACCACTGTTTTCCGCAGTGGAGTGAAAATACAGATTATTAACAGCAAGCACTTAATATTTGTTAAGTTCATAATTTGCACTTTCTGCTGAAACTGTAGTTCAAAGCTGCTTGTTTCTTTAGGGATATGTAAAGTAATATTGCACAAAATCAGTTGAAGAACAGCAAAAGAAATATGCTTTTAGCTACTCACCAGCCTTCAACTTTTCTGTAAAAATTGGCACAGCCTGGAAAAATAAAGTAAAATTGTTATATTTTCATAATTTTGTACCTCCTTATTTAACATTTTTAATCAATGTTTTCCTATTATTTTTAAGATTCTACGTATCAGTGAGATCTCTTTGCATTAAGTGTATATAATTTCCCAGAACCCAGTAATCCATCTTGAACTAAGAGCATAACTTCAAATTTAAAAATGAAAAGATTAAAACGTTCATAGACACTGGTAGCACACATTTTAGGAACTGTCCTTAGATACATCCTTAGAAGTGTCAGATTCTGGTTCTAAATTGTGTTGAGTTGGCATGTTGTTTTTAAGTTGAAAATTTGCTTCCTCTGCAGCTTCTGATATTTGACATTTGTTCTCTACTTACTTGACATTTGCAGCAATTTACTTCTCAATAGCTTTGACTGGTATCCCTATTCTACGGATCTTCCAGCTATATTACATATCTCCCATAATTCAATTCTACAGGGAATTTGAGAACTGTAGTCAACATAATGGGAGAAAGGAAAGTCAAAAGAACAAGCTTAAGGCTCTTTTACATAGCAGCTCTGCGCTCTTGTCTCCTCTATTGAAAAGGACTAATAAAGCCAAAACTGGTGTTGCATTTTAATATGTTTTTCAGATTGGGCAAATGCACACTATCAGTTAACATATCTTGACAGCATAACAGCTTAACATAGTTGGAAGAGACCTTATAGATCAGAGGTGGTGTTCAGCAGGTTCTAACCAGTTCTGGAGAACCGGTAGCGGAAATTTTGAGTAGTTCAGAGAACCGGTAAATTCCACCTCTGACTGCCCCCTTCCCCATCTATTCTCTGCCTCCTGAGTCCCAGCTGATCAGGAGGGAATGGGGATTTTGCAGTAACCTCCCCTTGGAGTAGGGTGGGAATGGGAATTATACAGTATCCTTCCCCTGCCATGCCCACTAAGCCATGCCCACCAAGCCACGCCATGCCCACAGAACTGGTAGTAAAAATTTTGAATCCCACCACTGTTGTAGGTCAACTAGTCCAACCTCCTGCCCAAGCAGGAGACCCTACACCATTTCTGACACAGGGCAGTCCAGTCTCTTGAAAGCTCCCCGTGATGAAGCCCCCACAATATCTGAAGTCAACTTCTGTTCCATTGGTTGATTGCTCTCACTGTCAGAAAATTCCTCCTTATTTCCAATCTCTCCTTGATCAATTTTCATCCATTATTCCTTGACTGGCCTTTGGGTGCTTTAGAAAATAGCTTGACCCCCTCCTCTCTGTGGCAGACCCTCAGATATTGGAAGACTGTTACCATGTCTTCCCTGGTCCTTCTCTTCACTAGACTAGCCATTGCAATCGCTCATTGTATGTTTTATCCTCCAGCCCCCTAATCATCTTGGTTGCTCTTCTCCGCACTATTTCTAGAGTCTCAACATCTTTTAATAGTGTGGTGACCAAAACGGGATGCAGTATTCTAGGTATGGTCTTACTAAGGCTTTATAGAGTGTTATTACCATGTTTCCTCGAAAATAAGACAGGGTCTTATTTTCTTTTGACCCCTGAAATAAACCTTTGGCCTTATTTTCAGGGATGTCTTATTATTTTTGACGTGTAGGAGGCGGTGAGCGTGGTCACCTCGTGGTTGCAATATTTTGGGGGGAGGGCTTATTTTAGCACATGCACTCAAAAGCCCGATTGAGCTTATTATCCGGGGAGGTCTTATTTTCAGGGAAAACAGAATAGTACCTCACTTGATCTTGATTGTATCCCTCTGTTAATGCAACTTAGGATTGCATTGGTGAACTGCCATATCTTTAACACTCTCTAACCCTATCTTTTAAAAGTTAAAAAAATAACTTTTCGACTTCACTTAAAGTCCCTTTAGCTGGGGTATTGGAATGTTCAGTGCATGATGGACTATTTGCTACAAGGATGCACGAAGAGTCAAAACAGCTTGGATCAATCTAACGTTTTAGCTTGGAATCAACAGGATGGCATACACTTGTCTGAATGTATATCAAAAAAAATTAAACATTAAGTGGTTGCCTTGAAGGGGGACCTGGGAAGCCATTAAGATGGCCAGATCTTGAAGATGAAACTCAATTATTTTGGCCACCTAATGAGAAGGGAGGACTCACTGGAAAAGAGCCTGATGCTTATTATCCGGGGAGGTCTTATTTTCAGGGAAGCAGGGTAGTACCTCACTTGATCTTGATTGTATCCCTCTGTTAATGCAACTTAGGATTGCGTTGGTGAACTGCTCTAACCCTCTCCCCTAGTGCTTGGAAAGCAAGGATCACTTACTTTCCTTCCATGTGTTGACCTTTAAGACCATGTGGTTTCCATCAATATACCTCTTGCACAAGCCCCCATTATAATTGACACCTGTCTATTCTTTTCTGGATAGAAAAGAAAACACCCATGGTTTTGCAATATTGCTATTACTTGAAGTGGAAGAGGGATTTCAGAATTCACTTGCTTAAAAAATAGAGTGCCAAGAAGAAAATGAAGTGTAGCAGCTGGGCCACACCATAGCACTATGCAGCAGAAACTGGAAAACACTGCTCTTAAGATGAAGTGAGAAGGACGGTGGGATGTTCTCTCTGCAGCAGCCTTGAGGACAACACACATTCTTACAAAACTCCTTGAGTGGAGACAATTAGGACATACAGACAAGCCTTTCGTCAATTTCATTTGGGTTGCCAACATGCAACGCACAGATCATTGTCTCATACATTCTTCAAACAATGTGATATCAGTCGAAGCAACCCAATATTACTTAATTATCAAATATACAAAAATACGTGTACTGTATTCTATTATTATCAGCAGTGTTAGGCATGTACCAACTGTTACATTTCAGTAGCATATTCCTGCCCTGTTTCATAGCTCATGTGGAAATATCACCTGGAAACGATTACTTGCATTAAAAACCAAGCAACTGAATCAAACTCTGACCACATCATCTTGATCAACTGTCTGTATATTTGCCAGTAGTTCCAGCCAACTTCTGAAATTTCAGCAGGATTATTGAAGAAAGATGTTTTCTGAAATCAGAAATGCTATCTCCAAGGTCTGCTTGTTCAAACAGGATTTGGACAGATTAAAAACACTTTAATCAAAATGTAGGTAAATGTAGTTAAACTTTGAGCACTATGTATAAGATAAATTAATAATAGCTATAGTCAAATAAATGATTAATAACAATAATAAAGCATTCATATATACTAGATTGATAATATGAAATTCTATATAAACTGTAAGTGAGGATGAGGGAGATGATGTTGAAAAGCCTTTTTATAAAAGATAAATAATTCTATATAGAATAGAATATAAAGATGTAATATCATTGGATGATTTCAAGATGATGTAATGAAATGCCATAATATAAATTTACCTCAAATTTAATATGCCCCATATAAAAATGATGTAATAATAGCTATGCTTAAGGGATGTTTAACAATTATAATAATTTATATAAATTATAAATTATAATTTATATCAATTATAAATTATTAGATTGATGATACTAATAATGGAAAAAACATGGAATTGAAAACTATTTGAGAATGTTATTAATGCTAAAATAATAGAATGATTTAGAATAGGATACAAAAAATTCTTTATTATTGGATATATTGAAGATGATATAATGAATCATTATAATACAAATGGATACATATTTAGAATACCTTGTTTAAAATGGTGAAACAATAGTGTTAATTAAACAAATGAAGTACAATAATAATGTATACAAAGATATTTGATTGACAATATGTGATTTTTGAGAAAGCTCAAGTGATGACTATGGAAAGTACCCAGAAAGATCTTATAACCAATCCACACACTGTATGTAGTTGAAGAGGTTTTTATGTTATATGTTTTGTGTGTTTATGTTTGTTTGAAAAGAAACATTTTATTAAAAAACACTTTAATCCATGGAATTTAATCCATGACCTGGAGCATTCATGACAGCAAAATTTCCAAGGATCTGATCTAGAAGTATTGGAAGAACTAACTCAAATAAAATTCACGCCGAAATTAGGCTAGAATCAGCATTTTTCAGCGCCGTTGTAATTTTGAACTATCACTAAATGAAATGTTGCAAGTCCAGGGTTACTTGTACAAACAGTTATACTAAGGCAGGGATCAGCAATTTTAAACACTTAAAGAGCCATTTGGACCCATTCCCTATAGAAAAGAAAACACCGGGGGCCACAAAGGTCCTAACCGGAAGCGTCCTGTTCAATTCTGGAGCTGACCAGAAGTCTAGTTCTCCCACCATAGAGTCTTCTCCTAGTCTGGCATCCTTTTTCCTCTACTTCTCCTAACTGAAAGTCCTGTCAATTGTGGAGCTGACCAGAACTGCTGCTTGCCATAGAGGCTGGGGAATTCTGGGAGTTGAAGTCCACAAGTCTTAAAGTTCCCAAGTTTGGACACCCCTGCCATAGAGCCTCCTCCTGGCACGCCATGCTCCCCCCCACCAACCGGAAGGTCCTCTCAAAATTGTGGCGCCAACTGCTGACAGGGAGCAACAACAGAGGGATGAAAGAGCCAAGTTGCCGACCCCTGTACTAAGGTAAACAATTAAAAAGTTTTAATCATTTCTAATTCTACTGAAAAACAAATATCAGTTTAAAAACAGTCAGTGTTCAAAGAAAAAAAAAGACAGTTTAAAAAAAAAACTGGAGAAGGATTGTTGACTTCTGACAAGCTCCACACGACTTTGTTAATTCTCAACCCTGTAGGATAGCATGGCTTACTGTTTCTTCTGAAAAATGGTTCCATCTTAAAAAAAAAAAATCTTTGAATTCACTGTGGACCTTCTCCAGTGCTTTCCATATGTTTTATATTAATTGCATTCCCAGGAAGTGATATAACATTTTTGGCAAAAGAGCAATTAAGTGGGATTTTCCTGAACAGCCAGATGGGTCTAATACAGCTTCAGATTATTCCAAACTCTTAAACATGATGAAACAAAACAAAATTCTAAAACCTTCCATATGATTGAACAATACACGTTCAGTTTTTTTCTCTTTCATATTGTATGATTAGAAAAATAAAATAAAATAACTAGTTATTATGTCATTCTCACACACTTTTGTTTCCTAATAAAATTCACCACCATGCTATAACTAATAAAACTACCTACAGTTTAAAAATAATTTGCCTCTGTAGTAATCATTTAACAGAGATATGGTTGTTTGAGTCAAGGATCACAATATAAGGTCACCTAATATTTTAAGGGATGCGGTGGCTCAGTGGTTAAGACTCTGAGCTTGTCGATCAAAAGATTGGCAGTTCAGTGATTTGAATCCCTAGCGTCACATAACAGAGTGAGCTCCCATTACTTGTCCCAGCTTCTGCCAACCTAGCACTTTGAAAGCACATAAAAATTGCAAGTAGAAAAATAGGAACCACCTTTGGTGGAAAGGTAACAGTGTTCCGTGCGCCTTCGGCATTTAGTCATGCAGGCCACATAACCCCAGAGATGTCTTCGGACACCCCTGGCTCTTCGGCTTAGAAACGGAGATGAGCATCGTCCACTAGAGTCAGGAACGACTATCACATATGTGCGAGGGGAACTTTTACCTTAATATTTTAACAAAAAAGAACATTAAAAGGAATGGACAACTTAGACAGCAGCCTTCCAATATCTCAGGGGCTGCCACAAAGAAGAAAGGGTCAACCCATTCTCCAAAGCACCTGAAGGCAGGACAAGAAGCAATGGGTGGAAACTAATCAAGAAGAGAAGCAACTTAGAACTAAGGATAGACTTCCTAATGGTGAGAACACTTAACCAGTGGAACAGCTTGCCTTCAGAAGTTGTGGGTGCTCCATCAACTAGAGGTTTTTAAAAAGAGACTGCACAGCTGCTTGTCTGGATTGATATAGGGACTCCTGCTGGAGCAGGGGTTGGACTAGAAGATCTCTAAGGTCCTTTCCAATTTTGTTATTCTATCCTGCTATTCTGTTAGTATACAGATAACAGGGACGTGCGGTCAGGGGAGGCAGGGGAGGCAGAGCCTCACTGCTCTCATCATGAAAAGAAAAGAGAAAAGGGAAAAGGCATATGTGGTCCCATTCCCCGCCTTCCTGAGTCAACATGAAGGGGACCACGGAGCGCGAGCGCTCCGCGGTCCCCTTCATGTTGACTCAGGAAGGCGGGGAATGGGACCACGTGTGGAGGAGGCTGAGGCTGCCTCAGCCTCCTTCACACGTGGTCCCATTTCCTGCCTTCCTAATGACGTCACCAGCCTCACCAGCCATAAACCTCACCGCACGTCACTGACAGATAACATAATCAATATCCCTATCTGAGCTTTGTATAACCAGTTTTGTCTAGATCCTTCTCTGTACTGTCTCTCTGCAAACTAAGCTCAGGAGACACTAATCTTACTTGCAGATCTAAATTTACATATTGTACACATTTGTCTAGTGGTATGCAAAGAAATATGGGCAGTTGCTGTTAAGAGTTTTTGAAGTCACTGAGTTATCCCTCCATTAAAAAACTTATTGAAAGCACTGAATTGCTAGTTCCGTGTTTTCCCCAAAATAAGACAGGGTCTTATTTTCTTTTGACCCCTGAAATAAGCAATTGGGCTTATTTTCGGGTGGGTGGGTGTTGTCTCATTATTTTTGATACGCAGAAGGTGGCGAACGTGGTCATCTCATGGCTGCTGCTGTGTTGCAATATTTTGGGGGGAGGGCTTATTTTAGCTCATGCGCTCAAAAGCTCAATTCGCCTTATTATATGGGGAGGTCTTATTTTGGGGGAAACAGGGTATATATGCACTCACATACCAAATTTAAGCAGCAGTAGCTTGGAAAAAAACCCTTGAATCAGCAGTCTAGACTTTGGAAACTAGCTGAACTTTTACTGGAAAGGAAGAAAAAAAATAACTTTTCTATTTCACTTAAAGTTGCAATGTTCCAATATCTCAAGGGTTGCCACAAAGAGGGAGTCAAACTATTTTCCAAGGCACCTGAGGGTAGAACAGGAAGCAATGGTTAGAAACTAATCAAGGATAGAAATAACTTAGAACTGAGGAGAACTTCCCTGACAGTTAGAACAATTAATCAGTGGAACAGCTTGCCTCCAGAAGTTGTGAATGCCCCAACACTGGAAGTCTTTAAGAAGATGTCTGAAATGTTATAGGGTTTCCTGCCTAGGCAGGGGGTTGAACTAGAAGACTCCAAGATCCCTTCCAACTCTGCTATTGTATTGTATTGTATTGTATAACGTCCCTTCAGCTGGGGTATTGGAGTGTTCAGTGCAGGGGTAGATTCCTGCCAGTTCTTACGTCTTCTTTAGAAGAGGTTCCACAAATCTACCATGCTGTTTAGAACCAGTTCCAGCTCCCTCCCCCCGCCCGTCCTCACCATGCTTGCCCCGCCCGCCGCTCACTGATTGGTTGGCTCACCAATCACCCCGCCCGCCGCTAAGAGTCCTATCAAAACCTTAAAGTCTTAAAGCTGTCAAGTTTGAACACCCCTGGGTTTTTTTTTCTAAAGGGTTAGGGGTGCAAGGGTCTTGTTACTTGACAGCTTTAAGACTTGCGTGCTTCAAATGCCAGAGTTTCTGAGCCAACATTTTGGTTGCTAAGCAAGAGCATTGTTAAGTGAGTTTCACCACATTTTACAAGTTGGCCAGTCACATGGCTGGCAAGCCACTCCCACTCGGTCACATGGCTGGCAAGCCACTCCCACCCAGTCACATGGCCAGAAAACCACTCCCACAAAGCAGGCCACACCTACAGAAGAGGTTCTTAAAAATTTTGAAACCCACCACTGGTTCAGTGCAGGATGGACTATTTGCTACAAAGATGCACAAAGAATCAAAACAGCTTGGATCAATCTAATGCTTTAGCTTGGAATCAACAGGATGGCATACACTTCTCTGGATGTATACCAAAAATTTTTTAACATTAAGTGGTTGCCTCGAAGGGGGACCTGGGAAGCCATTAAGATATCTTTTTCCTCTAGGGACCCGTGCACAGAATGTTACACCAGCTGAAGTCCAGCAGGCGGGAAGTGGAGTGAAGGAAGAGTTCCCACCACTGGAAAAACAGACTCTGCATATTTTCATCATTACAAACAGAAAAATTGTACTTGTAGTTGTGGATGTACCACAACTGAATCAGAAATTAATCTGCTCTGTTGCTGAATGATCAAACTGAAGGCTATCAAACCAGTCAGTCCTAGATGAGGTCAACCCTGACTGCTCTTCAGAAGGCCAGATCTTGAAGAGGAAACTCAATTATTTTGGCCACCTAACGAGAAGGAAGGACTCACTGGAGAGGAGCCTAATGCTGGAAAAGACTGAGGGCAAAAGAAGAAGGGGACGACAGAGAGTGAGGTGGCTGGATGGAGTCACTGAAGCAGTCGGCCTGAGTTTAAATGAGCTCCAGAGGATAGTAGAGGATGGGAAGGCCTGGAGGAACATTATCCATGAGGTCGCGATGGGTCGGACATGACTTCGCAACTGACAACAACATTGCTGAACATAGATAGTAGCCGGTTCTGAAATTCATCCTGGAGAAATGCAGGATTCCTAGGTTAAAATGCTATTAGAATAAGCAGAGGGGTGATGCAACTCCCAAGGTGTCTTCATTTGAGGGCAGTTTGAATCTGTCAAAATCCTTTGCCTTTCTCTCTCGAAACCAAGATAACCTCCATCTTTTAGAACAGATGTGGGGAACAATGGCCCCTCTATGACTTGTGGACTTCAACTCCCAGAATTCCTGAGCCAGCATGCAAATAGACAGATCCTGGAATATCTGCAACATCTACAGTATACAATCCCTTTTGCTATGGTATGATACGAACCCTTCAGGAGCCGTATCAATTGAGCGACCAACCAACAATGGCATGGACCATCTCTCCACTTGGTGATCTTCCCACATAATGACCAGTTACATGACATGTCACACAGTGACGTGCGGTGAGGGTTATGGCTGGGGAGGCTGGTGACGTCATCAGGAAGGGGGGAATGGGACCACGTGTGCAGCACACGTGGTCTCATTCTCCGCCTTCCTGAGTGAACATTAAGGGGACCGCGGCGTAGCATTGCTTCCTCCACCGGCACCAGTCCCTTTCACCCCGCTCAAGCCTTGCCGCCTGCAGCCACCGCCCGCCCTCGCTGCTCCTTTCGTTGCTTGCCCGCCCGCCTCTAAGGCACGGCAAAGCCTCCTTCGTCCCCCCCCAGCACGCGCCCTTTTTATTTCCCACGACACCCCCCCATTTCAGGAAAGCTTTCCCCATTGCCTGGGGGGTGAGGGGGGCGGCTCCTCTCCCCCCACTCCCTCTGTCCCTGCCTCTCTCCTCAGCCCCAAAGCTCCGTCCGCGCGACTCACTTCCAAGGCGGTGGCTGCTTCATCCCGCTCCGGCTCTGGAAGCGACCGAAGATCAGGCTGCGTCGCTCGCTCGCTCGCTCGCCAGACTGCTTCGGCGCCATTCTGGCTACCTCCGTCAATCCGCGCCCGGGAGCTGCGGAGGCAGAAATGTTGTCGGCGCCTCCGGATGACGAACCAGTCGCTTGCTTTCATCATCGGGAGGCCGATAACATTTCTGCCTCCACAGCTCCCGGGCGCGGCCGGACGAAGGTAGCCAGAATGGCGCCGAGGCAGTCCGGTGGACGAGTGACCGAAGATCTCGCTGCCTCGCTCGCTCGCTCGCTTGTTCGCCCGCCGGACTGCTTCGGCGCCATTCTGGCTACCTCCGTCCATCCGCGCCCGGGAGCTGCGGAGGCAGAAATGTTATCGGCCTCCCAATGACGAAAGCAAGTGACTGGTTCATCATCCAGAGGCGCCGACAACATTTCTGCCTCCGCAGCTCCCGGGCACGGCCGGACGGATGTATATAATATTATATATATATAGTATATAATATTATATACTATTATTCCATGAAGAGAGGTGAGGCCCTGCCTCCCTTGCCTCTACTGACTGCACGTCACTGATTGTCACATGGTATGACGAGCCGGCCACACGACCCACTGGCCACAGGAGATCAATGACAGTGGAGAAGAACAGAAGCAAAATACTTCAACTAACGGAGGATCCTCACAAAAAGATCTCCTCTCCTCACAGATTCATCCCATTTGTCAGAGACACCATACTGCCATCTTCATTGTGATGGTTGCTACTGGAATTCCAGGGGGAGGTCAAAGTACAAAAAAAAAAAAACCACCATCCAAGATTGCCTCCTCCTCATTTCCTGGTTAGATTTCCATAGGAACTAAATGACCCTAGAGAGTCCTGTATTTGCATTCTCCCTGCCAATGTCCTCAGTCTTCTTTTCTTTCTGAATATTTTCTTTGTAAGCTTTGCTTTCACAGGTCACCCACAATTGTCAGTAGAGATGGTAAGATTCACTAGCCAGAGATATACCTCATAGATCCGTGATGGTGAACCTATGGTACACGTACCAGAAGTAACATGCAGCGCCGAACTCTGTGGGCACACGAGCCGTTGCCCCAGCTAAGCTCTGGCGTACATGTGCACACGCCTCCCACCGGCCATCTGGTCTTTGGGTCTCTGCTGCGCATTCGTGGGGGTGCGGGGCGCATGCAGGAGCTTCGTGTGCATGCATGGAGGCTGTGGATACATTGCATTTTGGGGGTTCATATGGTTGAGCGCATTCGCCCACATGTGGGCATGCTTTGAGCACTCGTTCTGGAAAAGGTTAGCCATCACTATCATAGATGATCTGTGAGCTAGATCATCTCTGTAGATTTATAGACTTTCCTTCTTCCACAGATAACTCCTAGCAGCAAAAACAAAGCTAACTGTGTATCTTTGGAGATCAACCAGCTGTGTAACCTCAGGATTTTTAAAAGGGTATTTAATCAACCATCTAAAGCTTTAATTAATTCTCGACTAAATCTAACATTTTAATTAACTAAAATATTTAGCCTAATTAAAGCCACCTTTACAGGGCTTTGAATCTTTATGTGACAGGGAGAAAGTATGCAGGCCTAGGCTTCATGGCAAGATGTCATTATTGTGATGAATAAAGCTTTGCCTGCTAAGGAGTAGTTTACGAAGTCTCATCCAAAGAAGCTGTCTTAGTCGTAGAGGAAAGACAGTTCCCTATTTAGCTGCTTGTAAAACAGGACCATTACGTGACTTTATACTCAAAATGCTAAATAAAACTGACAAAACATGATAATAAAAACAAGAACAAAACACACTGTAAAACAAAAGTACGGAGCATGGAAGACAACCTTAAAATAGAAAGATGAACAATAGGACTATATTTGCAACAGAACTATTAAGTTGCAGAAGCCTTCTGAAAAAGGAGGCCTGGTGTTGGCCCACATGAAGTACAATACTAGGAGACAGATGCTACAGCTGGAATATATGATGCCATTGGCAGGACCTCTTAAGGACCAAACAATCCCTTTCCAGTAATCTTAAGAAATAACAGAGTAAGGTAGAATTCTTCTTCAGAAGAGCTACAGGTCTGACAGTTGATAGAACTCCAAAAATGTAAATTAATACTTCGAGTGATGCCTGTAGCCACATGGCTAAACATGCAATTATTTGGAAACAGGGATTATACATTTTTATTATTTGTATTAGAATGACAAAACAAAAGTCGTGACATCCCTGCTGTTCCTTATGTGCATGTATGCAGCTTAAGAATGCATGCATCACAGGGACAGAGCTTGGATCACAATGTCATAGCATTCATTTTGTTATTTACTCCTTTCTACAGACTCCTGAGGTCACAGGTGAGAAACTATGGCCCCCTTTGCAACCTGTGGACTTCAACTCCCAGAATTCCTGAGCTAGGCTGCTCAGGAATTCTGGGAGTTGAAGTCCACAGTAAAGGAGCCATAGTTGTCCATCCTTGTTCATGAGAATCTCCAACTGCTAAGAGTCAGTGACCTAAATTGCATCTCCTGGGTCTGAGGTCTTTGATATTTCCTGAGGGAACATCCAAGTAACCATCTTAAAGTATAATTCCCTCCCCCACTCCTTAGAAGAGAAGTAGGATGGCATTAAATTTGGTGCTCCAAGAGTTATGTTATCTTCTGTTATCTCTACCCTAAGCCAGGAACATGGTGTATTAATGTGGGACAAATTATGGAAAAAGATTTTTGAATTCTCTTGGTTTGTATGTGGCTCTCACCAAGCATTATCTGTGGGGAAAACCCTCCACCATCAATAATTCAGCTTAATTAATGTTGAAGTAGAGCTCATCTGGGGAATTTGGGTTGCTCCTCTGAAGGCAAATCTGTCAAATTGCCCAGTTATCAGGTTGCTGTATTGATGTCACTTCTGCTTCATCTTGTGGCCTTTTTAAGCTATCATCTATTATCTGGGTGTGGGATGAAAGAGAAGGATGGGAGCACCTGGAAATAGCCTGTGGTGCAGGTAAAAATAACATGTCTCCCCATTCCCAGTAACACAAACAAAAACTATCACTATATAACACCCATAATTAGCAGAAGTAGTAGAAAATTATGACACACTCCCTCCTAATTTGAGATAATATCATTTGAGAATGATATGTTGTCTGTGTTCCACTATTGCTTATTGGTATAGGTTATTTCCCCCTGAATTTACTACGGACATTTTATTTATCATCTTTTATGTTTTAAAAAGGGACGCGGTGGCTCAGTGGCTGAGCCTGAGCTTGTTGATCAGAAAGGTTGGCAGTTCAGTGGTTCAAATCCCTAGTGCTGCGTAACGGAGTGAGCTCCTGTTACTTGTCCCAGCTTCTGCCAACCTCACAGTTCGAAAGCACGTAAAAATGCAAGTAGAAAAATAGGGAACACTTTTTGGTGGGAAGGTAACAGTGTTCTGTGTGTCTTTGGCATTTAGTCATGCAGGCCACATGACCATGGAGATGTCTTCGGACAGCACTGGCTCTTTAGCTTTGAAATGGAGGGGAGCATTACCCTCTACACTAGCACATATGTGTGAGGGGGACCTTTACCTTTATCATTATGTTTAAAAATGTATATATTTGTGAACCAACAGTCTTAAGTGAATTGCAATAATATTAAATGGAATAAACAGCCTTTCTCTGCAGCACAGACAACATTGTCTGATGGCAACACTAGCCCTGTTTTGAAACCTAGGTCCAATACTCTTCCAAAGGAGCACCAAACTTCCATCCCTCTCCCTCTCTGTACAGACATGGATGTGGGCTTGATATATGCATTGGAAAGCACCAATTAAGCACTGTATGGACAGATGGAAGCTAGGACTCTGGTCTCTTCCATAGCCTAAGCCAAATTGTCATGGATGGTAATATTTAGCCTTAAAGTCTTAAAGCTGTCAAGTTTGAACACCCCTGGGGGTTTTTTCCTAAAGGGTTAGGGGTGCAAGGGTCTTGTAACTTGACAGCTTTAAGACTTGCGTGCTTCAAATGCCAGTTTCTGAGCCAACATTTTGGTTGCTAAGCAAGAGCGTTGTTAAGTGAGTTTCACTACATTTTACAAGTTGGCCATGCCCACCCAGTCACATGACTGCCAAGCCACTCCCACCCGGTCACATGGCTGGCAAGCCACTCCCACCCAGTCACATGACTGGCAAGCCACTCCTACCCAGTCACATGGCTGGTAAGCCACTCCCACAAAGCAGGCCACACCTTCAGAAGAAGTTCTAAAAAATTTTGAAACCCACCTCTGAGAACAGCTAATATCTTTACAATGTAGTGATGCTTCAGCTGTGAGCTGAAGATGAGATAAAGGTTACACCACAAAAATATATCATTTAAACCTGGTTAGGAAAAAAATGTTTATGCCATGTTCATAGCAGCCCGACTGTGACCCCTAATTTAGCTCACAATAAATACATTATTATTCTGAGTTTACTAGAATATGTATAACACAGGCTGGGATTCAATTTTTTTTACTGCCGGTTCTGTGGGAGTGGCTTGGTGGGTGTAGTGTGGCTTGGTGGGCATGGCAAAGGAAGGATACTGTAAAATCTCCATTCCCTCCCCATCCCAGGGGAAGGTTACTGCAAAGTTCCCATTCCCTCCCGATCAGCTGGGACTCGGGAGGCCGAGAATAAATGGGGACGGTGCCAGTCAGAGGTGGTATTTACCAGTTGTCCAAACTACACAAAATTTCCACTACCGGTTCTCCAGAACTGGTCAGAACCTGCTGAATACCACCTCTGGTATTACAGTGAGTAAACTGAC
The DNA here is from genome assembly GCF_964273705.1 of Natrix helvetica. Taxonomy (NCBI): domain Eukaryota; kingdom Metazoa; phylum Chordata; class Lepidosauria; order Squamata; family Natricidae; genus Natrix; species Natrix helvetica. The sequence goes on along the minus strand of NC_138558.1, from coordinate 63,012,201 downwards.
ATTTCCCATCAGTGCATCAAAGATAGTATTTCCTGGTCATATCCTCCATCTTGAGCATCGAAAAGCAAAATTGACTCATGTCATATGTAAAGCATACACTGAAATACCATGCATACATTATTGGTGAGTTATCCTTGCCCCTTTCAACAGCAAATTAATATTAAATTCGAAGCAGATGTAATATGAGGACATTACAAATTAGAAATATATTTTAATAACACGTAGCAGCCAGTTCAAATCTCAAGACAGATATTCATTCAAAAGAAAATGGAAGTAGCCCAAATTATTCCAGTCTTATCTCAACCATAGATGAGTACTCTTGAGGCTCTATCATTAAAACATGAAAAATTTACAATAACATTGTGTTTATAGATATGTCTGTTTTAACCGTTTTAATCAAAGGAAGAGGGAAACATCAGATTTCAATTTCCAGCTCTTAAGAATACCAGTGCATTTTTATATTCCTGTAATTAACTTTGCCAGATTTTAGAACTCTACTGATATGTTTGGGGTGGCAAAAGGATTTCCAAGATAAACATTAGTTAAACAAATGACTGGTAGAATAAAATAAAACCCTGCTGTTATATAAATGAATGAATCTCAACTGAACCTTTGTGTTAGATGGGAAGCATTAGCCCCCAGGAGGATGGGCTGTTTCTAAGCAAAACGAGTTTGATCTTAGCTCTAACCTTAAACACTTTCCAGAAGAGTAACTTCGACAAATTCTTTTTCAACAAATGCTGATTAATATTACAGCACAATAAACTTGAACTAAGATAAGAAGAGAATGTGGGTATAACGTAGCGTGCATGAAAATCCTACTCCCCAATGGCTCCGTGCACCTGTTTTCTTTACAGGTTTTTAGGCACCAGCTGTCATGACTGGGATCTGCTTGTCAGAGATATCTCTTTATCTGGCTGTCTGTACCAGCTTATTGCACCAATAGTACCAATAGCATTTTCACAACCCTTCACGCTAAACATGAAAAGATCTAGGGGGATTGAGGGTGAATTTTCTGTGCATGGCCATGTCCACTCCAAAATTCTTTTCATGTCCAATCAAGTGCTAAATTTGATACTGATTGTAGATCATCTGCCACTTTAGAATTAATTGACCAGGGTGACTTCCTCCTTTAGAGTTCATGGTCAATGAATAGCTCTACTGGAAGGGGGAGATTCCAAACCAGGAACTCTCTTGTGTGTAGAGAAATAGTTCTCCTAACAAACAAAACTGTAGAAATAAGAACAGATCAAGAAGACAAAAGAAGACAAAAATCTCACATAAATCTTTTGTATTATTTTTAGGGGTGGGCTTCCAAAATTTCAGCAATGGGTTCTCTGCTCAGTTGCTGGGTGGATGTAGCCATGGTGGGCAAGGCCTAGTCAGCCTCCTGCACCATGGCAGGAGGGGCGTTTTCACCTTCCTCAGGTTCCGGATGCTTTCCTCGAGCCTCTGGGAGGGAGAAAACTGCCTCGCCTTCTGGGAGGCCTGTTTTTTCCCCTCCCCGAGCCTCCGTGCTGGTCCTGCACTTACCTCACATCCATAATGGGCCGCTGGAAGACTCCTGGGATGGGCGTAGTGGACTGGCAGGGGCGGAGTGTGGTGGGTGGCCCAGCCAGGGTGGGATTTTGAGGTTCTCTGAACCGGCCGTAACGTTACCTACGGGGTCTCCCAAACCTGGGTGAACCCGTAGCAGCCCTCCCCTGATTATTTTCTCTTACTTTTCTTCGATGCCTGCCACTTTGGGTATTCACAAGTACATATGAGCATTACACTTTTACTTACACTACACACAAACATCACACTTTTACTAAATAAATGTGATTTCACCCCCAAAATGTTGGAATGAGGCCAAATTCATGTGGATATGTATTTCAAGATTTTCTTGAAATTCTTGAGATTTGGCCTTAGGTCATAATCTGATTGTTCCAGTGGTGGGTTGCAGGGGGTACACCCTGGTATGGGCGTACTGGAGCCTGCCCGGAGCACTGGGTACCCTTCCGTTCCGGTGCTCCGGAGGGCCCACCCGCCTGCCCGAGCTCCTTACCTGTCCTTTAAGCCTTTGGCGCTTCCGTGCACGCGCATGGCGCATATGGCGCCTGTGCGATGCTCCACCAAGCAGCTGGAGCATCGCGCAGGCTTGCGGAAGCCTCTCAGGCAAGTATGACGCATGTGCGCGCCACACACATCCATGTGGCTGACGCTGGGCCCGTTCCAACTGTACCGGTTGGAATGGGATCCGGAACCCACCACTGGTTTGTTCCCATAGATTCCTGACTCTAAAAAATATATATGTTTGGTTTGTATCATTTCAGGTGGGCTTCATGTGCCTTAGGTGCCTTAGTACAGGATACAATTCCTTTTGGACTTATGGCCAAGCAGCTTCCATAAAGCTTCTATAAATCTTTTCAACATCTCAATCCTGTAAAATATAGACACAGAGTCTGTTTTGCTTAGCTAGCCCATAAATAACATGAAAAAGTGGCAGATACAGAGTATATTAAATAATAGTGGGACACCTAAAACATAAAATCTCATTGGATGGCTTTGGGCTGTTCAGCCGACTCTACCCTCAAAGGTTTGTTGTAGAGACAAATGGAAGAAGGAATGTTATGCATGCCAATAGTCATAAATGCATAGAAATATCATGTGAGAATGTCATAGGTATGTTTAATAACATATATGTAAAGATTAAATTTTCTGGACGGAAATTTCTCAAGTAACTATAACTTGAGAATATTAGGTCACAGTATATTACATGCATCTCTACATCCCTTAGGTAAAGGTTCCCCTTGCACATATGCTAGTTGTTCCCGACTCTAGGAGGCAGTGCTCATCTCCATTTCTAAACCAAAGAGCCAGTGCGGTCCGAAGACATCTCTGTGGTCATGCGGCTGGCATGACTAAGTGCCGAAGGTGCATGGAACACTGTTACCTTCCCACCAAAGGTGGTCCTTATTTTTCTACTTGCATTTTTACATGCTTCCGAACTGCTAGGTTGGCAGAAGCTGGGACAAGTAGCGGGAGCTCACTCCGTTACGCGGCGCTAGGGATTCGAAACGCCAAATTGCCGACCTTTCTGATCTACAAGCTCAGTGTCTTAGCCACTGAGCCACCACATCTCTTAAAGGCCATCATTTGCTTAGTTTTTACTTTACCATTATTGGATTATTCAGTGGAATCACCATGAAGCATGATTTTGTTTTAATCTTCACTCTGAGACTATCAGAAATACTGTGACAACTAGCTAGCCAGCATTAGGAAAACAGACCTGGAGTAGAAATAATATGAAAACCATTTAACAGCTTTCATGGTTTCTGTGGGAACTAGCACATGAAGAAACCCAAGTCAGTTATGGAGGAATTTCTCTTATGCTTTGAAAACAAAGTCCATATTCCACAAGGGTTTATGCAATGTGAATTGTCGAGAGCAGTATGGCCACCTGTCATTCTGGAAGATGATCCTGTGGAATGTAATACTCCAATGGTTAATCATATTATTAGAGCAGAAGACAGGAGGGAATGCAAATGTGTGACAGTTTTTACCTTGGCTTTATTTATTTACTTTACATTTTATTTATTTACTTTTCTGGCAGAAAATTATATAGATAGCATACGTATATTTTAGGAGAAATGAAGCACATTTCATTTGCACAAGTAGATGAGAAAGCCTAGACACAGTGAAAATATATATTCCGAATTTTCATGCACACAGACACGCACGCTACAAGAATATCTAACTTCTCAGAAAAAGCTAAGTAACATTTTCAGAGGAATTTATGAGATGTCATTCTGCTTATAAGCAGAAAGTGATGAAATAGTAAATACTCTGTATTTAATACTCTGTATCTTATAAGCAGAAGAACAGCGACACTGACATCCCCTAAATTCCAGTGAAGATGTTACCTAGCCTGGTAATGAAATGTTGGGAAACCAACTTTCAGAGAACAAACCTCCACCCTCAATTTAGAATTATTAAGATCAAAGTTTCCACCTTGAATAAAATCTAGAAATGCACAGGTCCATATGAACCTGCCCATGACTTGAAACAGGGACGTGCAGAGCCTCACCTCTCTTCATGAAATAATAGTATATTATTAGCCTGTAATAATATAGCCTGTAACACAAACACAATATTATAATATTATATACATCCGTCCGGCCGCGCCCAGGAGCTGCGGAGGCAGAAATGTTTTCAGCGCTCCCGGATGACAAAGCCACGAAAGCGACTGGGGAACGACGAGAACCTTCCCCCAGTCGCTTTCGTTGCTTCGTCATCTGGGAGCGCCGACAACATTTCTGCCTCCGCAGCTCCCGGGCGCAGCTGGACGGATGTATCCAGAGCGACGCCGAGGCGGTCCGGGCGGACGAAAGAGCGAACGAGTGAGCGATGGAGGATCAGGCTGCCTGATCCTCGGTCGCTCGCCCGCCGGACTGCCTCGGCACCACTCTGGCTACCTCCATCCGTCCGCGAGCTGCGGAGGCAGAAATGTTGTTGGCGCTCCCCGATGACGAAGCCACGAAAACAACTGGGGGAAGGTTCTCGTCGTTCCCCAGTTGCTTTCGAGGACTGCGGAGCGCGAGCCGGCGGAGCATGCTCAGGAAGGCGGGGAATGGGATCACATGTGCTGGAGACTGAGGCAGCCTCCACCTCCAGCACACATGGTCCCATTCCCCGCCTTCCTGATGACGTCACCAGCCTCACCAGCCATGAACCTCACTGCACGTCACTGACTTGAAACCAGCCTCTGAAACCCTATTAGCTTAACTTTCAAATTATCAGATACTATGAGCCACCTTACTCACTGTAACATTTTTCTCCTAAATGCATTTTGTCTGGTCCTTTCACTCTTGCCTTTTTAAAGAAGATAATAGTATTTTCTATTTCATCGCTTTTAATTGCTACATTTTAATATTTTTTTAAGCTAATAGCAACTTGTTTGTACAATGGAATTATATTTAATGCACTGTTTATCTTATTTAGTTTAGTTTAGTTTATTGTCATTGCAGATCGTACAACGAAATTAAATGTCATCTTCAGGGTACATTATAACTATAGAAATAAAAACAAAAACACACATCCTTCACATGCTATATAATTGAAATTGAAAACCCAATATTGCATTAATATTGCACTATACCGTAGAATTCAATATGGTTACTGCCCTGGGATAGAAGCTGATTTTCAGCCTATTTGTCCTTGTTTTTATTGCCCTGTACCGTCTGCCAGATGGTAATAGTTCAAAAAAAAGGATGCCCAGGATAAGATGGATCTTTAAGAATGTTTTGAACTTTCTTAAGGCAGCGGGAGCTATAAAGCTCTTCCAAAGAGGGGAGAGGGCAACCAATGATCCTCTGGGCAATGACGTTGACCCTCTGGAGCGCTGTCCTGTCTGCCACTGTGCAATTGGCAAACCAGACACAGGTGCAGTAAGTTAAAATACTCTCTATGGTGCAGCGGTAGAAGGTCACCAGCAATTTTTCATTCATTTGTTGTTTCCTAAGAAGTCTCAGGTAGTATAATCTCTGTTGGGCCCTGTTTTATTATTTTAAAATTTATGTTTATATTATTGGTTACCAGATTTAGTGTGTCCAAAAAGATAGTTTGTCATTATTGACCTCATCACCTCTATTGCCACACAGTCCCTAGGGAAAATCCAGAGGTAAATTGAGATATCTGTTGTTTGTGATGATATAGTCTTCTAAGGTGACTCATTACTTCATCTTTTACATGTATCTGTATGAGTGGCAAGTTTATCACGCCAAGATCTTGGCACCAGCTAAGAGATATATGTACTGCAGAAAACACATCTATTTTAGCCCTTAGACATGTGAACTTTTAATGCAACTCATAATTTGGTGGGGGAGGGGTGTGACACAACTGATCCTTTTTCATGAAATATAAGAAGATATAAGTATATCAGAGAGAGAAACCACACCAGAGAATAATGATGGTAAATCATCTTTATGTCATTTATTTGACATGCCATCTGGCCCCATTAGAGATTTGTACCCTTTAAATGACTATTCCTGAATAATATTACCATTAACGACACAAATCAAGAACATACATTTAAATTGAGAACACTATAACTTAATACCTCTTGATCATTATTTCTTGCCAAAACAGTCTTGAGATTATCTTTAGCTGAGTGCGACTTTTGTCTTAAATAAACCAAATTAATCTTAAAGCTTGCAATGCTTTCCCAGCTTTTGGGATTCTGAGAGTTTAGGCATTTCCTGTGTACCTCAGAAGCCCACGAGTGGTTTTTGAAGTGTTAAGTATCAGTAAATAGGGATGCTTGAATATTGTACATTTGAACCAATTTGTAGAATGAAATGGAACTATTCTTCACAATACACTCTTCTCCAGGTTTTGCAATACAGTTCTCCAATAAAAATAAACACTGAAATAATGCAAATAAATGTGTATTCGAGAAAATAGCTATAGAAACATGCATTCAAGTGCATGCAAATCCTTATAAAAAGTTTAAAATGTTTTAAATGATAAAGAAATGGAATACGTTGATGAAGGTTGGAAAAATGAGAAATGGAATAATAGCAAAAAGATAAGAGCCTTTCACACTTATATTATTAATTCAAAAGGGGGGGGGAATAAAAGAATTTGCATTATAGAGTAGAAGAGTAAAAGTTTGTTTTCTGGCATAATCAAAACATGCTGGCTTTTATTTTCTTTCACATAGCAATATATATATATATATATATATATATATATATATATATATATATATATATATATATATGTGTGTGTGTGTGTGTGTGTGTGTGTGTGTGTGTGTGTGTGTGTGTGTGTTACAACCCCTGATAGCTAAATAGCTTGAAATGGATCCATACTAGTCTCCCTTTATTTATTTATCAGCACAAATACAACACACACACACACACACACACACGTATATACATATACACATGATCCTCATTCTGCAAATATTAAAATTATTCCAGAAATCTATATTGTGTTCTAGAAATCTATATTGTGTTGGATTCTTGAAATATGTTGATGTTGCTGATCCAGCTCAGATCCTGTAGGTGGGACTGAAGTTGTATTCTGCCACATAACATCCATATGCATGACTGGAAGATGAAATTAAAGGTAAAGGTTCCCCTCGTATATATGTGCTAGTCGGTCCTGACTGTAGGGAGCAGTGCTCATCTCTGTTTCTAAGCCAAAGAGCCGGCACTGTCCGAAGATGTCTCCATGGTCATGTGGCCAGTATGACTAAACACCGAAGGCGCATGGAACCCTGTTATCTTCCCACCAAAGGTGGTTCCTATTTTTCTACTTGCATTTTCACATGCTTTCAAACTGCTAGGTTGGCAGAAGCTGGGACAAGTAATGAAAGCTCACTCCGTTACGCGGCACTAGGGATTCGAACCGCCGAACTGCCAACCTTTCTGATCGATAAGCTCAGTATCTTAGCCACTGCTAACTGCTAAAAACTGAAGTAGGATAAAGTTGTAAGAAGGTCTGAGTAGAACTTTGTTGTACTTCTGTCTGCTAGAACACATTGTATTACAGTGTAATGTATTGTTTACAATACATGTAAAATGTATTGCTTTATATAAGGCAAGCTATACATTTTGCAAATATTTGACAGGTGTCCAAGGACATATTCCAGCACAACATTTGAGCAGAACCCAGACAAAAAGATTGAGTAAGGAATAAGGGAGGACTGGAACATGTTAATCTACCTAGACTAAATAGGGAGCAAAAGTTCAGGTGCTTCCTTATAGAGCTGGCAGTTCTGCTGTCTTGAACAATAATCTCAGCTTGGCATGGTTGCTGGGTATCCCAGTCGTCTTCATCCAGACAGCAAAATCTGCCTGGCTTAATCACTTAACACTTCTTGCCAATCACAACATCTCCAAGATAGCAGAACAAAGGAGGTGGAAGAACTATGCAGTTTTATGTCATTGGATTGATGACCTACTATCGGAAAACAAGAAACTGCACATGTATTTTCTCTTACAGTAATGCTCTTCTTGGGGGGATGAATGCACAATTCCTTGACAATGTGGGAGTCAAAGCTGTGAGGTGTAATGGATTTGAATAAAGTCTGCCTCTGGAGTTGATAAATATATGTAGGAAAGTAAAAGGTAGAATTATGAATGTGGCTTAAAATGTATGTCAGAAATTATGAATTGGTTCTCTCTCTCTCTGTCTCTGTCTCTGCTCCGTTTCTCTCTGTCTCTCTGTCCCTGTCCGTCTGTCTGTCTGTCTGTCTGTCTGTCTGTCTCTTTCTCTCTATCTATCTCTATCTCTGTCTATCTATCTCTATCTCTCTATCTCTATCTATCTCTATCTCTGTCTCTCTGTCTGTCCCTCTCTGTTTCTGTCTCCATGTCTGCCTGTCTATTTGTCTATCTCTCTGTCTGTCTCTCTGTCTGTCTAGCTGTCTATCTCTCTATCTCTATCTCTGGCTCTATGTTTGTCCGTCTAGCTATCTGTCTATCTGACTGGCTGTCTATCTCTCTATCTCTCTGTCTGAATGTTATAACCCAGTGAATAAAGAACACAGAAGAATCAGACATACCATAGGTTTTTGCAAAATCATGCAATATTCTAAATGAATATGATCTAAGTAAAAAAATTTCTGCTAGGTGACATGAATGCCTGAATGGATTAGAAAAATGCAAAGGGAATGAAAATGGTGACAGTTGAATGTTTACTTAGAAAAATATCTGTCCTTATTATGTGGTTTAAACTTAAGTCTATTTTTATAAACAAATGGCAAAGGAATGAATAAAAAATTATAAGCTTACTTGATTTAATGCTTCATGATGAAATATTGAGATTAGTGAAGAATACAATGACTATATGTTCTGAATGTGTTTTTTGGTTAAGAGTGGATCTTGGGGGAAAAGACATGAGAAAAAAAGAAAGAAGTGAAAGCGGAATGACTGAAAGTAAAAAAAAAAGTCTTTTATGAAAAATTATAAAAGTCAGATTAAGACACCAATGAAATCAATAGGAAATGGAGATGAAGAAGTAGACCCTCCTTGGAACAGAGTGAAAAGAATTACAATACAATACAATACAATACAATAGCAGAGTTCGAAGGGACCTTGGAGGTCTTCTAGTCCAACCCCCTGCCTAGGCAGGAAACCTTATACCGTTTCAGACAAATGGCTATCCAATATCTTCTTTTTTTTTTATTAAAAGAGTTTTGTACAAACAGATTTTCCCCCTTTTCACCCCCCCGCCATACAATGTAAATCTCATACAAATGCTATACCCCCCCCACCCCCCCCCCCGCAAAAATTCACATTCAAATATTATACCAAATACTTTGCCCCCTCCCCTCCCCCGTCTTAAAGTAAATTACTCATATTGTAGCCCCTCTCCTCCCAACAAACACAATATAAATTTCTCTTAGATTAATAATAACACATTGATCCCATCTTCTAAGCTAATTTAACATATATAACTCTTAATATAAATTTCTCCTAAAATAACAATGTTTCGTTAATCCCATCTTCTAATTTATTCATACATATATATTGCCCCGCCCTTCACCCTAACCCTCTCCCACCTCCCACACAAACCCACCCCCCTGACTTCCGCTGTATACCACTCTAACAATTCCAAACATCCCATATATTATTTACTCTTATATATATACATATATATATCTTCTTAAAGACTTCCAGTGTTGGGGCATTCACAACTTCCCGAGGCAAGTTGTTCCACTGATTTAATTATTCTAACTGTCAGGAAATTTCTCCTCAGTTCTAAGTTGCTTCTCTTCTTGATTAGTTTCTACCCATTGCTTCTTATTCTACACTCAGGTGCCTTGGAGAATAGTTTGACCCCCTCTTCTTTGTGGCAACCCCAGAGATGTCATGAGAATTCACAGAGTGCCTTGGATGCATGTGGAGTTGGGCTAATGGGGATATATGAAAAAAATGCTTGAGTAAAGAATCTGCCTATGAGGAAAAAAATGCACACAACACAATGATTCCTGCAAACAGTGTGAATGAAAGATAGTATACAACTGTATATACAGAAAAATGGCTATAAAAGTCTAATCTTTGTGAGGGATGCTTAAGATTTAAAGAGGCAGAAAAAACGCGGAGTGATTTTTAATGGAAATAAAATTTTGGGGAGAAGTGGGTGAAGATGACAATAGCAGAAGTTGCAGTAGAGGTGAATGGAATTCAAAATAAAAACAATGCAACTACATGAGATGAAATTGAAGTAGTGGAATGCTGGAAGAAGGACTCTATGGGAAAGGACAGTGATATATTGAAGAGCGGAACTGAAATTAACACTATACTGTCCAAAGAAATGTCGAAAAGGAGATCATAAATTCCATCATAATGATAAAAAAAATGGTAAGAGTGTAGTTGTACGGTGTGGATAAATTGGAGCAAACAAATGTATATTCCTTCATATTAAACAGCGGGAAACGAATGGAGAAATTTTAATATGTGTAGTGCTGATAGAAATGTAGGCTGTAGGGTGCAATCTATAGCGATGAATGAATATGGGTTGAAAGGAACCAGAGTGACGTGAATAAATGGCATCCTTCTTTGTACTTGGTTATAAAGAAGAGAGTCAGGAGGAACATAAAAGTAAGCTAAATGCAAGGAGAGTGGGGTATTGTAGAAGAGTAGTATGTGGTAAAACAAGAATCAATTGAGTAAAAAAATTAATGGGTGGTGAATGAATGAGGAGTTAATACAAAAACGAGCAACCAATATGAAAGAAACACATTAGGATGGTCTGGTCATCGAGAGAGAATGAATGAGGATCAAATTCCAAAACAAATATTTGAAGAAAGAAAGAGTTAAGCTGAGAGAAAAGGAAAGACCAGGACATTCATGGCTGATGAGATCTTCAAAAAGACAGAGGTGAGTTTAATGAGTAAAAATCCAATATAAGAAACCGTGTATAAATGTGTTGAAAGTAAGGATAGTTTGCAAGGATCATAAAGATGTTGAGTTAAAATGAATCTTGTTGTGCTCTTTCTCCCCTCTCCTCTTGTCTTTTCATGTCTTTGATCTTTTTTTAACTTTCTGGTTTTTTTTCTCTTCTTTTCAGTCTACTGCATAATATTGTTTACACTGAAAAGGAATGGTATGACAGGTTAAAGTATGAACAGAAAGGACTTCACACATTGCTCCTCTTTTCAGCAATGGCATTGCTGCGGAGCTGGCAGCAGAGTTGGACAGTGAGGAGGTTGGGGAGGAACATGGACCAGTCCTGGAGGCTGGGGAAGGTCGGACGAGGGGACTGCGTTGGAGGCAGAGATGGGGCCAAGGCCCTCTGGCAGTTCTAAGCTCCCTTCAATGCTAGATAGCAATGAGGCAGAGCAACAGCTGGAGCCTGTTCCCAGTGTGCGCATGCGCAGAGTTGCCAGAAGAAAAGAATAGCTAAGAAATCAGGGCTGACTTGGGAGTAGAGCCACAGGTGGACGGTGAATGGCCCTCCCGTAGGAAATAAAAGAGGAGTAAAAGGAGAGTGGGCTTTTTCAGGAAACTGTTTGTTTGTTCGCTCATTCATTCGTTCGTTTCAGGAGTGTGAAGATCTGTCCGTGAATCTCAGAGACTCTGTGCCCAGTCTTTCTTTGCACTGCACTGCCTTTGGAAAATATTTACATGGCAGCTTTCCAAGCTAGATAAGGTCCGTGGTCATAAACATTCCTTTGAAAGACTGTTTGCCAGGACTTGCTGAATGTGAATGAGAGAAATTAACATTTGTTTAACAAAAGGGGTTTTGTCGGGACCAGGAATCTACTTTGTGCTTTTTGGGGAAGCCTAGGTCAGAACAAGCGTACTTCAAGACAGGGAAACCAAGGGCATGAATGCCTGGATGTTGAGTCGTGACAACTGGGCTTCTTTTTCTTCGAAATGTTTTGCAGCAGGGAAACATTTCAATAAAATGGGACAACATGCCAAGGCCGACTTGCCATGGCTATCTCACTGCTACCAATTCGCCATGACTAACTCACCGTGGCCAGCTCCTCACAGCCAACTTGCCACAGGACAATTCGCCTTGGGCTTGGTGGGTCAGAAATCAATAACCTGAGAGGTATGAAGCTGTACATTTTTTAGAGCAAGGATAGTGTTGAGCAGGGGTGGGCTGATGGGGTTTTGCATGAGTTTGGGTGATCCTCTACTAGGATTCTGCTCAGTTCAGTGAACCCCTAAATGCCACCCCTGGCTGGCCACGCCCACCCTTCCCCTCCCACCCCACCCCTCCCAGGAGTCTCCATGCAGCCTGTTCATCATGCCAGATAAGTGCAGGGTCAGTGCAGAGGCTCGGGAAGGGGGAAAATGAGCCTACCAGAGGTTCTGGAAGTCTGGAAACGGCCTGTTTCCAGCCTCCGGAGGGCCTCCAGAGAATGGGGGAAGGAATTTTTGCCCTCCCGGAGGTTCGAGAAAAACCTCCAGAGCCTGGGGAGGGCAAAAAACGCCCCCCCCCTGCCTTGGTGCAGGAGGCCGACTAGGACACACCCACCATGGCCATGCCAACCCAGCAATGGGGCAGTGAAATTGCAATGCTGCAATTTTTGAAGCCCACCCCTGGTGTTGAGATAGAGGGGAATTGTTCAGAAATGGATTTATTCAATATAGCTATCTTGGGTCTTTTGAAATTGTGTATCTATGATTTTTTTCCCTTGCATTATTAGTTCCACCAGATCAGGTCAAAATTGACATAAATAATTATAGATCAGAAAATTAGAATTGCTGGAGAGTGAGGCTATATTTCTGAAATCTCTGTCGTAAATTGCAATAAAAGAGTACATACTTGATTGTTTCTACTCTCTAGAATTGCAGTACATAATCTTTCATATATAAGTGTTTTATGATATCTGCCATATAGAAGGGCAGAAAGTATATCTCGCTCTGAAAAATTCTTTCCTTAGGTTGGAAAGAGAGAATATGTTCAGGTAATTCACAGGTTTCCAGGTGTTGATGGTGATGAGTGGTGCCAGAGAAGTTACACTTTTAGATGTCACCACTTGGTAATATTTTAATTCATGGGTTAATTCTGCAAACTGTGGCTTCCTTCCAAGTCCTATAGCTACAGACTTCCTTAGTAGTCTTTCTAAATTGCTTTCTCCAACTGATTTTACTAGGCAGAAAATTTTGAAAAGGAGGGAAATTGTCCTCACTGTTTCTCCTTAATTCCAGGTTGCTTCTCCCTTTGATTAGTTTCCAACCATTATTTCTTGTCCTGCCTTCCAGTGGTATCCAGAATAATTTGACCTCCTCTTCTTTATGGCAGCACTTCAAATACTGGGATACTGCTATCATGTCACCCCTAATTCTTCTTTTATTTAGACTAGCCAGACAAAAGCAATATTGAAAATTTTATTGAAAATATAATATCTCTTAATTGTGGCAAGTCACTTCAAAGTAGTTCTTTCTTTCTTTTAATTGATGCATATATGATTCAGACGATATTACAAGTGCACCATGCTAAATTAGTGTGCCAGTGCTATTAGCTGTAAAAATGTATTAAAGTATTTTCTGTAATAATGCCAAAAATAATACCTTGTTTTCAGATATTTGGAGATGGAATGAGTTCATTACAACTGATCAAATAAAATAATGAGATCAAAAATATGCAACTTTGTCAATATTGCACAGGGTTATAGAAAAGTATAGAAGAATATAATACTTTATTTGGCCAAGTGTGATTAGATGCACAAGGAATTTGTCTCTGATGCAGAAGCACTCAAGTAAAGCAATCAAACATATTATGGTAAGAGATGGATACCTGACTGAAGTCTCTGTCTGTCTGTCTGTCTCCCTTTATCTCTCTCCCTTTATCTCTCTCTCTCTCTCTTTTATCATCCCCATCTCCACTTCCACCTCCATCATCTTGCTCCCCCCCCCTCTCTCATCTTTCTCTCTTCCTCTGAAAGGAATTGCTCTACTGCTGACCTGCAATGAGAGAGTGGGGGAGGGCTATTTGGATTAGGGAAAAATCTTCCTTAATTGGTGTTACATATGTAAATAGAGAGTGAAGCCTTTAGACAGAGGCTTCACTCATGTCTGTCTCCTAAATAGGAATACCCATACTATAAGACCATTAGTGCAATTGAGCGGCAGAATAAAAGAGCAATCTCAGCGGCTGAGCTGCCTGACAGGTCCCTTTAAAAGAGGGAGTTGTCAGAGAGCCAGCCACTTCGATGTACCAGTCTACTCAATAAAGGGTTGAAGTCACCATGCTAGTCTCTTCATTCACCCCAACTTAACAATTGGATGTGAAAAAATAAGCAACTCGGGGCCGTAGTGAATACTGTGTTCTGCATTGCTAACAATCATCACTTAGAATGGGGTATCAAACTCAATTTCATTGAGGGCCACATCAGGGTTGTGTTTGACCTCAGGGGGATAGGGTGGCCATGAGTAGGGTGAGGGTGGCCAGCTCAACATCACTCATGTTGGGGAGCCTGTGGTGGCCCGAGCACTTTGCCAGCAAAAACAAGGTCCCGAGCTCGATTTTTGGCTGCAATGGCCTCCTGCAACCTTCTGCCAATGAAAACAGAGCACAGAAGGGCTGCCCTTGCCCCTCCCAAGCTCCATTTTGGTTGGCAGGGGCCTGAGGGCTGATCCTTCACTATTTTCAGGGCAACCCCGGAGGCCAGATCTAAGCACCCCCCAGGCTGGATTCAGCCCCTAGGCCTTGATTTGACACCCTTGACTTAGAAGGACACCCCAAATTGTGATTGGAACATTAAAGGGTGCCTTTTTATAGGTATTTCTTATCTGTCAGTTGAAACGTTGGCACTGAACCTTAAGCTTCAGAAATCAATAGGCATTGCATCTTGTATATATATTTCGGTGACATAAATGCCCCCATGCAGTGGTAGTATTCTACTGGTTCGGACTGGATCACCCGAACTGGTAGTAGAAATTGCGGGTGGCCTCGCCCATTCACCCTAACTCTACGGCATCCCATTGAGGCCCTTTTTTTTACCAAAAACGCATGCGTGGAAGGCTATGCACATGCGCGGAAGTGGAGCGTGCACTCCCATTTGTGAACTGGTAGGGAAGGTAGGTGAATCCCACCCCTGCCCCCATGGTGTGAAAAGGTGAAGACTTATGAAGATTTCAAAAATATTTAAGAATATTGAACTATGGAATAACAATCACTACTAAGAGTAGATTTGAGAAGGAGACTGAATGCAATACAAATTATAAATATGGAATACAGAAAGCTTTTGTTGTTGTTGTTGTTCTTGTTGTCATTCGAATTTGGGCAACCTTTTCCTCCCATTTGCCAGGACTACTGTGTTTTCCTGAAAATAAGACAGGGTCTTATTTTTTTTGGCCCCCCAAAATAAGCGCTTGGCCTTATTTTCGGGCAAGCCTTATTATTTTTGAGGTGCAGGAAGCAGCAAACGTGGTCACCTCGTGGCTGCTGCTATGTTGCAATATTTGGGGGAGGGCTTATTTTCAGTGAAGAACTTATTTTAGCGCATGCGCTCAAAAGCCCAATTGGAGGGAGGTCTTATTTTCAGAGAAACGGGGTATCGTGGCTTCTGTTTTTGCAATCTGTGTAAACGTCAGTCTATTTCTACTGCCAATTCAGAGGCAGGGATTTTGTGGTGGCTTTGAACCCTGCTTGATGCTATCTCTACTGTAATAGACTGCAAAAAGGATAACTATAGTTTTACAGTCACATAGACTCTGCATATCTCTAAAGCAGGGGTGTCCAAACTTGGGAACTTTAAGACTTGTGGATTTCAACTCCCAGAATTCCCCAGCCAGCCATGCTGGCTGGGGAATTCTGGGAGTTGAAGTCCACAAGTCTTAAAGTTCTCAAGTTTGGACACCCCTGCTCTAAAGGCAAAGAAGAGCTCTGGCAGTTGCCCAGAGCTGTGTGACATGTTTCTTCATCAGACAGTGACATCTGGCACATTTCTCTCCTTTCCCCTTGTCCTTGTTAACTTTGCTTTCTTAAAGTTTCTCATGCTTACTGGGGCAAGAGATTGCTGACTCTTGTGTTTTTCAGACTGATGCACATTCCTTTGTGGCCTAGAATTGCCAAATGCATAGTTAAACGTTTAGAAATCAGTGTCTGTGTCAGAGGCTGGCAAATAAAAGCCCAAAGTGATTAAATCAATAACATACAGATGACCCTGAAAGCACATACCAAGCTAAACAACTACGCTGCGGTCAACCTCTTTCACAGCTACAGTAAGATGCATCTTTGCTTACCAGATATGGGCAAAATGGAATGCATCAAAATTAAACGTGTAATGTGGTAGTTAAACAGGAGGTGGAGAAAACCAGTCAATGTTCAGTTGCGAAAATCACCGAGTGACTGTAGAGCAGTCACTTAACAGAATAACAGAGTTAGAGAGCTTCTAGTCCAGTGATGGATAATCTTTTCATTGCTACATGTCAAAAGTGCAATAATGCAATGCACGTGTGACAACCCCCCCCCCCGTGCGTGCTCTGACCCACTGTGCTTGCGCATGCGACCCCTGCATACGCCCTACCCCTGCACATGTGTGTGTGAATCCCCCCTTGCCCCCGTCCTCCATGCATGTTCACATGACCCTCTGCATGCACACACACCCCCGACAGAGACCCCAAAACCAGCTGGTCGGCGGGAGGTGTGTGCACATGCGAGGTGGAGCTCACCTGGGACGATGGCTTGTGTGCCCCAGAGAGGGTTCTGTGTGCCACCTGTGGCATGTGTGCTATAGGTTCGCCGTCACGGTTCTAATCTAACCCCTTGCATAAGCCAGAGACCTTGCACCATTCTGGTCAAATGGCTGTTCAATCTCTTGTTAAAAACCTCCAGTGATGGAGTAGCCAGAACTTCTAAAGGCAAGCCGTTCCACAGGTTAATTGTTCTAACTGTCAGGAAATTTCTCCTTAGTTCTAGGTTGCTTCTCTCCCTGATTAGTTTCCACCCATTGCTTCTTCTCTTGCCTTCTGGTGCTTTGGTAAATAGGTTGACCGGCCTCTTTTTTGTGGCAACCTCTCAAATATCAGAACACTGCGATCATGTCACCCCTCTTTTCACTAGACTAGACACAGGTCTTTCCTATGTTTTAGCCTCCAGGCCCTTAATCATCATTGTTGCTCCTCTCTGCACTCTCAACATCTTTTTTACAACTTGGCGACCAAAACTGGATGCAGTATTCTAAGTGTGGCCTTACCAAGGCCTTATAAAGTGGTATTAACACTTCACATGATCTTGATTCTATCCCTCTGCTTATGCAACCTAGAACTGTGTTGGCTTTTTTGTAGCTGCTGCACACGGCTGGCTCATATTTAAATGGTTGTCCACTAGGACTCCAAGATCCCTCTCACAGTTACTGCTGTTGAGCCAGCTCTATAACTGCACATGTTATTTCTTGCCTAAGTTTAAAACCTTACTTTTCTCACAACTGAATTTCATTTTGTTAGGCAGGGCCCAGTATTCAAAGTCTGTTGCCATCCTTCTGGATTATGAGCCGATCTTCTGGGGTGTTGGCTATTCCTGCCAGCTTAAAGTTATTTGCAAATTTGCTGAGTTCCCCTTCTATTCACTCTGACCTTTCACAGGGTTTTTATTGCGAAGGGGACCAGGCATACCAAATCCTCTTGCAATTGACACCGATAATGAATTTTTTTAAAAAAGTAAGAGTCAATGAGTGATGTAATTTTCTTTAATATATGCAATGATAGAAAAATTACAGCTGTGTTGGATTTTATTCAAACATTAAGTACTGTATTGACTATGACATCTTTCTGCACTTACAGTGGAACTAATTAAATCCTAGGGGGAAAAAATCCATGTTTCCTGAATTTTGCTATAACAGAATCATAGATTTCTAGCAATTTCTACTTTGAGTTTGGAATAGTTATAAAAGATATATCTGTCCAAATTGATCAGAGAGTTGACTGTCCATCTCAGATAGACAGTGATGTCTTCTTCAGTGGATGGCCTGAAGTTTCTCTTAACCTTTTAGTGAAGCCTCAACTCCAATTGGCTCTAGCATTTGGTAGGGTTTCCTCCCCTCCAACTATTTCATCCTGCCAAGCTTTAAAGTTGTCTACTGATCAGCAGCTGCCATTTTTATTATCTTGCAGTTGATGCAAAAATGGCCCATTAAGTCAATTAACTTTCCTTGCTTATGTTTTCACATCTGTCTTAAAGCTCATTACTTCCTTCAACTTTTATTGGCTGGAAGTTTTAAAGAAGAGATTGGGCAACCGTTTGTCTGAAATAGTGTAGGTTTCCTGTCTGAGCAGGAGGTTGCACTAGAAGACTTTCAACTCTCTTATTCTGTTATTCTGAATGCTTCTGTGATGACTTGGGGCAAGGCATAGAAGAAACACAGCCAGCTGATAGTTCCTCTTTATGTCTCCAACTTTCCCCCAAACAGTCCCACATTTATGGCAAATCCCAGAGCAAAGTGCTCACGCACACTTCCAGCAGCCCCTACCTATGAGTAGCCCAGCAAAACACTGTTAGCATGATGGCTTCCAGGCAAAAAGTCCAATGAGGCAAAGGAATGAGCCAGAAATAAGGCAAGAAGTCCAGCGAACTCCAGATGTCAGCAACAGCACACAAAACTCCATGAATTCAGTGCTTGTTCCCGATAAATTGCAATCCCCACAGCATGTCCTTAAGTCTCAGTCCCCAGGTGTGCCTTTTGAAGTGGTGCTCCTGAGTCGTCAGGCCAGCCTATACTGCTCCCGCCTCCTCCCCTCTCTGCATGCTCAGAGATCAGGAGGGGGCGGTCGTTGCTCATTGCCTGAGCTCTGTCATTCCTCAGCTTCATTGCCTGCCCCCTCTTCCTACCACTCTCAGTCGTCCTGCCACTGTTCTTCCCTGCTGGCAAGCCGTACCAGGCCCAAGGGACCTGGGGCTGCCTTGTCCTGCTCCTCCCCACGTTCCTCCGGAGCCAATGAGGTCATCCCCTTCACCTCTGCCTCCTCCTCCTCCGCGGACTCAGAGGCTACAACAGGGCCATGACAGCATCCTTTGCTTTCCTCACCTGTACCTATAGTATTGCAAAGCATCCCTTCCCTTTTTTCCCCTCCTCTGTTCAAATCTTTGCAATCTACTCATGTTGAAATGAAAGCAGGGGTGGGCTGCTACATGTTCATCTGGGTTCAGGAGAACCCATAGCTAACATTATGGGCGGTTCAAAGTGTTGTATTCTCGGAGCGTCCACCAGCAGGTGGCGCTAGAGGAGGCCTGTCCACGCGCGCCCAGGATTGGTCGTTTTAAACAGGTTCCAGGGCGGCACGAGCATCAAGCCCCTATTGGCTACCGGCTTGACAGCTGGAGAATATAAATAGCTGTCAACCGGCTTTCAGTTCAGTTCAGTTACTAAGTTGAATAAATCAGTTACTGTTACTGGTTGTCTGTCAGTTATTACTGATACATAATACTGGCGACGAGGACGGGCGGATCCAACCCAGCAAAACAAGTTACAATGACAACTTCATCGATGTTCGCCCCATTTCGTGTGGAGGCAGAAACCTGGGAGGCGTTTGTGGAAAGGTTTGAATGTTTCCTCCTGGCACACGACTTAACAAGCCTTTCCCTGGAGAGGAAAAGAGGCATATTTTTAAACTACTGTGGACCAGAAATGTTCGCAACTGCCAGAGCTCTCTCAGCTCCCACCCCTGTACACACGGTGCCTTGGGAAACATTAATGGCAAAATTAAAAACACATTATGAACCGGCACCTTCACGTTTTGCAAGGCGACAAGATTTTCGCCACTGCATTCAAGGAGAGGGGCAATCCATAAGCCACTACGTGGCTGCGCTCCGTGCGGCTGCTATTCCTTGTGAATTTGCTGATTTGGACGAAGCCCTGTTGGAACAATTTATTTATGGTCTGAAAGACGTTAAATTACATCGCCGAATTCTGTCCCGGTCAGACCTCACTTTGAAAATTGCCGTTGATGAGGCTCGCGCAGCGGAGATGGCCGAACAGTCAACCCCTGACCGTAGACGGTTGCCACAGCCGTTGCCAACGGGACAACAGTTTCCATCGCCTCAAGTAAATCATCAACAACTAGCCTCCTCTATACAATCAGAAATTGACTTAGCAATAGATCGTCTGCAATCATTAAATTTTAGAGACAGTCGCGCCTGCATGAGCTGCGGCGGCAAGCACGCACGCTCAACCTGCCGATTTAGGGCAGCTATTTGCCGGAAATGCGGGAAAAAAGGACACTTAGCAGCAATATGCCGCTCATCCGCTCCTGACAACCGGCCACAAAATCAAAATGCTGCCTACCGTTTTTCTGCACCTGCCCCACCAAATCGCCGCCTAAATTCTCTATCTCTGGGAGACATACAAGAATACAACCCCGAATGGGTTGTCGACTCAGCATCCGCATCTGCAGGAGGTCGCGGTAAGATGCACCTGACTATCTTCCTCGAAGGCCGGCCTTGCTCTATGGAGCTAGATACAGGCTCAGCTCGCTCAATTATTTCTTGGCAAACATTATCATCTATTCTACCCCACTACAAAGTAAAGCAACTCAGCCCTGCAAACTGCCGCCTGAAAGACTACCAGGGAAACTCCATCAAGCTCCTAGGCTGCGCTAAGCTACTAGTTACTTATGGCTCCTTCACAGGCCACCTACCATTATTAGTGGTACAGGATCCCCTGGCCTCTTTATTGGGGCTCGATTGGTTCAGTGCTCTGGGTTTGTCAATAACTGGCATCCATGCAACGCAATACTCTTCCTTACCTACTAACAATTTCACCTCACTAATTGCGGAATTCAAAGATGTTTTTTCACCATCATTAGGCTGCTACAAGGGCTCCCCAATATCTTTAAACCTCGACCCTTCAATAGCTCCCATCAGGCTTAAGGCCAGACGTCTACCATTCGCCTTAAAGGCGAAAGTAGACGCGGAAATTGACAAACTCCTGGAACAAGGAGTTCTACAACCAGTTGATTTTTCCCCTTGGGAAACTCCAATTGTTGTTCCCCTAAAATCTGACGGTTCTGTAAGAATATGCGCAGATTTTAAAACAACAATTAATAAAGCCCTCCAAGCACATCCCCACCCAGTACCGGTAGTCCAGCACGTACTACACACATTAGGACGAGGTAAGATATTCGCAAAATTGGATCTAGCCCAGGCCTATCAACAGCTACCTGTTGATGAAGCCACAGCACTGGCACAGACAATAGTCACCCACCGCGGGGCTTTTAAATGTCGTAGGCTGCAATTCGGCGTCAGTGTGGCCCCAGGAATATTCCAGGGATTGATGGAGCGGTTGCTCCATGGCATTCCTGGGGTCACACCCTATTTCGATGATGTGCTCATCGCAGCCAAAGACGCCCCCACGTTAATAAAATCCCTACGTGCGGTCCTCCAAAAATTCCGGGCTGCAGGCCTCCATCTTAAGGCATCAAAGTGTAAATTGGGAGTCCCTGCCGTAGAATTCCTGGGATTCCTAATAAATAAAGATGGAATCCACCCATCACCAAAAAAAGTGGAGGCAATCCTTTCCGCACCAACCCCAACCAATAAGGTTGAGTTGCAGGCTTTCCTAGGCCTCCTCAATTTTTATTCGTCGTTCATTCCACACAAAGCGTCGTTAGCAGAGCCCCTCCACCGACTTTTAGACACTTCAGCACCATGGCTCTGGACCAGCCGCGAGGCGCAGGCGCTCGCGGCTGTCAAAAAGGCTTTGACAGCTCCACCAGTACTAGCGCAATACGACGAGAAGTGGCCCCTGCAGCTAGCTTGCGACGCCTCTCCATTTGGAGTTGGCGCAGTGCTGAGCCATGTATATCCTGACGGCTCAGAGGCCCCCATAGCGTTCTACTCCCGCACCTTGTCCAAGCCTGAGCGTAATTATAGCCAGCTGGACAAGGAGGCGCTGGCCGCCGTTGCGGGAGTAAAACGTTTCCACCATTACCTGTATGGGCGGCCATTTACCCTCCTAACGGACCACAAACCACTTCTAGGCATTTTAGCTGGCGACCGCCCCACTCCAGAAATTTTATCTCCCCGCATGTCCCGTTGGGCGGAATTCTTATCAGCCTATAACTACACGCTGATCCATAAGCCAGGCATAACAATGGGCAATGCAGATGCTTTGAGCCGCTGCCCTTTACCGATTCCGGTATTGGACCCAGCTCCTACAGAAACAATCTGCCTTTTAGATGAATTGCAACTTCCACTGTCTGCATCAGACATAGCAATACATTCCAAAGCAGACCCCATCATCTCAAAAATAATTCATTTCGTCCACAGTGGATGGCCTAATTCTGATATAGACCAGCCACTACTGCCATTCTACCGCCGCCGAACGGAACTGTCATCTCTTCAAGGCTGCCTCCTCTGGGGACACAGAATAGTAATCCCAAGCAAATTGCGCCAGGCACTGCTATCTCGTCTCCATGAGGGCCACCCTGGCATTGTCCGTATGAAGTGCCTGGGGCGCAGTTACATATGGTGGCCCTCCATGGATGCGGACATTGCAGCGTGGGTACAGGAATGCCCCCAATGCCAGCAGGTCCGCCCCGCACCACCAGCAGCCCCATCCAGAGAATGGGAACAACCCAGATCGCCGTGGAGCAGACTCCACGTGGATTTTTTAGGACCAATAGAGGGAACCACCTTCTTCTTGGTAATTGACGCGTGGTCAAAATGGGTAGAAATGTTCCCTATGCATTCCACTACGTCTGCAGCCACTATAAAAATCTTAGACAACTTATTCACAACACATGGGTTACCTGACATCATAGTGTCGGATAACGGGCCCCAATTTACTTCACAAGAATTTCAGACATTTCTCCAACGCCAAGGCATTCGCCACGCTCCCGTGGCTCCCTTCCACCCGGCGGCTAATGGAATGGCAGAGCGCGCGGTGCGCACGGCTAAGGAATCACTGGCACGCATGGCTCATTTGCCAATGCAGCAACGAGTAGCCACATTCTTAAGATGCCAGCACACCACCCCTTGCCCAATAACTGGCAAAGCCCCTTCCGAGTTGTTAATGGGAAGGAAACTACGTACGACGTTAGACAGATTACATCCCTTTTACGCTACCCCTTCCTACCCATCCTCTCCCCCCCCTAGGGTTTTCATGGTAGGGGAAAGAGTGTTCGCTAAAAACTTTGCAGGGGATCCTAAATGGGTGCCTGGTGTTGTATCGGAGCTAACGGGGCCCTGTTCCTATAGGGTCCTCCTTGGAGATGGAAGAGTGTGGAGGAGGCACATAGATCAGCTGAGGCGAAGAGACACCGGTGCAGCGTCAAACAACTCAAATGTTCCAAATGTTATTCCAAGTTCACAAAGACCTGTTGACGCCGCCCATCAGCCCAGATCTGAGCGAACAACTAGCTCCGGCGGCCAAATCAATGATCCGATACCGGCAAGCTATCTACCTGGTGAGTTGGGAGGAGTTCCACGGTTTGGCCCTTCATGGACACTTCCTCGAAGCAATCCTCCCTCTACGGCGGCAGTCACTCCACAGCTAAGAAGATCGCAGCGCGTGCGCAGAAGGCCAACCAGGTTCCAGGATTACGCATGCGCGGACAAGGGGGAAGGAGTGTTGTATTCTCGGAGCGTCCACCAGCAGGTGGCGCTAGAGGAGGCCTGTCCACGCGCGCCCAGGATTGGTCGTTTTAAACAGGTTCCAGGGCGGCACGAGCATCAAGCCCCTATTGGCTACCGGCTTGACAGCTGGAGAATATAAATAGCTGTCAACCGGCTTTCAGTTCAGTTCAGTTACTAAGTTGAATAAATCAGTTACTGTTACTGGTTGTCTGTCAGTTATTACTGATACATAATACAAAGAACCTTCAAATCCCATCCCTGACCGGCCCTGCCCTGCCCTGCCCATCGCATCCTGCCCTTCACAGGAGTCTCTACATGGTCCATTTTGGATGCGCGATAAGTGCAGGGCCTGTGTGAAGGCTCAGGGAGGGGGAAAATGGGCCTCTCAGAAGTTCCGGCCTCTGGAGAGCCTACGGAGCCTGGGGGAGACAGTTTTCACCCTCCCAGAGGCTCAAGGAAAGCCTCCGGAGCCTGGGGAAGGTGAAAATGCTCCCCTGTCATGGTGCAGGAGGCTAACTAGGTCAGGCCCACCATGGCCGCAGCAGTGGTGGATTCTGGATCCCATTGCAACCGGTATGGTGCAATGGGGCCGGGCATCCACCACATGCATCTGCACAGCAAGCGCGCATCGCACGCATGTGTATTTACCACCCGCAACGCTCCAGCTGTTTGGTGGAGCGTCGTCAGGTGCCATATACTCAGTGCGCATGCGTGGAAGCCCCAATCGGCTCAAATACAGGTAAGGATGGCGGGCGGGTGGGTGGGCCCTCCGGAGCAACGTACCAGAACGGTACCGGTCGTATCCCACCACTGGGCCACACTCACCCAGCAACCGGGCAGAGAACCCATTGCTGAAATTATTGAAGACCACCCCCAAATGGAAGTACAAGTTTCACTGAACAGTTCCTCGCTTCCATATTGCTGAACTACAGGTTATTTATTCATCCATTCATTCTATTTATGTAATCATCCATCTCAGAACAAGTGACTTTGGACCATTTCCCTTCCTTGCAAGGAAGTTTATGTGGAAGTACATGAAATGTAGGAATGAAGGAACAACCTGTTCCCTTTGTTTTAATCACTGTACATCAGAGCAACAACAGAACAATACCTGGGGAGATGGAGGGACAGAAAGAGTCTGTGTAAGAAAAAGGGAATGGGATGTGAAAGGAAGAAGGAAACAATGCCTAAAAAGAAAGCTACAGGTAGACTCATCCAAACTGGGTCCACACAGCCAGCAAAGTTCCCTTCTCTACATATATGAGAAGGACAAGAAGCAGGAAAGAGCCTCCCAGAACGTGGACTAGCGATAAATTCAAATCCAACATCAAAATAGAGCTGGAAGAGACCCTGGAGGTCTTCTAGTCCAACCCCCTGCTCAAACAGGAGACCTTATACCATTTCAGACACCTGGCTGTCCAGTCTCTTCTTAAAAATCCAGAATAAGCACCACCAAGGGTGTCTTGCAGAAGTGGATTCCGGCTTCTTCTACTGCCGTGATGCGCTTCGGGCTTGGGAGCGCTTTGCATGCATGCATGCGCAGTAGAGCTGGTTCGGGGGCGTGGCAGACTGAGTTACTACCTACTCGGCTGAACCGGGCCGAACTAGTAGGAGCCCTCCTCTGGTGTCTTGTCCACACACTGCAATCCAGACCAGCAGGTAGTCCGTACAGGTAGTCCTCAACGTACAACAGTTCGTTTAGGGACCCTTCAAAGTTACAATGGCACTGGAAAAAAGTGACTTATGACCACATCCCACACTTACGACTGTTACAGCAGCCCCATGGTCATGTGATTTACATTCAGATGCTTGAAAACTGCTTCATATTTACGACGATTGCAGTGTTCCCCTTTTGCAACCTTCTGGCAAGCAAAGTCAATGGGGAAGCCAGATTCACTTAACAACTGTGTTAATCAGAGGTGGCATTCAGCCGGCTCTCCCTGGTTCAGGCAAACTGGTAGCGTCAGCTGCGGGAGGCTCCGCCCCTCCCCAATGTAATGTGCGAGCACTGCGCATGCGCAGAAGTGGGTACGCATGTGTAGACACGCTCACATTTGCGAACCGGTAGGGAAGGTAAGTGAATACCACCGCTGGTGTTACTAATTTAACTACTTCAGTGGTTCACTTAACAAATGTGGCAAGAAAAGTCGTAAAATGGGGCAAAACTCACTTAACAAATTTCTCACTTAGCAACACAAATTCCCGGGCTCAACTGTGGTCGTAAGTTGAGGACTATCTGTATCTCACATTTGATTATGATTTGGGCAGATAGCCAGTGCATAAAAACAAGGAAACTTTGGTCTTTGCTTCCTCGCTATTCATTTCTACATCAGCCCGATCTGCAGTTTCTATGGGGCAGTTCGGTATACCCGAAAACAATTGGGACGTGCAGTTTTGACTCTGCGGGGAAGATGCTTCCAGTGGACTGAAGCGAGAACCAGATCATCTGTAACCACTGGGGGGGGGGGCAGTGGCAGCTAAAGAATGTGGGTCACAGAACAGTTTTGGTCGCATAAACTGTCATCCTGTAATTCTGAATAATTATTCTGTTCTTGCAGTACACTCAGATATTTTTTTGCAGGAGCAGAATGAGATGCAGTGATTCTTGTGCCGCATTTCACAGCACAGCAGCATAACTACTGTCAGGTTTCTAGCTGGAGGAGGACAACATGATATCTGGAAACCTTCCAGGATGTGTTTTGTTACCTAAAAGTAGACATCTCTGTGAATGCTAATGGGGGTAATGTGGGGTGAGTGGTTGTTTGGGAGACCGAAAGGCAGACAGGGATGCTCAGCTGGTCTGAGAAGATGCAACACACTCCAGATGTGACATTTGTGGGAAGGAAGCTTTTCAAAAGAGACTCTGCTTTAATTAACTCATTATAAGTCTGGCTGGAATTTTCCGTTTTTAAGCCTTTTTAAAATTGCTTTTGAGGATTTTAGGTTGGCTTTTGATGCTATAAATAGGAATAGACTTTGGCAAAAACTTGGGGGCTTGTTCCATGGATTGTCATGTTTTTATTCTCATCAGAAGCCTTTATAGGAAAGGGACGAGATGTGAGGTATATTTTTTCCAGAGATATTTGATTAAAAAGATACCCATTCAATATCCAAACAGAATTGCAAATGCTGGCTTCGGTTTTGTTCAGTTTTTATGTTGATTCTCTAATTTCATCCTGAAATGAAGCTAACTTCCATTCCCCAAAGATATATGAGTAATTTCCCCCCACAACTCTACTGGATAATACGATGATTCTTTCTTTTACTGAAAATGGCTTCCATCGAGGTTTAAAGTTTTCTGTGAGGAGAAAGACCACCATTCTGGTCTTCTAAAAGCCATTATAAGGAATATACAGTAATTAGTGAATTATTAGACAATGAATAGAGCAGAGCAAACCTGTTAGTGAACATTATGTATTACCTCAGATTGCATTATGTATTACCTCAGAATACCGTATGCCACCAGCATGAAATTTTGGACTTCGTCAACCTGGAACTACATCGCCTACGGTCACACCTAAGCATAGTACACAAAATTATCTGCTACAATGTCCTACCTGTCAACGACTACTGCAGCTTCAACCTCAATAATACGCAGGAAAACAATAGAAACAAACTCAAGGTAAACCGCTCCAAACTCAATTGCAGACAATACGACTTCAGCAACAGAGTGGTCAATGCCTGGAATGCTCTACTTGACTCCGTTGTTACATCCTCAAACCCCCACAGCTTCAACCTCAAACTGTTTACCGTGGACCTCACCCCATTCCTAAGAGGTCTGTAAAGGGGAAGTGCATAAGCCCACCAGCGTGCCTACCATCTCTGTCCTACTATCCCCATTTATTTGTATTCATTTCCTTTGTTCATATCCATGTTTATACTTATATCTGCTATCCTATACATGTTTGACAAACCAAATTTTTTAAAAAATCAAATTGCTTGGCTTTATCCTTCTGAATCTCCATGATTCCACGGTCTAACTGTCAAGCTGAATATATGCAGTGAAAATCGGTAATAAGTTCTACAATCATCAACCCCATCTACTATCAGAAAAACCAAGGGGGAGCCCAGTGTGATTCTTTCTTCTAAGGCAACATAAATGGTTAAATAATGTCTGTGAGATATTGCTATCCAGACTGATAGAGGACTTATGAAAAGGTCATGAACCATTGGCAGAGTTGTTGTAAGTTGGCAAACTATTTATGTGGACTTTGGCATAAAAGTGATGCAATAAATTGTATTTACTCAATCTATTAGTCAATTGTACTTGAATTACATTGAACAAGAAATCGCAGCCACAAACATATATGAAATTTATAATAATTCATGATTTAACAACTAAAATGTTCAAATAAGAAATGATTAAATTTTTCTTGGTTGGGGCATCCAGTATAAAAAAAAAGCAGGAAAATCTCTCTTAAGCATTCACCACTGATTACAATGGAAGATTTATCACAATGCTGCTTTAAAATAATGGACAAGCCCGCTTTCTAAAGCCCAAGTACAATGGGTGATTTAATAGATAATGAATACATTATTCCACATTACTGCAGTCAAATACAAAGAGTAATTCTTTTGGAGGAATGTAAGAACAGCATCCTGTTACATGGGTAGAGATCTATACCAGGGGTGGGCTCTGGCAGGCACGCGCATGCACAGTGCGATTAAAATTGTTCTGCGCCTACGCAGAACTGAAAAACAAGATGGTGCCGCCGCCTGGGGAACCAGTTTGGGGGCGTGGCAGGCCTGGGTCACTGCCAGTTCCAGCGACCCAGGCCGCTAAACTACTACCGGTTTGACCAAACCGGTCTGAACTGGTAGGAATCCACCACTGATCCATACATATTAGAAGCCTTTTTAATTTCGGGTTAAGATAAAAACTGAGAGGAGCCTATGTTACAGTTATGTTTCTTTATCGCAAATAGATTTATTAATCGAGTATAAGTCTGATTATTGTGTCCATTTATATAATTACCAACCTTGTGAGATGGTCAAGACAAGAAGCATACCCAGCAGCACTAGATCTAACTTCATTAGGGAGTTTCCAAGGGGAGAGAATAACTGATAGGTAAGGAAGATGGAAAACTTTGGCTCTGTCTACCTAAATCAGAGGTGCCAAACTCGATTTCACTGAGGGCCGCATCAGGGTTGTGTTTGACCTTGGAGGGATAGGTGGGCATGGCTGGGGTAGTTGTGGCAAAGTTGGGCATGGCCAGCTCAACATCACTCGTGGCGGCCCTGGTTTTGGGCTGCAATGGCCTCTTGCAGCCTCTGCCAGCAAAAATGGCAGAGGCACCAAGGGCTGGTCCTTCACTACTTCTAGGGCAGCCCCATGGGTCAGTTCTAAGCATCCTGTGGCCTTGAGTTTGACACCCCTGACCTAAATGAATAAATCCTCTGCATAAGTTCTACAAATATTTTTTTTATGCCCAAAGCAAGTAAAATTTTAACTGACATAATATTTCCATCTAAATGAGATGCAATCTATTTTTAATCTGGTGGTAGCATCGGAAGTCGAGTAAGGATTATGTGCTATAATTTCAAGAATTTGGTTTGCATTTGTTCAAGGACTGAGACTTTTTTTTTTTTTTGGTAAATAACCATATACCCAGATATCTTCTTTTTCACATAATTAGATACTGCTAGCTACATCCATTCAATATAATTTGACAAATTATATTTTTCTTATGATATTTCAAAAGCCTTTGCAATAGTATGAATTGTGGCTACCTTAGCCCATTTTCAATCTATACATCCCCTCCTCATACAAAAATGGTTTTTTAGATTGAAGTTTATTTTAAAGCATTTCTCATGAGAGTAAGATCAAAGTTAGATTTCTAGGGGAAAGATAGTTGCTCCTTATAAGGAAAGCACAAGAAAAGAAAGCACAAGAGCCAGCTTTGTGCAGCAGCTGCCAAAAAAAGCCAACACAGTTCTAGGCTACATAAACAGAGGGATAGAATCAAGATCACGTGAATGTTAATACCACTTTATAAGGTCTTGGTAAGGCCACACTTGGAATACTGCATCCAGTTTTGGTCGCCACAATGTAGAAAAGATGTGGAGACTCTAGAAAGAGTGCAGAGAAGAGCAACAAAGATAATTAGGGGACTGGAGACTAAAACATATGAAGAACGGTTGCAGTAGTTGGGTATGTCTAGTTTAATGAAAAGAAGGACTAGGGGAGACATGATAGCAGCGTTCCAATATCTCAGAGGTTGCCACAAACAAGAGGAAGCCAAACTATTCTCGAAAGCATTCTCTGAGGGCAGGACAAGAAGAAATGGGTGGAAACTAATCTAAGAAAGAAGCAACTTAGAACTAAGGATTTCCTGATAATTAAAACAATTAATCAGTGGAACAACTTGCCTCCAGAAGTTGTGAATGCCCCAACACCGGAAGTCTTTAAGAAGATGTTGGATAGCCATTTGTATGAAACAGTATAGGGTTTCCAGTCTAGGCAGGGGGTTGGACTAGAAGACCTCCAAGGTCCCTTCCAACTCTGCTATTGTATTGTATTAAAACAGTTGCCAGCAGGTTTAGAGCTCTGGGAGTTGAGCTCAGTTCAACTGTGCTCAAATCACAGTTGACACCTTCTAAAGGAGATTAGGCGCGCAAAGTTCCTTTTTTAATAACTTTCAGAAATTACTTATTAACTGCTTTTTATTTATTAGGAAACTTTGGATTAATAAGCTTTACAGCACTGGGTTAATTTCCTTCAATCCTTAGCAAAATAAATGTTAAAATACAAGTTTAAAGACATTAAATGATGAAAAACCCCAAGTTTTAGGCCATTACTTTATAGGACTGAAATAAAGATTGCTTAAAGCAACAGGAAGGAATATAAAGTTGGTTTATTTGATCACGGTTAGCTTAAATATGTTATTAACTTTGGTAATCCTTAATGGGCTTTTACTGATCAGGCTTGAAATGATAAAATTTTAAGGATTTGATTATTGGTAAGAGATATTTGTTGCATTTTTAAGAGAAAATTATTTATATAATATGATGAAGAGTAAGTCATTTTATATATTTATTTATTTTTACTATACTCTGATTTTTGTTTCATTTTTATTTTTCTGCACCTTCTATTTTTCTTTGTATCCTTTTATTTCTTTAGTTTGCACCAGTTTTTATTGCTGTAATTATAAGTTTAATACAGTTACTATAAAAAGAGAACAAGTTCAAATTCAATTCATTACCCCAAAATCTGAAGAATCACACAATTCCTGTTAAGATTAAAAAGTAGCACTAGAGGATTTCAAAGGAATTAATTAGTGGCTATCCAGACAAATTAAGCTATTGTCTTCTAACCACTGAGCTGTGGTGGCACAATAGTTAGAATGCAGTATTGCAGACTGATTTCAGCTCACTGCCAGTGGTTCGATTCTGACTGGCTTAAGGTTGACTCATCCTTCCAACCTTCTAAAGTCAGTAAAGTGAGGACCCAGATTATTGTGGGCAATATGGTGACTTTGTAAACTGCTTAGAGAGGGCTGTAAAGCACTGTGAAGAGGTACATAAATCTAAAAGCTATTGGTAGCACTAAGTGTTATTATAGTTAAAACCCAGATTGTCTTTTGAAAAGATATGGGTAAAATAAGGAACTGTCTGCAGTCATTATGATTTACTATTTAGTATAATTAATAAATAATCTACATCCCCAAGATAAAAAGAGTTGTGTGGAACATAATGCCTGTGATAGTGCTTAATATCTACCAAAATCTAATTTATACAATTATTTCTTTCTATATGCATTGACTGCCAACTTTCCAAATACTTTGATTTTTTAATATATCTCCATCTCCTTCTCGTTCTGGTACTGAATCAAGGGGAAAAAAGAACTTTAGCTGCACAACAACTTTTGACATTATGGAATATCCTAGTTTCTTCAAAAATAAGCTGTACATAAATGTATAAAAACTATAGGATGGAACCATGGTTGGCGATACACCCTCTCCCAGCATAAAAAGGTAAAATTTACCCATTCCTGACTCTAGGGGGTGGTGTTCATCTCTGTTTCAAAGCTGAAGAGTTAGCGCTGTCCGAAGACATCTCTGTGGTCATGTGGCCGGCATGACTAAACGCCGAAGTCGCACAGAACACTGTTACCTTCCCACCAAAGGTGGTTCCTATTTTTCTACTTGCATTTTTTATGTGCTTTCGAACTGCTAGGTTGGCAGAAGCTGGGACAAGTAACAGGAGCTCACTCTGTTATGCATCACTAGGGATTCAAACCGCCAAACCGCCGACCTTCCTGATCGACAAGCTCAGCGTCTTAGCCACTGAACCACCGTGTCCCCCTTTTCCCAGCATACACATACAAATTAAAAGTTTTTTTTAAGCTTACCCCAGTCTTTGGTTTTGCTCCAGAACCAGCCATTGGAATAGGAAATGCTTTATCTGCACCATAGAGAAGAGGAGGTACAGGATGTGATGGTATGTTCGTTTGCTGGTTACTTAAAGTAATGATGTCGACTGAGCCTCCAGGAAGTGATTCTGAATCCTTTAAAAGAGAAGCCAAATTCTTTATGCTGTTGTGCTGTTAACTTTGTGGAATATATTATAAAGCATATTCATTTCTTTTCCCCACCTTTTTGTACAAACAGTGCTGCCTATATCTGCTGTTCTGTTACCAAAAGGTACTTTAGAATAGAATAGAATCTAATAGAATTCTTTATTGGCCAAGTATGATTGGACCAGGGGTGGGTTCCTGTCAGTTCTAACCTCTTTATAGAAGAGGTTCCACAAATCTACAGTGCCGTTTAGAACGGTTCCAGCTCCCTCCCCCCACCCGTCCGCACATCATCAAGATGAAGAGCAAAAGGAGGAATTCTGGGAGTTGAAGTCCACAAGTCTTAAAGCTGTCAAGTTTGAACACCCCTGGGGTTTTTTTTCAGAAGGGTTAGGGGTGCAAGGGTCTTGTAACTTGACAGCTTTAAGACTTGCGTGCTTCAAATGCCAGAGTTCCTGAGCCAACATGACTGGAGGAGGAATTCTGGGAGTTGAAGTCCACAAGTCTTAAAGCTGTCAAGTTTGAACACCCCTGGGTTTTTTTTCTAAAGGGTTAGGGGTGCAAGGGTCTTGTAACTTGACAGCTTTAAGACTTGCGTGCTTCAAATGCCAGAGTTTCTGAGCCAATATTTTGGTTGCTAAGCAAGACTGTTGTTAAGTGAGTTTCACCACATTTTACAAGTTGGCCACACCTACAGAAGAGGTTCTAAAAAATTTTGAAACCCACCACTGGATTGGACACACAAGGAATTGTGCATATGCTCTCAGTGTACGTAAAGAGAATAAAATGCATTCATCAGGAATAAAAAGATACAACACTTAGTGATAGTCATAAGTTACTAATAAGCAATCAAATCATTCTAGGAAACAAATAAAGCAATATAAATTTTAAAGATACAAGCAACTTGGTTATAGTCATAAGTGGAAAGAGATAGGTACTAGGAAGGAAGAGAAGAATAATAGTAATACAGTCTTAGTGGATAATTTGATAGTGTTGTGGGGATTATTTGTTTAGCAGAATGATGGCTTTTGGGGGAAAAAAACTGTCCTTGTGTCTAGTTCTTCTGGTGTGCAGTGCCCTATAGCGTCATTTTGAGGGTAGAAGTTGGAACAATTTATGTCCAGCATGTGAAGGGTTTGTAGTTATTTTCAAAGCCCTCTTTTTGATTTGTGCAGTACTTTAAAAGTACTTTAAAGATCAAAGCTTTGGTGTCCTACAAAAAGAAAAGAATAAGATGTAGTTTTGTACAGGAGTTTGGAGTTTCAAAATTCTGGCATGTTTTCTCTTGATGATTCCTGTGCATATCATATTATATCTTCAACTTTTGTCTTTGGAAGCATTTGAAACCTTTCATAACATCTGGAAATCTTTAGTCGGTTGGAGTGACATCATCAGATGGAGCCTCGTGCAGGTGAAGTCTCTTGTTGCTTCTTTTTTTCCATTTAAAATATGAACCAACATCTGATAACATTCTTTTTTTCCAGGGTTTTAAGCCCTCTGTATCGTTTACAGGAAGGACCACAAGCCAGCTTACAGTCCTTGCATACAATGAAGTCCCTTTGAATATAGCAGGACATCCACGCCAAACAGTACGTTGGGTTATACAGGGTGCATATGAAATAGCAAAATGGCTATATGCCACTTTAAATTATGGGTGTCAATCAGGGGTGGGTTCCTGCCAGTTCTAACCTTTTCTAAAGAAGAGGTTCCACAAATCTACCATGCCGTTTATAACTCGCCTGGACTACTGCAACGCTCTCTACATGGGGCTGCCCTTGAAGAGCACCCGGAGGCTTCAGCTGGTCCAGAATGCGGCCACGCGGGTTATCATGGGGGTACCT
This sequence comes from Natrix helvetica, assembly GCF_964273705.1. Lineage (NCBI taxonomy): Eukaryota > Metazoa > Chordata > Lepidosauria > Squamata > Natricidae > Natrix > Natrix helvetica. The sequence goes on along the minus strand of NC_138558.1, from coordinate 62,978,319 downwards.
AGGTGCTCCCATGTTACACCCCTTTTAGGTGGCCTGCACTGGTTGCCGGTTGTTTTCCGGGTGCGATTCAAGGTCCTAATTATGACCTTTAAAGCGCTCCATGGCTTAGGCCCAGGGTACCACCTACTGCCACCAGTAGCCTCCCACCATCCAGTGTGATCCCATAGAGTTGGCCTCTTCAGGGTGCCGTCGGCCAGACAGTGTCAGCTAGTGACCCCCCCAGGGGGAGAGCCTTCTCTGTGGGAGCGCCTTCCCTCTGGAATGAACTGCCCCCAGAGCTTCACATAATCCCTGACCTCCGGTCCTTCCGACATGCCCTAAAAAGTTGGCTTTTCCAGCAAGCTGGCCTGGCCTGAACATAATAAAATAAATGATTAATTTAACTGTTAATTTTAATCTAATTTTTAAATTTTTATTGTTAATATTAATTGGGTTTGTTTTTAGATACTTTGTTTAATTTCCTTTTAAACTTTTGTTATTTTTTTTTTAATGTTGAACGCCGCCCTGAGTCCTTTGGGAGAAGGGTGGCGTATAAATCCAATAAAAAAACAAACAAACAAACAAACCAACAAACCAGTTCCAGCTCCCTCCCACCACCCAGCCGCACCACGCTTGCCCCGCCCACGGCTCACTGATTGACTGGCTCACCAATCACCCCGCCTGTCTCTAAGACTCCTATCTAAGCCTTAAAGTCTTAAAGCTGTCAAGTTTGAACACCCCTGGGTTTTTTTCTAAAGGGTTATAGGTGCAAGGGTCTTGTAACTTGACAGCTTTAAGACTTGCACACTTCAATGCCAGAGTTCCTGAGCCAACATGACTGGAGGAGGAATTCTGGGAGTTGAAGTCCACAAGTCTTAAAGCTGTCAAGTTTGAACACCCCTGGCGTTTTTTTTTTCTAAAGGGTTAGAGGTGCAAGGGTCTTGTAACTTGACAGCTTTAAGACTTTTGCAAGTTGGTCACACCCACCCAGTCACATGACTGCCAAGCCACTCCCACTCAATCACATGGCTGGCAAGCCACTCCCACCCAGTCACGTGGCCAGCAAGCCACTCCCACAAGGCAGGCCACACCTACAGAAGAGGTTCTAAAAAAAATTGAAACCTACCACTGGTGTCAATGCATTTTTTAAAAAAGATATGGTAATCCAATGCATGTTTCCAGCTACATGAGGTAAGAAAAAAAATTCTTATAGGGAATTGTTCAAAATATGACAACATCTTGAAGTTTAACGATCATTTTCTTCCTGCTTAGTCCTAGCAATATGCATACGCTATTCAATTATCTTGCTTTACCTATAAAGTCAATTTTCGCAGCCTTCCTTGGAAAGGGTCTATAGCAGTGATGGTGAACCTGTGATGGAGCCTGCCCGCACCAGCGCTCGTCTGGGATGCAACCCAGAAGAGGAGCAGCCGAAGGGCAGGCACACGCTGGAAAATGAACTTCTGGTTTCCAGCAAGTACACGTGCGCTGGCAGGCTAGACTTCCGATCAGCTGGCCGGCATGCACGCTTGTGCCAGAAAGCGGAAGACCAGCTCTTCCAGTTTCCGGCACTGCCACAACACAAAGGCCTAGATCAGTGACGGTTAACCATTTTGTCGTCATATGCTGAAAGCGCACTCATGCTCATGACAGCACGAATATGTGTGCTCACCCCCCCTCCCCATGCATCCCTGCGCATCATGCCTGACCCCCCATGCTCCCCTTCCCCCCATGCATCCACATGTGACCCCCCATGCCTCATTTTGAGCCTAGCAGGCCTCCCTGAAGCCTCATGGGACCATAAACGGGATGCGGGGGGCACACTGCACCACTCCCCATGCTCCCTCTCCCCCTGCACATGCATGCATAATTCACCCTGCCCCTGTGCATGCATGCGTGACTCCTGCACACCCTGAGACCTGAAAATCAGGTGGCCAGCAGGAGGCGCGTGCGCATGCGCCGTGGAGCTGAGCTGGGGTGATGGCTCGCATACCCAGAGAAGGCTCTGTGTGTCACCATCACAGGCCTAGAGGATTGTTGCGGGGGCATGCGCACCAGAAACTCGGAAGAGGAATAAGCAATACCGCATGGGCCAGGTTATATGGCACAACGTGCCACTTCAGGCATGCGTGCCATAGTTTCTATCATAGTTTCTAATATAGACCCTATCATGGGTCTATAGTGAAAGATGTCATGTCATGTCATGCTTTAAAGGACCTAATAAACTCCCACAAAGAAGAGGGAGTCAAACTATTTTCCAAAGCACCTGAGGGCAGGACAAGAAGCAATGCATGGAAACTCATCAAGGACAGAAGGAACTTAGAACTGAGGAGAAATTTCCTGATGGTTATAACCAGGGGTGGGTTCCTGCCAGTTCCAACCTCTTCTTTAGAAGAGTTTCCACAAATCTACCATGCCATTTAGAACCGGTTCCAGCTCCCTCCCCCCATCTGTCTGCACCACGCTTGCCCCGCCCACCGCTCACTGATTGGCTGGCCCACCAATCACCCCGCCCACCTCTAAGAGTCCTATCTAAACCTTAAAGTCTTAAAGCTGTCAAGTTTGAACATCCCTGGTTTTTTTTTTCTAAAGGGTTAGGGGTGCAAAGGTCTTGTAACTTGACAGCTTTAAGACTTGCACATTTCAATGCCAGAGTTCCTGAGCCAACGTTTTGGTTGCTAAGCAAGAGCATTGTTAAGTGAGTTTCAACACATTTTACAAGTTGGCCAAGCCCACCCAGTCACATTACTGCCAAGCCACTCCCACCTGGTCACATGGCTGGCAAGCTACTCCCACGCGGTCACATGGCCAGCAAGCCACTCCCACAAAGCAGGCCACACCTACAGAAGAGGTTCTAAAAATTTTTGAAACCCACCACTGGTTATAACAATTAATCAGTGGGACAACTTGCCTCCAGAAGTTGTGAATGCTCCAACACTGGAAGTTTTTAAGATGTTGGATGACCATATGTCTAAACAAGTATTGTATGTAGCAGAATCCCTGCAACACCATAATTTCCGCAATCCAACAAAGTTTAATTTAATCAATTTAAATCGCACCTGACTCAATCCAATTCCTAAATATTATTGAATATTATAGAAAATATAATCCTAATTATAGAAAGGATAATTACTTATCCTTTCTCTATAATCCTTTGGGCGCAATAAATCTGGATGTACTTATCTGGGGCCAGACGCTGAAATTCTTTTTCAGAAAGGCAGGATTTTAAAGCAGTGCTTGAAACCTATTGAGCTTACTGAGCTTAAACTGAGCAAAGCTGCATCTATACTTCCAAAGCATTTCCAATTCAGCACCACTACATCAAATCATGTAGTTGGTTTGACTTTAATTCCACCTTTAAAAATAGAGAAGCTCTGGTAAGTTTGGAAAGCTTAGACCAGAGTCTTATCATTCCCCAAGCATGGAGAAAGATCAAAGGCAGAAACAAAACCTAGATCTGCCTTGTTGCCTCCAGATATTCGAGACCAGGGGCCTCCAACCTTGGTAACTTTAAGATCTGTGGACTTAAAGTTTTGCTGGCTGAGGAATTCTGCAAGTTGAAGTCCGCAGGTCTTAAAGTTGTCAAGATTGGAGTCTTCTGTTCTAGACTAGAACTCCAAGGAGGCAACATGAGAACAATAATTCTCTGCCTCTGGAAGACAAAGCTAGATCTAAGAAACAGAACAAAAAAAACCTATCTTGGTGTTTAAGTTTTGGAAACGGCAGATACTTGAGCTGAAAGGACAGTGGTGGTGGGGGGGGGGGGGGAAGAAAAAGAAGCAACAAGAAAAAAAAACGTGGCAAGTAAATATAAACAACCGAAAAAAGGAGAAGTTTGAGCAACCAGACTTACAGAGATGGGCTTTTTTGGTTGTGTCAATGTGCCAGAAGGCGAAGAGCTTTCGCTGAGAGCGTTTTCAATATCCTGATCCAGCTGATCCAGTTTCAGAATGAGTAGCACCATGGAGTCCAGTCGTGACTGATCTTGGTCTCTGGCTTCCTGGGGATTAGAACACGCAGTTACAGAATCTGAAAGGGCACTTCTGGGAAGGAATAAAAAACTCTCTGTTCTCCAATTTAACAAAACAGGGTCGAATAATAGGCAACAGGCTCACATTTGGGGAGAAAAGAAGGAGGGGGAGGAAAGGGGTGGAGGGTAGCACTGGGCTGCATTCTCTCATCAATGCATTCTTGACTTCACCGAGAAGTATTTTCCCTCCATTTGGCATCTCTGGCTAGAACTAGATAGGAACTAAACTAGCTTAAAAAGGTAAAGGTTCCCCTTGCACATATGTGCTAGTCATTCCTGACTCTAGTGGGTGGTGTTCATCTCTGTTTCAAAGCTGAAAAGCCAGGGCTGTCGGAAGACGTCTCCGTGGTCATGTGGGCGGCATGACTAAATGTCGAAGGCGCATGGAACGCTGTTACCTTCCCATCAAATGTGGCTCCTATTTTTCTACTTGCATTTTTAAGGGCTTTTGAATTGCTAGGTTGGCAGAAGCTGGGACAAGTAACGGGAGCTCACACTACTATGTGGTGCTAGGGATTCGAACCACCGAACTGCCGACCTTTCTGATTGACAAGCTCAGCGTCTTAGCCCCTGAGCCACTGCATCCCTTTCAGCTAGCTTAGCTGAGACCAATCCCTGTAGCCCAGGGGTGTCCAAACTTGGCAACTTTAAGACTTGTGGACTTCAACTCCCAGAATTCTGGGAGTTGAAGTCCACAAGTCTTAAAGTTGCCAAGTTTGGACACCCCTGCTATAGCCCAATGTCCCCTTTCCTTACCATTTTCCCCCTTGTTCTTGCTGCCTAAACACCTTCCTGTTTTGATCAGGCAAGCCACAAGTAGGGAGGAGACTCAGAACTGAATCCCTTGGGTTCATTGGAGAACTCGGAATTAGGTATTCTGAATTCTGGTCTGGAATAGGAAAGAAGCCTTATTTAGACTGCAGCCCATCTGGTCCCATTATAAACGGGAATCATACTGCACAAAATCTCCAGATCTAAGGCCAAGACATAACTGAGGAAGCTTTGAATCATAATTTAGCAAATGGATATTGCAGTCCAATATGGCTAAAGCCTATGTTGTTCATTTCTGAGGTGTCAATGCCACAAGATCATGTTTATTAAGATCAACCTGGACTTAAACAACCTGAAGGAATCTCGGAGTCCTAGTGGACAACCATTTAAATATGAGCCAGCAGGGTACAGCAGCTGCCAAAAAAGCCAACACAGTTCTAGGCTGCATAAACAGAGGGATAGAATCAAGATCACATGAAGTGTTAATACCACTTTATAACACCTTGGTAAGGCCGCACTTGGAGTACGGCATCCAGCTGTGGTCACCACGATGTAAAAACAATGTTGAGACTCTAAAAAGAGTGCAGAGAAGAGCAACCAAGATGATTAGGGGACTTGAGGCTAAAACATATAAAAATGGTTGCTGGAATTGGGTTTGTCTAGTTTAATGAAAACAAAGACTAGGGGAGACATGATAGCAGTGTTCCAATATCTCAGGGGTCGCCACAAAGAAGAGGGAGTCAACTTATTCTCCAAAACACTTGAGGGTAGAACAAGAAGCAATGGGTGGAAACTAATCAAGGAGAGAAGCAACCTAGAACTGAGGAGAAATTTCCTGACTGTTAACAATTAATCAGTGGAACAGCTTGCCTCCAGAAGTTGTGAATGCTCCAACACTGGAAGTTTTTAAGAAGATGTTGGATAGCCATTTGTCGGAAATGGTGTAGGGTTTCCCACCTAAGCAGAGGATTGGACTAGATGACCTCCAACTCTGTTATTCTATTCTATTCTTAACTTTGAACAATAACATATATATTGCGAGGATACATTATGACTGATAATACGGGGGCATTGAAATTTCATGTCATGACTGCCATTCTGCTAGCCAAGCATCACAAACTTGACATTAGCAATGGTGGGGGGGGAGGGAGGAGAGGATTGGAACGTAGGGAGGAAGTAGGAGGGATGGAAACCAAGCTATGCTGGCTCAAGGCATGAGAAGCACCATCCAGCCCAAGGTCAACCATCAGAATGCAGAACTGGAAAGTCCAGGAACCGGGGTCCATTACCCAAACAATATACAAACATCTAATTGGACACTAACTGATAACAGGAGGATGGCTGGGAAAAGGAAAAAAATTAGTTGTATCATTTGCTTGCAAAACACCAGATCCAGTTTAGCTACTTTTCTGTAACCACTTAAATCTTCAGTAAAGTATACTCTTGGTAAAACAATGGGCCAGGGGTCTTTCTTTTCTAGATAATGGAGTGGGATGGTTGCAGTGGTGAGATTCAGCCAGTTCGCACCTGTTTGGGAGAACCGGTTGTTAACTTTCTAACCAGTTCGGAGAACCGGTTGTTGGAAGAAATCTTATTTTGTTTTTTTCCACTTTACAGGGCTAATCCTGTAAGGAAGGCAGGAAGGAAACATTCTGGTGTTGTTTCTAGCCTAATCCTTATTGTCCTGCCTCTCTGGTTAACCCTTATTACATGTTAATTTTGCCTGTTAATTTTATCTAATTTTTAAAATGTTAGTGTTATATTAATTCGGTTTGTTTCTTGGATTGTTTCTAATTTTCTTTTAAGTTTTGTAATATGCGTTTTTTAATGCTGTACACCGCCCTGAGTCCTTTGGGAGAAGGGCAGCATATAAATCCAATAAAACAAACAAAACAAACAAACATTGTAACAGCTAAGGCAAAGCACCCATCGACCTGAGTGACGTTGAGTTGGCCATGGTCCCACGGTCACATGATCACCAAGCCCCGCCTACCTTGCTGGTCATTAGGTCAGAGAACCGGTTGTGAAATTATTTGAATCCCACCACTGGATGGTTGACAAATCAACTTCCTTGCAAGGCCTCATTGGAAAGGATGAGTGTCTCAAAAACACCCTTTTGCTTCAATTGGTAAAATAAGCAAAGAGAACAAGGTAGGGAAACACGTAGAGTTTGTCTTCTGGAAATGCTGCCATCCCCTTTTTAGCTGCCATCATAGGAGACAACTGTATTTTCTTCTGAATAATATCTCACATCTGTTTCGACTTGTACACATTCTCTCACCAGGGACTATCACCAAGGCATGTGTATGTGTTCATAGCTGGCGCATGCAAGTATGAGAAAATTCCTAAAAGTAATTTCCAATTTAATTTCCACCCAACACACTCCCAGTCAATCCAGATCAGAGCAGGCATACAGACCACAGTTAGCCAAAAATATAGCTTGGTGTTTATTTATCAGCAAACAAATATCAAAAACAGTTCATTGCCAAAAAAGGAACAACAGCAACAACAAAAACACAGGCAAAAATAGGGAAAGAGACAAGAACAATAAGCAAGAGATAAAAAAAGGGATTTAATGTCAGCCTCTGAAAATCTATATATCAATTGATCTCAAACCTATATGTCAAAAGGACAGAACTTTCCAGAACCACTGAAACAATACTGGAATATTTACACAGTCTCAAAGGGAGAGAGATACAAAATATGCAAGTTGGCATCGCACACCACCTGGAGGCTACCATATGAGGACAAATCATGCATTGCAAAGATCGCTTGGAGATGGAAGGTATTTCCAATGTAATCTACTGGATCCCCTGCATAGATTGGTCCTGTGACTATGTAGGATAGACGGGGAAGATGCTAACCACCAAATTGCAAGAACACAAATGAATGGTCAGATGAGAAGAGCCAAACTCATTGGTAGCCACACATAGCAATGAACAAGGATACATTCAATTTCACAGCTACTTAGATTGTTGGCTGAGCAAGTACAAAAATAGCCAGGGAAATGATTGAAACTTAGGAAATGGGTCCCTCATCAGTCAACAGGAATGCTGATTTGCCATGGGCTTATCAGGTACTTAGGAGCTGAGGACTTAGCAACAAAAGGAAACAACAGCCAATGACATAATAGCCAGCCATCAATATCCCAATCAACCAATAAGAAACCACACCCAACCATACACCACATAAATATTACACATAGAATAGCCCAAAGCATGCTTTGGAGAGACGTTTCCCGAGAATGGCTTCCAGTAAGAGTCTGAAAGCTTGGAAGGCTAAACCTCTGGTCCTGATAACAGCTCTAGATTAGATTCTAGAATTCCAAACTTTAAAGTATCAAGCTGCACATTATTTCATATAAAGCTGTGCAGCCTTTACTCAAAACATGGAGATAATAATTGAGATGATGCTTATGCCAATACAAGAGAAGTGGAGATTTCAACTTCTCTTCATAGCCTGATTCCTCCAAGGTAGAATTATCCACAGGGATAAAATTTAGTAAAACCTTCATTTTCTTACAGGAGATAATGTATTTGGGGAAGGGAAATATTGAACTTCGTGTCTTTCATTATATCACTTTTATTTACACTGCTTTCCCTAATTTTTATTTTAAAAACTTATTGGATGATATGCTATATATTTAATTTAATCTATTTATTAAAAAATGGCTCTGTGTGGGTATGTTCCCGCATAACTCTGGAATGCTTTGAGCCATTTCAACCAAACTTGGTATATAGATGACTTGCTCTCTGGAAACAAATACTGAGGGGGGGGGGAGGTGAGGACACCCCTAACACCCCTCGGGGTATGTATTCTGTTAAGATACAGCCTATTGTGCCTTAAAATGGCTTCTACTGTACTGCTGTAAAATGGCTTCTATAGTACAGTGCAGTGGAGTTGCAATGGTAACGGCTGCACAGTACACCACAACAGGGCTCCCTCTGGTAAGGGGGAAAATACAACATTAGAAATTACATTTGGTCCGGACCTTTTCCCCCTGTAAATAAATTCCTGGGCAATGCCGGATTATCAACTAGTGCAAAATATAGTTGGACTTTAAATGTTCTGGTTCACTTTGTTATTCAGATCTTGTAGTATTCTGGAAAAGATTATTTCTGCCCCTGGAGCAGTTCAACAGACTTTCTATTTCCAGTTTCTCTGCCTGTCCCTAATTTCCCTTTGTTGAAACAAAAAGCAAGAACAGAGAGGGAAAAAGGACCATCAGCTGGAATGTACTGGTGAGAACAGGAAGTTGCTTTGAACCAAGGAGACAAATATTTGAGAGCTCTCCAGGCTGCAAACTGTTGAACAGAGTCTACTTTGCTTATGAAGAACATGGGACAGGCTTTTATTAAATGTGGTGGCACATTTGATGGTCCCAATTTCATACCAAATTCTCTTTTTCTCCATGATAAATACAGGCCATATTGTTTGCTCTACCATATACATTCCTGCATATAGAACAGGAAACTCTACATGATTTTCCTCACATATTTCTCCATCCATTCCAGTCTGGAGGAAAAAGGAAATATGCTTCTTTGGAATAAGCAAAGCATTCTACTGAAACATTTTTTTTTTGCTGTATGCCCCAAATTCCATATAAGAGCTTTGTTTTTCCATAGGAGGCTCAGGAAGTCCACATAAAAAAATGAGGTTTAGCCTTTCATAGTTGGAGCACAAGAAAATGCCCTGATTTTCTTTTGATCACATGTTGCCTGCACTGAGTACTATTTGCAACCCTTGAAGCTTTTTGATGCTATGGAAATATTTATTCAGACATAATGTAAATTGTGAAGTCCAGAGCGGAATTTATTCTGCAATTGGACAGGGAGAATTAAGAAGAGGGATTTACCAATGTTGCTAGCTACAAGTAGATTTTTACATTTAATGTTATTGCCATATTCATTGCTTCGTAAAAAGTTGGGAAAGTTGTTCTCAAGATTACATACAGGACAGTGGTGGGATTCAATTTTTTTTACTACTGGTTCTGTGAGCGTGGCATGGCTTTGTAAGCATGGCTTGGTGGGCATGGCAGGGAAAAGATACTGTGAAATTCCCTCCCGATCGGCTGGGACTCAGGAGGCAGAGAATACATGGGGGTGGGACCAGTCAGAGGTGGTATTTACTGATTCTCCAAACTACTCAAAATTTCCTCTACCGGTTCTCCAGAACTGGTCAGAACCTGCTGAATACCACCCCTGATACAGGACCTTCATAAAATGAACTAATTCTCAAAATCCATGAAATATATGTTTTTAATTTTTACATATGGTGGATTTAAAAATCAGGAGAGTGACGCCATAATAGTACCCTGTTTCCCTGAAAATAAGACCTCCCCGGATAATAAGCCCAATCAGGCTTTTGAGCGCATGTGCTAAAATAAGCCCTCCCCCCCAAAAATAAGCCCTCCCCAAAAATACTGCAACACAGCAGCAGCCATGAAGTAACCACGCTCGCTGCCTCCTGCATCTCAAAAATAATAAGACCTCCCTGAAAATAAGGCCAAGTGCTTATTTCAGGGGTCAAAAGAAAATAAGACCCTGTCTTATTTTGGGGGAAATACAGTAAGCATGCTTTCTATTTGTATTGTGTAGGTCAGTGATGGTGAACCTCTTTGGCACCGGGTGCCCAAGCTGGAACACATGTGCTTGTGCCCATGCCGGAGCGCCAAAAACCCAAAGACCAGCTGGCCAGTGCACAGCCAGCGCATTAACCCTGATCCAAAAAACGGCCTGAAAAACAGCCAAAAAACAGGCATGCTGCACTGGCCAGCTGGTCTTTGGGTTTCTGGCATGCACATGCAAGCCGGCCAGCTGGTCTTTGTGTGCACTGGAACATTGGAAACCCAAAGACCAGCTGCTCAGCGTGTGCATGCCTGTTTTCTGGATGTTTTTTGGGCCGTTTTTTTGGGGGGTTAGGGTTAACCCAGAAATGGTCCCAAAATGCCCGTAAAACGGCCTGTTTTTTGGGTGTTTCTCTGGGCGTCTTCAGGATGTTTACTGATGCTTTGGCATCGGCAAAGACCAGATGGCCGGTGAGCATGCACGTCGGAAACCAGAAGAACAGCTGGCAATGGGGTGTGTGCCCACAGAGAGGGCTCTGCATGCCACCACTGGCACGTGTGCCATAGGTTCGCCATTGCCCTAGGTTCATAATGCTTGAAACGGCTTCTACGGTTAGGTGTGCAGGAATTTTTCCTGTAATCAGGAATCTTGCTTTCTAGGACAATCACTTTTTATGTGAGGCGCTATACAGGCAGTAAATTAAATGCACGCATGTTGGAAATCATTCTGCTGCATCCCCTTCATAAGCACAGATATTAATTGATGACCTGGAAGAAGCGAATTATGTTTCTGCTTCTGTTTATTATACATATTTAGAACGGTAACGATGTAAGATTTGGCCCTAATTATCATTTCTTAATAAATGAAGACAGGATTCCTCTACTCAGAGGAATATACAAGAAACCACTGGATTTGTCCCACTTTCTTGAGAAAGGCCACCAATGTGCTTGGGTGAATATATATGAGCTGAAAGTGCAGAAGGATACACAGCTGTTTCTTCACACAAGTTCTATACACCCCAGCTTCACTTCCACTTCGCTTGTGTTCCTGATTAGTTAAGAAGAAGAACTGATTGAAGTTAGAATGTAAAATAATAGAGTTGGAAGAGACCTTGGAGGTCTTTTAGTCCAACTGCTTTATCAAACAGGAGACAGGAGACTCACGGCCCACAGGCCAGACGCGTCACACACTGCCATGCCCACGCCCGATTTAGCAAAGGGGAAAAAAGTCCCAATACGTCACATGATGCCGCCGTAATAACCCAGGTTTGACACCCCTGGCCTATACCATTTCAAACAAATGATTGTCCAATCTGTTTTTTGAAAGCCTCCAATGTTGGAGCACCTACAACTTCTGAAGACAAGCTATTCCATTGGTTGATTGCTCTCACTGTTAGGAAATTTCTCCTAAGTTCTAGGTTGCATCTCTCCTTGGTTGGTTTCTAACCGTTGTTTCACTTCTTCAGCGTCGCCTGGATTAGCTTGCTCATCTCACAGACATTCTTTGGTGTTGCTGTTGTTGAAGTACAACTTGCTTGCCAGTCAATTCATTGGAGAGGATGCCATTTTGTCTGAGGGCAGCAAAATACTTCGGGCTGCCTTAAAGAGTCGAGCAGAACCTTTTTTCAAAAATCCCGACCGTACTGCACACAGAAGGAGAAATGCTCACATTCAAGAATTTGGCTAAAGGCACGTTCAGAAATTTAGGTCCCTGATCGCCAAATCAAGCATGCTGTGAAATACTTTGGTTTTTATCTGAATTCTACTTCAGGCATTAAAACAAATATTTTGCACTTATTACTTTTCCACATGGTATACTGCAGAGTTTTAAACAGCTAGCAAATACACTTGTAAAAAATTAATGCTGATACACATAAAAACCTATGTAGAAAATCTTAACCAGAAAGGGACAGCATTCGTATCTGTTTATATTCAGAGACGGTATTCTACCGGTTCGGACTGGTTCACCCGAAATCCCAGGTGGCTCCGCCCACCTGTGCTAGCTCTTTGGCATCCCATTTAGACCCTTTTTCAGTCAAAAGCACATGCGCAGAAGGCTGAGCGAATGCATGGAGTTGGCCGTGGGCTCACATTTGCGAACCAGTAGCAGAGGTGGGTTCCTACCGGTTCGGACCAGTTTGGCTGAGTAGGTAGTGACTTGGCCGCCCACACATTTGAACCAGTTCTATCAACGACACTGTAGGCACTGCCATCTTGCTTTTTTACTTCTGTGCATGCGCAGAGCAGAAGCAATTTTTTGACTACTGTGCAGGCACGCATGCTTGCAAAGCGTGTGCACACCTGAAGCGCATCCCTGAATGAACTGGCAGCAAAAGAAGCCAGAAACCACTCCTGACCAGTAGGGAAGGTAAGCGAATACCACCTCTGATGTCGATGTTGCCATCTTTGAATTGGGTAAGGCACAGGAAATTAAATCATGATTTACTGTGTCACACTGATTGGAACCAGTGGTTTTACATAGAACTCAATCTAAATCCAACTTTTGTCTCCTATGAGACAAATCTTTCTTTTCTGTTCCCAGGACCAATTTCTAATTTGAAGCTGCATTTATTTCCAAGCACAAAACATTTCACAAATTCAAATTATTTACATCCACTTGGCTACATGTGGAGTGGCATAATACGTGTGATATGGAAAGGTAGTTCTGGCTTTCTGGGAAATCCTATACAGTGCATATTTTCCTACATGGAAGATCTGATGTAAGATTAAAATGGTAATATTATAAATGTCATGTTTGATTAGCATCAGAGTTGAGTCTGGGTTGGTCACAGTCACCCTGAGAATTTCAGCATTCCTTTCTGTAAATGTAAATTCTGCTTCTGATGTAACGCTTGGCAATTTCCACTATTTTCAGTAATGATCCCATATAAGCATGTGGAGAAAACCGATTATGTAATGGATTGTGTGAGTTCTTCTTGAGGTTAGGGATAAAGGGGAAATCTAGAAAATGTGCCGAAAATGCATTCTTTACAGGGGTTTTAGAAGCCAAAGAGATTTCTAATAACACTAGTGCCTCAAGTATGTTATTTTGTATTTTCCATTATCAAAATCAGCTTGATGAGAGAATTTCCAGTATCAGAAGCAGCTCCTGAAGTTCTGTGGTGCAAGGATGACTTGTTATTGTTGTATTTTCAGACATATTCAAGGGCAGCTTTAACATACAGGCAGGAAGCAGGTGTGTTGAATTTAGGCCAAGAGCACCTCAGGTTCTAAACTTCAGTCATTAGATGGCCTGAAGCCAGTAACTCCCCTGCAATCCAACCTATTTAAGTAGAAGTCTTTTAAAATAGACCATCTACAAATTATTCATGCTCCTTGGAGGAAAAGTAAGAGCAAAATATAGTTCTACAAAAGCCAAAAACAAAAAACCCCACCCCATCAACAAAATAGCTTAGCAATTATAGAGTTATTTTCATCTAAGCAACTGGGATCCCAATGAAATAAACACACAAACAAATGCACAAAAAAATCACCTTATAAGTCTTAACCATTTCACTGAAAGCAAATTCATTTGCAACACTGCAATGTGATGGAAGTTTGATAGCAAGAGCACTTAGACTTATATACTCCTTTACCGTACTTTACAGCCCTCTCTAAGTGGTTTAGAGTCAGCATATTGCCTCCAACAATCTGGGTCCTCATTTTACCCACCTCGGAAGGATGGAAGGCTGAGTCAACCTTGAGCCGATGAGATTTGAACTGCAGATAGCAGTCAGCTGAAGTAGCCTGCAGTACTGCACTCTAACCACTGCGCCACCTCGGCTCCGTACTGATGCTCAGAACTGATGCCCAGTTCTTATGTAGCAGATGTGTTGTATATGTACAAGTAGCATAGATGCCTTCTCTGATTTGTGTGCGTGCGCACGCCTTTCAATTAGTATTAATTCCCTGCAACTGTGTGTACCAGTTCCTACAGTTTCCTTGGGACATTTTTGCAAGTGGTTTGCCATTGCTTCCTTCCTAGGACATTTTCAAGAGGCAATTAGATTTTCTGTTTTTTTTTTAAGACGTTTCACATCTCATCCAAGAAGCTTCTTCAGCTCAGACATGAAGAAGCTTCTTGGATGAGAAGTGAATTGTCTTCAAAGAAAAACCAGAAAGTCCAATTGCATCTTGGGGAAAAAAAGCACCTTTGAGACAACCATGAACTGGAGGACTGAGAATCTCCATGGACATTCCTTCCTAGGACTGAGAGAGAAGAACTGGTCCAAGATCACTCAGCTTTCTTTGTGCCTAAGGTGGGACTAGGACACCCAGACTCCTAATTTCTAGTTTGATGGCATGACTTCCATATCAAATTGGTTCTCTGTCATCTGCTGTCCAGATATTTGAACTATGCTTATGATGGTGCGAACTCAATGCATATTTCCCACCTATCATTTAACTAGAAGAGGGTATCCAGGTGGTTTTGGAATTTATGCCCAACTTGGTGACTCATGGTTACATCACATCAGAGGTGGTATTCAGCAGGTTTTGACCAGTTCTGGAGAACCAGTAACGGAAATTTTGAGTAGTTTGGAGAACTGGTAAATACCACCTCTGACTGCCCTTGCCCCCATCTATTCTCTGCCTCCTGAATCCCATTCGGGATTTTATAATATCCTTCTCCTGCCTTGCCCACCAAGCCACCCCCACCAAGCCACACCACAGAACCAGTAGTAATTTTTTTTAATCCCACCACTGCATCACATGTGCAAATGGTACAGAGGTGGTTTCACAGAAGTCTACCACTGGTTCACTGCTCATGCACACTGGCTTCGTGAGTGCGTGCACCTTCCATGCAAGTGTGTGGCCTTCTGCGCATGCACTTTGCTCAAACACGCAGCTTGCACAACTTTGAAAATGTGGCTAAATAGGACGGCATAGAGCCGGGGCAGGCAGGTCGCCATTACCGGTTCACCCGAACCGGTCCAAACCGGCTGAATAACACCTCTGAAGTGGTGGCTCTCATACCATTGTAGCTGTCTATGAGAAATCTGGATCAAGTATTCAGAGCTGTAATATATCTTTTGTATCTAGCAAGCTTTGTATTTTCTGATTCATAACCAGGAGTCTCCAAACTTGGCAACTTTAAGACTTGTGGACTTCAACTCCCACAATTCCCCAGCCAGCGATGCGGGATTCTGGGAGTTGAAGTCCACATATCTTAAAGTTTGGAGACCCCTG